>NC_141163.1:45268005-45868005 GCF_053477565.2 Lygodium microphyllum | reverse complement strand
ACAGAGAGAGAGAGAGAGAGAGAGAGAGAGAGAGAGAGAGAGAGAGAGAGAGAGAGAGAGAGAGAGAGAGAGAGAGAGAGAGAGAGAGAGAGAGAGAGAGAGAGAGGACTAGGCTATCATAATGGAGGGAAAAACAATAGAGGAATAAAAGAAACGAGGGAAAAAACTGAGCGCCATGCTTTTCACCAATTTGAATTTCGATTACATCAGTCATTATCATTAATCTAGAAACATCATTAAATAAAAGTAGCCGAGACTCTATGCCATTAATGCAAAATATGTCATAATCACGAATATAAGAGACTAAAAATACATAATAAAAATACAAATTCGTAATATTATCATATTTATATATTTTTGTAAAATGATTTTTTATTTTTTTTAAATTAGAAGTTCCGTTACGGAGGCTTTGCTCTTATTGGTCTAGAGCACTCTCTCTCCACATCCTAAAAGGCATTTTCGAGACCTCAAAACTCCCCTAATGGTTTTCTTGCTGATTTCTTCTTCTTCTTCCACACTCTTTACAATGTACACAAAGTATAGATAAAATACAACATAAAAGGAAAGTGACCTACTAAGTCAAACAATGCATAACCGACTACACTAGTCGACTGGCGCTATAACTATGCCAGCTGTAAATAGGTGTAACAACCTGAATATAATAAGTAATGAGTCAGTGGCCATGTGAGAGTCATAATGACCACCGACGTGCTAAGTGTAGACGTGTGAACCCATCTCACCAGGCGGTCCATCATCAATGTCTGCATGTGTTGAGCTTGTCATCTCAACATCAAGTGGCCAGCCAGTTTATGGAGCATATTTTTAGACTACATGGATTACCGCAGGTGATTGTCCATGATAGAGACTCAAAGTTTATGAGTAACTTTTGGCAGGTGGTATTTACATCTATGGGCACTAAATTGGCTCCATCTACGGCTTATCATCCTCAAACTGAAGGACAAAAAGAGAGAGTTAATAAATGGTTGGAGACTTATCTTCGTCATTTTTGCTATGATGTCCAAACCTCATGGGATTCTTGGTTACACTTGGTTGAGTTTGCTTATAACAATTCCACTCATGCGAGCATAGGAGTTTCACCCTTTAAGGCTTTGTATGGTTACAAGGTGCCCTTACCCACAGTCATCTTTAATAAAAAGATCAATCCTCATGGGAAGGAAGAGTTGGAAAGAATGCAGACCCTTCTTCAGCAATGTAAGGTGAATCTAAGGAAGGCTCAAGATCAAATGAAGATGTATGCTGATGAGAAGAGGAGGCCCTTAGAGTTCCAAGAAGGAGAGCTGGTTTTGTTGAAGGTGCCCAAATCCAAGTACTCTACGTTAAAAGATGGATCTAGTAATAAGCTTGCCCACAGGTTTTATGGCCCTTACCGGATCCTTAAGCGAATTGGAGATTTGGCATACAGACTAGAGCTTCCCTCTTCTACAAAGATTCATAATGTCTTCCATGTTAGTCAGCTCAAGTCCTATTATGGTGATCCAGTGGATATAGTTGATGAGTTGCCACGTATTGATGAAGACGGTCTTATTCAGTACATCCCAGAGGCTGTTATAGGTCAGCGTGAAAAGAAGCTTTGATCACATTCTCTTGTGGAATATTTGATCAAATGGAGAGGTTTACCACCTGAAGAAGCTTCTTGGAGACCTGATTCTATATTGGATGAGTATCCTTACTTGAGGGATACATTGGTGGTTGAAGCCTATTACTTATGGAGCTAGTAATGATGCAAACTGCTTCAGGACAGCACGCTGTTTTAGAACAGTTTTTATCATGTCTAATTTTCAGAATTAAGCTATCTACATGGGCTTAAAGGACTCTTCAAGAGCTTCGTTTTGATATATGGTACGTCCCATTTAGACACTTCTACTAGAAGTTATGGTAGATTTGGTCTAGCAGGGTCTGTTTACACAGCAAGCTGTCTACTTTGTTTCGAGATTATTTGTTGAAGACTTTATGGCTCCATATGCTTCTGAAGTATTCCAAATCATGTATATAGCTCGGGCTTACTTCCGTTTTTCAATTTCAGCTCATGTAGTTGGTCATACTTCATTCATTTCCCATTTGTAAAGCTGTAAAAACAAAGTAGTACTCTGTTCTATCCATTTTTTTCTAGTTCATTCCAGGTTTGTTTTTTAGGACAAAAACTTTTGGGAAGGGATGGATTGTAAGAAGCTGGGAATAACAAATTAGTGTAAATAACATTGATATCATGACATGTCACACTGACATTGGTATAAAAGAAGAGGAGATGTAATTATGACATGCCACACTGATATTGGTATTATGACATGTCACAGCTTCTATGGCTTCCCCTTCTTTCCTGTCTCTCTCTCTAAATCTAGTCTTTCTCTCTCCTCGTCACTCTTCTTCTCTCTCTTCTGTAGTCTTCTCTCTCCTCTTTCTCTCTCCCTAGTTCTCTCTCTGACATGCACGTGTATTTTATGGAGTGGAAGGTTCTGTAGTAACTTTATAAGATATATGTATTATATTGTCAACCCCTAAAGGTACCAAAGTGAAGCTAAATTATATTATATCACTATTTATTTATTCATGATCATGACTTTCATTATTGAGAGGTACAAATATCCTTTGCCTCACTCATTGTGATTTGTGGGGTTGGCATGGATATAATAACACTTCATGGCATTAAAAATCTTTTATTGATAATTTTTAAATTTAGGAGGTTGTTTAGTGTGTGAATTATAGTTTTATTGGTAAGAATGGAGAATGTTGTATCGTCATAGGGCATGATTTTCTAAGAAAAGGATATTGTATGGTGTGCACCATGCAAGGTTAGGTACACCACTTAAAATACCAACTCACTGGTCATTATGACATTGGGTTCGATCGTTGACTTTGCTCATTGAAATTCATGAGTGGGTATAACTATAAGGATCTTTGAGTTTGTTCACGCGAGGAGATTTTTGCATCATGAAATGGATACATCCATTATGACAAATACTCTAATCTCTCACCTGGGGAGCCCTGAGAATTTGCTTGAAATAATCCAAATGCACCTTGGAGACCCACTTGAGTCCTATGTGTTGGATAAACAAATTGAAACCTCACTCCAAATGCTACTTACTATAGCAAATCCTATTGTAATCAATTATATGGTCTAATGCATATGTGTTTTAAATTTAATGCTTTGGAAGTTAATCTAATGCCATCTAGGATTTTTCACTATTTCTAAATTTTAAGATAAGAATAGTTGATATGCACCTCAATGTTGATGCATGTGTTTTGCATAGCATAGAGGACAAAAATGTGTCTACAGTAAATGTTGTGCAGTGCGCTCCCAGCGTGCAAATGAACATGTGTAAAGGGAAAGAGGTTATAAGGAAGAAGGCAGTTCATTGTGCACTCAGGCATGTTGGAGGGTATGAAAGTTCTGTTATTTTCTTGAGAGTCATTCATCACTTGGATGGGCTTGAGAAGCAAGTGAAGGCACTATTTTGATGTCAAAGGGCTTCGATTCCTCTTGATGAGAGCATTGGTAGTCGTCTACAGAGTATTGAGAGAATTTTGGAGGAGAAATATGAAGGGAACCTTTGTGATGGGGTGAGGATAGAGGATGAGTTAGAAGAAATCAAGGGTTACATAGGGGAGATATATGACCATGCCTGAAAATATTGGCCATGTATTGGATCCTTGGATGCTCATGATGAGAAGATGAAAGATCTTATTGATAGTGTTGGTTGTATAGAGAATGGCATATGTGAGTTGATTGTTCACAAGAATGAGAATGTTTCCCTTGATGTGCAACTTACTTCTTTGAAAGTTTATCTTAATAGGTTTTCGGTAATGTTAACCCAGATGAATCGCCGTGTGGGGTCATCCCCTTACACTCGAGAACATTGCCCTTAATGTGCAACTTGCTTCTTTCAAAGTTTATCTAGATAGGTTTTTAGCTATGTTAATGTGGGAGCTTTCACTCAACCGCCAAGACCCCCGGACCACTTATTGTTTCAAGTGTTCCAAGCGAGCTATAATGGCTATCTCTCACCTAGCTGATGCACCATCGATCCTACGAGTGTAGTGAGCTTACCTTGATGTTTGATCGAGTACCCTCCTCTCTCTTGCACTCCGGTAGCTTCACGATTCTTGATGCTAGCTCAAGCATCCTCAAGCCTCCTCCATCTCCAAGCTCCATCCTCCATAGCCACGCGCGCAAGAGAAGAGAAGAGAAGAGAAGAGAAGAGAAGAGAAGAGAAGAGAAGAGAAGAGAAGAGAAGAGAAGAGAAGAGAAGAGAAGAGAAGAGAAGAAGAGAAGAGGAGATGGTGAAGAGCTTCACCCTCTTGATCCCTCACTCCCACACACGCTCACTCCCTCACACTCTCACACTCCCTCTCTCTCAAGAGCACGCACAAGCAAGAAGTGGAGAAGAAGAAAGGAAGAAGAAGACTCTTTTTGCCACACACCAAAAGAATGAACTTCTCATTCACTTTTCAACTTTATATACAAAACCCTAAATCCCTTTTGGGCGGTCATCCCCTTTTTCCCTTTTTTACATGGCCGGAGCCTAGGCCCTTTTTCCCATTTCCCACCACTCTAATTTCATCCTATTCCCAACTAATGCATACAATTTTTACAAGAGCAAGCCTGGCACTCTTTTACAAGGATTTGGGAATGCTTCCATATTTAATGGTGCGCCTTTTACTCTTTTGTTGCCTCGGGGCGACACTGAGACTCTTTGAGGGTCATGCCTGATTATTTGAAATTTTCAAGGTTTGGTTACTAGTCAAGGCGCCTTTTTTTGCTTTTATCCTGTGCCTTTTTTGCTATTTCTTTTTTTTCGTTTTCCGCTCCTCTGTGCTGCGGGAAACATGGTAACATTACCCCCCTCCTAGCCAAGTGCTAGTCCCATGGCACTGCTTTGGGAAGTAGTGGCTAGTTAGGTCTGTTGCGAGGTGGAACTGGTGGGTGGATGACATCGCTTCGAAGGTGGTTGTGTGAATGAGAGTTGATGGAGTTTAGTGACGATGACCAGGAGAGATTCTGGCGTGCTTTAGGCTCCATGAAGATGCTCGGCATCTTTCACATAGTTGTGGCGTCCGTTATGTAGCTGGTCGTCCCTTGAGCATCAGAAATGCTTGAAGCAACAAGCAATCCCTTAGGAGGATGGTATTGGAGGGATTTATTCTGGAGAAGCCCCTCCTCGAACTCTGTCTTGACAAAGATATGGTTTGTCTTCGCATTGAAAATCTGTGTCTTTGATTTGAAGGTATTTATCTTTTAGTTGAAGGTCTTCAGTACTATGTTGAAGATCTTCAACTTTGCATTGAAATTCTTCAGGCTTGTGGAATCAATAAGCAATCCATAGACCTTGAGGCATTGGGCATGCATCTTTGGAAGACGAGGTTCTAAGATCTATGCCAATGGCAGATCTATCTTGACTTGGTTCAATCATGGTAGCCATCAGCACAGGCAGATGGCTGGACACTAGCACATGGAAAAAGTTTTGGTCATTAAAGGATGCCGTGGGTGATCCTCTTCAGGGGAGTAGCCATTTCTTGAAACTCGAACATAACTTGCAAGAAAAGTTGCGCACTCCCTAAGGGGTGTGTCTGCCTCTCCATGTAGTGCGTGGTGCCCGTGGCAGTGGAACTGGGAGATGGGTCTAACCTTGGGCAAGCCCTTGGTAATGTCCCACACTTGAGGACCTAGTTCGTACATTGTTGGAGGTGCGGAGCAAGTCTTAGGGTGACAGGTCTGAAAGTCCTGCCCTTGATGTGCCCTAAGTGTAAAGTGGGGCCCAGTTCATCTTCTCGGCTCTATTGCTCGATGGACCGGCAGGTGGCTTCCACTAGGTCCTCTCCCTCCTTCTTTTGCAGCTCTTCCTCTTCCTCATCCACCTTTCTCTTTCTTTCCTCCTCCGCTTTTCTCTGCTCTTCCTTCTTTTTCCCTTTTTCTTCTTTTTCCCTCCTTTTCTTCTCTTCTGCTTCTTGTTTCGACGCCTTCTTTGCTTTATGAAATTCTTCTTTTTCCTTCTCCTCCTCCTGTCTCTTCGTCCTCTCTCTCTCCTTGGCTTCTTTTAGGGACTCTTTCTTTGCCCTTTCCAAGTCTTCTCTCTCCTTCTTTCTGCCTTCGTCATCCTTCTTCTTTCTCTGCGTCGTCTTCTTCTTGGGTTTCCTGGTTGCCTTTTTGCTAGTCTGTCCCTCCCATTCTTCTTCTGTCTCAGTTCTATCAGTGGACCTATCCTTGTCCTGGTGAGGAGGCGACCTCTCTGGCATTTCTCCTTCTCCTTCTTCCGCCTCCTGTGCTTCCTTCACTGCCTCCTGGATGAGTGCAGTCAAGACACCTCCATACCCAATCAAGGAGGCTTTGGAGGAGGCTTTCTTTCTTTTCGTAACTTTAGAAGCCGGAGATTCTCCTCCTGCTGGTACACTTCCTAGGGCCAACACTTTGGCTGCCTGATTAATCGCTTTTTGCACGTACCCGTTCCAATCCACTTCGTCTAGGGTATGGGCTACTACATTCTCCAGCATCCGTACGCTAATTCAATGCATCAATGAATTGTAACGCTGGCTGGAGAAAAGCACATGTATCAGCTTGGCCTGCAACCTGGCTTCTGTGTCAGGGATGTCCTGGATGCTTATGTCGTCATTTGTGAGCACCTCTTTCTTCTTCATTTTTAGCATGGCATAAATATCCCTTTTTTGTTTCCTCTCCGTCTTTGGTACCAATCCCAAAGCCTTCTCCACCAAGACTAGATCTAACCGGACCTGTACCTGCTTTGCACCTTCTCCTCTGCCCACTGTTACAATACCACATTCTTGGTCTGGGTTGTATGTTCTGAGGAACTCCATGCACTTTAGGTGATCCGGCTCCTGCGAGAACTTTTCAAGATACTTTGTGAGGTTGCATTGTTCAACCACCCTCCTGGCTGCTTCCTCCTTGGCCACCACGACTTCTATGTTGTGGATGGTTCAGAATTTGAGCTGGCTGAAGGCGCGGTTCTCTAGATGGATGCGGTATTGCTCCCTTTCCTCATCTGTGAATGGGAGTCGATGGGCGTGGTCATTCAGTAACTTTTGTAACCACTTAGCTTCACAGGCTGCTAAGGCGGCACCACGATACTCTACTTCCGTACTGGACAATGCAACTGTAGGCTGTTTCTTACTCTGCCAACTGATCATGCTACTACCCAATCCAAATGCATAGCCACTGGTTGACCTCCTGTCATATGTGCAACCAGCCCAGTCAGCATCAGTGTACCCCATCAAGTCAAGGGTTTTCCCATATGCATAAAACAACCCATGATCTGTGGTACCTTTACATATCTCAGAATTCTTTTGACTGCATCCACGTGTGGTTTGAGAGGTTTCTGCATGAATTGACTGATCAGCCCCACAGCATAACTCAAGTCAGGTCTAGTGATCGTGAGATAGATCAAGATGCCTACCATCTGTCTGTACATAGTAACATTCTCAATCTCTATCCCAACATCAATCTGCAGCTTGACATTCTGCTCCAAAGGCGTATCCATAGGCTTGCAATCAGCCATACCATATTTCTATAACATGTCATGAGCATATTGCTTCTGTAGCAGCCATATGCCTCGAGGTGTAGAGACAACCTCAATCCCCAAAAAATATTTCAGCTCTTCAAGATCCTTGACCTTAAACTCAGCTTGTAAACATGTCTTTATTTCTGCAATCCCATTTTCATCATCTCCTGTAATGATTAAGTCATCAACATAGACAACTAGAAAAACATAGCCACTATCTGTCTTCTTCGCAAACAGACTATGATCATCATCTCCCAATCGGAAACCATGTTGCTGTAAATAACTGCTGATGCGAGCATTCCATGCTCTCGGTGCCTGTTTCAATCCATATAATGCCTTTTTCAGCTGACATACATGTGTTGGAAATTCTGGATGTACATAGCCTTCAGGCTGTTCCATGTAAACCTCTTCCTGTAATTTTCCATTGAGAAATGCATTCTTTACGTCCATCTGCCATAGTTTCCAGCCTCTAGCTGCTGCCAAAGCAATCACAGTTCTAACTGTAGCCATCTTTGCTACAAGGCTGAAAGTCTCCTCATAATCAAGACCATACTGCTGCGCATACCCTTTTGCAACCAGCCTGGCCTTATATCTTTCCAATGATCCATCTGATTTACATTTTACCTTATACACCCACTTGCATCCAATAGGTGTTTTGCCCTCAGGCAACTGTACCAAATCCCATGTACAATTTTCAGCCAGAGCTGAATATTCCTCATCCATAGCAGCACGCCAATTCTCATCTGAAACTGCCTCATCAAACTTACTTGGTTCTCTAAAACCTGTTACTTTTGTCATATAAGCATAATGACGGGCTGAATATCCAGTGTAAGTATACCTGTCAATAGGTTGTCTAACCCTCTCTGATCTCTTGAGCTGTGGCTCACTGTGAGCTTGCTTCTCATGAGGCGGCACATAACGGCTCTGTCTAGCACCTAGCGTCATAACAGACGGAATCCCCAATTCACTATCTAAGCTGTCACTACTAGATGAATCATAACCTGTAGTGAGTGGACCTGTTACATCTTCAAAAACCTTTTCTTTTCCCTTATCTGTTCTCCCCCTCACTGACATATCCATGTCAGTGGATGCAGTAGTGCGACTCCGTAATCGTCCTGTCCAAGGGCTCACTGTAGATGATACATCACCTGTCTGACCAGTCCTGGAAGTACTCTCTGCAGGAGTATTTTCAGCATGACTCATACTGGGTGAGCCATCAGTAGGCACTGCAACAGGATTCCCATACCAAGATGCTAACTCATCAAATACCACATCTCTGCTTATGAGTGTCTCATGCGTAGAAGGTACATAACACTTATAAGCTTTCCGTTCCTGTGCATATCCAATAAACACACTTTTCACTGCCTTAGGATCCAATTTCTTCCTCTTCTCATCCGGTATATGCACATATGCAATGCTGCCAAATACCTTCAAGTGTGAAATATCAGGTTTATGACCATACAACCGTTCATACGGAGTGACCTCATGAATCCCTGCTGTAGGGGTTTGATTCAGCACATATACAGCAGTCACCACTGCTTTAGCCCAATAACCATTTGGCAGACATTTTTCATTCAACATAGCTCTACCTGACTCCATCAAAACCCTGTTTTTCCTCTCTGCAACACCGTTTTGCTGCGGTGTATAACTGCATGTGAGTTGTCTTCTGATCCCATGTTTGTAACAGCCCAATTCATTTTCAGCATGTTTCTTGAAGTCTTTGAATGCATCAAACACATCATCCTTATGTTTCAAGATATAAAGCCAAGTGTACCTGCTGAAATCATCAATAAATGAGACATAATATCGTGCACCGCCAAAGGAAGCATTATGTGAAGGACCCTAGACATCAGAGTGTACCAACTGTAAAGGCCTAGTGCTGTTTTTTACATGTCTCATGAAAGGAAACCGTGCCCGCTTCCCAAACTGACATGCAGGGCATACATGACCAAAATCATTATACTTGAATTTAGGTAATCCAAGTACTACTTTCTGCTGCATAGATTTCAGCTTTTGTACATTGACATGTCCAATTCTCTTGTGCCAGATCTCTACATCTCTTATGGCACTCTCATCATGAGCAAACATAGCTGCTTTAAGTTCAGGAATGGTCGCTTCCAAAGTAAACATCCTGCCATCCCTTCTGCCCTTGGCAATTAGCTTGCAGCCATTTCCATACTCCTCAATGAAACATCCATCATTGTTAAACCTCACTTGCAGATTCTGTTCTGCCATTTGACCCACAGACAACAAATTCTTTGTTATGGTCAGTACATGTAAGACGTCATGCAGGCCTTTCTTCTTGCCATCAGGCATCATCAATGGAACAATCCCTTTATGCTTTATGTCATGTTGGGTATCATTCCCAGTACATACATGACCATGTGTACCTGCAACCATCTCATCAAACCACTCTCCATGCGGGGTCATGTGGTTTGACGCACCAGAGTCAATGTACCACCTGTCATCTCTGTTCTGCCTTGACACAGTCTTGGGTACATGCTGCATGGCAAAGAGTTTATCAACCTGATCATCTTGACCACCACTAGAGGATGCATAATGCCCATGCTGTTTCCCTTTTGTCTTCATGTCATTCTGCTTTTTGTAACATTCCTTCGCTATGTGCCCATACTTACCACAATAATGACAATCCTTATCCTTGTTGGATTGATCAGTAGACTGCCAAGATCCAGATCCACCACCTCTACCTTGGGGTGATCTCCCCCTGCCTCTAAACCCACCAGATCCACGCTGGCCTTGTGTATTTGCACCATGCCAATTACTTTGCTACTGCTGCTGTCCATAAGTATTACGAGTGTCACCACGACCTCGAAATGAACCACGACCTCTAGATCCTCTGCCACGCTGGCTAGAGTACAACACAGTGTCTCTACTCTGAGATGCACTAGAACCTATATTCAAACCAAGTTTGACTTCCTCATGCAGCAACAAAGCAACTAGCTCTTCCCAGCTAGGGGGCTCTTCTCTGACAGAAATGGAAGTGTCAAAAGCTTTGTACTCTTTGCCTAAGCCATTCAAAGCAACAGCAATCATATCATCTTCTGATACACTTGAGCCAATAGTAGCAAGTTGATCAGCTATGGTCTTAATCTCCGTGGTATACATCTGGATGCTCTTGCCATTCCTTGACATGTTGTTGAACTGCTGTTTCAACTGAATCTTTCTTGTATGTGTCATGGTTCCATAATTTTTCATCAGTATGTCCCAAGCATCCTTCGGAGTCTCACATCCAGTGATTTGAATTACCATAGCATCAGATATACATAAGGAAACCCAATGCAGCACTTTGCATGCTCTTTCATTCCATAGCTTGTAGGCTCTTTTCTGTTCATTTGTTGGATTGTGTGCAGGCAAATCAGAAGCAACTTCATCTCCTGTACATAAATCCCAATAACCTCTGCCAACCAGAAAGTTTTTCATTCTGAATTTCCATAATGTAAAGTTCTTACTATCCAACTTCTCTCCAACTATCTGAGTGATATTGTCAGTCCCATGTGCATTAGCCATGATGCAATAGACTGTCTATCAAGTGTCTGACTCCCTGCAATCCAATAAGTATGACTGACTAAGTTCAGTCCATAACAGTTTATGACAGTTTTCTGTACTAAATTGCAGAAAAAAACCGGGGTATTTCAGCCCATTGACACCCCAAAACAACCCTTAAACAAGTGGTCTCAACTGTAGATATAACTGTCAATACATAAGCTATGTGTTTGCTTCAGCTTAAGCTTATGTAACCTCACTGCCAGGGTACATACATACAGTCTGAAAACTGTAAACTATGAGTAACCAGCAGCAATTTCAAGTCCAAAACTGAGTGTGTCAACAAATTTAGTTTCAGGTTGCAGTCAACCAAAATTCAGCATACCAAGCTCCAAGCAGCTCCAAAATGTCTTTTGACCATGTCATACATTTACTTTGTAGTGGCAAGTTCAATATATGAGCATCTGAGTAGGCATAGACAACCTGTCTTCATTGACCAATGGTATAAACCTCATGAGCTGTTTGTAATTAACCAGGATAGTGTAACTGCATTTATTTCAGCTTCAAAATTCAGTTTTCAATGATGCTCATTGCTTGCTTCAATTCTCCATGCATTCAGCATGTATAAGCCAGTTCACATAGATGATGGAACCCCCAAGATGACCTGTATTGCTTCAGTAATGCACAGTACTTGTCATTGACTGTGTATGACAGTTTTCAGCCTGTCATTGATTTTCAGATCTGAGTATTCTGTCATTGACTGTGTATGACAGTTTTCAGCCTGTCATTGATTTTCAGATCTGAGTATTCTGTCATTGACTGTGTATGACAGTTTTCAGCCTGTCATTGATTTTCAGATCTGAGTATTCTGTCATTGACTGTGTATGACAGTTTTCAGCCTGTCATTGATTTTCAGATCTGAGTATTCTGTCATTGACTGTGTATGACAGTTTTCAGCCTGTCATTGATTTTCAGATCTGAGTATTTTGTCATTGACTGTGTATGACAGTTTTTAGCCTGTCATTAATTTTCAGATCTGATTATTCTGAGCAAGAGATCTCAGCTCCAAGACATTTGATCCAATGTATACATGCTTTGACACATTCTTGTGCTCCAAAGATGCCTTTTGAGTGTAGTACAAGGCTCTTGTGTGTTAGTAATGACTGAATGCATGCTGTCCATTCATGTTTACAGCAGTTCAGAAATGATTACAGGTCTGTGTCTGTCACTCCAGCTCATAATAGAGCTCCCACACAAGCATTTACTTCTTGCACACTTCAAATACCTTCAATAGTGAGCATACATGCTCTATGAACCTTGTCCAGGTGCCCCACTGAAGATTGACAGGTTGTTGTTCACTCAGATTAGTAGGCGCAGATTTTCACATACAGGTTGCTGTCCATTCAGATCAGCAGGTGCAGATTTTCAGATACAGGTTGCTGTCCATTCAAATCAGCAGGCGCAGATTTTCAGATACAGGTTGCTGATTTTCATGAGGCAGTCCACGATTTTCAGAAGGCAGTCCACACTGATTCCTTCCTTGACTATGGCTTCATTTGCAAGTGTCCAGCTTCTTCCTCATTCCTTACTTCCATCTCCTTTGCACTGCAGGTTGTCATGCCCATTCTCCCACAGCCTCATGGATGAAGCTCTGATACCATGTTCAAAGAGTAGAGAGAGAGAAAGGGAAAGACTCCATATCCATGAGCCTTCAAGCTCTCAAGCTCATCCTTCATTTCCACACACTAAAACTGAAAAGCACACACATACAACAAGATAAAGTGACCTAATGTAAATGTAGACTAGACTGACTAACTCTAGTCAGGTCACTGACTATGACTACTAACCCGACTTATTTAATGTAGTCACATGTAGACAGCTGTACGCACTAGCTGTCATAGATGAAGACACACTGACGGTGAGCTTGATTTCTAACAGCGTCTGTAGCACTTGGAAATACGTAAAAGAGCATTGGAACAGTCTCAAACTCGATAGAAACGGCGACTCTGCACTTGCCGAGAAGTGCATATGATTGGGCCCCATACGGGTTTAATTTGGCAATTGTGGGTTGAAGTAGTGGTTTGCCAAGTTGGATCCAATGATTGTGGGTTAAGACATTGAAGTATGCTCCCTCGTTGATCAAGGTGTTGAAAGTGCATGTTTGCTTGGCAGTGACCGTGACACGGAGGTAAGCGGGTTCTATGGCTTCCTCATCTTCTTCGTTGATTTCGGTGATTGTAGCTACTCGTACTTTGACCAGCGGTTCTAACAATGGTGGCTCATGCCAAGGATGCGTGGGAGGGTAGTACTTCTTGACACGACTGCCATTGAAGAAGCCTATTTCCTCACTGTCTAGTGTCTCAAGCTCGACATTGCCGGTTCTGCTGATCGCACGAACCTTGAAGGGTCTGAGACCTCTGAATTTCATTTTTTGCTTATGCCCCTTGACTGAATAAAGGAGCACTAAGTCACCCTGTTCAAACTCGCGTTGCTTGACATGCTTGTCAAACCAGCTCTTCCGTCGGGCTTTCTCATAGATAAGCGCGTGTGTGGCCAAAAGACGAGTCTCTGATAGACATTCAAGCTCGACCAGGCATTGCGTCCATGCCTCCTTCCCTTCCCATCATTCTTGAAGTGCTATTCTCAGGCTAGGAACAAAGAATTCTAATGGTAGAATTGCCTCAGTTCCATAGGTCAGTCTGAAGGGGGTTCGGCCGACAGCTGTTTTATAAGCTGTGCGGTAGGCCCACAAGGCTGCCATCAGCTTATTGTCCCAGTCGCTTCGTGAGGCTGAGACTACTTTAGTTAGGACATTGATAAGAATCTTGTTAGTTGATTCTGCCTGGCCATTAGCCTGAGGGTAGTATGGTGAGGATTTGCGATGGATGATGAGAAAGGTGGATAGGAGATGTGCTATCACTTCGTTGATGAAGTGTGTACCTTAGTCGCTAACCAGTTTGATGGGGCAACCGAAGCGCGAGTTCACTTGCTCCCATAAGAACTTGGCAGTCGTCCTAGCATCGTTTTTTTGTGTGGCTCTTGGCTCTGCCCATTTTGTGAGGTAATCTGTGGCCACCACGATGTACTTGGCTTGTGAGTACTGCGCCGCAGGACTGATGGGTCCTATGAAGTGAATTCCCCATTTTTCAAAGGGTTGTCGAGCAATAATTGGGGTCAACTCCATTTGATCTTTACGAATCGGGACTTTTGTCCGTTGGCACTCGTCACAATGCTTGACGAATCGCTTGGCGTCGAGGAAAAGTATGGGCCACCATAGTTGAGATGCAACACCTTCCGTGCTGTCATGTCTCCATCAAAGTGTCCTCCTGCAATGCCGTTGTGCGCCTCCGAGAGCACATCGTGCATCTCATGCTCACACACGCACCTACGCAACAATTCGTCTTGCCCCAGCCTATAGAGTTGGCCTGCAATCAGCTGGTAGGGCTGAATCTTCAGGATCAAGCGCCTGAGTCGAGCTTTTTCTATTGGTTGCTCAGGTAGTCTGTGCTCGAGCACTTGGATGACGTTGTCCACCCAATATGGCGTTAGATCAGCCTTAAACAAGTCTCTCTTGCTGGACAAGTGGAATAGGTGGGCGTCGGGCAACTCGTCAATGATGCCTTGTCCAGCGGGTTCTCCTGTGAGGACATGTGACATGTAATCAGCCATGTAATGTTGTTTTCCCTTTTTGTACTATCACGAGAAGTCCAACTCTAGAAGCAGGAGGAGCCATCGAGCTATGCGCCCTATAGCACAAGGTTTGTTTACCAAATAGAGCAGGGCTTGATGGTCCATGAAAAAGATGAAGGGTGTGGCTAATAGATAATGCCGGAATTTCTTCACAACGAACACCATGGCTAATCCCTCCCTTTCTGTGTCGAGTAGTTCATCTCCGTCTCAGTGAGTTGTTTGCTAGCAAAGCTCACTAGATAATCTAAGTTGTGCTCACCAGGGTGGCACAACACTGCCCCCACGGCAAACTTAGAAGCATAGATGTGCACGTGGAAGGTAATGGTCCAATCTAGGGCTCATAGAATTGGTGTTGTTGTTAGAGCCTTTTTCAATTCTTCATATGCTCGTTGGCATACCTCGGTCCACTCGAAGACAATCAGCAGCTTGTACAATGGTCTGGCGATCAACGCATAGTTCAGTACAAACCGTCGATAGTATCCTGTATGGCCTAAGAAGCATTGAACTCCCTTGTAATTAATTGGGGGTGGAAGGTCAAAAATAACCCTGACCTTTGAGAAGTCAGTGGCAATTCCGTTCTTCGACATCATGTGTCCTAAGATGCATCCATGCTTTACCCAAAACTGACACTTCAAGGGGTTCAAGGAGAGACGATATAAGCGACACCATTCAAAGACTGCGCGGATTTTGTCTAAGTGTTCGATCCAGGTCAAATGGACACATAGGTCATCGACAAAGACCTCTAACTCCTTGCGAAGCATATCCTTAAAGATAGTGCACATGAGACATTGAAAAGTGGCGGGGGCATTGGTCAACCCGAAGGGCATGACTATGTATGTGAAGACACCCCACTCAGTGGCAAAGGCGGTCTTGTGCCTGTCTACAGGATGCGCTTGCACCTGGTTGTACCCTGAGAAGCCATCCAGAAAACTGTAGGCTTCCTTGCCTGCCACCCTCTCAAGCATGTGCTCGGTGTATGGCAATGGATAGTTGTCTCTCTTCGTAGCAGCGTTCACCTTCTTGTAATTGACGCACACTCGGATTTTTCCGTTCTTCTTCATCACAATGAATATGGGTGATACCCAGTCTGTGTGCTCAATTTCGTAAATGAATCCAGCTCTCATCAGCTTGTCAATTTCCTCTTTGACAACATGAGCGTGTTTTGGATTCATAGGGTACAGTCGCTGCTTGACCGATGTCACGTCTGACGTCATGGGTATGCTGTGAGTCACAACACTCGGATCTACCCCCTGTAGCTCCTCTAAGGACTAGGCAAACACGTCCATATACTCTTGTAAGAGAGCGACAAGGCTCATTTCTTCTTTGCCCGTCAAATCGTCGGCAATGAACACTGGTCGGGGTGTTTCCCCTTCCTGGGCTAAGTCTACCTCCTTGACTTTGGCTGGTCCCTCGATTGGTTCGCTCGTCTGGCCTTGACATTTGGGACCTAATAGAACTACTACCCTATCCCCTTTTTTGAATTTTGTGAAGCGTGTAGGGAGGTCCTGCGGCTTTCGTTGTTCTTCTGATCGTGTATCCCTGGGTTGCTTTGCCTTTTCCTGCCTTAACTGTCTGCGCCTCAGGTGGACGGGTAGGTCCCCCTTGGTTCGTCTGGTCGTGGGCGGCCTAGGGATCTCTGGATCACTATCCGAAGTAACTTTCGATTCAGAGTCAAACCCTCCATCTTCGCTAAAAGAGGTGGTCTCCCCTGGTGGCCGCAGTTCAGATGGTGATTCAGTCCTAAGTATTGACGTCGTTCCTAGCTAGGCTAGGCTTGCTTGCTCAAGGTCTATGGCTCCTATGCATTCCAACCAAGCTCGATCACATTCCATGCACATGACTCCTCGCTCTACTCTAAGGGCCTGCCTTTTCTGCGGCTTGGTGTCTGCTCATATCTGCTCAATTTCTCGTCCTTCAGTGTCGTATTCTATGCTATCTACTTCACCCTCGCTCTCATCACTGAAGGATTGGTAGTCTTCGTATTTATCGCTGGAATCTTTGTCATCCGACTGCTCATCGTCTCCTAGGGCTTGGTATGCCTCGTGTCGTTGGTCAGGAACTAGGGCCTAGTTATACATGAGGTTCAAATCGTGCACCATGGCCCATTGCCACTTGGGATCCTCTAAGAGATCCTAGAGTGGTTTGAAATTTACAACTGGGTTGCCAGCTAGCTGGTCCATTAGGTATTCCAGTACCCCCTGGAGTTCCCTTTTGTTGGATGGCACTTGGAAGGTGACAGGCTCACGCTTTTCCCGGCGGCTCCCTGCCATCATGCAGACTGGTGCAGAGAGTGCTTCGTTAGACTTGCCGACCTTTTTGATGGGCTGCTCATATGCCTCATGATCTGAGAATGGCAAGTCGATTGTAGCAAGAACATGCATCCAATCCCGCTCATCCTCTGGGCATGGGATATACTTGGTCAAGGCCATATGGCTTCTTGACCTGAGTGTTTCCCTTGAGCATAGCAGAGATGGCGTCTAGGTCGATTGGTGAGGTCTTCCAAGTGTCCATCTCTATTCTTACGGCGTCCATTCTATTGCCAAGGAAGATCAAGCCGTTACCCCAATCTTTGATGACTCTAGCATTGTGCATCCAAGGTCGGCCTAATAGGACATTGTAGTCCACTCCCTTCATGACTATAAAGTCGACAGAGAATTGGACACCTAAGATCTTCACTGGCCAATTCTTCAGTACCCTGAATGGCTTCACTCTCATACCGTTTACTAGCGTGACATTAAACCTAGCAGCTTCGACAGGCGGGTTTCCCCAAGTTTGAAGCACTGTGTGGCTAAGCACACTAACCCCAACTCCCGTGTCTACGATTCCCTTTCTTGTTGTGTTACCCAGGGCTAGGACTGGCAAAACCGTGTGCATCTCAAAGCCTTTCCAAAAGGCATTGACGTGCAAGGATTTAGGCACGGAGTGCAGCGTCAAACTTGGCAATTGCACTTTTGCATCCTGGTCTTGAGGGTCTGCCGTGACTTGCTCTTGTGATCCTTCGACCCACTGCTTAAGATCTTGCCATAGGATAGGATGCTGCTTAAGTAGATCTCCCAGGCTAAGTGTTACAGGGGTGGTCACTAGCGTGGTCAGGAGATCGTTAGATACTCGTCCTTCCCCTAACCTAGATTATCCGGGCCAATGGCCACGACTGATCTGCGGCTTTGTTGTGTCTAGGCTTGGTCTTAGCGGCACTGCTTGTGGCGCGGTTTCTTCTGCCGACTTAGGTTGAGGCGGTGATATCGACATGCTTACGCTGGAGAGGTCATCAATCTCATCCTCTATGATGGGCTCAGTGTCTTTGAGATGCTCTTGAGCCTCCTTCACCCATTCCTTCACCTTTTCTATGACCTCTAATTGTCGCTTCGGATGCGGGTATTCCCCTACCTTAGCGCTTCCCTTTTCGATCGTCCTAGGGACTGAAGTCTCTGCCTCTGCGTCTGAAACCTTCTTTCTCGAAGGCAGAGTTGTAGCACTCTCGGTTTTTAGTGCGACTTTAGATCCGATCTCTTCTTTTTTCGCTTGTGGCTTTTCTTCCCTATGGAGATTGCGTCAAGATTGCTGGGTCCTGGTAGAGAGATGCCGGCCTGTTTTGTTTGGGCTCAGGTCATGACCCACAATGGGATAGGTGTGGCCTCCCTATCGGGGTTTTCGACACCAAATAGCCCCAATGGGACAGATGGCAAGTTGGCTGAGCTAGAGGACGGCTTTCGCTTTGGGCAATCCATGAAAAGATGGGTGATTCCGCACTCTGCGCACCTTTGGTCAGCCTTGTCTCTATTTTGCTGCTCTCTTTCAAGGCAACGTGATGAGACATGACCGGGGTGACCACAAGTCCAACAAGTGACTGGATCCTGTGGCTGCCCTCCTAGGCCTCTACCTTGTCCTCATCCTAACGCCATCACCGGCATGGGTTGATAATCCATGAGGACCGCGTTGCCCTCGTCGTTGTGCAAGAAGACATAAGGGTATATGTAGGTCTCTTTATCATTCGGTTCCTCCACGTAGTGTACTGGAGCGTCGCTCGGTGGGTGGGTCACGTAAGGACCAGGCGGTCTAGGAATGCCTGTAGGATTTATGTCCATTCTAGGGACGGATGGTTTCGTATCGTTAGGCGCGAGAAGAGCCAATGGGGCTCCCCTTCCGAAGAATGACTACGACCTGTTCGCTAGATAAGGCTGGCCGTAGGGTTGCGAGTATGGAAGTATTCTTGGTAATCCACAATGCGTGACATCATGGCCGAACCCACCGCAATTAGCACAAGGCCTTGACCTAGGGTCTTGATACTCGGCTGGCAAGTGGTTTCCGCCATAGTACACGCATTGGACATGCGGGCGCATTGGTCGTCTCAACATGTCTTGCAACTTGGCTAATTCCATCTTGACCTCAGCCAAGCCATGGTTTGCTGTCTCAGTGGCCTTCCCCTTCTCTTGGGATGATGGGATTGACCAGTCACTATAGGCTGACGTTCTCTCTGAGCTTCGCGGGTTAGTCTCCTCTAGATTTGAGCTCCTAGAGCTTCGCTCTTTCAGCTGATCATCGACTCTGATGGCTTCCTCAAACACTCTAGCCACCGCGTCCCACTGCAAGCTTGAATTGCCTGCCAAATCCTTATACAACTCCTCATCTCGAATTCCGCTGATGAATACAGTCGAAATTGCTTTGTCAGTCGGTCGCTTGCCTAGAGGGATTATCTTAAAGAGACTCCTCACATGGGTCACGTAGTCGCGGATGTCCTCCTCTTTCTGCTTGACGTTCATCAAGCATACTAGCAGGTTATCGAAGTATCCAGGCTCGGCGAATCTCTTGACGAAGAGATCCTTGAGGTCATTGAAGTTGGCTCGCTCTGCAGCATCTAGGCTCGTATACCATGTCCTACCCTTGTCGCCTAGGCAAAGCCCGAATGCTTGTGAGTGTTGAGTTTGGTCGTTGAGGCCATTGGCTTTGCAGACTTGCTCAAACTGCTCAACAAAGCTGTATGGGTCATCATGAGGTTGGTACTTATCAAGTTGCTTGGCAACAATCGGTATTTTGGCCTGGCTTTTTGAGCCTTGGTTTGCCCCTAATCCTGCGGGAGCAGCGATGTCACTAGTGCTATGGCACTTTGCTCTACTGCGGTGTTATTGAGCAGCCATTTCATGAGGAGCTCGCTCAATGTCAAGTCTCCCTTCAGTGCTCTCTCATGGTCCGTTCGGTTTCAGCCAGCCAAGTTCAGCACTCACTGCACCTCATGCAACTCCATGCCTTGCCTTTGGCTCCTAGCATGCTGATCCCTATTGTACTCAGCTATTCCCTGCAATGCCTTGCGAGCTAGTCTTCTCTCCTCCTCTAGATCTGCAATGATTGCATCTGCTGTCCTACCGCGGTGCTCGTACCGGGCGTGCGCGTCGTAACTGCTCACGAGATGCTAAATAGCATCTGGGAATACGTTCAAATCGAGCTCCTCATTAGACCAATGGTCTGAGCTCTCTTCCGTCATGGTCGAGTTCTCACGCTCCACTACGCTGTCGATTAGGTTGAATGGACTTGACAGATCCTCATCGTTGGTGCTCTCTGCTTGGTCCTATTCTGCGCTTTGATGGTTTGTCTATATCTTGGGTCCTCTCCTATTGGTGGGTTCCTTGAGTGGTTTATCTGAGTGAATTCCTTTGGTTATTGAATACAACCTTCAATTTATGGTCACTCGGTGCGTGTGTCGCTTCTTGTGCACTTGTGCCCAATCAGGCTTTCAGCTTTCTTAAGTGTACTTCAAGTGCGGAAATTCAATGTGAGTGCAGTAAGCAATTCCTCAGCGTCTTACACAGTCTCGCTTGTTTCGGGCCTGATAGGCTTGTAGGTCCATTTTCTGGCCGTTTTGTCAAGGTTTAGGGTTTCCTCGTATGTTGCCTTGTTCATTTTCGGTTGATCAGGTTTTACGGCTCAACGGCTCGCGTCTAAGTCCTTGGGTCTCGCAACTGTCCACTTTTAGCCGCTAAGCGGCTACGCACTACAATTTCTCTTATCACGTGTGCCAAAATCAAGTTCTGAGTGCCTGAAGGGTTTCGACAGTTTGCGCTATTGCATATTTACCGGGTCAGGTCAAATTTCTGAAAAATTTGACAAAAAGTTACACTCGGACCAATTGGTCTGAATTGTAGGGTCCGAGTAGGTCACTCGGACAGGCCCAGGCACAGGGTTGAGGGCCGAATTTTCGGGTTTGACTCGGACGATTTTGATTCGGACGGGCCGAATGGCGAATTCGGACGGGCCGAACAACGCTTGGCCGAGGGCTGAATTTGGGATGTGGCCGAGGGCTGAATTTGAGACTCAGACGGGTCACTTGGACGGGCCGAGGCCGGATGTGCCACATGGCAAAAATCTTTGACTCGGACGGCTGAGTGGGTTGACTTGGACAGTTGCCTCGAACAGGGTCCGAGGGCCGACTAGGCCGAGGGTTTGGCCGAGTGGGCCAAGTGACAAGGGCCGAGGGCCGACTAGGGTTTGGCCGAGTGGGCCAAGTGACAAGGGCCGAGGGCTGATTCTGGGACTCGGCCCAAGAGAGGCCACTCGGATGGGCCGAATGTGGTGCGCATAACCCGGGCAAACGCGATTTCGATTGTTTCACCAAATGTAGGCCGGCGCCATGGTCATGCACTTCCAGATCCTATCTAGGGAAGTAGAGGGAGAGATTCGTATACTTGAACGGGCGGGTAAGTGCATCGGTGATGCGATCGAATCGATACGGGCTGGAGCTCTCTATCTACCTCTCTCTCTCTCTCTCTCTCACTGAAATGGCACAAATGAGCTCTCCCTTGGCCTCCTGGCTCTTATATGACTTACCAAATGTGGCGTTGATGCCCCCAATCACTCACTTGCCGATCTTAGGCATCACTAGCGAGCATTTTACCCATTTTGCACGATTTTTGCCCTGTTTTGCCCTGTTTGAAACAGTAACCCCTACCCTTTTTCGGTTCGATTTTCTAACTCTAACCTACGTTAAATGCAACAAAGATCAAAGGAAAAAAATTGAAATAGATTCTCCATGCTTTCCAATCATCAAACAACCAAAATATCCCAAAATACTTACTTGTTTTGAAGATCAAAAACACCCAAACTTCCTACCTATCTCAAGCTCCGTTTCGGGGATGAATCCCCTACTTCGATGCTCAATATGAGGCGTGCAAGTGCTCAAGCTTGAATCCGTTGGTCCTAGCAAAACGGAACCAAAATGTGGGAGCTTTCGCTCAAACACCAAGACCCCCGGACCACTTATTGTTTCAAGCGTTCCAAGTGAGTTCTAATGGCTATCTCTCACCTAGCCGATGCGCCGTCGATCCTACGAGTGTAGTGAGCTTACCTTGATGCTTGATTGAGTATCCTCCTCTCTCTTGCACTCCGGTAGCTCCACGATTCTTGATGCTAACTCAAGCATCCTCAAGTCTCCTCCATCTCCAAGCTCCATCCTCCATAGCCGTGTGCGCAAGAGAAGAGAAGAGAAGAGAAGAGAAGAGAAGAAGAGAAGAGGAGATGGTGAAGAGCTTCACCCTCTTAATCCCTCACTCCCACACACGCTCACACTCTCACACTCCCTCTCTCTCAAGAGCACACACAAGCAAGAAGGGGAGAATAAGAGAGGAAGAAGAATACTCTTTTTGCCACACACTAAAAGAATGAGCTTCTCATTCACTTTTCAACTTTATATACAAAACCCTAAATCCCTTTTGGGTGGTCATCCCCTTTTTCCCTTTTTTACATGGCCGGTCGTAGCCTAGGCCCTTTTTCCCATTTCCCACCACTCTAATTTCATCCTATTCCCAACTAATGCGTACAATTTGCACAGGAGCGAGCCTGGCGCTCTTTTACAAGGATTCGGGAGTGCTTCCATATTTAATGGTGCGTCTTTTACTCTTTTGTTGCCTCCGGGTGACACTGAGACTTTCTGAGAGTCGTGCCTGATCATTTAAAATTTTCAGGGTCTAGTTACCGTTCAAGGCGCCTTTTTCTGCTTTTATCCTGCACCTTTTTTGCTATTTTCTTTTTTCCGTTTTCCGCTCCTCTGTGCTGCAGGAAACACGGTAACAATTAACTTGGAGGAGTTGCCGCATAAGCACATCCTTGAAAATCTCAATTTTGAAAAACATTGTCTATGTCTTTCAAATTAAAAATCGCCATATACTTGATATATATAACCTCTACAAGACTTTTTAAATGAGTTTTTGTATTTGATTCGATTGATGAAAATCTCCATTTTGAAAAATATTGTCTATGTCTTCCAAATTATTAAAAAAAGTTGAACTCATTTTAATAGTTTATTTTTTCATATTTTTACCTTGGTATTCATTTATCTTTGAGCATCGAACACCTTTGGATCTTCAACACATTTGAGCCTTTGGCAAGACCTATGTATGGATGTAGATGAACGAACATCCATTAGTAGGGCTTGGAGAGAGAGAGAGAGAGAGAGAGAGAGAGAGAGAGAGAGAGAGAGAGAGAGAGAGAGAGAGAGAGAGAGAGAGAGAGAGAGAGAGAGAGAGAGAGAGAGAGAGAGAGAGAGAGAGAGAGAGAGAGAGAGAGAGAGAGAGAGAGAGAGAGAGAGAGAGAGAGAGGAGAGAGAGAGAGAGAAGAGGAGGGAGCTTAGACAATACTTAGCTAGCCTTTGTTGAGTGATGTGTGCATGTGCTAAGACATGGCCATATATGCATTTGGTTATGCATGTTGGGCCTAATACGTGTGCATTCTTTCATTTTCGAGTTTAGGATACGCTCGAGACTAACATATCTTCAAGATTGAGTGATGCTTGCTGGGCCTTTAGTGAGTGTCATGTGCATGTGTGGATGAATGGACATCCATCAGAGAGGGGAATCATTAATTGGCTTTTGGCGAGCATTGTGTATGTATGTGCTCATGCATGGTTGTTTACACATGTGTTCATGCATGACTATTCTTTTGTCTTTGAGTCCAAGACACTTTCGATTTAGGGTTTTCAGTTACAAATGTGTTTATTGATTGTGTCTTCAATGGCTTTAAGATTTCTCTATTGGGACTCTTATACTCTATTAAAAGTTTGTGTAATTATCATGGAATAAAGCAAAGCAATGGACGATGTTTCAGACATAGTGCATTCGACTCCATTGAATGCAATTGAGTCGATTGAATTAAAAAAAATAGCCACAACATCATTTCTTCGATGCTTGCATGCTTGGAGTCGTTCGCATGGATATGGGAGATAGTTATTCTAATTGTATTTGCGTCAAGGTATTGTGTACTTTTTGGCGAGATATTCATTTGTGTATTTTGTTGCACCCAAAGTGTGGAGTTTAATAGAGTGAATAAACTTAATGTGCGAAAGATGAAAGAAGTGGCAAGGCAATAGGGAGGGCATATTATTAAATCCACAAGGACATCAACGATTCGAAGAAACACAAAGGTTGCTTCAAGTTCTTTGGAGTTTAAACGCCTCGAGACTAAGATAAATGAGTTGATGGAATTGCAGATGAGTTTATCCACATGTATCGATCATGCGCTTTCCATTTACTCTACAGAGTTGCATGAATAAGCTAAAGGTTTGTATAGTGTTGTGTGCAAGACAAAGCACACCCAGAGTGTTCTTCAAAAAGTCTTAAGTGGTTTGGGTGGTAAAGTGAGGGAACTTTCGACAATTGTCTCTAAGATAAGCAGGTTGATCAATTTGTTGTTGAATGATATGTGGGCATCGTTTTGGGGTCTTGGAGATGACCACAAGCCTATGATTTGCTAGAGGGATTTTCGACTATCGTTCTTGCAGTTTCAAATGAATGTTAATAGGTTTAATGCCTTGCTACAGCAATTGAGTCGTCAAATGAATGGTCACAATTGAGGAGGACTTGCTCGGATGAGGCTTAATATGATCTATTATTTTCTTGTTTATATCTTATTTTCAAGTGCTTTGGCGAGTGTTTTTTTTGGTGATGATGTGTGCTTCCTTTTTGTGAAACTTATATTGGTTTTAATGTAACAATGTGATACCTCTTTCTTGAGGTTTGGTCTATATAAAGAATTATCATGTCTTGCAATGTGGATACAACTTTATTAATTTTTGCAGTGTAATGCATGCGAGAGTAATATTCTCTAATTGTATGGTCTCATTGTAATGTTTGAATATTTAACTCTCTCTCTCTTTTTCTCTCTCTCTCCAACATTTGGATGAAGGTTATGATCTATTGTTGTCTCACTTATGTTATTTTGAAGTGCTTGGGTCGTTGCTTTTTTTTGTGATAATGTGTGCTTTCTTTTTTTGTAACGATACTAAATTGAGTAAAATGTATTGGGTGCCTACAATGTGGTGTGATGTCTCTTTCTTGATGTTTGATTTGTACAAAGAATTATCATTATTATGTCAAAGAATGTGGATATAACTTTATTCATTTTTGCGGTGTAATGCATGTGAGTAATATTCTCTAATTGTATGGTCTAATTGTAATGTTTGAATATTCATCTCTCTCTCTCTCTCTCTCTCTCTCTCCAATGTTTGGTTCAATTTATTGGGGAGCTTCAGTCTATGATGCATTTTTCTCTCTTCTAAAGAGTTTGTAAGCATTGATCGCATTTATAATTCAATGTATGTGTCCATTGTCTCTTTGTTGAGGTTTGATCTATCGATAGACTTATTACGTCTTACAATCTAGAGAGAAAACTTCATTGATTTTTTGCAATGTAGTACGTATCAAAGAGTAATATTCTTTGTAAAACACTTGGATACATACATCTCTCTCTCTCTCTCTCTCTCTCCAATATTAGTTTCAATGTCTAGGAACTTGCTATGGATTGGAATAATGTGCATTCTTTCTCTTTTGAAGAGTTTGTAAATATTAAATACATTTTTATTTTTAAGTATATTGCCTCTTTCTTGAGGTTTGATCTATAGAAAGACTTATTATGTCTTGCAATCTACAAAGAAGAGTTCACTGATTTAAGAATCCTAATGTTTTAGGTATATTGCACATTCATGTTGAAGAGTGATGTTTGGATTTGAGTTATAGGCTTTGGGGGATCTCTTGCTGATTAGATATAGTTTTTTTTCATCTGTCTTTGGATTAGATATCTAATTGTATAGAACATATAAAAATATATGATGATTCTGATTTTGACTACTATTATTCCTTGCGCATAGGAGGATTGTGCTGATTTAAATTGTTGTAGTATTTTGGATTGTGTGATTCTAGATTGATTCTACTTTTAAGTCTTTTTGAAAATACTAATCCCAATCAAGTCTCTCCTTGAAAGAATGCATGGTCTCTCTTGATGTGCATGCTTTGTGAGAATCCAAACAATATGGGATTTTTGCATCTGACAACTAGCAGGAATTATGTGTTACATATTCATAGGCATAGACTCAACTCTACATGACATAGACGATGACAGGTTGCTAGGCTTAGGGCTCAAATGGCAAAACATGACCTGAGGTGGCACAAAGAGATGTGCTCTACCATAGTTGAGTGTCAAAATGTTTTGCAAGGAGAGGCTCTAAATCATGGTAGCTTGATTCATGAGGGACTTCACAATTTGATTGAGTAGCAATTTGCTAATGATTATAATTGTGATGCTGAAAATCACCAAAATCTAGAAAATCTCGTGATTGATGAGTCACTTGTCCATAATTCTCCAACCTTTAGTCCTTGAAATGGAGGTTTTTGCTCCATTTTACATGCTTTGCCTGCAATGGATATTCATCATGCGACTTCAATATTGCTATTTCAAGACCAGATTGTGCATTTCATGGGGAGTCTTTCTGAGATGTGTGAGCAATGTTCAGCTAAATTGTGGAGATGTGAGGCTCAAGTGCATGGATCAGTTTTGTTTGGTAAACATTGTTGTCAAAATGGAGAAGTAATGTTACCACAGTTGCAATATCCACCACATCTATTGCATGATTTGTTGCATAGTATGCATCCTCAAAGTAGAGTATTTAAAAATAATATACGAGCATATAACAATGCTCTTGTATTTGTGTCACTTGGTGCCAATGTTGATGAGCTTTTGTATGTTGTGGAAAATTCTTATACCTTTAGAGTGCATGGCTCAATTTATCATTGTATAGGCTCTTTGATTCCTAATGTACAACGACAAGAAATGCCAAGATTTGCACAACTTTATGTTTATGATACTGAGCATGAGTTATCTAATCGGTTGGATATTATGCCTAATTTATTGCCAAATTTACTTGGGGAGCTTCAATCTATGATGCATCAACACAATGCATATGCACAAGCTTTTAGATCCGTGGGTATGCAATTGCAAAACAATCCCTTGCATGATTTGAGAATGACTGTTTTTGGGGTTCAACATGCTAATAAACAATACTCAGCTCCAGTGGCAACTAAGGTTGCGGCTATCATGCCAAGACAAGGCAATGAGAATACTCTTGATTGTTGAAACATACATGTTTATAGTCGAGATGGACGATGTATTGCTATTTCAAACTTGCATAGGGCATATATGCCAATGCTATACGTTCTTTTTTTTCCTATCGGTGATGATGGTTGGCATGTAAAGGTACCTTATAGTGGTGTTAATGTTCCAATTAATATACATGGATTGTCTAATAAGGATTGTGTTATTTAGATGTAATTTTATGCATTTCGACTACAAGTGCATGAGGACACTGAGGTGTGCATGTTTCAGGGTGGTCGATTGTTGCAACAATTTATTGTTGATGCTTATTGTAGTATAGAGCAATGTAGGTTGGCTTGGTGTCGTTAGAATCAATCGGTTTTATGCTCGCAAGTTTATAAGGGCTTAGCAGATATGATGGGAGTGATGGATGATGGGCTAGTGGAAATTATTGGTACCTCTGTTGGTAAAAGGGTGGTTTTGCCATCTTCTTTTACTGGTGGGCCAAGGCACATGTATCAGTTGTATTAGGATGCTATGGCTATAGTGCGGAGTAAGGGAAAACCTGATCTCTTTATAACAATGACATGTAATCCAAAGTGGCTAGAGATAACTAATGCTTTGTTGCATGGACAGACTACTTATGATCATCCTGATTTAACTGCTCGAGTCTTCCATAAAAAAAAGCTAATATGATGCATACATTGTTGAAAAGGAATCTATTTGGGAATGTTGCAGGCTATGTTAGTGTGGTTGAGTTTCAAAAGCGGGGGTTATCGCATTCTCATACTTTGCTAATTTTGGAGCACCCTTTTAAACCCTCTAAAGCATGCCATTATGATAGATTTGTTTGTGATGAGTTTCCTGATATAGAAAAGTTTTCAGCTTTTTTTGAAACTATCTCAAAATGGAATGTCCATGGTCCTTACGGTGCAATGAATCCCAAGTCTAGCCCTTGCATGCGCAATGGTCAATGCACTAAAAATTCCCTCAAAGGTTTGTGCATGTAACAATTGTTGATAGCTCTGGCTATCCTATTTATAGAAGATGAAATGATGGAAAGACAGTCACAATAAAGGGTAATACTATTGATAATCGATGGATTGTTCCATACAATCCTTACTTGAGTAAAAAATACAATGCACATATAAATGTTGAGGTATGCTCAACGGTGGTAGCTGTTAAGTATTTGTATAAGTATATATACAAGGGATATGATCGTGCAACCATTAAATTTTTTGTTGGAAACTTAGGGTTAAATGGTACAACCTCTTGTAAATTGGATGAGATCGAGAGTTATTTAGATGCACGATATATTTTTGCTTCAGAAGCGTGTTGGCGAATATATGACTATGCATTGCACAATGAGAAGCCTGATATACAGTAGTTCTAGATGCACTTGCCTAATGAGAATTATGTGGTGTTTCAAGATACATACAATATATCAGATGTTATGTAGAATGAAGATATCAAGAAAACTACTCTTATGAAATGGTTTGTGTGTAATCGTATTCATCCAGAGGCTTGAGCTATTCACTATCAAGACTTCCCGGTGTATTGGGTGTGGAATGCACAACGATAGGTATGGATGAAGAGAAAGTGTGGAAATACATGTGATTGAATATACTTTGTGCCACCCACATCTGGTGAGCGTTATTACTTGCGAATGCTCTTGACAGTGTCTCGAGGATGTATGTCTTTTGATGATTTGCGTACTGTTGACAACCTCATGTACAACACCTTTAAGGAAGCCTGCATTGCAAAGGGTATATTAGAGGGTGATGATGAGTGTGTTGTGTGCTTGGAAGACATCTGTACAAATTGGTGCCTAGTTGCGTGCTTTGTTCGCTGCAATTTTGGTCTTCTGTGAGCCTATGCAGTGCTTGGTCAGCTTTGGGATAGGTTTATATCACCAATGGTAGAGGATATTTTGTATAAGTTACAGTTAGAGCATGTGCATATATCTTCTATAGTTCTACAACAAGAGGCATCAAATAGGGATTTATTGCATCTTCAGGACCTTTTACGATAGCATGGGCGAACACTTTGATGGATTCCTAGAACCTCGTCAAACATATTCTCAGTTGTGTGCTAACCCTCTTTTAGAATATGAATATGCATATGATATACTAGAGCAACGTAGAGTTTGTGTTTCTATGGAGGCAATGTTGAATGACGAATAGAGAATTGCATATAATGCAATTATAGGTGCTTTTGGTGGAAACTCTACGGATGTTTTTTTTTTGGATGGTCCCGGTGGGTCTGGAAAAACATTTCTTTACAAGTGTTTGCTTGCTAGGTTGTGTAGTGATCGTCATATAGCATTAGCAACAGCATCATTTGGCATTGTTGCTTTGCTTCTACAGGGCGGTTGTACTGCTCACTCGAGGTTTAAAATGCCATTGGATCTATGCAATTGATCCACCTGTAGTATTCCTATCAGAGCGATCTTGCTCAACTGTTCAAACAGTCGAGCCTCATTTTGTGGGATGAGGCTCCCATGATGCATAGCTTTGCATTTGAAGTTGATGGTCAAACTTTAAGAGATGTTATGAGCTGTGATAAACCATTTGGAGGAAATGTCACTTTTCTTGGAGGTGATTTTAGGCAGATCCTGCCCATCGTGATGAAGGGCT
Source organism: Lygodium microphyllum (assembly GCF_053477565.2). NCBI lineage: Eukaryota > Viridiplantae > Streptophyta > Polypodiopsida > Schizaeales > Lygodiaceae > Lygodium > Lygodium microphyllum. The sequence goes on along the minus strand of NC_141163.1, from coordinate 45,838,298 downwards.
CCCGTGAAGATATTGTTAATGCGGCACTATGCTACTCTCATTTATCGCAGTATGTTAAGGTGCTAAGGTTGTCTGGGAATATGAGGATGTCAACCGCTGGTGGTATAATGGATAATGGATTTATTAGTTGGATTCAAGTTATAAGAGATGGAGTGGGTATTATGGAGAATTGTGATAAGTTACATATTCCATCTAGTATGGTATTGAAAGGGCACTCTATCGAAACCTTGGTTAATAGTGTCTATGGTGAAGTGTCCACAGTGAGAGAGTTTGGAGCATATTTCAGCGAGCGTGCTATACTTGCAGTGCGGAATACAGAGGTGGCTTCTTTGAATCATTGTGCATTGCAATTGATGCCAGGAGAAGTTATACATTACTATAGTGTGGATTCAATTGCAGAGATGGGTGATAGCTTATTTTTATACTCTGTAGAGTATTTAAATACACTAGATCTTGGAGGTGGATTTTCTCACCATCTATTGTTGCTAAAGATGAATGCACCTATTATTCTGCTTAGGAGCTTAAATCCAGCAGAAGGTTTGTGTAATGGTATACGGTTGATATGTAAGGCATTCAATAAAAAGGTGATAGATGTTGAGATAATAACATGGACAAATGTAGGGGAATGAGTTTTCATTCTTAGGATCACTTTTATTCCTAGCACCTTGTAATTTCTGTTTACTATGAGGTAGAGGTAATTTCCTATTTGACTAGTGTTTGTTATGATGATCAATAAGTCACAAGGCCAAACGTTGTCTATTGTTAGTCTTTACTTAAAGACACCAGTATTTACACATGGAAAATTGTATGTTGCATTTTCAAGGGTGAAATCCTCATGCAGTGTGATCAGGGTCTTACTGGATGAGGATGGAAGCATTGTGAATGTCACGACGAACACTGTGTACAAGGATGTACTTCAAAAGATGTAATAAGGTGCATTGCTTTTTTGCAAAGATGCATTTTTTGGAGGGTGGAATGATATACTTGAACTTTTGTAGAGATGTGTCTATTGATTTTTGATGGCTTTGTAGTCCCTGATTAGGATATATGTGAAATTGCCTTTGTGTTGTATTCGATTGGCATATACTCGATGGTAATTGAGTATATATTTTCTACAATGTATATTAGTGTTTTCTTGAATTTTGCAGATGCCTACTCCAAGCTGAGGCTATTATCCATCTTTTGAGTATCAGAAGGAACTGTAGTGTATCTTACACGTAGTGACAAGGCATGATATTACAAAAAGAACACTTGTAAGGGTCATTGAGTGTTTATATGATATCAATATAGAGATTTTACGTCTAATTTTTATTGAGGTGGTGCATTGTGGGTATACTCAATGTTTTCAAGTGCATATAGGTGAAGCTGAGCAATAAAAGAGGTTTCGACGATCTCACACTGATAGAATATCAAGGGGGTGGCCGGTGTGTGAATTTAAGGACCTCGGTTGTTTTGTGACACTACATCAAGCTGTGGCAATGCCTACCGAGTGGTTTGCAAATGTTAAGCCAAGTATTGTTATTCTAATGTTAAGTAATCTTTGTTGATTTTTAGATGTGTTCACGTTTACGTTGTGGGATTTTAAAAATTTAGGTGCAAGAAAGAGAGAAAAGACTATCATGTCCCCTATATCATCACTGACAGGAAGAGTGGCAATGGGACTTGGTTCACCTGAGCATGCTATGTTTGAGAATGGAGTTTTTCCCAATGATTCCTCAAAGAAAAGAAAGCTTCATTTTGGTTAGGCCCCATGGAAAGTTTCAACATTTTTGTAGCGTTTGGATGTAGATGCATAGGTGTAATCAAGAAGTGATACTTTGTGGTTTGTTGATACTTGGATTTATGGTACAAAGTTATCTGCTCTGGAGCAAGCTTTGGTTTTGGGCTTTGCTTCACTTGTGTGGATTGTTAATACTGTTGGGAGTCTGTATTTCATGGTTGGATATGCTTAGCCTTTGTGGTTCATTTCAACGTAGCAATGTTGTTTCTGATTGTAACATCCAAGGATCATGTAGAGTTACTTCTAACTGTTGCAGCAAATATGGATGCAACTACAATATTGGTACATGGTCATTGCATGTATATATAAGTCTATGTACTCTTAGATGCATGTTTGGCCTTTTGTACATGCGTGTAAGAGAGAGAGAGAGAGGGAGAGAGGGAGAGAGGGAGGGAGGGCGTGAGTGAGTGTGAATAGAGAGGAGAGATGTGTAAAAGGGGTGAGAGATAGAGTACAGGAAAGGGATAAAAGAGGGGAGGGAGGGAGAGGTGAAAAGGGGGAGGGAGGAAGAGATAGAGGTTGTGGAGGAAGAATAAAGATAACAAGGGAGCAGGGAAGGAATGAGGATGATAGATATGAGAAAGAGAGATGGGTAATAAATATACGAGAGAAGAGTCGCAAATGGAGAGGGGGGGTGAAGGCGGGTAGGGAGAGGGAGGAAGATGCAAAAAATAGTGACAGAGATTCGAGATAGAGAGAACATAGTAAGTAAGAGTATAGTTTCTTGCACTCAAGGATACAAAATATGTATTTTGTATGTCTTTTGCTTATGGTTTGGTACAATGTTATTTCCAATTGCAACATCCAAGGATCGTATAGAGATACTTCGAGATATCATGCAAAGTACGTATGGGTAAAGTTTATTATAAGTTTGGTGCATAAAAGGCATTGCATACATATGAGAGTCTCTATACATCTAGATGTAAATGCATATCTATTCTTTTATGCATGTGTACACGAGAGAGAGAGAGAGAGAGAGAGAGAGAGAGAGAGAGAGAGTGAGTGAGTGTGTGTGTGTGTATGTGTGAGTGAAAAGATAGGGAGAGATATAAAAATTGTTAGATATGCTCAATGTCCCATCGTCATAAGGTACCACCAATGATCCATGGTGCTCAAAGTTGTAAGGCCCCCATTATGAGGAGAAGTCAAATGTGAGCCCGGACATTGGTTGAGTCCTGACTTGTATATCAGATGAGGTCTATGTGATCGGATGGCAAAAAGGTGACCATTGTGGGTCTAAGCTTTGGGTTGGATTGAGTAGTTAAGTTGATAGCAACTCGAGGCACATTGCATCGAGTTGCGGGATAAGGGAGCTAAAGGGCCCCTATTTTGGAGTCCGGGGGACCGTGGAAGCGGCCCCTGGCTGGGGGGTCCTAGGGGGGCTAGTGGCCCGCCTGGCGGGGGTCCGGGGCAATGCCTCAAGCCTGACGGTAAAGGGAATATTCCTTAGCCGACTAGTAGAGCTTATATGGTAGGTCGGTTATGTCGACCTAACCGCCTTCACGGTGTGAGAAATGCGGGATCTAGAGCATGGCAAAACCGGAAGCTATGGAGGATGAAATGAGAAGTGTGGACTCATGATGGAGAAGACAAAGACACTGTTTGTTACACAAGTGAATTAGGTTTCAAGATTGAGACTTGGACTCATAAACACAATCTTGTGTATGTGGACAATGACATTGACACTTCACTGAAAAGAAAAGAGTACTATCATTGCATTAAGAAAGGAAGCAAGTACAATGCTTTATAGGAAAGTAGGAAACTGCAGTAGGCACCATTGTGCATATGGGATAAGTTAGCCTGCATATCCTTGACCCTGAGGCTCCATACAAAGAGGCTGTTTAGTGAGTGTGATTGCTGATTCTCAACACCCCTCCTCAATCACAACTAGAAAAGGCACAAAGTGTGTAGAGGCTGTAACGAGAACCACCTGCAAAGTGTGGGCATACCACAGACATGGCAAAACACCAGAGGCTGTCGCAGAAAAAGCTAAGTGTGGATACCATAAACATGGTGGACATCCAGAGGCTGTAACAGGGGCCTCACAAAGTGTACAGGGACTGTAATGCCAAGTTACATAAGGAGTTTACAAAGCTTATGGCAGGAAGCATTAGGGTAAGGAAGTACAAGGCTTTTAAAACAGTCTATCAGAATTATGAGAGTACAAGGACTGATGAGTCTTGTCCTTCCGATCCTGTGGTCTTCATCTTCATCTTCTTCTTCCTTTGCTCCATTTTCTTCTTCTTCTTTGACTGCGACGAGATAGGCCTTTTGGGATCTCTTTCTTGCGTGGCAGAACTTCTCGGTGTGTCCGGTCCTTTTGCAAAAGTCACAGAAGAGCTGATCCTTCTTGCCTTTGTACCTGTTGCCAACATATAATGCATGCTCATCTCTAGAGGTACTTGGTTCTTCCTTAGTTTTTAGCTTCTTTTTCTCTTCTAACAGTGATGCCTGGATATCAACAAGTTCAGGATTTGGCATGTTGATTAAAGTTGTTGATACATTATTATATTCAAGAGGCAAACTCTTAAGTAGAACACCGATGCAAACATCTTCATCCATTTTAATGTTGATTCCTGCAAGTTGGGTTAGGAGTCCTTCCATGTAATTGAGATGTGTGGCAAGTGATGTGCTGGTGGACTTCATTTCAAGCCTCAAGAACTCAATCAGGAGACCATACTTTGATGATTTAGATTGTGCACCGAACAGGGCGTCAAGTCTTTTTCATGTATCCTGTGAGATCTCACAGTTATCCACATGGTGGATATAACTGTCGTCTAGCTCCAGTTTGATAATGGCCTGGGCTCTGTCATCATTCTTTTGCCAAGTAGTTGCAAGGTCCGCGTCCTGAGGTTTCTTCTCTTTGCCATTTGTGATGGCCGAGAGACCCTTTTTCATCAAGATGAGCTTGATGCGGGTTTGCTAGGTGTGAAACCCGACTCCTTTGAATCGAGCATTTGGAGAGTCTTTTCCCATATTGAGGTTGCAAGATCAACAGCAAATCAACACCAGAATTCTGAGATTTTATCAGTAGAAGAGCAGAATGCAGTGTGTCAAGAGACACAGTTAGTGACAGTGTGAAAACACACTATGTCAGTGTTGATGTTGAGCTTGATTCTTGATTCTTCTTGTTCGGGGTCGTTCGGTCGTTCTTCAATCTTCTCATGTCCTTCCCCTCCTTGATTTCATGCTGGGTCAATGGATTAGAGTGACAGAGACTTGGGTTAAGTGTCAGGAGAAAGAAAAACTGAGAAAAAAAAGCTTGAGAAATTTTGGCTAGAGAAGCAATGCCATGCCCAACTGGGCTCTGATACCATGTGAGAAATGCGGGATCTAGAGCATGGCAAAACCGGAAGCTATGGAGGATGAAATGAGAAGTGTGGACTCATGATGGAGAAGACAAAGACATTGTTTGTTACACAAGTGAATTAGGTTCCAAGATTGAGACTTGGACTCATAAACACAATCTTGTGTATGTGGACAATGACATTGACACACGGGCTATAAAAGCTAAACCCCTTTACAGCCATCGATAATCTATCTTTCACCCAGTCAGAGTTGTTCCAGCTAGTCTTAAGCTCTTCACCTATCTTCTGTCTAGATCGCCATCTAAGCTTCACTATGGAAGCACACGGGTGGACAGAGCCATCTTTGTATCAGTTGTTTGAAGTTAAAGAAATTGTCTAATTCTTCTCTTATATGTTGTGTACTCTCTATCTCTATCTCTATCTCTTTCTTAGATTCTATTCCCTGCGCCGTGTAATTTTTACAAAAATTGTGTGGAAGAGGGGTCACAAACAAAGAAGAGGCATAGACCAGGGGAGGGAGGAATATATTGTGGATATACTCAGCGTTTTCAAGTGCATATGGGTGAAGCTCAACGGGATAAGAGGTTTGGACGATCTCACACTGATAGAGTACTAAGAGGATGGACGATGTATGAATCTAAAGACCTCGATTGTTTTACGACTCTGCATCAAGGTATGACAAAGCCTACCGAGTGGTTTGCAGATGTTAGGCCAAGTATTGTTGTTTTAATATTAAGTAGTCTTTGTTGGTTGTTAGATAAGCTTACATTTACGTTGTGGGCTTCTAAAATTTTAGGTGCAAGAAAGAGGAAAGACTATCATGTTCCCTATACCATCAACAAGACGAAGAATGGCGATGGGACTTGCTCCGCCTAGCCATGCTGTATTGGAGAGTGAAATTTTTTTCAGATATTTCTCAAAGAAAAGAAAGTTTCATTTTGGTTAGACCCTATGAGAAATTTCAAAAATTTTGTAACATTTGAATGTAAATACATAGGTATAATCAAGGAGTGACACTTTGTGGTTTGGTGATACTTGAATTTGTGGTGCAAGGTTATTGGCGTAGTCTCTAAAACAAACTTTGATTTCACGCTTTACTTCACTTATATAGGTTATTAATACTGAGAGTTTGCATGAAAGGCTTGGACAAACTTAAACTTTGTGGTGTAGTTTATACATCTTTCATTTGTGGTTCGTTTCACCGTAGCAATGTTATTTCTCATTGTAGCATCCAAGGATCATCTAGAGCTACTTCTAATTGTTGTGCAAAACAAGTATGGATACAAGTTTATAAGTTTGTTGCATGGTCATTGCATGTATATATGAGTCTATGTACTCCTTGATGCAAATGCATGTCTAGCCTTTTATACATGTGTATAAGAGAAAGAGACAAAGGGCGAGAGAGGGAGGGAGAGAGTGATTGAGTGAGTGAGTGTGGATACAGAAGGGGGAGGTGTAAAAGGGGTGAGAGATAGAGGGGTTGTGAGTGGAGGAGAGTAAAGCATGTGATGTTTTTGTGATAGCATTACCCACTATGCGATAGGGAAGTGACACTACCGTGCGATAGCACCCCACTTAGTGAAGCGAAATAGCGTTAAGGAACGCTAGTATATTAATGCAGAGTTCTTCATTGTAAAATATACAAATGTACAATGAACTTAGGCCAGCTACACACCATGTCACTCTAAGTTATACACCAAGACAGAATGCCAAAAAAATAGTGTCCCTCATCTAAGGTGTCACAAAGTGATTCAATCCGCCTTTTACGGTCCGTGGATTTTTTTTGCGGACAAACAACATTTTCAATTAATTCGAAAAACTAGCACTTGGCAAGAAGCGAGCCCCACCTTGACAGCACTCACGAGACGGAAAAGGAAGAGGCGTTGGACAGGAGTAAGGTCGGGATTGCTACAAGTGGATTTCTGCGACCGACGACTACTGATGTCTTCGCAGACATGTCTGCCTGGGTCTGACCGTCGGGCAGTCGCCAGCGGAAGCAATGGACGAGGTTGGCGATGGCGAGCTCAATGACAGGCAGGGCAAGTGGGACCCCCGGGCAGCTTCTCCTGCCGGAACCGAAGGGGATCCACCGGAACTGCTGATTGCCAGGATCATGGTCATTCGTCCCTTCACCCGCTTCTTGAAATATAAACCTCTCCGGGTAGAACCTGTCCGGATGCTCCCACGCGCCCGGGTCTCTCCCGATCGCCCATGAATTCACCAGCAGCCTTGTGCCCGCCGGCAGACTGTACCCCATCACATTGGTAGGCTCTGTCGACATGTGTGGGATCAAGAATACCACGGGTGAACGTATCCGCAAGGTCTCCTTTACAACGGCCGTCAGATATGGCAGCTTCGGGGTGTCCGAGCCTTGCACCATCCTCTCCCTTCCGACAACCGTCTCTAGCTCTTCTTGAAGCTTCATCAGAACCGATTGATGGTTCAAAAGCTCCGCCATGGCCCAATCGATTGTCACAGTGGTGGTGTCGACTGCAGCTCCGATCAGATCCTGCGAGCCCAAGAACCAGACGTAAGGAGCAGTTACCACGATATATACATGATCTCTCTCTCTCTCTCTCTCTCTCTCTCTCTCTCTCACCATCAAGCACGATTTGACGGCGGATCGGCTCATGCAAGAGTCCACGAGAAGGACGTCAAGAATATCCCCGGGAGAATTCTGCCTCCCGTGCAGGGTATTCAGGCGATATTGCTTCTCGCGCTCGCTGATCAGAGACTCCCAGAGCTCATCAAAGCATTGGTGCAGCCTGTCCATGGATTTCTTGATGCTGCGGTCGAGGAAGGGTCCCAGCCAAGGGATGAAGTCGCCGACGACCGGCACCTTGCAGGAGCTCGGTGGCGGTGGTGGCCAGCTCCTTCAGGCTGTTGCCGGAGGCGGCCACGACTTCGGACATGCGGCGCCGGAAGAGCATCCGGCAGACCAGGTCCTCTACCATGCCGGAGACAGCGTGGGTCAGGTCCAGGCTGGCGCCTGCCAAGCTGGCCACCCCTCGAAGCAGGCGCGCCACCTCCTCCCGCCTCAGGGTCTCCGCCTCCTGTACGCGCCTGGCGCTGAAGAGGTGCAGTGTGGTGAGCTTCCTGACGTGGCGCCAGCTGGGCCCGTACTGGCCCAGCACGAAGGCGCTGGCCTCCCCGTACTCGGCGCGCTCCACGAAGGTGCTGGGCGGGCGGCTGGCGAAGGCGCGGTCGTGGGTCTGGAGGAACTCCCGGGCCACACGAGCGCTGGAGGCCACCACCGTGGGCACGCTGCCCAGGCGCAGGCACATAAGCGGCCCGTGCTTCTCCGCCAAGTGCGCCAGGCGCACGTGCGGCGCATCCCCCTTTATACGCAGCAGATCTCCCACCACCGGCAAAGGCCAGGGTCCAGGCGGCAGGCGCTCTTGCCGCCTCCTTATTCTGCCCTTTGCCACCGCCCACAGCAGTCCTAATGGACACGCCACAGTCAAGAGAACCCTCCACCAGAACTCGAATCCCATTCTGCTCCCGGTAGGCTATGTCTCCTATTGTCTTTCTCTTATGGTCCTTTAATTAACATATTAAACTCGAATCCCATTCTACTCCCGGTAGGCTATATGACCTATTGTCTTACTCTTCTGGTCCTTTAATTAACACATGAAATACCATCTTTACGGGCATGGCTCTCGCATGCTATGTTAACAAGGTCATCTCTTCTGGCTTGGCTCGGCATGCTACACCTAAAGTGTTAGTGTGTCACTTAAATGCTAATGGAGTAAGCAATCTCTGCTCACACAATATTTTTTAGGTTAAAAAATAGAAACCCTTCAACCTAATATTTTGTAGCCTCATTCGAAGACTATTAATGGCACGTCACCATAGGAAATGACACTAAAAGCCCTCATCCTTAGGGATTTATATACCTCCTCTCGGTAAATTCAAAGTTGGTTTCAAATTTTGCCTATTCCTTGACATTAAACCTCTCATGTTCATTATTGCACAACACCATGTGTGCCCTAGCACATGTGCCCATCTTAACTCTTTAAGCACGTGAGATTTCTGTTTTGTATATCTAAAGCATTCCGTGAGATGCAAGGCACTCTTGTAGTTAAAGGAGACTCTAAGGGGAGATGATCTCTTAATCTATGTGTATGTGGCCACTAAGTACCTTGAAAACACATATTGCATTATTTAAAGAGAAAAATCAAAACTTTGATTAAGACACGCAGTAGCTCAAAGTTAAATTTGAAAGTAAGAAAAAAGTAAGGAAAATGGCAAAAATAGAAACTAAAGGGCGTGACATGTAAACATATATCATATCATTTGAAGGAAAAAAATCAATTAGATACAAAGAAAGTGTGGGACGAGATATTGAAAGGAAGGGAGAGAGGGGAAAAAAGAGAAAATTATAATGACTTTTCAAACATATGTTAATATAACCATTTTTCTTTGTCAATGCTAAATGATTCATCCATAAACATTCTTCCAACACAATATCAAATACAAGTACTCAACTGAACAAAGGTATCCTAAAAATATATCTTAATGTATAGTATTTCCTTCCTGAAAGACTAGGTGCTATGCACAATCGGTGATGTCATGACAATAGGGTGCTTCACACCCTAAAATAAACTGTGCATGAAAAGAGCCGGGAAGAGAGTTTGGACATATGTATTCTACACAAGTTTCTTATTCTATCTTCTAATGATGCATACACAACGCTATGCTAAAATGATAGGCTGTGATAATTCACACATACAATTAACTTGTGCTTCACAACCTACTATATGCTTCATGCAACAAGCACATGAGCTTCTTATACTACTTTTTCTTATGTAAGCAAGAGATCTTCCTTCACACGCCCACGCACACACACACATGTTCTGAGTCTTGTTGGTCTCTCTCTCCACTCCCATGTATATAGATGGAAGACCTTTCTTAGTATATATATATATATAAAACTTACCATTTATGTAGCCAAAGATGTTTACTATATCATTGATTATATAAATGCTAATATTATAATAGTTAATAAACATGTAATTAACATATGTTTTAATTTTTTACAATAATATCAATACTAAATTTCTTAGGATATAATGTATATCTATGCAATATAATTATCAATATACCATATTTATCATTTAAAAGTTAATAGAAGTAAGTATATGCTAATAACATTGTTAGTATAATCTATACATACCCTTTTATAGTGTTATTGACATACGTGAATATATTAGTATTATTACAATAATTATATTCAAATACTCATGTTGTGGACACCCGTCATTGGTTTATAACCATGTTCAAGTCAATCAAACAAAAGTGAGGTTGACAGTTACATGGCATTGGATGAAATGGATAGAGAGAATTAATGTAGGGAGTCTTTTCTATAAAAGGGAGCAAACCAAGACCTTGAGTTGCTGTAGTTTTTGGACAAACTTCCTACATACTATAAATTTGGTGGAGATGGCCAAATTATCCCGAATCAACTCACTGACCATGATCTCCTTCTCAAGTTAGACCATTGTCATTAGAAGAAATATGGACTCTCTTTTTTGCCCCTTAAGGAGTGAATAAACAAATATAGGTATAACCTATGAGAGAGTTGGGACTCCATATTCATGTAACATGAATCTTCTAGCCATATCTTGGCCCAAATCTTCCCTCAATAATAAAATAAGGAAAAATGTGGGGAATACAATGCTGACACTTCTTGGGAGTTTGTGACTCGAATCATTATTTTTATTTTTTTATGTTTGACTTTTCATTTCTCCCCTTTTCAGTTTCCCCCTCTTTCTTAGGCGAAACTCAAATTTATCATATCTCTTTTCTCGCTTCTTCTTTCTTAATGAAATTTTACAGCCTCATTGTTGCTTGCCCTATCTATAACCCTGTAAAATTTCATTTCCTCTACACAAATACAAAGTGAGTTTCACATGTTTTATGAGAGCAGAGCTTGTTCTATCAAACCCCTAAGATTTTCTTCACAAAACTTTACAAGTACATTGTTATCTTCCATGGATATTCTATGGTAAAGTTTTATCTCGTTTGGACAAAACCTATACAAGTTATGTGCATTCTCTAACATGTAATTTCTTTTGTTTTGGTACTCTAGGAGTCTCTTACAGTTAAGAACAATGATCTTTTGAACACTCAACTTCTTCTTCAACATCTTACGGTTTCTTTGTAAACAAAGTTATAGGTATGTTGTTTTGTTTTTTTTTGTTGCTCCATAGTGAAATTTTATCTCGTTTGGACAAAATGTATGCAAGCTATATACATATTGAGCTTTCCTTTGTTTTTTTACTCCAAGAGTCTTCGAGGGTGGAGAACAATGGTTTTAAAAAAAACTCAACTTCTTCAACATCTTTGGGCTTCTTTGCAAAGAAGCCACAAGTATATTGCCACTTTTTTCTGTTGCTCCATGGTTAAGTTTCAACTCATTTGGACAAAGCCTATGTAAGTTATGTGTATGCTTTGACTCGATATTTCTTTTGTTTTGTATACACTCTAGGAATTTGTCAGTGAAGGAACAATGGTCTTGTTATAAGTCAACTTCTTGTTTACATCTCTAAGCTTCTTTGTGAAAAGAATTACAAGTACAAATTTTTAAAAAAATTCTCTATTTAAATTTCATTTCATTTGGAGAAAATATTTGTAAATTATACACATGCCAATGGGTAACTTTTCTATTTGGTTATCATAGATCGCTTCACGGAGGAAAAACATCAGCAACATACTTGTAGTGGAGGTCTTCGATAGGAAAGATAGTGGCGGTAATTGGATTTGTGGTAAGTACTATAAGTTGGATTAGATTTTGATGCATCCAAGTATTCGAGGGAGTTTCAAGGTCAAGCGTAAGGATGTTGGAAACCCTAGCAAACATTGAAAAGGTAAAATTTTAGAGTTCAAAAAAGTGCTTAATGGAACAAGTACAGTATAACAGCAGTGTTAATCCAACATGTTTATACGCACAAACAAATCTCTGTAAACGACAAGAACTACATTGCAAATTATAAACAAATCAGTGAGTTTTTAAATTTTATCATTGTTTATTCTTTTGCATCAGAGTTGTTTTTAAAAATCTTTGCAGTGTTCTAATTCAATCATGTTTTAGTAATAGCTCTATATCCATTACCTTTGCATGAGTGGCAGAATGTGTAATATTTGAGTGGCAAGATATATGTTTGGCATAAAGACATAGGTTCTTCGATCTATGATAATAACTCTGCAAGTCAACTTGCAACTCAATATATATATATTTATAATTCATTGTGTGTAGTAAAAATGGTGCGTAGATCGGTCGCAGTATGCTCACGTAGTGAATCCCAGAAGGTCCCCAAGAACAATGAACTCTACCTTTTTGCACAAAAAACAATGTAAAAGCATGAACGACAAGAAGCAAGAGACCAATTGGGTTCAATCTCCCCCCATGCCTTGTGTGAGCACTTCACAAAGCATGTATTTTATGTATATTTCCATCTTCATGCTCAATAATAGCCCAATTTACAAAAATATGACAAGCTTTTAGCTTTTGAGTTTGCTTTCTACAAAAATAGGAAATAAAGCTAATGGACGGTGCCCATGGAATCTGGCATGCCCAACACAATGTCCAAATAGAAATAACATATCCGTGCGCATAGGCGCATACAAAATAATAATCAATAATCGATGTCTCAATAGACATAACAAAATATAGGCGTAGCGCCTATCAAAATATAATCCAAAGGTCGAATACTCGCTAAACTCCAATGCTTTCCTCTGCCACTGCTGCTATCTCTACACATCAACTGAAGCATTCACAATCGTTAGTAAAATAATACAATTAAACCGACAAAAGTGAATACCTAGCAGTCTTCAGCTACATAAATAAATCAACTGGTTAGAAATAAATCCTAACCTTAATTTATTACGAGTGCGCACTCTAAACTCATAAACGTTTATTAATTTAATATGCATTTTGCAGAATCACCCGCTATGGAATCACCCACGTACACACTAAATTAATGAAACGCTCGAAAAGGACAGGCGTCCCCATCAACTTCTCGCACAAAGAATCCTCTTTGTGTATGAGCCCCGATCATCTAAGTTTACGGAATCCACCGTAAAACCTTCCACCGTGGAATATGCCTCCTGGCATCAAGAAATCCAGAGATTGTAGCATGTTCCATTGCCGCCACTATCTAGTGGTGAATGGTTGATTGGTAGCTTGGAGTTGTCAGGAGCATGTAAGTCCAAGATAAAATCTGACATCAATAGTGCTATGAAGCCCACCACAGGATCCAAAGATGTGTATCTTAGTTGGTTTATTCCATTCTCATAATGCAAGTGTCAAATCGAGGAATGGATGAGTCAGCTATTGGGTGAGTCTTAGCAAGTTAAAAGAACACATTTTGATGAGATGATTGAGCACAGAGTCAACCAATCTGATCTCACATTCAGATAAATCTTTTTTACTACTTTGAATGCCTTGATTTAATAGACGTAGGTCTTGCTTAGATGAATTGTTGTGTTATTCACATTTACTTACCATTATTTTTGTTTTTATTACATGTATTTCATCACTAGACAAACTCTATGCACTTGCTTTCAATATAGAAGATGGCGACTTTTGTGAGGGGAGTGGATCAGCTTGGATCAAGATACTCGAGATGATACACATACAGCTCTCATAGATGTGGTTATGTTGTGGAATGGTCATAATCCTTTTGTGGTCAGCACAAAGAGCCATTGGCCCATTTCTTTTCTGAGACAAGAAATCCAATTAATGTACAATGAGCTCCTGTGCAACTTCTATTTCAAGTTAGATAATAGAAAAGTCAAGATTCATAGTGAGCAATCCATGACATGTAAACAATGTGCTTCTCCACATATCCTTGAGATAGTGAAATTTTTGTAATTTTTTAAAATAAAGAACGAATAAGTTTTTTAAAAGACTTTTAAGTACTTTCAATTTAGATAATCTTAGTTTACTATGATCCAAGCGTGCGACAATACATACTGTAATTAGTCAATCGTGCTGCTTAAAATCATAATTAAATTATAGGTTGGAGTTCTATAATCTATAATGCAATATTGTCCTTGCATAATGATATATTGTAGCTCATCTCTTCTACTTATTTCTTAAAATTAAATATTAAATTGGATCCAAAGGATTTTGAAGGTCTTTTAGATTTCTTTTCTTAAAAAGTTTCTATATTTTCTATAGTTAGATTTGAATATACTCAGTGATCCAAGTGAGGATATAATAATGTAGAACGAAGCATTTGTTTGTGAGTAATTTTAACGGTTACTTTAAAGTATTGAAATCAAGAAACTAAGGTAAGAGTTTTAATTTGAAACTTTAGGATAAAAAAAAACCTTTATTTAAAACCCTAGATACATAAAAACTATAACTCCAAACTCATTTTCACTTTCATTCTCTACTTTCCTACATGTGCTCTCCTTCCTTTTCTCTTTGTGTGCCATGGCTACTACTCTCGTCTTCACTGCATGGATTAGCTCCATATGTTACGCACACATAGGAGACTAGATATAACCTAGTTTTTACACAACCTTGAGTCTAGAGAGCTCGCTTTTCACCGTAGATCCTAGCTCTAGTATACTGGCATCATTTTATGATGCGGCAAATTCTCTCACATACTCTATTTCAGACTGTGCTCTCAAATGGGTCCCCATATATTTCTTATATAGTTTATGTGCTGAATCAAGCCATGCAAAGGTAATAAATTGAGCACTCGTCCATGTGGGGTCGCATCTTCGTACCTGAGCAGTGCCCACCTCATCCCAGGACCACGCCACGATGGATCTCATTGAGTGTGATGTAGCATTTGCCATACATGTTTTGTGCATTGAGGTGCAAGAGAACAGTGAGGAAGACATCAACACACCCTCTTGGCCATAACTAGAGTATTTTGGAAGGGAGAATGAGGAGATCACACTCAATCCGAGAGTAGAGGCAACACAAAGCTTAGCGATTGTGCACCCACCTCCTTGCCACGTTGAGATGTTGGCAAGAGATGAGCCACCTCTCACTTCTCTCCATGGTATCATCATCGAGGGGATGGAATATTTACTTATGCAGGATGTACTAGAAATTTTGGAGCTAAGAGAAAAAGAACTATATTGTATCATGGTGCGTGATGCACCTGATGATTTTATAGATTTTGATATACAAGATGTGCCAACACATGTTGCTAAGGTGACTCGATATGATGGCACGAGTGTTGATGACATCTCTGCCATTGTGAGCATCCAAGAGCAGATTGAGAATGCGGCACCAAAATATGAGATCTTAGATGAGGAGTTCAAGAGGTTGCAAGAAAGTATTTTTGGACTACATAGTACCTTTTGAAGAGAGAGACGAAGGTGTCCTAGTTGCAAGAGCAGACATGGATGCTCCATTACAGTAGCACATAGATGATGCAGAGAAGGTAATGCTATCGGACTCATGCAAGAAATTACTAGTAGGGCATCGGGAGTATGCACAAAATTTTTTGCAGGGATCGAGCCCCTAGACAAAACTCCTAGAACATATAAAAAAACTTTAAGTACTTCATGGTTCTCCTTTTGTACTTCAAATGTTACTAGCCACCATATTTCATTCTCTGACTGTACATTGAAGTATAAAGGATGGTTTTCATTGATGCTGGAATCCAATGCTCGATTCATAAATGTTATACTCACATGTTCAAATTTTTTCCCCTTAATAATCTCACTCTCATCAAGTTTGAGGACAAACTTAAGCTTGCCTCTACATTCTTCCATAGACATATTCTAGAACTTGACCATAACAATATGAACCCTATATATATCCAATACAAAGTTGTTGGATGCATTCAATACAAATGCAACTTCTTTGGAACCATACTTCAATATGTGTGTATTTTCCAGATGCTTTGGCTCACCAATTAGTTCTAAAACTTTCTCATTTAGTTATTTTTTTGAGTCTTCTTTACGTGAAATGGTTTAAACAGAGGCATTACTCGCTTAGTTTTGAAGACTTGCTTAAATCTTGTATCCAATTGTTGATAGAGCATACTATATGACTCAAACTCATTCCCACCTTGTCACATAATCCATGAGCATCTGTAGTAGTAAACAAGTTGCTCACATCCTTGAGATGTTCACTTGCGACACCATCTACAATGTCCCTGAATTTATGATTTTCCAATGCATTTTTGACCATATCCTTACTTAGGACTTTGGCAATAGTATCATTCTCTGCATGAGGAAACATATTTCTCATTGTAGTAGATTGAGCATATATCCGCCTATGATATTGTCAACTTCCTTTGGTTAATTGGTGAATTGGTTTAACTAATCGGATGCGCTGACATGCTTCTTTGGCATTTAAAGTAGGCCCAATCTCTAAAGTTTTTGTGAGCTTTCTCTTTATGTTTCGATTCTCCTTCTCCAGGTCCATAACTTTAGACTGTAACTCCATATTTTGCACGTGTGTAGCATGCATAGCATCTTCAATGACAGACATTGCTTGTTATAGGCTCTGGTTCTCCCTATCCTTCTCAACCAATAATCTATCCTTTTCCATCAAAGACTACATATTTCCTTCGTAATATTGTCTGCATATTTGTCAAGTCTTGATAAACCCCTACTAATCCTTGTGTGACAAGTCTACATGTGTATCCATACAATCCTTCATTGCCTGCATATTTGTCTGCATATTTGTCAAGTCTTGATAAACCCCTGCTAATCCTTGTAATATTGTCTGCATATTTGTCAAGCCTTGATAAACCCCTGCTAATTCTTGTGTGACAAGTTTGCATGTGTATCCATACAATCCATCAAGTCTTGATAAACCCCTGCTAATCCTTGTGTGACAAGTCTGCATGTGTATCCATACAATCCTTCATTGCCTTCATAAACGAACTTTACAAATGATGTAAGCCCTTCAAATTGTGGTGGCCTTTGAGTGACTAGATCGGGTGGATAAATGCACCCATCAACCCAAAGGTCCTCATTTTTTTCCCTACATTTCTTTCTTGTTGCATCCTGTATCTTATTGCATCATCCCTTTCTATAGCTCTTTTGAACATTGGTGCATATTCATTCTCCAATTGAAAGTGAATATCTCTCTTTCTCTTGTATGTCCTACACCACCTGCATCTTGTAAAGAAAAATATATGTGAATTTTAACTTGGATTAACATTCAAATCACACAATTACACCCCTTTGATTCACTATGTCTGTGTTCTTTTTTACCCAGTTGGATCTTGTCTCTTTCACTTGATTTAAGTCATGATAGACACTTCTGCTTGTAATCTTAGCTTTTAATCTACCTCTAATCAACATCCAATCTTATCTTCTATTCTATCCAATATATATTCTCTCTCTCTCTCTCTCTCTCTTTATGAATTGACACTTAAGGATTAAGCAACAACTATACAGAATAATAACATCACAAAGATTAAAAAAATAAAGATACCTCCATTATCACTTGATTGCTTGTAGTATAGAGTGTTGAAGAGGAAGATATCTTATAGAACAGTACTGAAGAGGGAGATTGCTTGTACCAGGTTAAGAGAGTGTTGAAGATAGAGATTATTTGATTTCAGCAAATGCTATCAAAATCACTCTTGAGATTGCTTGTAACAGGTTAGAGAGTGTTGTAGATAGTACTGAGTGTTGCTTCAAAATAATTCGTATGCAAAAAACCATATTCTAGAGGGAAGGAGAAGAGTACACAAAATTTCAGACAAAACTAGAGCTTTGAGAGGGAATGAAGAAATGCCCAAAAATAGGCATACACAGTGTCTAAAAATGATAAAAATTTACAAAGGAACTCTCGAGTCAAAAATGTTTATTTGGGTAAAAAATAATCTTAAAATATGATGTGTACATCATTTTATATCATTTTTTAACTTCCACCCTTTTAAGAAGCAAGAATGAGAATGATTCTAATATATTTTCATGTTGAAAAGTCATGAGGGCATTAAAGAGTCGTATATTAATGATTGGCTCCATTTTTAGAGAAAATAGAATTGTATTTTTTTAAGTTATGAGAATTTTGAGAAAAAGTGACCTTATCCTATAGTTTGAGAATAAAATAATAGGTGAAATCTATTGAAAATACAAATACAAGATTTGCTTGATTGTAGAAGATCTCTTATTCTAATATTATTTTGGAATCTCTGACAGGGAGGTGAGAGAAACCCCTTAAGGGGCAAAAAAGAGAGTCCATATTTCTCCTAATGTTGTAGAGATCAATAATTTTTGTTAATAGTAAGTTCAATATTCCATCGAATGAATGTCACAAATCATATAATCTTGACCTTTTTGAATTGGCAATAACAATGTCCAACTTCCAATGCACAAGTATGGCAATATTCTTTGTATTAGTTCAAATAGAAGATGTTCTTTTTATGGATGGATTATTATGACAATGTGGTGGGATACCATGTCTCAACAAACTATGCTATATTGTCATGCACTCATAGATGCCTTGCTTGCAGGGAACACAGAAATTAGGAAAATCTCTATTGACCTCCCTACCACTCAAGATGATAGCCTCTTTTAGCACTGCAATAGTATGTCTCAAACCACTTGTTTACTCGCTCTAATTGGCCATTGGCTAAAGATAATATATTGTAGATTATCTCTCTTGAGCTAAAACTCATTGCCAAAATGTTCTCATAAATTTGGCATCTCTATTATGTACTATGACTTAAGGTCATCTATGCAACTTGAACACATGCTCCATATTTTAAATAGCCATTTGAGATGTTGTAAATTGTGACTTTGTCAAAATAAAGTGAGGCATCTTGGTAAGTCTATCTACCACAAGATAGATGCTATTTCACCTCTTCATATGGTAATAAGTAAGCCCATGATATGCATCTATCTTTCCTCAAGAATAGTTTAAGCAGATCACTAGGCTTTTAGCTATTGTCTTTATTTTGCTAACATGATATACATCTTGAAACAAAGTCTTTGACATTCTTCCATGCCCTTCCAATATAAGCTCTTTGATATTTTATCATAGTTCTTAAACACAAAAAGATAATCAACAATAGGGAAAGTATGCATCTCTTCCATGATCTTTTTCTCGAAATGGAAAGTGTAGGGCATGAGGATATTCTCTCCGAAGCCATACAAGCCCATTCAGAAGCTAAAAAATGGGAGTTTTTCTCCATTAATCAATGCTAAAAAATTTTAAATACATGGATAGATTCTTTGTAGAAGAGACATCTTTTTTAAGCTCTTCCATCCAATCTTGATGAAGCTACATTTTCAAAGTCTTTCATGTCCACATTTTGATAATGAATTAGCCACTATAATGTCTTTGTGCCATGTATGAGATATGTCAAAGTCATTATTTTGGAGTGTAGTCACCAGCCTTCTTTGGTTTGGAGTTAGGTTGCATTGTGAAAGGAAATATTTGAGGACCCAATGATCACTCTTGACTCTAAACTAGCTTCCATAAAGGTAGTATGCCACTTCTTGATTGCATGAAGGATAGCCAACATCTCTTGATCATAAACATTCATCTCCATCTGCTTTTCATTCAACTTACACTTTTAATGGTCTTGAAGTAGGACATCACACATACTTCTTCCAATAGCATCACATTGAATGGTAAACTCCTTTGGGAAGTCAAGGAAATCCAAGATAAGCCTAAAGCAAGTAAATCTTTCAGTTTACTAAAGCTCTAATCAACTATGGCATCCTAAATAAATGCTACTTTCTTTAGTATGTTAGTTAAAGGTATTGTAATTGTCACATAATGGGCACATAATGCCTAATAAACCTCTAGTAGGAAGATGAAAACCCAAGGAAACCATGGAGAGAAGTGGTATTGATGTGTGTTGACCACTCTTTGACACAATGAGCTTTCTTTTGGATCAATGTTATTTATCCCTTCTTCACTCACAATATGCCCCAAATACTCCACTTCTATTTGCATGAATGTGCACTTGCTCTCCTTGCCAAAGGATACCCTCCTTATGTGTAATAAATGATCATTTGATGACTTTCTATAAATGAGGATGTGTTCAATGAATACTAGCTATAAATGAGGATGTTCTCAAAGATAACACTAGCAAAAACTTGAAGAGAAAAGGATGGGATATGTTAGTACAAGGGTCTTGAGTGGGCATGGTCTGTACGATAGCTTAAATGTAACACTAATAGTAGGTAATGGACCATTATTCTAAGGTGGTGATGGGGTTAAGGAGTCAAGAGATAGTCTACATTAGAGCACAATGGTCTGTGGACCAAAGGTTTAAAGGACAAGCAATCAATGTGAATAGACTTTAATCTAAAAATAGTCCATGGATCTACTTATAGCTACTAGTGCAATGCTAAAAGACAATATCATATTGAGTGGCAGGGAGGTTAATTGCTAACTTCTATATTTTAGTGAAGGAAAAGCACCTATATGTGCATGACATTGGTATGAAAGTGAGGCTATAGTAAAATATGACAGAGTGTGTGACATCATGCAATAGGAGACCAGACTAGCCACCACATAACCACATGATTGTTGCACAATGAAGTAGTATCCTCATAGGGCTTATGATGACCAAGGTATAGACATTGGCATACTTTGCAACAAAGCTAGAAGGCTATGAAGCCTTCATTGGTGCCATTGGTTACATACGAGGTAGAAGAGTTTGCTTGAAGAAAAAACTTCTGGAGAGGTCACCCATCCTACTATTATCTACACCTAAGCACAATTAAATGTAAGGTAGCCAACCATCAAGTTAAGGCTTTTGAATTTTCTCCAAACAACAAAAGAAGCTTTCAAAAAACCTATTTGGGAGGAGACAAAGAGCTTAAAGTACCTTTCAATTACCTCTTCTTATAGAACACCTTGGAACTTTTATGACATTTCTCTTGTAGTTTTGTGAATTGTTTCACTATGAAGACATTAAGGGCAAATGATAATGTTTTTCTCTCAGTTTTAAGCATCACACCATCTCCTCATCTTCACATTCACATCATAATCATCTTGTAAACATGCATAAGGATGAAATCATGAATAATTTAGATGTTTAGATATATTTGAATTAATGGAAAATGGAAAAATTGGTGCTTTAGTGGCTCGCATGGCAGCACCAGAGAAAAATTTCACTACTCTCAATGAGAATGTTACACAAATCTTGGAATTTTAAAGCAATTGGTGCGATAACAAGCTTCAGGTATCTGAGTATGCCTCTTAAAGATGGGGTTACTCTTGGAGATACTCCATCAAGAGGGCTATCTCAAGGTATCAATGCCTCTGGCTCTTTCAGTACACATGAGGTTAATAATATGTTAAAGAACATGAAGCCACCTATGTTTTGAGGAGAGGGGCGAGATCATAACAAGGATGCAATCAATACTTTTTTACAAAAATGGAGTGACTTGCATCAGTTACATCAGACACCACATTATGTTAAAGCTCTTGAGGCAAGCCTCACACTTGCGAGCAAGGCTTGTAAGTAGTGGATAACTCTTGATACCACTGCTCATCCTACAATGTGAGCCAAGTTTGAGGGAATGTTTTGAAAGAATTTATTCCTAAGAATGAAAAGGATTGAAATTGGTCTACCTGGGATAGTTGTTGGATGGAGGGTTTGACATTAATCCAGTACATCTCCAAGCATAGAGAAATCATTCTCAAGCTTGATGGCTTAGATAATTTTGAAAATATTAGAGGGTTCATTCTAGGCTTAGACAATGAGTATAAGGCCAAGGTGAAAACATAATTTCCTAGAATACTAAAAGAAGCCATCAAGAGTGCACAAATTTATGATGATATGTTAGATATGAAAATCTCTACATATACATTTGCATGATCAACACACTACATCAGTATTAGTAGGGAAGAGAAAGCTCAATGTTGCATCCAAAGAGGAGAATGCTAAGAATCCTAAAGGGGCTAGAGGGCCACTCTTGAGCAAAGAGCTAGTGAGAGCATGCAAGGAGAGGTTATGCTTCAATTGCTTAGGCCCTTAGGAAAAAATTTGTTTAAAATTCAAAGGTAACAAGCCTGATAAGAATAAGAATAAAGGAAAAGTAGTGCACACACGATGTAGATGCTTCATTTGGAAGCTTGTTCTACATATTCGAATGAACAAGTTAGCCATCAAATTGATGAGTATTAATGTTTCTTGACTACTACACGAGTATTAATGTTGCTTGACTACTACACCATGGAAATCCACATTTAGTGGTCACGACTTGGTATCGACTTAGTGCTAGTGAAGATACAAAGTGGAGAAGCAACTAATTGATTATCTCCAATAATGAAGTGGAGAAGCAACTAATTGATTATATCCAATGAGGATTTATTCAACCTAATTCTTCTCCACGGGCTTCTTTGATATTGTTGGTGAAGAAAAAGGATGGATCCATGCATATGTGCATAGACTACCATGGTCTAAATGTGATCATAATAAAAAATAAGCATTGGGTTCCTTGTGTGAATGAGTTGTTTGATTAAATTAAAGGAGAATGGCACTTATCATAATAAAAAATAAGCCTTTGGTTCCTTGTGGGGATGAGTTGTTTGATCAAATCATGGCACTTTATAAAGTTGGACTTGAGGTCACGGTACCATCAAGTGTGAATACATACAGAGGATATATTTAAAACTACATTTCAAACATGTTTTGGCCTTTATGAGTTTTTTATTATACCCTTTAGCTTAAATAATGTTCCTACCATATTCATGAGAGTTATGGATAGTGTCTTACATCTATATTTCACAACATTTGTTGTCATTTTTCTTAATAATATCCTTATTTATAGTCATTTTGAATAATAACATTGGGAACATCTTCACTTAGTCTTTGACTTGCAGGAGGTACAAACTTTATGCTAAGAAAATTATATATGAAGACAAAAGTTCACTATCTTGGCCATCTTATATCTAAAGGAGATATTAGAATGGGTTCAAAAAATGTTCAAACTATCTTACAATGGCCTCATTCTACAAATCCAGAGGACTTACAAATATTTCTTGGTTTGGAAGGATTTTATCATAAGTTGATCAAAGATTATGCTAAGATCACTATTCCTAAGACGCATCGATTAAACGTTGAATGTCACACCTTCTCTTAGGTTGAGGAACAACAATGTAGTTTTGATAAACTTAAAGTGGCTATTGCTATTGCTCTAGTCCTAGCTGCTATAGTGGATTCACACAAACATTTGTAGTGGAAACTGATACTAGTGCCATAGCCATTGGAACCGTGCTACTCCAAGAGGGTAGACATGTAGCTTTTGAAAGTAAAAAGGTAGATAAGGCTTAGTAGAATTGTTCTATTTATGCTCTACACAATTGTTTATGCTTTGAAAAATTTGCATCATTATCTATCTGGTGCTACATTTGAGGTATTATTTGATCAAGAGAGTGTTAAATGTTTTACTACCCAAAAGTATTTGAAAGGAAGAAAGGCTCAATGTCTTGAATTTCTTGAAGAGTTTGACTACATGTTATGATATTGCTAGGGATGATATAATGTTATAGCTGATGCTCTTAGTAGAATTCCTCAGATTGACAGCCTTTCATTTACAATATTGAGGAGTGATCTATAAGAATCTCTACTAGAAAAATGTGAGTATGATTGGGCTTATGAAAAGATGTGGGATGTGGTCCGTTACCATATCATGCACAAGATGTGAATTCCACACAAGGCTCCTCTCTTACAAAAGTGATGAGCTTAATCGATGGAAGAACTTTACTATCAATGATGGATACTTGCTCCACAATATATGTATCCTTGGACTTAGACATGTGGCACCAAATTCTTTCTAAGTGTCATGATAGTCCTAGTGCAAGTCATCTAAGGATAGGAAAGGCCTATGCATATATACATAGATACTTTTATTGGTCTAGAATGCATAATGATATAGAGCAATATATTATTCAATGCCAAAAGTGTTAAGCAAACAAAGTTGATCACCTCACGGTAGGTGGGCTTTTACATCTCTCTATGGATTTTATTGTTAGAATTCCTAATACTAATTGTGGATTTGTTCCAACAAAGATAACCGTTAAAACCCCTAACATAGCATCACTAATTGTGGAGAATATCTATAAGCTCTATGGATTTCAATTCAATATCATAAGCGATCACAATCAAAATTTTAATAGTCATTTTTGGATAGCTATATTCAAAAGGTTAGATACAATGCTTAATCTAAGTACCGCAAAGATCACCCTCAAATAGATGGGAAAATCAAGTGGGTAAACCAAGTTCTAAAAGATAGGCTATGAGAATATGTGGGAAAAAATAAATCTAATTGGGAAGATTATTTACCCATATTAGAGTTTGCTTACAATAGTGCTAAGCACATGACTAAAGGGTTTAGTGTGTTCATGCTTATGTATGGATTTCAACCTCGATTACTAGTTATGATGGGATTAGCCAGTGAGAAAATCCAACATATCAATGACTTTCTTCAAGACCATTTTGATATGCTAAAAGTAGCATGCTTGAATGTTAAGCAAGCTCAAGACCATTATAAGAAATATGTAGATGAACATAGACATATCATCACTTTTGAAAAAGGTGATAAGGTTTACTTATGTGTTTCAAAGCATTCAAGAAGTGTAAAGTATAAACTAGTTCCCAAGTTATCTCCATGGTTCTATGGCCCATTTACAACCCTTAAATGTATTGGTGAAGTCGCATACAAATCAAATCTACCATCCTCTAGTAGAGTCCATCCAATCTTTTATGTTACCCAATTGCAAAGGAAACTCAGTAATGATAATAGTTTGATGGATCAAGGAGTGTTAGTAGAGATTATTGCACCCTCAACTCTATCTCATAAACCAAAATGGATCTTGGATTTCCATGAGCATTGTACATGTTATCATGTTCAAACACAAGTTCTGATCAAGTGGAAATATAGAGTTGAAGAAGGTGCTACTTGGGAGAACATTACTATACTCAAAAATAGATTTTCCACTTTTTTATTCAAGGATGAAAACTCTTCCAAAATGGGGGAATAATGTCAAGACAAGGGTCCTAAGTAGACATGGTCTATAGGAGACCATAGCACTAATAAGAGGTGATGGACCATTATGCTAAGGTGTTGACAGTGTTAAGGGCTTAAGAGATATTCTGCATTAGGGCATAATGATATATGGACCAAAGGGTCAAAGGATAGGTCATCACTATTGGTGTTACTAAAAGTCGCCCTGAAACTAGTCCATGGATCTGCCTAAAGATATCGCATATGTTCAAGGCCTATTTATAAATACCCTTATATCTGTGAAATTTTTTTAATGAAACACAATCCTTTTCTATTCAATCTATAAGTAACCCCTTTATATGACACCTTCTGTGTGTAAAAAATGTATAAAAATGGTGTTTTAAAAAACCCATAATATTTTGAACTTGATGTATACATATATTTATGAGTGAGACCCCCCTCAAGGTTTAGAGAACTCATGATTTTTAGAACAGTTTGAATTCTTATGTAATGGAAAAGAAATTAACACTATTTGAAAGTGCTCGAAACGAGCTTTCTTTTGAGCCATGGTATGGCCAATTTGGACTAGCCTACAAAAAGTTATATCAAATTTAATGTAGCAGTGTGTACAATAGAAAACATTGTGCATAAGCTATACTTGGTCCTTAGCTCTAAATCTATTCAATTCTTTCTAGATTCTTCAAGGTTAATACATTCTTGTAATTCTCAAAATAGAGTGCCCTATCATCTCCACTATTTGGAGCCAAGTGTAATAAGCCATCTCTTTTGTTTTTGAGGGAAACCCCTTTCTAGTGGGATGAATTGTAATGAAGGAGAAATATATTTTTTATTAGTGAAATATAGCAACTAAACTACCATAGGTATGTAAGATATAAGAGACTTTATTTTTTCATCATTTAACATACTATAAAGTATCTTTCATCTTCTATCTTCTTGCTTACAACTTCCATGGCTTCTTGCCATTTTTCTATCTTCTTTCTTTATTTCTCTCTCTCTTATCTTAGTATTCTTTCTCCATCTTTTTCCAATCTTTCTCTCTCTTCTCCATACCCTTTCCTTACAAAAAACACTCACATTGATGTTAAATATTTTTTATAGCCCATAAATAAATTCTATAATTCCCAAATGGTTGGTGATAATGACAAGTCCATGTTTGGAAAATGATTGAATGACATCCTTGCACGACATTTCCATACAATAAGCCCACTATACTATAATCGATGTGGTACAATAGTAGGTGAAAGAATGAATTGGTTGTTACCACCTTTTTCTCTTTGAATAGAATACTAAATTCATAAAAGTAATTATATAGTCCTCTTATTGCTTGGAATCTCAAATAATAGATTTAGGTGTATCTTATGATCATCTCTTTGGAACTATTTTTTATATTTTCTAGAATCCCACATATTATTCTAGAAAATAATCAAACCTTCTATCAGTGACATGCATTTGATATTACACATAACCATATTTTCAACCTACTACTTGGTGTACATGGCAATTTGTAGATATAGACTTCCACATCCACCCCCAAGTTCCCAATTTCTTTTTGAGAACACTCGTACTTGAAGAAAAGGCATGTGATATTTGATGGGTACAATACTAAATTCTATAACTTGCAAGGATGACAAAGTCAAACATAGTCATTATCACATTGATAAACTATCCACTACATAATCAAGGCCTTGGTTGTTGCTAGAGAATATATAGACACGTTTCATGTACTAATTACAAAATAGTGAAAACATCATATTAAATAGATAGGGTCATTGGATATGTAATGTCGGTTTGTGTCCTTGGGAAGTGAATTTGGCACTCATAAATAAATGTTTCAATCACCGTGACAAATGTTTATAACCCATGTAGATAAGACGCTACATAAATATATGTTAGATTAACACACACACGCACACATGCGCGCGCGCGCACACACACACACACACACACACACACACACACACACACACACACACACACACACACACACACACACACACACACACACACACACACACACACACACACACACACACACACACACACACACACACACACACACACACACACACACACACACACACACACACACACACACACACACACACACACACACACACACACACACACACAATATACAATTTTTTAAAACCTAGTTGAAATACTTGAGACTTCCTTTCGCAATCTATATTGCATAATAGATATATAATATACAAGTTATTGAGAAGCAGTTAAGCATTTCTAGCAAAGTAATAAGTCTAGCATAGAGTTGAATAGCTAACATGCATATGGGAACTCTTTATAAAGTATTTGTCCCATTGTGTTTGGGGTATTGTAATGTTGTTTCCACATGGATCATACATGTCTATTAAGAGATTGACTATCTATAACAAGTCTATAATTACGCCAGCATACCATATAGTGCATGCCAAGCATTCAAAGTGCAACACATGAATCATATGACTATATGATGTATGATTTTCCAAAAGAACAAGAAAGTTAATGAAGCTTGCCAAAATATAAGACATATTTTGACACTAATTTGAAGGACTTATCAATGATAATATGTTAATTCCCATAGGAATTAATTTCATTAAAGAATATACATACATTTATTAAGTTATTAGTTTGGTATCTAGATGCTTGTACCTTACCAAAAGAATATTGACTTTCACTATTAGAGATCCTTTCACCATTTCTATAATATGATACTAATGAAAACACTAATGTAAAACTTTCTATGATTAAGGAACTTAAATAGCTTTATATTGAAATTTGTTTGCCTATCTACACATTTCATAAGTGCTTAAAAATTTAATCTAGGTTTTAGTCAACAACACATCTTTGGTAGCATGCTTGCATCCTACACCAACATGTTAGTAGACCAATCTAATAAAGTAGTTTCATCAAATGTAAAACATGGGTTAGGATAGGAAAATTGGGACCATAATAGGGACTCTAATAGAGATGGAAAAGGCGATGGTTTGTGACGTATATATCGATTGGGATAACAATGCATGCAATTAATTAGTGACACAAATAGCGATGGTTATATAGAAAAAAAAATGGTGGCAGGGCAACACCTACAACACCATGTGGTGAATAATATTCTACAAAGCAGTTACATATTGAATATGTAATCATCATCAAGTTAGGCACAAAACTACTTAAAACCACAAGATTGATAACTCATAAAATAAGTACAAGACTGGTAATGACAACTCATAAAATAACATGGAACCATGAAGAGGAGAGTCCAAAACAAAAATGGAAATCTATCTATAAATATCGCAAAGTACGACTTTATACAAATCACGATAAATATATCTAAGGAATACTACATGGAAGAGGCTTGCATGGATCACATGACCAAAAAAGAAAATGATATGCACTTCACAAATCCAAGTGCATGCTATAGCTCCTTGCCACATTTGGAAGCTTGTCTCGACACAAAGGAGTATCAAAAGGACTCTACAAAATAAACAACCAGACATTAGTCAACCATACATAATGTATCATAAAAAACTAACGACTGCAAAAAAGAAAGAGGATTGACTTAGTGGCCCACTATGCACATATAATCTATCGATAAGTGCAGTGAGATTGTGTCTCTTTGTATATCGAGTCTCCAAACCTGTAGGATTGTGGTTTGTGATGGAGTTCTCTGTAAAGAAAATAGAATAAAATTGTTAGAAATAAGGTTGTTAGTACAAGTGAGATTCTAAATAAGAAAGTGAGAAGAAACAAAAGAAAACTTATAAAGTTCTCCAAATAAGTCATGTAGCCTCCACTCCCCAAATGATGTATGACCCTTGCCTCCAATCGTACCTCGTTGCCTCCCATTTTGCTCTGCCCTGCCATCGTCCTCTTGGAGAGTCTATGGCCTCCTTTTTTTGAGTCTCCACCAATCCTCTACATCCAACCACTTGGGCTTTGAGGTGCCACTCTTGATTGCCTTGCGTGCGTCTAATTGTTTGTGTGACATGTATGCACGCATACACTCCATCATCTACCCAGTGGAAAACCTCTTTGCTACCTTAGGTATTGGAAACTCCTTATGCAAAGATGCCACTACATACTCCTTATTCTCCTCTAGTATATTCTTCTAATGATCTAGAATTTTATTCCTAAATACTTGTTGGCAAAAATCTCTCATGCAAGTCATCATCCTTCTCCCCTCATCATTCATGATTGTTGAGTGTTGAAATGACTTGTTTTTTGGCTGATTTTTGTTGTTTTTGAGAGCTAAATGGTTGATTTTATGAGATGATTGATTGGTTTGGAAGTGGTTTGAGAGTGTTTTAGATGATATTGATTGTGTTTTGGAAGTTCATGTTGTTTATTGGTGGTTCTGTGATGTTCTGATAGGTTTTGATTGGTTCTGTATACCTTCTGTTTTGCTCTGTTTTGGTCTGTTTTGTTCTGACTGTCTTCTGTAAGGAGGGATGGAGTATTGATTGATGAAGATTGAGATATTGTGAAAGATTATTGAATGGTTTGTGAGAGTTTGGCATGGTTTAAGAATGAGTTATGTGGTTTTGATGACCTTCTGTAACCTTCTGTAGGTTTTCTGTAGAGCCTCTGTCTCTGTTCTGTTCTGTTCTGTTCTGTTCTGTACTGTAGCTATTCTGGTACTGTTCTGTGACTGTTCTGTATGCTTCTGTATGTGTTTTGATGGATGAGAGTGTAGCTTGGGAAAGTTTTCTAGCCTTGGAAAGAGGTGAATACAAGTGCAAAAGAGCTGAAAGAAGTGAAAGAAGTAGCTGTTGAAGACTCAAGTGAAGACTGGAGTGAAGTAACAGTAGTGAGCTATGAAAGGACACTGTAGTGGCTCTGGTGACTCTTCATATCAGACATACCTCTTGGGAGGGGTATCCACGACCTAAGAAGGATTATTGAGTGTAATTTTGAGAGATTGTAGTGAGGATATGATGTATTATTAATGGAGAGAGAGAGAGAGAGAGTAAAAGATAGCCAATTCTACTGAAACAGAGTGATTCTATATGAGAGATTGAGAGAGAAGACTATGAAGATATTGAAAATGAATACTATGTGATGTATTTCCATTCAAAGATGGTGTATTACTTTGCTTTCTTTGTTCTATTGATGGATTTTGTGAAGATATTGAAGAATATGGTTGATTCTATCAAATCCGTGGGAGATCTACATGATGCTGTATGAAGATTTGTTGTGTCTGGTGTTCTTTTCTTTATTGTGATCATATAAAACATGATAAACAAGCTTGTTGATGTTACAAGATAGATTTTCTTGCAAGATAATTCCCTTTTCCTTGGTGTTCCTCTTGGGGCTCCATGTTTTTGGTGCGCAGCTGGGGAAACTTGCCATCAACAAGCACCAGAAGAGGCTGAAAATGAAGGAAATGGCATTGCCAAGAAGAGAAGAATTCAATGGATGTTTGTAAAGTTCCTTCTTCCACTGAAGAGTTGGAATTCCTCATAATCAAAGCCACCTTCCACAAGAAGTTCATCCCACAATGGCGGAAACACATCACCATCATGATGCATGCTCTATGTGGTGGACAGTTTCCTCTTCCTATTGAAGCAGCAGAAACTTGCATCTTGGTGGCAAACTGTTTGGGAACAAACTGAAGAGTAGAAACAGAGAGAATGCCCATCCATGGAAGATTTAGCATTCATTGAGAAGTTTCCAGACAACATCAAGTGGGAGATTGTGAAGAAGCTTCAGGAGTCTTGGTCTGTAGAGGTTCACAAAGACAAGAAGGAAAAGAGTTGGAATTTGTTCGTGGATGCTTAACAGCAAGATACATGGGATGCTTGGTGTACTGATAACCTTCTGTTTATTCAATTAGCAACCCACTGGAAGTTGGTAGACAGAGTGTTTTTCACAACATACACTATTGAAACCATCAGAAGCTGGCATTACTATGATGATGGCACCACCACAATGCTCAGACGTATGCATTTTGACACCTTCAGAACCGAATACCTTCCTTTGTGCAGTGGAATGAAAGCAGAATTCAGGGACATTGAAAAGAAATAAGTAGAAGAAATGTTGGCAAGAGAGTCCTCCAGAGACTGAAGCCTTCTGTTAACCCTCTGTGGAGCACTAACAACATAGTGGAGCCAACCCCCTGATGAATGACGCAATAAAGAGGCAAGCGTTAGAATGAGTCCAGAGGTACGTGAGAAGAGAGAAAGCAAAAATCAAGGCTGAGAACGAGCTCGCAGCAGAAGCCGCCTTTGACGCCCTTGCGGAACTCTTTACAGAAGTCCCAATGGCACATCAAGCCCTTCCTCCTCCTACTGGAGGTCCACTTCCAAGCCAGATCCGTCCTGGAAATATTGATGACAGGCCAGCGAATGTAGTCCCATTGCCAGTTTTTAAGGGAGAGTACAATGAAGACCCTGATCTTCATGTAGCAGAGTTTATGGTAGCATGTGTGGCTAACAATGCCAGAACCCCTGAGCATTGGTTGGCAATATTCCCCGCCACTTTCAAGGGCGCGGCGTTTCAGTGGTATGAGAGACAAGCAGTAGGAACTTTTGGCACATGGGACGATCTGAAGTTGGCCTTCCTCACTAAATTCAGGCGTGAAGGTTTTGAAGAGCGGATGAGAGAGGAATTTATGAACCTAAGTCAGTCTTCTGGAGAAAGAGTAGAAGCCTATGTCTCACGAATGGAATCCATCCTGAAGAGATGGACTAACCATAATCTAGATGATGGCATTCAGAAGGGGGTGTTTCTCAGAGGATTACAACCAGAAGTTCGTAAGTTTGTGGAGCTACAAAGACCAACCACATTGCAAGTTGCAACAGAAGGTGCAAGACTGTTCGATGAAGTGGAAGCTAGATTATCGATGAATACAGGAAGTGGAGTCCTACCTCCTCTGATGCCAGGAATGATGTACCCACCAAATGCAGTCCCAGGGACTGTTTCCTACCCCTACCAACAGATGCCCCCATTATCACAGTACAGTGCACCAAATCCATAGTGGCCACAATCCATGCCTCAAATGGTGGTTCAACCACAACAACAATGGTCCCAACCAATTTCCTCAATGCCAAATCAGCAGCAACAGTGGAATCCTACCAACTGGAGCCAACATCCAACAGTTCAAACAGGAGCTTTGAATCAGAACCAGAACAGAGAACCCTCTGTACCAGCCCAACCCATTTATGCAGTGATTACAAAGACTCCTCAAAACCCTACTGCCAGTACGTTCGGAGGAGAAAGCTTGAAGGATTACTTATCCAACTCAGTTGCCAACATCAAAAAGGAGTTGATGGATGTGATTACAGAGCAGCTACAGACGCTGAAAGTGAATACCGCTAGCATATCCAACGTTGCAGGAGCAGGAAGAGATGTGATGCGGTCAAATACTTGGTGTGGTAAGTGTCATCAAGCAGGCCATTTAGCCACTGAATGTACACGAAAACCAACCATTCTTGGAGCCTTCTGTTCCTACCGTTTGCGGAAGAACCATACAGAGGACATTTGCTCTCTGAAGGAGATGCATGATAGGAGAAGGAAGGAAGAAGACGCAAGATTCAACTTGTTGGAATCCAAAATGACAACACAGGATATTGGATCCAAGCCTAGAGAGTTTGGTCCTAATTTCGAACCCAAAAGATTTCCCTCTCAAAGTTACAGAGGAAGACAGTCTGGCGGTGGTCAGAGATCAGAAGTGGAGTGTTATAGATGTGGAGAAAAGGGACACATCTCACCGAATTGTCCAAATCCTAGAAGGTCAGTGGATTACAAGCCCTTATGCAGTCGATGCAAAGGAGAAGGCCACACTGCAAAAGTCTGTCTAAGCCCAGCCCCAGTGAAAAACAGTGCTACTGACAGTCAGTCAAGGCCCGAGAGCCTACCTCCAATTTAGTGGAATTGGAAGTTGCTGGCATCACGCGTGCAAAGCAGAAGGAACCACCTATCCAGAAAGAAAATAACCCTCCAGCCAGAACAGTGAAGTTCAATCTTCCACCAGAAGAACAGAACAGAACAGAGCCTAACAGTGCCGTACAGAGCACTACAATGCCACAGAGAGTTATAGAGACAGTTACAGAGACAGGACCAGAGGTCCAGGATACAGAAGAGGAGGATGTGCCACAAGTGGCAGAAGAAGTTCCCATGATGACTCTGTTGGAAGAAAGAGGGAAAATGAAAATGGGTGTTGCCCCATTCCCTAACCGATTAGAGAAGCCAGTGGATCCTATTAAGGAATAGGATCTGGTTAGAGATCTAGATACCTTTAAACCAAACCTTACATTCCGACAATTATTGATGTTGTCTCCCAGTTGCCGAAAAAGGTTCAAAAGTATACTGACAAGGAGACGTGGTTTAAGGATTGCTCCCTCAATAGCAACAAAGTCCAACAAAGCTCCAGAGCTTGTAAAAGAAGTGGATGTGGCCAACGCCTTCCTAGATCCGGGTACTCCAGAGACAGGCGTGTGGATAGAAGGCTGTTTTATTGCAAATGCACTGATTGATGGAGGCTCATCAGTGAACATTATGACGGATGTGACAATGAAGGATTTAGGCCTACAAGGTGTGCAACCAACCCAATGGCTCATCAGGCTGGCGGATCAGAGCAGAATCAAGCCTTTGGGCATTCTTCCATATGTGAAGACTACAGTGGCTGGAAAAGATTATTGGCTAACCTATTTGGTGGTGAAGCCAAACTCTTATGGTACATCCTATCCTCTGTTACTGGGCAGACCATGGCTTTTTGAAGCCCGAGCAAGGATGGATTGGTTCAAAGGAACCTTGACCTTGGGTAGAGGACCCAACAAAGTGGTGCTGAAATTGTATGGTTCTCAAAAAGGACATGGATCCACCTCCTTGGAATTATCTTCTGACTCCCCTACTGAGGCTACGGATGGAACATCAGCAGACGAAGATGCTGTCAAACAGATCCTCCCCAAGAAAACAGTGGCACGTTCCTTAACAGTGGATACTGTAAGCCGACTTCCAAAAGAAGCAAAGCCATTATCAATGGGTGAATACTTCCTGCCTGAACCGGGAATGACTTCTGAAATCACTTCTGATAGTGAGATAGAAGCATGGATGTACTGCTCTCCCTGTTACATGGCCATAGCAGAAGTAGAGACAGAGGCAGAAGATGAAATAGAAAACCTGTTCTTCTCTTACAGAGCTCCTACAGAGACAGAAACAGAGACAGAATCAGAGACAGAAACAGAGACAGAAACAGAGATAGAAGTAGAAGCAGAGACAGAGACAGAAGCAGAAGCAGAAACAGAGACAGAAACAGAAGCAGAGATAGAAGCAGAAGCAGAGACAGAAGAGGATGGTTATGATATGGACGAAGAAGGTTATGAAAGTGAGCTAGAAGAGTCTATTCCACCCGAAGAGGATACAGTTGGAGAAGAAGTTTCAGAAGCATCAGAACCAGACGAGCTCATGCTATGGGACAGAATGGTGATGGTACCATTTGGTCTGGTAAATGGACCTTCTCATATGCAAAATCTTTATAAGAAATGGATTAAGAAGAACAAGCCGTCTTTCAACAGTGGCTCATGCCATCCTCACCCATCCTTGCCAAAGAAAGATGATGATGATGCACCGTGCCAACAAGCACCAATCCCACCAACCCAATAGGCATCAGAGGGTCCCTGTTATGTGACGTTCCTGGATGTGTCATCTTCAGAAGAGGAGTCTTCAAGCCAAGAGGTAATTAATTTTGAAACCAAACCCGAAACAACTCTAATCCCATTTCAACGTCTTAAGGAGCAACCTAAGTCTCCACCAAAAGAAGAAGTTGGTTCTAGTGGGACATCAGAAGAGGACACCACTCCCTTGAAGGAGTCGGATCTGTATCCAGAAGCAGTCCGTGGGACCTTCATCCGTGAAGTAGAAGGTGAAAGGCAGTTAACTTTTGTGGATGGAGAAGGCACTGAACGCCACTTGAAGGTGGGTAGCAGCCTCCCAAAAGAGGAGTTGTCAACCTTGTACAACTTGTTGAAAGAAAACTTGGACGTGTTTGCATGGTCCTATAAAGACCTAAAGGGGATTGATCCCACAATATGTCAGCATCATATTGACTTGGAGCCTGATGCTAAGCCAGTACGGCAAAACGACAGAGGCGAATGAACCCGAATTATTCCACATTGGTGAAGGCGGAGCTGCTGAAGCTTCTGGAAGCCGAGTTCATCTATCCAGTGGCAAATAGTGAATGGGTTTCACCCATCGTGGTTGTACCCAAGAAGAATGGCAAATTGCGAATATGTGTGGATTTCCGAAAGCTCAATTCCAAGACGAAGAAGGATCACTTTCCTATCCCTTTCACAGACCAATTGTTGGACACAGTGGCAGGACATGAGCTTTATTCCCTTCTGGATGGATTCAGCGGATACAACCAAGTGCAAATCGCAGAAGAAGACCAATCCAAAACAACCTTCACCACAGAATGGGGCACCTACGCTTACCGGGTGATGCCATTTGGACTCTGCAATGCCCCTGCTACTTTCCAGTGAGTCATGATGGCCGCATTTCAAAATCATCTGCACGACTTTATTGAGGTATATTTGGATGACTTCTGTGTCTATAGTTTGATCTGTGAACACTGGGAACACTTGGAACAATGCTTTGACTGATGCCGGGAGTATGGGATTTCCCTCAACCCCGATAAATGCATCTTTGGGGTCTCTTCTGGAGTTCTGTTGGGCCACATTGTCTCTGCACAAGGGATATCAACAGACCCTGCAAAGATAAAAAAGATTGCAGCTCTGACAGCACCCACCAACCTCAAATAGTTGAGGGGATTCTTAGGCCATGTGGGTTACTACAGAAGGTTCATAGCCCATTTTGCAACAAAGGCAACCTCCTTGCACAAGCTTCTGAGGAAAGATGCAGAGTTTACTTGGACGGAAGAATGTGACAAAGCCTTCGACACTCTGAAGGAGTGTCTGATTGAGGCACCCATTCTACAACCTCCTGATTGGACGAAAGAGTTTCATGTACACACTGATGCATCAATTGAAGGCTTAAGTGCTGTCCTTTGCCAGAAGGGTTCCTCGAAGCTAGATCAACCGATCTATTACGCAAGCCGAAAAGTCACTGATAGGGAACGAAACTATACAGTGACAGAGCTGAAGTGCTTGGCAATGGTGTTTGCCCTGGAAAAATTTTGCCATTACCTCCTGTCCACCCACTTTAAGTTTTATGTGGATCATGAGGCCCTATCCTTCCTGATGAACAAAGAGGATGTGAAATGACGAATGATGAGATGGCTCCTTTTATTCCAGGAGTTCGACTTTGAGGTGATTACTAAGATGGGTCGTTCCCATGTTCTGGCTAATCATCTGTCGCGTATACCACAAACTGCACACGAGGAGCAGGATGACCCAGACCTCCCTGATGCTTCTCTATTCTTGGTAGAAACTGTAACTCCCTGGTATGCAGACATTGCCAATCTACTGGCAATCCAACAGTACCCTCCTGGCATTTCTAGTCGGGAGAGGAAGAAGCTTATGCTAGAATCAGCCCCATATACCCTGCTAGGTGGCGCACTGTACAAGAAAGGCAAAGATGAAGTGCTCCGAAGATGTGTTGCAGGAAATGAGATTGGGATTGTTTTGAAGGCTTGCCATGACGAGCCATGTGGAGGCCACTTTGCAGGAGAAGCTATAGCCAGGAAGGCTCTGCTAGCAGGATATTGGTGGCCTACCATCCACAAGGATGCCTATGATTACTGTAAAAGATGTGATGCTTGTCAAAGAATGGGGAAACCCACGAAGACAAGTGCCATGCCACTGCAACCTATTCTTCCTTTGAAGCCTTTTGAGAAGTGGGGCATCGACTTCGTAGGTCCGATCGATCCTCCTACCAGAAGGAAACAGAACCGATACATCCTCGTATGTACAGATTATGTCACAAAGTGGTGTGAAGCTAAAGCCCTAAAGCGGGATGATGGTAACAGCGTGGCCCTGTTCATGTACGAGAATATCATCACCCGTTTTGGCAGTCCCTTAGAGCTGGTAAGTGACAGAGGCACTCATTTCCTTAATAAAGTCATGGAAGAATTGACAGAGTTGTATAAGATCCGCCATCCCAAGTCCACTCCTTATTACCCTAGAGCCAACGGCCAAGTTGAAGTCACCAATCGCATCCTCTGCTCGATTCTGACAAGAACGATTGCTGCACATCGTCATGATTGGGATGATCGACATACAAAGGCCCTCTGGGCATATAGAACCTCCCATAAAGCAGCAACAGGACCAGCTGGTGTATGGTACAGAAGCTGTTTTCCTTGTTGAACTGGAACTACCCTCTTTGAGAGTGGCTATCAAAGAGCGTTTGGGGGACGATGATTCACTGCAACGCCATCTCCTGCACCTAGAATGTTTGGACGAAATTCGTAGGATGGCTCTATAGTGCATGGAAGCCACGCAAGCTCGACGAAAGGCTTACCATGATAGCTTCATCAAGCATAAGGAGTTCAAAGAAGGTGATTTGGTCCTAGCCTATGATTCACGATTTGGCAAGTTTCCTGGCAAGCTCCAACAGCGGTGGATGGGCCCATATAAGGTACTTGCCGTCAACCCTAATGGCTCTGTCCAAGTGCAGACCGTTGATGCCTCTAATGATCCCTTTCTAATCAATGGATATCGCCTGAAGAAGTACTTCCCTCCTTGGAGATCTTGACAATTACGGTCACTTGATCATGGGAGAAAAGGACTTAGGTCCCTGTCATGCCGACCTATTCTTCGAGAAAAGGTGGAAACACCCTCGGGAATCGGGAAAAAAAAAGGAAAAAAAAAAACAACAAATCTGTTATGAGAGAAAAGGAAGCAATTCCCTGTCATAGCAGGCCTTGTTCCAAGAAAAGGTGGCACACACCCTTGGGTGGGAAGCTGGCTGTGGAAAAGGTGGCAACACCCAGCTGTCTAGAAGTGGATTCATTGATTGATATCCCTAGGATCCAATTCCGCAGCTACCTCCCTTGGTACGCTGTGTCCTAGGTCTCTCTGCAAAGCGTCTACCTGTCCTCTAGCAGACGACATGTTCCTATCTAACACAACGTTCGATTTGATGGCTACCTCCCTGGGTATACCTCTTCAACAACTGATGACGTGGTCTTCATCGACAAACCCCTTGAGTGACGTGAGCTTTCATCCTAACCGGATGGGGACGTGAGTATGGGTTGCCCTCTGTAACTACCAACAACGAGTGAGACAGAGGGTGGGGCGAGAGACCAGTCTTTTCCCTTCAAATCAAATGAGAGGTGAGAAGTGTGAATGAAGTGTTGCACGCACGGGATGGGCCTCTCAATGCACAAAGCACAACTTGTTCTGTGCACTGCACCATAAGGCTCCCTGGCCTTCCTTCTCGCACCGTATGCCGGCACAGGGTGGGATGCACAGTTGCACCATCAAATGCGCACAAGGCATACAACCTTTGCACAAGTGACTGTGAGGATAACATCAATGGGTTTCAGGAAAAGGCTGCCCTCCTGTAACTATCAAAAGAGAGTGAGACAGAGGGTGGGCTGAGTGTGGCTGGAGTTTCTTCAATCAATTACCGAGAGGTGAGATTGAGGGACGTTACGACAATTGGAGTCAAGTATGTCCCCGTTTCCCTATGCACCCACAGGATGGGTCTTTGCCGTTATCACAAGACACGCCACCCTGTTCTGTACACTACACTGTAAGGCTCCCTTGCCTTCCTTCTTGCACCTATGCCAGACGGGTTGGACGCACTAATGCACCATCAACTGTGCACCTTGGCATACTCCTTCTGCACCATTCCCCCCTTGTCGATTCCTCAACCGGGTATGAGATATGGGTTTCAATCCTTATTTCTCAAGTGATATTAGTCATGGGGCGAGTGACTGTTCTTTCATTCTATTTGAGTGACTGTGAGTTGAGTGTAGTGTCCCTCATCATCGACAACGCATTTCCTGCGATTCCTTCCATCAGCTACTTCCCTGGGTGTTGCCGCGTGGTCCCTTCCATGACAGACGTGTGCCGAGAAGATGTCTTGGTACCTCCAGCGCCGACAACAACACTGGACGTGCCATTGACACTCAACCTTGCTTGTTGACGAAATGGGCCAAGTTTTTCTAACCCTCCGACTTTGGTTTCTTCGTGACGGTCATGTTTTAAGTGTGGGGACGTTAGTGGATGGTCTGTGGCGTGGTCCTAGGTCCCTGTTGCTCGATTAACCCTATCCATTGAGGTTTTAAGTGTGGGGACGCGTCCCTGCGCGTCTACATTGTATATCCTCTGCATATGCCTTAACCTGCTTATGCATGTATGCCATGACTTGCTTTTACCCTAATGGGATCCCTTCCCACCCACCCGGTTATTTTCCACCCACCCTTGGGGCTGTTCCCTTGCAGTTTTTCTTTATTCCCTGATTTTAAGGTCCTGCCATGTGAATGCACCCTACATTCACCGCCGTCCAAATCCAATCTTATACCCCTATTCCTCTCTTTGACTTGACCATTTTTCCTTTTTACCTACCCCTGTTCTGGTGCACGGTTTTCTAGTTATTAATTTTTGACACATTTTGCGCAAATTAGCCGGTTTTCCATGTGAACGTGCTTTTCTTGCTTCGGAACCATGATCTGACATCATAGCCCTGACAACCACTTTTTCCCTGACATTTTTCCTTTTTACTCTGAGTCATTCCGATACACGGTTTGTCCATTATTAATTTTCTGGTTTTTTACGACTTTTTCGTGCGTTTTTTTTGCCATTTTTCCATGTGAACCTGCCCTGTTTGCATCGGAATTCCAATTTGATTTGACAATCGCGTCCCCCGTGTCTTCTCCCACCTTTTTCCTTTTTCCTCCACCCTCTTTTGCCTTTTGTATTTTTTATTCTTAATTTTTAAATGAGTCTTCGGGTGTATTTTTGGAGTTTTTCGCATGAGAACCCCTCCTACTTCCACCGGAACTACGGTTTAACATGATAACCCTGTGCCATCCCTTCCTACAGACATTTTTCCTTCTTACTGCATGTCATTCCGGTGAACGGTTCGTCCGCTATTAATTTCCGATCCCATTTTTGGGTTTGATTTTTGGGTTTTCCCCACGTGAACGCGTCTTATCTCCGTCGGACCTATGTTTTGAGGTGATAGGATTGTTGGGCACATCTTTCTGCACATTTTTTCTTTTTCCTCCACCTCATTCCGATGCATGGATTTTCTGATATTAATTTTTACTTGCGTTTTTTGGTTCATTTTTTGTGTTTTTTTGCCCGTGACCGCCATTTACCTCTCCCGGAACCTCCGTTGCATATTTTCCTTGTCTTTCCCCTATTGTCCTGCCCACTTTTTGTTTTTACGCCATTTCGTTTTGATGATCCGATTGGGAGTTATTAAATTTTCTTTATTTTTATGTGTTTTCGCGCGCCCGTCTTGCGCGTGAACGCGCCCTTTTTCGATTGTACGCGTCTGAACGCGCCTCGATCGCCTCCCCGTTCCCCGTCGTGACGCTCCGGTACCTTTTCAATTCTGTCACGACAAATTTTTTTACCCCGCTCTGCGCAGGCGCGCGGAACGGGGTATGCCTCCTTCTTGGGCCCCTACCCCGTCCATTTCCCCCACCCCTACCCCTACCCATCCCATGATCCCCTACCCCGCCCATTACCCTTTCCCCTACCCTTTCCCCTGGGCGCTCCCCTATGGGCCCCTACCCACCCCAACCCTTCCCCTTCCCCTCTGCCCACCCTTCGGGCACCCTCTGGGCCCCTGCCCCTATCCTCCCACCCTTTCCACCCCCCCCACACCCTTCCCTATCCCCCCCCTCTCCCGAACCCTTCCCTCCCCCAACTACCTCTCCCTCTCCATTCCCTGCGTGTTCCTATCCTTCCTCCCTCTCCACCTCCATCTTCCATACGCCTGCCCTCCTCCTCCTCTACTCCCTCCATTTTCTTCTTGCTCCCCTCCATCTCTCCTCCCCTCCTCCTTCTCTCCTCCCTTCTCTCCTCCCTCCTCCTCGTCCTTCTCCCTCCCGTCCTTCCCCTCCCTATTCTCCTCGCTGCCCTCTTGGTCGTCGCCCTCCAGTAGCCGCGTCGCCCGCCCTTGACATGTGCCCTACGCCTCGTCGACGCCCCTGCCCTACGCCCATCCTCCTGACGTCTATTGACGACGCCCCCGCAGCCGCCGTGGATGGCGCCTGCGGCTGCCTAACGCGCCCTCCTCCCTGCTCCTCGCCGTGCAGCCTGCGAACGGCGCCGCCAAGTTCACCCCCTCTTTGCCGCCCTGTGCCGCCCACGACGCCACGCGCCCTCTGACGCCGTTGCCAGGAACCCGCTCGCCGTTGCTTGCCGCCGCGTCAGCCGCCTGACGCCGCCGCCGTCACCCTGCCCTGCGGTGCCCCGTGAGCCCGCTCCCTTCGCCCTGCTCGCCGTCGTCGCCCTCCAGCAGCCGCGTCCATCGCCCCTGGCCCCGCCTCCACGACCTTCCGCCTTCCCACCCCCATTCAAACCCACATTTCCCCCCTTTCCCCCTCTATAAGACCCCCTTCCCCCCCATTACCCATCACACCTACCCCAACCCCCACCCAAGCACATCACACTAACCCCACTAACCCCCCTTCCTACCCATTCATAAACCCACTCCCCAACCCCCCATGTAAACCCCTATTCCCCCACTGCAAACCCACTAACCCATTAACCCCCACACTACTCCCCTTTCCCCCCCAGCCAACATACTCTCAACCCCTACCTAAGCCCCTTTTCCCCCCCCGGGACAATCACTATTTATGCTCTTATCATAACACCATTATGTAAAATTTGCATGACTCATTACTATAAAGTCATGACACATGCTATGCAAGTTGAGAAGGAAAAAGACTAGGTGTTCTTACTTTTGGAAAGGTCATTGAGCCTTAGAAACATAACAATGTACAAATATTAATGCGGTAATAAAGAAAAAGGAGGATTTAGGAGTCGTGGGGAAGAAAGAAGTGGTTGAGAGAAGTTGTAACTTCCTCTCTCTTCTCCTTTTATCTCTTCCTCTCCACGACTTTCTCCCTCTCTCTCTTTGGGCACAACTTTCTTGTCTCTTTCTCTTTATGCATTCCTGTTTGTTCTAATGGAAGAGGGAGAGCTTGAAGATGGTGAGGATGCAGAGCCTTTGTGTGCCTGATGGATGAGTATGGGTGTTCATTTGGGGTGGAAGAGTAGGAGTTTCTACAGATTTTGAAGGGCATTGTAGATGCCACTCTACAGCCTGGATTCTAAGCATATTTTGGTGCCTCATTGGGCTCTACCAATGATCACAATACTTGTTTTGCCATCTACTAGGTATCCATACCCTACTAAGGTATGTCTATGTTGAGATATCGAGCTCCACTCGTGATACGCCAGGGTGACCGTTGTGTATTTATGTCACCGACTTGTCAGTTGCAGACGCGGTTGGTACACCGCCCATGAATAATAGCTACATGACAACTATCCTTATCTACTCTAGTTCGTGGCTCAGTTAGTATGCCACCTTAGTTAGTTGAGTTTGGTTTGAGACCCATATATAGGGTTCTTCTATTTCTTTGTACTAGAGTTCTTTTGGCTTACACAACTAAGAAGAGGAAAACTGTTTTCAGCCTCCACCCTTGTGTGTATTCCCCCATTGTGCAAGCAAGAAAGCTTCAAGTGAGACTCCTTCCTTCTCTTCCACAATCTTGACATGGTATCAGAGCCTTGTTCGTGGTAAGGAGCTCAAGAAAGCAAGCCAAGCTCGCGGTGTTCTGGTAAGAGGAGCAGTGTTGCTTTCATTTTCTGTTTTGGGAGCAGATCTCTGCAGGTAGCACAGCCAGAAATTGCAAGAGTGCATTGTCTCAGGTTGAGACGCCCTTCGTGGTGAAGCAAGAGGGCAGTATATGCTGCGGGAAAGGCTTTAGCCCTCGGCGACCTTGTTTTTTTGATTTGAGGCCATTTCGGGGCCAGTTTTGGAGGCGGAAGTTTTCTGCACGCACTCAGGAAAAGGCCCAGTTTTATGCTGTGCAGCCACTGTTCTACAGGTCGGTGAAAAGTTACTGTAGAAATTGCATCGTATGCTTGTGCGCAGAGACATTGGGAGTTACAGAATCATCCCTGTTGCCTGTTGATGCAAAATCGTCACTAGGAAGTGACTGTGTGGTCAAATACCACTTTCGCCAGTTTTGCAGATTTTCCCTTGTGAGGGTGAAGCTGTGCTTTTTGCAGTGACAGAATTTTTTGCAGTGTTCTGTAATGGCATCTGATTCTCTTTCACAGATTGTCACTGAAAAGCTTGACAAGAACAACTTCCAAGCATGGAAGTTTAGAATGACGAATTTCCTTATGGTAAAAGGATATTGGGAATTTGTTGCAGGAAATGAAGAAGAACCAGTTCTTCCTGATGTTCCCAATCAATAGCAAATGCAGGCATTTAAAGCATGGCATGAGAGAGCCAGGAAAGTTATGTACTGGCTGTCTATCAGCATTTCAAACTCTATGATTGTGCATATTCAGGATGCAAGTACGCCAAAGGAGGCATGGGACACTTTGTCAAAAATGTATAGCACAAATACGCAAGCCAGGAAAATGTAGCTCAAGTAAGAGTTACATAATGTGCAAAGAGAAAGTATGAGCATCAATGACTACCACATGAAGGTGAAGAAGATTGCAGATGCACTTGCTTCCATTGGGTCGCCAGTGGAAGATGATGATTTAGTTTATGTGACCTTGAATGGTCTAGGAAAGGATTATGCACAGTTTCGGACATCCATTTCAGTTCGTGAAAGATTTCCTGATTTTGAGGAGCTGATTGCTCTTCTAATTTCTGAGAAGCAAAGAAATCGTGGTGCATCTTCTTCAGGAGGAACTTCA
The DNA here is from genome assembly GCF_053477565.2 of Lygodium microphyllum. NCBI lineage: Eukaryota > Viridiplantae > Streptophyta > Polypodiopsida > Schizaeales > Lygodiaceae > Lygodium > Lygodium microphyllum. Next base: position 45,794,490 of record NC_141163.1, on the reverse strand, counting down.
AAAGAAGCTGTCTTCTACTCAAATGCTGGAAGAGGTAGAGGCAGAGGTAGAGGAGGCCGATTTGGAGGCCGTGGTAGAAATCAGAATATGCAGCAAACTCAAGAAAACCAGTCCTATGGAGGAGGACGTGGTAACTCTAGAGGCAGGGGGAGCCAAAGAGGTCGTGGTGGATGGCAAAGAGGCCAAAATGCAAACAGTAATGTTGAATGCTACTATTGTGGTAAAATGGGTCATATGGCTAAAGACTGCTATAAAAAGCAGAATGACATCATGAATGGAAAACTGCAACAAGGAAATTATGCATCCTCTAGTAGACAGGGTGATGACAGAAATGAGCATCTATTTATGGTGCAGCACATGAACAATTCTGTGACAAGTGCAAAAGAAAGCAACGATGTATGGTATGTTGACTTAGGTGCATCAAACCACATGACAGGTCATGCAGAATGGATGGAGGATGCAAGAAAAATGGAAAAACCAGGATTTGTGGAGACTGGTGATGATACTGCACATCCTATTGTGCAGATTGGAAAAATTCCTTTGTCTATGCAGGATGGGAAAAAGAAATACCTGTCCGATGTATTTCATGTCCCGAATATCACCAAGAATGTGGTTTCTGTTGGTCAAATGGTTGAGCAGGGCTTGCAAGTCAGATTTAATCCTCATGGATGCTTTGTTGAGGATATAAAAAATAAAGGTCGCTTGATAGCAAAAGGAAAGAAGAAGGGCAGAATGTTTACCTTGGATGCAGACATGTCTGAATTGAGTGCAGCAATGTTTGCACATGGGACCGGTGTAGTTGCAGATATTGATATCTGGCATAAACGCATTGGTCATGTTAACGTACAGCGACTTAAATCAATGCAGGCCCAAAATATTGTTGCAGGTTTGCCTAAATTCAAGGTTGCAGAAATGCATAAGGTATGTGAAGCCTGTCAGTTTGGAAAACAAGCAAGGAAACCATTTCCTAGACATGTTCAAGAGAGTGAGAAGCCATTGGAATTAATCCACTCTGATGTGTGGACTACTAAAGCTGCATCTCTTGGAGGCTGTCATTATTTTATCACTTTTATTGATGACTATAGCAGAAAAGTTTGGGTGTATTTTATGAAAAAGAAAAGTGAAGTTTTTGGGCATTTCAAAACTCTTAAAGCTATGGTTGAAAAAGAAAAAGGCCTGCAGATAAAATGCCTAAGGTCAGATGAAGGGGGAGAGTACCTCTCAAATGAGTTTGCAAGGTTCCTGCAGGAGCATGGCATAAAGCAACAATATTCATGCAGTCATACCCCACAGCAAAATGGAATTGCAGAAAGAAAAAACAGGCATATTGGAGAGGTATCTCGTGCCATGCTCAATGAAAAAGACTTGTCAGATTTTTATTGGGCTGAAGCAGTTGGTAGAGCAGTCTACATAATGAACAGGACTCCCACTGCAGCAATACATGGGATGACTCCAGAGGAGAGGTATACTGGTAGAAAACCAGATATTTCTCATTTGAAAATTTTTGGTTGCATTGTCTATGTACATGTGCCAGATGAGTTGAGATCCAAGTTGGATCCAAAAGCTGAGAAGTGTATCTTTATTGGTTACTCTCTGCAGCAAAAAGGGTATAGATGCTATAACCCTTCTACTCGTAAGTTTAAAGTGAGCAGAGATGTGATTTTTGATGAGATGAGTAGCTGGTATAAACAAGTAAATGTGATTGATGATGTAGATGCACAAAATGGTAACGCTGCACAGAATTCACAGCAGCAGTCACAAAATATTAGTGGACCTGGAGCGTCCTCTAGCAGTGGTTCACATTCTTCGCCATGGACAGGCAGATTGAGATCAGGAGAATCTTCTCAAAGCAATGCAGATAGTGGTATGCAGGTATCACGAAAAGGAAAAGAGAAGGTTGATCAGCCCATGTTTGATGTGAATGCAGGTCACTCTTATGTGGATGGTGAATCCAGTGGCTCAGAACAGAGTATTGATGATGAGTTGGGTATTCCTTCTATTGTTACACCTGGAGTAAGGAAGACTAGGGATGTTTTGAGAGCACCTGGGAGTGAATCTACTTTGCGCAGAGGGATGGTCTTTACATCAGATGGATGTAAAGAATGCCTTCTTGCATGGTGATTTGCAAGAAGAGGTCTATATGGAGCAGCCACCAGGTTATGTGCATGCTGTTCATCCTGAGTTTGTTTGCAGGTTGAAGAAAGCCTTGTATGGTTTGAAGCAAGCACCTAGAGCATGGTCTAACAAGATAGGACAGTATCTTGTCACTATTGGCTTTCAGATTTCCAAGGCAGATTTCTCACTTTATGTGAGAAAAACAGAGAAAGGTATTATGCTACTTGTCATTTATGTTGATGATTTGATTATGACAGGTGACAGTGATGAAGATATCCTTCATGTGAAAATGCTATTGAAGCAGAAGTTTGAGATGAAAGATTTGGGAGAGCTACGTTATTTCTTGGGCATTGAGGTGATTAGATCAGCAAGTGGGATACAGCTCTTGCAGAGGCAGTATGGATTGGACATGCTGTCCAAATATGGGATGACAGGCTGTAAGCCTATTTCAGTTCCTTTGGAGCAGAATGTGAAGCTGAGCACAGATGCAGGTGAGCTTCTAGAAGACCCTACTATGTAGAGACGCATAGTAGGAAGTTTGATTTATATGACTATTACCAGGCTAGATTTGAGCTATGCTGTTGGATTGGTAAGTCAGTTTATGCAGGCTCCAAGGAAACCACATTTGGATGCGGCTAGATGCATACTCAGGTATGTGAAGTCCACATTGCAATATGGACTATTTTATGAGACGGGGGTTCAGATACAGTTGCATGGATACACTGATGCTGATTGGGCTGGTAGTATTTCTGATACACGATCCACCAGTGGATATGTGTTCTCTTTTGGGAGTGCTGCAGTCACTTGGAGCAGCAAGAAACAGCCTACAGTTGCCTTGTCGAGCACAGAGGCTGAGTACAGGGGTGCAGCAATGGCTGCATGTGAGGTAGCTTGGTTGCATAAGCTACTTTATGATCTGCATCAGTCTACAGATGGGCCAGTTGTCATTTATTGTGACAACATGAGTAGTATACACTTGGCAAATAACCCAGTCTATCATGCTAGAACAAAGCACATTGAGGTGCATTATCACTATGTGCGAGAGAGGATTTTACTAGGTCTTATTGATCTAGTTTATGTCAGCACAGAGGATCAGGTAGCTGACATATTCACGAAGGCATTGGGCGCAGAGAAGCTGCGCAAGTTCAGAGACCTGCTTGGTGTGCAGGAATTGGGATTGAGCTCGAGGGGGAGTGTTGAGATATCGAGCTCCACTCGTGATACGCCAAGGTGACCGTTGTGTATTTATGTCACCAACTTGTCGGTTGCAGACGCGGTTGGTACACCGCCCATGAATAATAGCTACATGACAGCTATCCTTATCTACTCTAGTTCGTGGCTCAGTTAGTATGCCACGTTAGTTAGTTGAGTTTGGTTTGAGACCCATATATAGGGTTCTTCTATTTCTTTGTACTAGAGTTGTTTTGGCTTACACGACTAAAAAGAGGAAAACTGTTTTCAACCTCCACCCTTGTGTGTATTCCCCCATTGTGCAAGCAGGAAAGCTTCAAGTGAGACTCCTTCCTTCTCTCCCACAATCTTGACAGTCTAATGGTGCAGCCTCCCCCATTTGGCAACCATGCTCTTGGGTATAACTAGGAGACCCCTGTACATCTGGTGTACTTGCGAAGGTAGAATCTCTAATAGTAGCACCCATGGGGGTGCCACCTAAAGATGACTGAGCGAAACCCAAAGTCATGGGAGTAGATGCCCCTACAAGTGTGACAAATCTTGGAGGTGACAAGTGTCCACCAGACCAACGAGATGGAGACACTACATCAGTGCCTCCACAATACCCACCTAAGCCACCCTCCCAAGAATCGATACAAGAGCAAGGAGTAGCAACCATCCTTGGAACTAACCATAGGCTCACAACAACTATGTCTCCACAACATCTCCTAGAACCACTCTCTCCATTGGGGCCAGTCTAGAGCATCGACCCCACCTATTAGAGATCGAAGCATCAAAACGTGTTGAAGTACACATCACGGCTTGAGGATGTCTTCGTGACAACTCCTGGTTTGCCATATCTCTAAAGTGGGCCATTTGATCTGGAGACATATGTGTGAAGATCTCTTGTAGCTCCTCATCATTCATCCCTTGACTCATCTTGCTCTCTAGTGTATCATTAAAGTTAACTTGCACAAATAGAAAACGATGTTAGTATAATCAATATAAGGATTTAGGTAAAGCACAATGACATAAATCTATAAAAAAGGATGATAATTATTAATATACTAAAGTACCCTTAAAAGGGAATTATCAATGAATTGAGCAAGTGGACGAAAATATAACTCTGCCTACGGTTCCATGTCAAGCTCTTGGCATACTTCTGCGTACACTAGAAGGTCTATATATAGGTCACTATAGAAATAGGAGTCCACTTCCTTCTTGAAAAATTCATGGCCTCTTGTCTCTTCATCTATGTTACTCGTGCATGTCTCCTCTGCATGCTCCAAGCCCTCTTCGCCCTCGACCCTCCGCAACATCAAATCTTCTACCTATATTATCTCCATGTCCATGCTAGGGAATTTATCATACACTCCTACACTTTGAGGTATTGACGGCATAATATACTGCCATTAAGTTTGTCGAGAATTTGGATAGAAGATTAGATGTTCAATATCATATATAAGAGTGAATCAATATTTGACTGTTTTGCACATGTTCATAGTGACCTAGCAAGACAAACGTGTCACACGGATCTATCCCTCTTTTCTTAGAATCTACCTCTAAAAATTCAAATGAACCTCGCTGAACAATGGTAATCCACTTAGATAACACTTTGCAAGTTGCCAAAATACTTTGTCTTATCTACTACCGTATTTAGATATGTGGCCATTAGTACTCTTGCTTGAACTTTGCCATGACACCACAATTCCTTGTGGTGTGCATTTTGTTGATGTGCTCAACTAAAGAATATTGCCCATGTGACCATGCCGCGCAATAGATTTTGTATTGTATGCCAAAAGGGTTAGATTGGTTGTTGCACATAAAATCTAAATATGACAGTAAAGAAAGCATGTAGTTTTCCTTGGACTACATCCCCTTGAGAAATTCCACTCCTTGGTAGAGACATCTACCCCTCTCGCATGAAGCTGTGACATCAAAGTTTCATGCAGCCACCACATAGACACAAACTGTAGCATCTCCTCTATACCCTTGTTGGGATATCAAATCATTCGATGGTGTGTATTGCATCAAAATTATGATCTACTCCCTCCTATTCTCTTCTAGCTTACTCGTAACCTAGGGTGCCACTTCTCCATGGATGCATGATATGTGACATACAAAAATGATTCACTTTCTCCTCCATGGCACCATCCATCCTTTTTTCCACCCCATTTCCCTCCTGTGTTGATCAGGCACGATCCTACTTGAGTAAAAAATTTAGGCTACCTCCTAATCATCATCTTTTCTTAAAACCCCCCTTCAAGTCAAAACATCCCTCCCCCCCCACTTTCAACAATAATATCTTTTTCCTTTTCTATACATAGTAATTATAATAACAATAAAAACACAGCCCCCCTTATCCATTATAAAAAAGGGACCCTTGGCACCTCGAGTAAGTTACTCATGAGTATATGTGTGCACCACGTGGGTTCAAAATAATGTATTTTTAAAATACCATTTTTATATATTTTTTACATACAAAATGATATAATATAAAGGGGTTATTTATAGATTGAATAGAAAAGGGTTATGATATATATATATATATATATATATATATAAGATGAAGGTGCAGTTGCTATGCACTCTCATTTTCCAAGCTTGCGTATGCGCTAGGAGACCACCCCTTCTCTAATACTCCAATCCTTCATTTGCTATTAGAAAAATGCCACCATGAAAGCATGTGAATGTCATGGGCCTCTCGACCATTGTAGGCCTGAAAGGTGAGAAGGATCGAAGCTTGCACGCGAGCTATGGCGGGAGAGCAAGAGCAAGAAAGAGAGAGACAAGAAATGGGAACTCCAATAGTCACAATGTGTGGGGTGACAATCTGTGAAAGTGAATCAGACGCCATTACAGAACACTGCAAAAAATTCTGTCACTGCAAAAAACACAGCTTCACCCTCACAAGGGCAAATCTGCAAAACTAGCGAAAGTGGTATTTGACCACACAGTCACTTCCTAGTGACGATTTTGCATCAACAGGCAACATGGATGATTCTGTAACTCCCAATGTCTCTGCGCACAAGCATACGATGCAATTTCTACAGAAACTTTTCACGGACCTGTAGAACAGTGGCTGCACAGCATAAAACTGGGCCTTTTCCTGAGTGCGTGCAGAAAACTTCCGCCTCCAAAATAGGCCCCGAAATGGCCTCAAATAAAAAAAACAGGGTCGCCAAGGGCTAAAGCCCTGTCTCGCAGCATATACTACCCTCTTGCTTCACCGCGAAGGGCGTCTCAACCTGAGACAATGCACTCCTGCAATTTCCGGCTGTGCTACCTGCAGAGATCTGCTCCCAAAACAGAAAATGAAAGCAACACTACTCCTCTTACCAGATCACCGTGAGCTTGGCTTGCTTTCTTGAGCTCCTTACCACGAACAAGGCTCTGATACCATGTCAAGATTGTGGGAGAGAAGGAAGGAGTCTTACTTGTAGCTTTCTTGCTTGCACAATGGGGGAATACACACAAGGGTGGTGGCTGAAAACAGTTTTTTTCTTCTTAGTTGTGTAAGCCAAAAAGAAGTCTCATACAAAGAAATAAAAGAACCCTATATATGGGTCTCAAACCAAACTCAACTAACTAAGGTGGCATACTAACTGAGCCACGAACTAGAGTAGATAAGGATAGCTATCATGTAGCTATTATTCATGGGCGGTGTACCAACCGCGTCTGCAACTGACAAGTCGATGACATAAATACACAACGGTCACCCTGGCGTATCACGAGTGGAGCTCAATATCTCAACACAAGGACGCCTATGGTTTTCGTGGAGTGTTGGTGGTGGTGTGGCAGAAGGTCCTGGGGGCCTGTTGGTGGCCAAGGTGGCTGGTGGAAGGTTGTTAGAGTTGGTGGTAGGGCTATTCTGTGTTGGGGATTGCATTGATGGCCAGCACAAGTGTGGGTTTGTTGGGGATTCTGCACAGGACGATTCTTTGCGGGCTTGTCGGATGGTAAGGGATAAGCATTCAAAGTTGGGTGTTGATGAAGAGCAAATGACACTTTCATTGGAGTCTTCAACACCTGCAATTGAAAACCTCTCATGTGGTCTCTCCCTAAGGGTAGTGCTAGTCTTCTCTATTGTGCACAAGACATAGTGCAATTAGTTTGGGAGACATGTTGAACTCTAAGCACTCTAAGCAAGCTGAGAGTATTGTCCTGCACTTGAGGACCCAAACTGTGTATATACTTCGGTGCAGGTATTATGTGAATGCTTGTGCATACTTAGATATTACTTAGTTAGAAGACTGTCGACCTGGTTCTTTGTATAGCAATGGGTCAGTGAAGCAAGGGTCTAAGTTGATGGAAAATTTTGTCGATGAAGAAAGGGAGTACACTTGAAGATTGCTTGAGACATCATTATGGTCTTGTCAAGGTCATGTAGCATAATTTAGCTCCTTGATGTCTAGCTCTTGGTAGCTAGTGACTACTTGTAGTGCTTGAAAAGTATGGTGTACTTTTCCATTGTCTTTCATGCCTTGCTTCACTATTGATTGTAATGGCATTGAGATGGAGTGCAAAAGAAATGGCAAGTGGTTCAGGGTGACAGGTCTAACCATAGGCGAAGCTCCCTAGGTATGTCATGCCCTTGATGTGTCCTAAACAATTGTGGGGGATATACAAAGGGCTAGGGAATTAGGGACGGAGCTAGCCGACCAAGGTCACTGGGCATACCTAATTTGAGGACCCCTAGGTGTGGTGCTGTGATCGTGTGGGTTTTTTTTTTCTGGTTCTTTTTCTTTTTCTTTCTTTCTTTTTTTTTTTTTGGTGAGAAAAGTGAATACAATCAATGCCATACATTGAGGTTGTTAGCCTTTCATTTGGATTGAGAAACGTTTGGATTCAAAAGCTATGAAGAATTGATATTACAGAGATGATTCTGTCTCACCAGCCTTGATGCTAGAGGAATTGTTGTTGAGATGAAGAGATACACTTGAGATTTTGCAAACCTCTTTGTAACATGTGAGACATCGAACAATTGAGGTAGCACTTGGAGTGAGCTCTGCATGGACAAGGGCAGAGCATCTTGCGAATTGAAACCTGGATGATGAAGAGACGTTCACCCTTGTTGAGAGCGTGGCTCCTGCCCGAACATAGAGTTTGGCCAAGAAGAAGGAGGTAATCGATGATTATGCTTTGGCCATGCTCAGTTGCAATATGTGCTTTTTCTGCAGAGGTGTCCTTGGGTTCTCATCCAGTGGCGTTTCCGTCATGGCTTCTGTTTCTTGGTGTTCTTGTCACTTCCTCCATAATGGTTCTTTGTGGGGTTGGTGGTCTTGTGGTGACTTGGATATTAAATGCTTCTAGACATTGACCTGTGTCATTCTGCATCCACTTGTCACTTCGTGAGAGTATATGCTCGCTTGCGTTAAGTACACCTAACCAATGCAATCATGTTAAAACATAATTTTTCAAAATGCTATGATGCTGATTGCAATGCCTATTCCAGTGCTTGTTAGAGACACAACATATATTAATGATAGGTAAAGGAAGTGTGTACAAGTGGAAAGTCTGCCCCTTTAATAATCAAAAGGTAGAAAATTATGGCATGATGACTTGTCAAGTTGCTTGTACATCATAGGGGCTTAGTCGATAGGTACTAGGCGGGGTGAGTTTGGTTGGCCAGGCGACCGGGGCGGTGCTGGTGCAGGGCTCCCGTGAGGTTGGGCAGGAAACATGTCGGCTGGGACATGAATGGTGTAGTCTCGGGTCGCGCTTGTTTCCAAAATGTCTTTAAACAGTTCATTAAATTCTTCCATGTCCCGGGCCGCCGTTTTTGCCCTTGAGCATCTGGTGCTTGAGCGTACGTTGGGGGTATGTGCCACTGGTGTTGCCACATTGTGTGTGCCTCCTTGAGCATCCGCTCCCCTGGCCCGTGGCTTCTTTGGCCTTCCTCCGGGACAGTGTCGCTTAGGGATGTGTTTCTTGGCATACCTTTTAAGAGTGGGCACGTAGCGCACTAGCAGAGGGGCGTGTGCTGCATGTTTTCGTCAGCTGCCGAGAGCGTCCTTGCAAGCTAGCTGCCCTTGGTTCTCAATGTTTTCCTTGCGGGGGGCCTGTAAGATGCGAATCAAGGATTAGGATTTGTCACATGATAAGACCATTCATATGTAAGGGATTATAGTGCAGGTTATCAAGCGCATAGGATGAGAAGGGGAGGGGTGGGGCATGCAATGTTGTTGTAGAGGGATAGCCCCTGTGATGTATATTTAGCCTCCTGCCATTAGTAGATCTTGGTTCATGCCGAGTTACGTCGGCTGGCGGTCATGGATTTAGGCAGGGCTCCTTCTCAGAAGGATAGACCGAAAAGGGAAGAAGGTTTATAGAAAGGGACTACATCTTGTTTACACCATCAGAGTTGGTTAAGGCTTCCTATGGCGGTAATGTGGGTTGCATGCCCTTCAGTTGGAGGTGGGGATGGTCACATGGCTTTTAAATGCATGATGAGAGGAGGACTTGAGGAGCTTAGCCTGTCAGACCCACTCTTCTCCCTGCGCTTGACTATCATTGCTTGTGTGTGTTGACATTGTTTATACACGGTGACACAAAAATTAGTGTTTATTTATATACATATTTATGAATCATGTCACTTCACGAGGATAAGAACCAATTGTAGAACTCGGGGTTGTACTGGAGTGTGGCACACGCATCCAGCACTCGTGGTATCTTACTTAGTACCGATAGATATTTTACCAGATTGGGCAGCATGGAACCTTGTCCGAGTCTACAGGCAACATGTAACTCCTCCTCAGTGAGAACCTTATCAATCAAAGGGCTCTCTTAGGCTAGTTCCAGCTAAGTCCGTACCCCGAATGTCAGTCAGCACTTGAAGGGAAGTTGGTGCCACATAGGTTGGGTCTCTTTGGGATTGCCATTTGGCCAATCGCTCCTCGGAGATTGTCATGATCTGGGCTCCTAGTTCGGCCATTACAACACGGTTTTCACACCAACGCTGTTCAAATTGACTTCGGCCCTCTATTAGTCACTTTAGTTGCTCTCTCTAAGAGATTTGGTTGGTAGAGCACATCATTAAATGTTACAGTTAAGCATAGTTCGTCGGCTTCCTCATCAGAGATGAGTCGCATGCGTTCATGCAAGATCTTGTTATAGTGCTCGTCAAGATGTTCTTGATCTTCCCATGATAAGGGAAATGGCAAGTACTCTTCAAGCTTCTCTTTAGGGAATGCGCCCATGTCTGTTAGGACATCATAGACACGTGCGAACACTTTGAGCTTAGCATTTAACTCGGTTAAGCATTCTATGACACTTCTATGTTGCGCGAGGGCTTGCTCGGTTGCCATCTCATGCAAGGTTCTAGGAGTTTGCCTAGGCCTTAGCATAGCTGGGGGCTCAGGCTTAGATGAGCAAGATTGGTCAACGCTAGGATTGCTTATGCTTTCGGGGATTATGCATTTTTTTCGAGTTTTTGCTGCTATTTTGTCAGGGTTCTCCTTGGATGTGACTAGCAAAGATTTGTCACCCTGTTGTGACAGCGTTGTATCCACTCTTGATTGGTCGATGTGAGTTCTATTGTTGGTGGATTGAGTGTTGAAAGCAACTGTTGATGGCAACAGCTGCTTTGATTTTTCAGAGCACATGGATGTGCCTGAGGTTTCACTGCTATTAGGGGAGACATTAATGGATTCACTGGTGGATGGACTTGATGCTTTATTCCCTAGCTCTCCAACACTCTTGGTCTCAACATTCTTGGGGTCCACAACTGTTGAGATATCGAGCTCCACTCGTGATACGCCAGGGTGACCGTTGTGCATTTATGTCACCGACGTGTTAGTTGCAGATGCGGTTGGTATACCGCCCATGAATAATAGCTACATGATAGCTATCCTTATCTACTCTAGTTCGTGGCTCAGTTAGTATGCCACGTTAGTTAGTTGAGTTTGGTTTGAGACCCATATATAGGGTTCTTCTATTTCTTTGTACTAGAGTTCTTTTTGGCTTACACAACTAAGAAGAGGAAAACTGTTTTCAGCCTCCACCCTTGTGTGTCTTCCCCCATTGTGCAAGCAAGAAAGCTTCAAGCGAGACTCCTTCCTTCTCTCCCACAATCTTGACATGGTATCAGAGCCTTGTTCGTGGTAAGGAGCTCAAGAAAGCAAGCCAAGCTCGCGGTGTTCTGGTAAGAGGAGCAGTGTTGCTTTCATTTTCTGTTTTGGGAGCAGATCTCTACAGGTAGCACAGCCGAAAATTGCAGGAGTGCATTGTCTCAGGTTGAGACGCCCTTCGCGGTGAAGCAAGAGGGCCATTTCGGGGCCTGTTTTGGAGGCGGAAGTTTTCTGCACGCACTCAGGAAAAGGCTCAGTTTTATGCTGTTTAGCCACTGTTCTACAGGTCGGTGAAAAGTTACTGTAGAAATTGCATCGTATGCTTGTGCGCAGAGACATTGGGAGTTTTAGAATCATCCTTGGTTCCTGTTTATGCAAAATCGTCACTAGGAAGTGACTGTGTGGTCAAATACCACTTTCGCCAGTTTTGTAGATTTGCCCTTGTGAGGGTGAAGCTGTGTTTTTTGCAGTGACAGAATTTTTTGCAGTATTCTGTAATGGCGTTAGATTCTCTTTCACAGATTGTAACTGAAAAGCTTGACAAGAACAACTTCCAGGCATGGAAGTTTAGAATGACGAATTTCCTTATGGGAAAAGGATATTGGGAATTTGTTGCAGGAAATGAAGAAGAACCAGTTCTTCCTGATGTTTCCAATCAACAGCAAATGCAGTCATTCAAAGCATGGCATGAGAGAGCCAGGAAAGTTATGTACTGGCTGTCTATCAGTATTTCAGACTCTATGATTGTGCATATTCAGGATGCAAGTACGCCAAAGGAGGCATGGGATACTCTGTCAAAGATGTATAGCACAAATACGCAAGCCAGGAAAATGCAGCTCAAGCAAGAGTTGCACAATGTGCAAAGAGAAAATATGAGCATCAATGACTACCACATGAAGGTGAAGAAGATTGCAGATGCACTTGCTTCCATTGGGTCGCCAGTGGAAGATGATGATTTAGTTTCCGTGACCTTGAATGGTCTAGGAAAGGATTATGCACAGTTCCGAACATCCATTTCCGTCCGTGAAAGATTTCCTGATTTTGAGGAGTTGATTGCTCTTCTAATTTCTGAGGAGCAGAGAAATGGTGGTGCATCTTCTTCAGGAGGAACTTCAAAAGAAGCTGTCTTCTACTCAAATGCTGGAAGAGGTAGAGGCAGAGGTAGAGGAGGCCGATTTGGAGGCCGTGGCAGAAATCAGAATATGCAGCAAACTCAAGAAAACCAGTCCTATGGAGGAGGACGTGGTAACTCTAGAGGCAGGGGGAGCCAAAGAGGTCGTGGTGGATGGCAAAGAGGCCAAAATGCAAACAGTAATGTCGAATGCTACTACTGTGGTAAAATGGGTCATATGGCTAAAGACTGCTATAAAAAGCAGAATGACATCATGAATGGAAAACTGCAACAAGGAAATTATGCATCCTCTAGTAGACAGGGTGATGACAGAAATGAGCATCTGTTTATGGTGCAGCACATGAACAATTCTGTGACAAGTGCAGAAGAAAGCAATGATGTATGGTATGTTGACTCAGGTGCATCAAACCACATGACAGGTCATTCAGAATGGATGGAGGATGCAAGGAAAATGGAAAAACCAGGATTTGTGGAGACTGGTGATGATACTGCACATCCGATTTTGCAGATTGGAAAAATTCCTTTGTCTATGCAGGATGGGAAAAAGAAATACCTGTCCGATGTATTTCATGTCCCCAATATCACCAAGAATCTGGTTTCTGTTGGTCAAATGGTTGAACAGGGCTTGCAGGTCAGATTTAATCCTCATGGATGCTTTGTTGAGGATATGAAAAATAAAGGTCGCTTGATAGCAAAAGGAAAGAAGAAGGGCAGAATGTTTACGTTGGATGCAGACATGTCTGAATTGAGTGCAGCAATGTTTGCACATGGGACCGGTGTAGTTGCAGATATTGATATCTGGCATAAACGCATTGGTCATGTTAATGTACAGTGACTTAAATCAATGCAGGCCCAAAATATTATTGCAGGATTGCCTAAATTCAAGGTTGCAGAAATGCATAAGGTATGTGAAGCCTGCCAATTTGGAAAATAGGCAAGGAAACCATTTCCTAGACATGTTCAAGAGAGTAAGAAGCCATTGGAATTAATCCACTCTGATATGTGGACTACTAAAGCTGCATCTCTTGGAGGCTGTCATTATTTTATCACTTTTATTTATGACTATAGCAGAAAAGTTTGGGTGTATTTTATGAAAAAGAAAAGTGAAGTTTTTGGGCATTTCAAAACTCTTAAAGCTATGGTTGAAAAAGAAACAGGCCTGCAAATAAAATGCCTAAGGTCAGATGGAGGGGGAGAGTACCTCTCAAATGAGTTTGCAAGGTTCCTGCAGGAGCATGGCATAAAGCAGCAATATTCATGCAGTTATACCCCACAACAAAATGGAATTGCATAAAGGAAAAATAGGCATATTGGAGAGGTATCTCATGCCATGCTCAATGAAAAAGACTTGCCAGATTTTTACTGGGCTGAAGCAGTTGCTACAGCAGTTTACATAATGAACAAGACTCCCACTGCAGAAATACATGGAATGACTCCAGAGGAGAGGTATACTGGTAGGAAACCAGATATTTCTCATTTGAAAATTTTTGGTTGCATTGCCTATGTACATGTGCCAGATGAGCTGAGATCCAAGTTGGATCCAAAAGCTGAGAAGTGCATCTTTATTGGTTACTCTCTGCAGCAAAAAGGGTATAGATGCTATAACCCTTCTACTCGTAAGTTTACAGTGAGTAGAGATGTTGTTTTTGATGAGATGAGTAGCTGGTATAAACCAGTAAATGTGATTGATGATGTAGATGCACAAAATGGTAATGCTGCACAGAATTCACAGCAGCAGTCACAAAATATTAGTGGACCTGGAGCGTCCTCTAGCAGTGGTTCACATTCTTCGCCATGGATAGGCAGATTGAGATCAGGAGAATCTTCTCAAAGCAATGCAGATAGTGGCATGCAGGTATCACGAAAAGGAAAAGAGAAGGTTGATCAGCCCATGTTTGATGTGAATGCAGGTCACTCTTATGTGGATGGTGAATCCAGTGGCTCAGAACAGAGCATTGATGATGAGTTGGGTATTCCTTCTATTGTTACACCTGGAGTAAGGAAGACCAGGGATGTTTTGAGAGCACCTGGGAGTGAACCTACTTTGCGCAGGTCTACGAGAGCTAGGTATCCTGTGGATAGGCTGAAATATGATGGATTTACAGCCATTCACTATGCATATATGGTCAAGGTGATACAAGAACCAGAACCCACTTCTTTTGAGCAAGCCATGGGAAAAGAAAAATGGGAGGAAGCCATGGATGAAGAAATGGATGCCTTGGAAGCAAATGCTACATGGGAATTGATACCTTTGCCTAAAGGTAAGAATGCAATTGGCTGTAAGTGGGTTTATAAGGTGAAGCACAATGCAGATGGTTCTGTGAACAGATACAAGGCAAGATTAGTGGTCAAGGGGTATGCACAAACATATGGCATTGACTATGAAGAAACATTCAGTCCGGTTGCAAGGATGGCAACCGTAAGAGCAGTCATTGCTATGGCTGCATCAAAGGGATGGTCTTTACATCAGATGGATGTAAAGAATGCCTTCTTGCATGGTGATTTGCAAGAAGAGGTCTATATGGAGCAGCCACCAGGTTATGTGCATGCTGTTCATCCTGAGTTTGTTTGCAGGTTGAAGAAAGCCTTGTATGGCTTGAAGCAAGCACCTAGAGCATGGTCTGACAAGATAGGACAGTATCTTGTCACTATTGGCTTTCAGATTTCCAAGGCAGATTTCTCACTTTATGTGAGAAAAATAGAGAAAGGTATTATGCTACTTGTCATTTATGTTGATGATTTGATTATGACAGGTGACAGTGATGAAGATATCCTTCATGTGAAAATGCTATTGAAGTAGAAGTTTGAGATGAAGGATTTGGGAGAGCTGCGTTATTTCTTGGGCATTGAGGTGATTAGATCACCAAGTGGGATACAGCTCTTGCAGAGGCAGTATGGATTGGACATGCTGTCCAAATATGGGATGACAGGCTGTAAGCCTATTTCAGTTCCTTTGGAGCAGAATGTGAAGCTGAGCACAGATGCAGGTGAGCTTCTGGAAGACCCTACTATGTACAGACGCATAGTAGGAAGCTTGATTTATATGACTATTACCAGGCCAGATTTGAGCTATGCTGTTGGATTGGTAAGTCAGTTTATGCAGGCTCCAAGGAAACCGCATTTGGATGCGGCTAGACGCATACTCAGGTATGTGAAGTCCACATTGCAGTATGGACTATTTTATGAGACTGGGGTTCAGATACAGTTGCATGGATACACTGATGCTGATTGGGCTGGTAGTATTTCTGATAGACGATCTACCAGTGGATATGTGTTCTCTTTTGGGAGTGCTGCAGTCACTTGGAGCAGCAAGAAACAGCCTAC
Organism: Lygodium microphyllum; assembly: GCF_053477565.2. Taxonomy (NCBI): domain Eukaryota; kingdom Viridiplantae; phylum Streptophyta; class Polypodiopsida; order Schizaeales; family Lygodiaceae; genus Lygodium; species Lygodium microphyllum. Next base: position 45,778,680 of record NC_141163.1, on the reverse strand, counting down.
AGTTGCCTTGTCGAGCACAGAGGCTGAGTACAGGGGTGCAGCAATGACTGCATGTGAGGTAGCTTGGTTGCATAAGCTACTTTATGATATGCATCAGTCTACAGATGGGCCAGTTGTCATTTATTGTGACAACATGAGTAGTATACACTTGGCAAATAACCCAGTCTATCATGCTAGAACAAAGCACATTGAGGTGCATTATCACTATGTGCGAGAGAGGGTTTTACTAGGTCTTATTGATCTAGTTTATGTCAGCACAGAGGATCAGGTAGCTGACATATTCACGAAGGCATTGGGCCAGAGAAGCTGCGCAAGTTCAGAGACCTGCTTGGTGTGCAGGAATTGGGATTGAGCTCGAGGGGGAGTGTTGAGATATCGAGCTCCACTCGTGATACGCCAGGGTGACCGTTGTGCATTTATGTCACCGACGTGTTAGTTGCAGATGCGGTTGGTATACCGCCCATGAATAATAGCTACATGATAGCTATCCTTATCTACTCTAGTTCGTGGCTCAGTTAGTATGCCACGTTAGTTAGTTGAGTTTGGTTTGAGACCCATATATAGGGTTCTTCTATTTCTTTGTACTAGAGTTCTTTTTGGCTTACACAACTAAGAAGAGGAAAACTGTTTTCAGCCTCCACCCTTGTGTGTCTTCCCCCATTGTGCAAGCAAGAAAGCTTCAAGCGAGACTCCTTCCTTCTCTCCCACAATCTTGACAACAACCACCTGTAGCTGCTGTTGTTTTGGATGTTTTCTCCTCTTTTTCTTGGTCAATGAAGGTGCATCTCTCAACGATTCAGGACCCTGGACTAGGCCAACTGTTGATGTGCTTGGTTGGGCCTCAGCATTCTCTTTCTCTAGTGTGTCCTTTTACGGGACATGGCCGTGGCCTGCTGAATAGCCTCGCTAGGTTGTGAGAGCACAACTACCTCCCTTTTCGGAGAGCCTAGCCCTTCAACCAACTCCCTTGTGTTTAACTCCTCCAGCCTAGGCTTTAGGCACTTTGAAAGTGCTGGAGTTGTCGAGGGATTTGGTTGCGACACCTCCTCCACAGGTGAACTACTAAGGACACGTTCCACAAGGGGCATTGTCACAGCCAAGGGCTGTGACTGCTGTGATCCCTGATTGGAAGTAGTAGCAGCTAGTCTAGTGGGCTGGCTACCCTTGGTGGATTGCGGTGTCAAGTCCCTAGGGCGATCGGAAGTGGCCGTGTCTTTTGTTGCCCTTTGAGCACTCATCTGTGTAGATCGAGCATGAGTTGATCTAGTCACATTAGGTTGCTCATGCATATCCTTGGGTCGAGAGCTATAGATGGCATCATGTCCCACCTCTTGGACATTTGGAAGCTTAGATGGAGATAGAGATTGGAATTGAGCACTTTCCCTTGACAACTGCTGTTGTGCTTCCTGTGTCCGTTTGGAAAAAGAGGATGTAGGAGATCTAGGATTCTTAGGTGGACTTGGCACTGGCTGAATGATTTGCTCGAGGCTATTAGACGATTGTGCCATTTGCTTTGTTGAGCGATCAGCCTTGCCTTGAGCAATGTTGTGCCTATGATGCTTGTTCTCCCCTTGGGAAATCAAAGGCTCTTTGGGCACTAATGATTTTTGTGCATGCTCAATGGCTACATATGACATCTATCTATTTATCATGCTAGGCTGAGGGTCTTTCTTTAGAACAATCATGTCTGGTTTGTTGCCTCGAGACCTAGAGTTTCTCTTAGATTTCCTCCAGTGCTTCATTGCTTTTGATGCACTGTGGCCTTCAGCCTGATGGAGGTGGTTTAGCAAGGGATTTTGGTACCCAAATCCATCTGTTATCTGCATAGTACCCTTGAGCACGTAGCAACGCTTTGGATATCCATCACGGCGTTGTGCTGACCCTCCATCGATGCCTGCGTCTATAAGGCTTGGGCTTCTTTTGGGGTCTTCTACGATATTTGTAAGTCTAAAGCCCGTCCTTGGCATTGTCTCTTGACCTTCTTGGTTCAGGCATGGCCTCACTTACTGGCTCTCGTTGTTCGACCTGTGCTTGCACTAACTCTTCAAACAAGTCCTTGCTCTCATCAGCAAGCTTGATTGTTATGTCAGCACCTTGCTTGCCTTTCCCTCGAGGTTTGATGAGGTCACCCTTGCTAAAGGTTGTGACTATCCTCACACCCGGTAGTGTCAGGTGTATCCTTTGTGCTACATAGTCGGCCTCACACTTGGTTGCCCTTTTGAAGGGTCTTCCTAAGACGGTTTCTTTCCCGCAGCTAGCACTATTTGGAGGAACATGAAATAGGATAGGCAAGCTTTCTGTTTCAATTGTCGCAAGGATTTTGCACTTCCCTATGAGTGCTTGTGGGTGTCCCCCATAAGGGCTAAGAGTTGCACTAGTCAATGTGAGATCTGGTTGGCCTAGTAGGGCCCATGATTCATAGGTCAAGATGTTAAAATCTTCTCCTTCATCAATCAGAGCATCGATAGTATGCTCTCTTTTCGTGGTGAGTTTGACCCTAAGATAAGCAGGTGGTACTATGTCTTCATCTTCTGGGTCTCAGCTTGTAAATTTAAGCCTTCTGATAGATGCCCTTGAGTCCCCACATGCATGACCAGACATGGATTCTCCACCAATGTCTTGGGTCGTCTGTGCAGTGTTGTTCAAGGTACATCTCTCGTCAGGACTATCATATCTAGTCATTCTCGCTATTGTACCTTGATGTTGTTGCTTTTCGCTTTGACTAGATGCAGTCCGAATACAACACGTATGTGTTTTTGCAGTGTGGCCTTTTTGCCCTTGTTGGCTAGATGGGCCCATTGAGGTTCTAGGGTCTCTATTTGTCTCTATTCGGGTACAGGCTTTTGGTTGCTCTTTTGCAAGTGAGAATCCATGCTCGTGTAGAGCCATCACTACACTAGGGTCTGTTTTGGAAGACCTGTCATGGCACGCGTTTTCTCCCTAACCTACTCGGGGGAGGTGCGGAGGGGTAGAGCCCCCTCTACGGGGGTCCGGGGGGGAGGGGGGGACAGTCCCCCTCGGCCCGTAGGGCCGTTACGGTAAACACCATTCGCAATTTGGAGGACCGTTTATAGCCAAATTTTGAACCACTTGCTCTAAGTTTCAGCCCAATGACAGATCTGTGATGTGCCTTTAGCTCTACGTAGCCTTTGGGGTCAATTTCGGGGTTTAGATGCGTCAAAATGTGCATTCTAGATACCCGTCCGATTTTGACAATTTTTTTTTCGATTCTCAGATGTCTGATTTTCAGGAGTCCGATTATCAGAATCGAACGTCCGATTTTGGGTTGGTCCGATCGGGCCAGTGGTCCGATTTCAGTCACGTCCGATTTTGGGAGTCGGATCGAAAAAGTGGTCCGATTCTGGGAATTGGATCGGACAGGGTGGTCCGGTCCGATTTTGACTGGGTGGTCCGATTTTGGACTGGTCCGAGTGGCTCGATCGGATAGGATGGTCTGATCGGACGATTGTCCGAACGTCCGTGTCCGAGTGTCTGAGCGGTCCGAGTCCGAGTGGTTCAAGTCTGAGTGGTTCGATTTCCAAAATCGGACGGGTTGGTCCGAGTGGTCTGATTGGACAGGATGGTCCAATCTGACGGCTGTCCGAGCGTCCGATTATGGACTGGTCCGATTTTGGACGGGTCCGATTTTTGGCGGGTTCGATTCTGGGACTCAGACAAGCTGGTCTAAGCGGCCGAGGGCCCGCGAGTTGCACGCGATGCCTCTAGGCTGATGTCTACTACACTGGATCGTCCAACGCCTTCCAAATAGGTACAAAACACTACAAGAAAATGCCAGACATGCCTGGAATCACTATGGTGCTCGAATCAAATGGCACTCCAAGGATCTATGCCCCTATTTCCCTATTTTAGCCTATTATACAACAATAGAAAACCCTACTGTTTGCTTCTTTCTCTTTGTTTTTTCCTACCCTAATGCACCCAAATCACAAAGTAAATACCTACACTACTTCATTCCACAACATAAATCTCAAGAAAATAAAAAACCTACTTGCCAAGGAGATTGAATACCATCTTCAACCCCCTTGCTTCCTACCTATCTCAAGCACCGGTTCGGGGAAACCCTTACTTTGATGCTCGATTCAAAGCGCGCAAGCGCTCAAGACTTGAATCCGTTGGTCTCGGCAACGGAACTAAAATGTGAGAGCTTTCACTCAATCGCCAAGACCCACGGACCGCTTATTGTTTCAAGCATTCCAAGCCGATTACTAATGGCTACCTCTCACATAACCGACGCGCCATCCATATCTATGGGTGTAGTGAGCTTACCTCCGTGCCATTCGAGTTACCTCCTCTCCCGCACACTCCGATAGCTCCATGATCCAAGTGCAAGCTTCAAGCAAGCTTGATCCTCCCGCTCCAAGCTCCAAGCTCCATTGCCGCGTGCGCAAGACAAGAGAAGAGAAGAGAAGAGAAGAAGATGGAGAGCTTCTCCACCCCACGGTCCCTCACCCTCACACACTCACTCCCTCACACTCTCACACTCCCTCTCTCAAGCACAAGCTCAAGCAAGCAAGAAGAAGAAGAAGAAGAAGAAGAGGAGAGCTACTTTTGGCCACACACAAGAATGAGCTTCTCATTCACTTTTCAACTTTATATACAAAACCCTAAATCCCTTTTGGGCGGTCATCCCCTTTTCCCCTTTTTTACATGGTTGGCCGTAGCCTAGGCCCTTTTTCCCATTGTCCTTCTATCTTCCTAGATTCCTTTCCACCGCCCATCTACATTTACAAATTGCACGGGTGAGAGCCCCGACGCTCGTTGAATTAAACCATGATGCGCTTGTGCTCTTTTACAAAAGTTTTGACTTGCGCTTTTCCTTGTGCTCCTTTCTCCCTTATTTAGGACTCTTCTCATTATGCGTCTTTGTCTTCCGTTTCTCTTTGCCTTGGCCTTTGTCTTTGTCTTCTGCTTTAGCTTTTCCGAATTTTCCACCTTCGTTTGTTTGAGGGTTAACATATAGCATCAATCCCAAGGTCACCAACTAGACGGCCTAGCCATATGGCCTCCTTGCAAGCCTTAGTGGGACTGCAACATACTCGGCCTCAGTGGTAGACAAAGCCATATACTTTTGAACCCTGGACATCCAAGAGACAGCACCTATAGCATAGGTGAATACATAGCCAGTAGTGGACTTCCTACTATCTGCATGTCTTGCATAATCGGAGTCAGTGTACCCCACGACCCCTGTATCTTGGCTACCATAGCAAATACACATATTTCTTGTGCCCTTCAGGTACCTCATGATACCCTTCACGGCATCCCAATGTTTCCTGCCAAATGTAGCCATATAGCGTGCCACAACACCAACTGCAAAGGCAATATCTGGACGAGTGGCTATCATGGCATACATCAAACTGCCCATGGCTGAAGCATAAGGGATCTGGGCCATCTCGGCCCTCTGCTCATTTATCTGCAGAAAATCGGCCTGTGATACCTTCACATAAGAAGGCAATGGATAGCCAATAGGCTTTACGTCCTGCATGCGGAAGCGCTCAAGGACTTTATGAATATACTCCCTCTGTGACAAGTAGAGGAGTCCTTGATGCCTGTCGCATCTAATGCGCATACCAAGTATATGAGAGGCATGTCCCAAATCCTTCATCTCAAAGCTCTTCTTTAGCTAAGATTTAAGAGCATCTAGCTCATCATGAGCTTTCCCTGCTATCAGCATATCATCCACATAGAGTACCAAAATAAGCAATAAACCATTACGGGCTTTCTTCGTGTAAAGACACGGATCCATAGCACTCCTGCTGTAGCCCTGTGATTGCATAAAGGCATCAAACTTATGATACCATTCCCTAGGTGCCTGCTTCAAGCCATAAAGACTTTTCTTCAACTTGCATACTAGGTGCTCCCTGCCAGGTTTTGCAAAGCCCTTAGGCTGCTCCATATAGATCTCATCATGCAAGTCCCCATGTAAGAAAGCCGTCTTGACATCCATTTGATATAGATTTAAGTCAAGCTGAGCAACCAAAGCCAAGACCAAGCAGAGGGTGGTCATCTTAACCACAGGAGAAAAGACCTCATCAAAGTCTACACCATGCTCCTGCTTAAAACCCTTTGCTACCAATCTAGCCTTGTATGCCGGCTTGGGGTGTCCAGGGGCACTTTTCAGCTTGTACACCCACTTGCATGGCAAATCCTTCTTGCCCTTAGGCAAGGCAACCAAATCCCAAGTCTCATTCTTATGCAAGGAGTCGATTTCAGACTGCATAGCCCTCTCCCAGGAGTGACTGTCACCCCTGTGTATAGCCTCATCATAAGTGAAAGGCTCTCCTGCATCTGTAACCAAAACATAATGCATAGAGGGCTGAAATCTATCAGGTGGACGTCTGTCTCTAGTAGACCGTCTCACTACAGGCTCTACTGCCTGCCCAGCTGCCTATCCAACACCCTGACCATGAGCATCTGCTACAGCTGTAGGCTGTCCAACTGGTTGTGCAGGAGCTCTAGGATCCTCCTGAAAGATCACTCTGCAGATCTCAACCACCTTCTCAGGCTGCCTGTGCATCTTGTCTTCATGGAAGACTACATCATGGCTGCGTACTATTTTCCACGCTTGCGGATCCTATAGGTGATAGGCCATCTCTCCTGAATCACCATAACCAAGAAATATGCATTTAATGCTCTTTGGATCCAACTTACTCCTCTTGTCCTTGGGCACATGGCAAAATGCCTCACATCCAAAGACACGGAGATGCGCATAAGAGGGTGGCTTACCAGCCCAAAATTCCTCTGCAACCTGGAAATCCAATCCACTAGAAGGCGATCGATTTATGCCATGCACTGCCGTACTAACTGTCTCAGCCCAAAAGCTCTCTGGTAGGCCTGCATGGCTAAGCATAGAGCAGACACACTCCTGAATAGTCCTGTTCATGCACTCAGCCAAACCATTCTCGGGTGGGGTGTAAGGGGGTCAACTGATGCTTAATACCCCTGTCATCACAAAACTACTCAAAAGCACGTGAGACATATTCTCCCCCATTGTTAGTCCTAAGGCATTTCAGCCTATACCTAGTCTGGCTCTCAACAAGAGCAAGCCAACGCTGAAAGACTGCCAAGACATCGGACTTTTGCTTTATGGGATAAGCCCACAAACACAATATTAGTAAGTTTGGGAATCTCCCGATTCCCATTTTTTGAATACTAGAAAGGTGGCACTCGGATAACATGCCCATAAGTTTCTCAAAACCATATGATGTGACCTATCATTGGAAAGTGCTTGAAAAATGGAATCTATTGAGCTATAGAGCGCTCAATTTGGAGTTATAGTATTCAAGTTATGACAAATCTAAAGATTTGACCACGTGTCCCAAACTTATAGGAAATTCCCATATTCCCCTATATGGTGTTCACACTTTCCTAGAAAAATCATCAATGAAGGTAACAAAGTACTTCGCGCCACCCATAGACATACACGGCATGGGCCCACAAACATCTGAATGCACCAAAGCCAAGGGCTCACTCATGCATGGCCTACCTGATTTCTTATGCGTAGACATATTCTACTTACCATAAAGACAATGATCACATGAGTCAAAACATGCATAGTCCAAAGGCGGAAGATACTGCAAACCAGATAACATTTTCATTCCCTTCAAAGACATATGCCCCAAACAGGCATACCAAAGTGATACATGTGGGATAGAACCCACTACCAAAACATGGTCTACAAAAGACCCAGATACAACAAGAGGATAGAGGCTGCCAGCCTTGGCGCCTCTAGCAAGCACAAGTCTGCCTCTGGTAATCTTCCAGGTAGAATCCCCAAAACATACATGAAACCCTACATCATCCAACTATCCTGCAGACATAAGATTACGCGTAAGCGTAGGTACATGATGTACATCCCTAAGCAAAAAGGACCTGCCAATGAAAAACTGCAACTGAATATCTCCACAGCCCACAATATCAAGAGACCTGTCATCTCCAAGTCTGACTGATCTAGATACAGTACGGTAAGAGTGAAACCACCACTCACGGTAAGGCGTCACATGGAAGGACGCACCTGAATCCAATAACCAGCACTGTGCATACATACTAGGTGTCTCAGTCAAGTGTGAGGCATCAGAAGAATTAGCTGTAAGTATGAACTCATCACCACCATCAGAATCCTCGGTCTGCATGACATTAATTTCCTCAATCTTGACGCTGGACTTCGCAAGTACTATGCTGCGATAAGAGGACTTCTCCTGTACTTTCTCTTTCCCCTTATCCTTGCGCTTCTCATTGCGCAACTCATGACACTCTGGTCTGATATGGCCCTTTTTCCCACAATGATGACAAGTGATATTAGCGTTGCACCCACGTGACTTACTACGCAACTTTCCACGAGATTTAGACCGACCCTTCTGCGAGTCACGGCCATGGCCATGACCACGATCATTCCTGTCATTTCTGCCTCTAACTGTCAAAGCATGTGAAACACGAGAGGCATCCAAGTTTTTGCGATTAACCTCTTCCTGCAAAAGAGCACTCTCAACATCATTCAATTTCAGAGTAGCACTAGAGGCACATAGGGCAGTGCGGAATACATCCCATGACTCATTCAGAGTCCCAAGCAAGAAAAGAGGAGTTACTTCCTCTCCAAAGGTGATATCCTGCGAAGTCAGGTTCTTCAGTATAGCATGGAACTGGCTCAAGTGAGCAGACATAATCGCATTATCCTTCATGCGCAGATCCATAAGTTGCTTCAACCAGTACATCTGACTCGCCGGACTTTTCTTATCATAAAGATTCTTGATCTTATTCCATAGATCCCATGCACTCTGTGCTTCCTCAAATACATTATAATGTACCTGTTCAGTGAGAGACAATACAATCGTGGACTTGCATAGCTCATCAAGTTCAAGCCAATCATCATTGTTCATAGTTGCAGGTTGCTGCCCGCTCAACCGAAGTGGCTTAATCTGAGATTTCTGCACCAAGACCTGCCAAATTTGACTCTTCCAATAAGAGTAGTTGGTATCATCCAACTTTTTGATGTTAAATATGGCATTATCAATCGAAGAGGACGCAATAATGCAAGCTGGAAATGCACAGACAGTTTAAAACTGCTTGCTGTTTTACGGCAGAAAATGCCAAAATCCACTGAAATGAGCTCCAAATGGCGAGAAAAGTGTGCCAAAAGATGCTGCCCACTTAGTACTAGGTGCGATACACCAAATCAGGATATTTTAGCATAAAAAATACTGCTCAGTCCACCAATAAATGCTTGCTGTAATAAATTTCAGAACTGCAATAATGAGAGCAAACTGTCCCAAAACTGGATCTAATGTCAACTAAACAATGCTAGGTCCAAAGTCGGCATAAAGTGGACAAAGGAAATCCAAATGACAGTGAAAATACATGAGCATAACACCGAGAGATGTCAAATAGCATCTGCCAGCAGTAAGAGGCATACCCCCAGACAATCTAGGCAAAATGTACCTGCAACTGCCAAAACCTGACACAAATAGGTGTCTGCTCAAAAGAAAGCGGATCCAAAACTGAGACTCAGCTCATAAGCATCCTGTGAACCAAGACATATACTCAATGCAACATCCAATTGTCGGAGTGTAATCCCAAAGTCTCAATACATCTGTAACTGCTCAATGACATAGACTACTCCAATACATGTAATTGCTCCAATAGCATGTAATCCCTGCTCAAGGTCAAGTAAGCATGCAAGATGCTCCCACTGGCACAAAAGGCGTACAAACAAGCTCAAGGGCTCAAGCAGCCCAAGACAAAGTACCAGTGACAAGTGACAAAGTCAATGCGTCATACGCATCCCAAGAGCATGACATACATGAAGCAATTGATGGAAGCAACGAATGAGCAATACATAATCCCAAAATAAGATCTCTGTCAACTCAATGACATCCGATAGCAACCAAGTAAATGATCAAACTAAGTCAGAAATGCTCAAATACATCCAAGGCAAAGCTCCCAATGTCGGTGAAGCATAGATGAACCAAGCGGCATATATCGCAAACCAAAGCATGTAATGTATGAAGCCTAACTGTCAAGCATAGACATGAGGCATAAGCGGTCCAAGAGCATGCCAAGTCAGTCCAAATGCCAGTGAATACCAACCAAGACGGAGCTTATGCGTAGCTCAAATACATTCCATAGATTCAAACACGAGCTCAAAGTTGTCCCCAAATGTCAGATACATGAAGGAAAATCCCAAAGCATACATCTGGTACCAATAGGTAAGTGACAAAGCATCCAAAGTACCTTCAGCCCACAGTTATTACAGCCAAGTTTGACTATCAAAACTGAGAAATTTCAGCCAATATTTCAGGCCAAAATCATGGCATAATCATGTGCATACATTCCCAAGGCAGTAGGCATCATGTAGGCCGCATACGGGCATTAAACAAGGTAACCGGAGTAGAGTATAAGCATCAAATACCAATGCCAAGTGTGGCTGCCCTGTTTCCAGCACTGTATAATAGTAAATGACAGTCCCAAATCAGAGAATGTCAGCCCCAAAGCTTCAATGCCAAGCACAAGGCCTAAAGAGGCTTTCAAAGTAGCTCAAATGCCTTCTAGAAACCATTGTTTAAGTGCTCATTTAGGAGCCAAGATATATAGGCTGAAAATGTGATGAGTAGGCAGGCGGAAATCTAGCGCAAATTTAGCGCAGGCTATCTTGGGAAGTGGCTACTCCATGTGGCAATGTTGGTGTGGATGGGAGGCTCAAAGAGGCCCCAAAGAGGACATACACAAAGCCATGAATGCCCAAAGCAAAGGGCAAGGGAGATATGGAGCTTTGAAGCTTCAAATGATGGCTGCCCCTCTTCTTCCACTTGTTTAAAACTAAGAAGTGAAGTAAAACCCTTCAAACTCTGATGCAATACCTCAAGGGCAAGGCCCTGAAGAAGCCCAACAATGTCGGGAGGGAGCTCGGGAAGCCGAGGAGTGTTGGAAGCTCATGAGATCGGCTATGGTTGCCGGGATGGAGACCCAATGTGTGAAGGGAGTCAATGCGAAGGTAGAGAAGCACCGAGTCAAGCTCGAGCAAGAGGAAGCCAAGCTTTGATACCAGTTGAAAGGTGAGAAGGATCGGAGCTTGCACGCGAGCTATGGCGGGAGAGCAAGAGCAAGAAAGAGAGAGACAAGAAATGGGAACTCCAACAGTCACAATGTGTGACCGGGCCTTCCTTTATTTACTAGTCACTAAAGTGAATGTAAAGAATAAAGTGATGTGACGGGTACTATTAGTGTAGTAATACACGGGGCGGCACGGCGGAGGCGCCTTTACCCTAACAAGGCCTTCATCCACAACCAATAATGCAAGCATACAAGTGTTTACTTCAAATAATAGTGAGGTTTTTTGTCCACCATGAAAGCATGTGAACATTGTGGGCCTTTTGATTGTTGTGAGGCCTTCATTCGACAACCAATATTATAAGCATGTGAGTGATTACTCTAAATAATAAATTAGTTTTTGAATCCATATTTTTCTTTTGTGTAAATTAAATTAAGATATAGCAAACTAAGTAATTAAAAAATAATTAGGAATAGAAATTGAAAATACAATAGCATCATAATATATTTATTAACTTAAGTAAAAAAAAAAAAATTAGAATAAGCAGTTTCATTAATTAAATACAAATATTTAAATGGAAAATAGTTTGAAATAATGGTAATTGAGTTGTCCCTAGTAAGGGTACCAATAAGATAGCACAAATAATTTAGACAAAAAATAAAGTATTATTATCATATTTTAAAATATAATGCTAATAATCAATGAAAATAAACAAATAGTTGATATAAGAGAGTAGATATGAAAGTGATAATTTATTTATTTATTTACGTACATAATTTATTTATTTACGTACATCGCTAAAATAATGAAAAGTATAATTCTTGATAAAGTGATAATGTTGGTATAATTATCATGGAGTTATTGTACTCTAGATGAGATTTTGAATATTGGGAAAATTTTCAAAGTAATATAATAGCAAAAGTATTAATGAGGCTAAACACTAAATACATTAAAGTGAAATTGATAGTATTAATAAAAGAAAGATAAATACTATAGGAGTTTTATAGAGATGAGAAAAAAGAAAATTTTGAGTAAAGAAATTAGGATTAGTAGTAGGCATTAATTAAAACTAGGAGAACTAATGATAAATTCAATAGCAACTAAATTAAATAGAAATTAGAGATGCAAATTGGACAAATCTAGATAAACAAGAGGTGTACAATAAGGGTGTTCTTCGGGAAAAGAAAACAACATGTGTATATTCCCCTATTGACTTGGTATTGACACTTAAAAAATATAGAGATTACCAAGGATGTAAGATAAAAGTTGAGCCACAAGAGCAATAGACACACTTGAGACACAACACAATTGGAATTAAATAATAAGAAGGTAGCAATGATTTCTTATTTTTAGATTTGAGATAAAATACTATTGGAAATAATAAAGAGATAGCATCCTTTTATAGACTCTTAGAAATGAATGGTTACTAGCATACTGGTTGTGCTTTATATCAAGGGATAATTTAAAATAAGTTTATCCTCCAAATGTACTACACAATTGATCGATGTCACACCCCCTAAGGGCTTTGTTGGTTACACTCGAGTTGGTTTTTAATAACCTATTTGCACTTGACCAATGTTTAGGTAGGAGGTCACATGCAAAAGGTTCCCCATTATGGGGCAAAGTGAGAAGCTTTGGTGAGTTTTGGTAATACTCATTGTCAATCCTACAATAGGAAAGAAATCCACACAAGCATGATGCAATAAGCATTAGTAGCATGGTACTCATTAATGAGCAGATTGATTACCCTCTTTGGATGGATATTTGTATCTATGACTCATGGGAGCAGAATTGGAGATTGTAATTGTTTGGATGATCAAGAATCTATTTTGAAAGGAATGTTTTAATTGTTTTCATGTATGTACACTTTGGGGGTAAAGGCGGATGTGCCTAGCTACTTGTGTATTACTACACTGATAATACCCAGACACCTATACACTACTACAAGTAGCATTGGTCTATGGACTTGAATACACTCTTTGATACTCTTGAGGTTCAATTTTGAGCTTAGAAATGTTTATCTTGACTATGGTTTAAGCCTTGGTTGCTTTAGTGGCTTATGCACTTTTATGGGATTGAAATAGATATTGGGTTTTATGCTTTTGAATGTGTGCTCTATGGATCTTGGATGTCTCAATGCCATTCACATGATGTTTTGAGATTTAGTTGCTCATTTAGAATTTTACTTTTTCTTCAATGGGAGATTGAACAACCTTGGTACTTGGATGTACTATAGAGCATTTGGTTTATGTAGTTGACCTTGAGCTTATCACTGTGTGAGACAATGTGGCACTCATTGTAACATGTACATGCTCTCTTAATATTTACTAGATGCAATTACCCTATCATGGGATGATTTGATTTCTTACCTTAGACTTGGTACTTATTAGTGTTAGGGTATTGTCAATGATATTTATATGCTTCTGTGTTATGTATTGAGCTTTGCTTAATGGGTTATGTACCTAGAAGTTCTCTTCATTTACCCTTGAGACCTATCCTGTGCATGATGTCTATGCTGCCTATTGCATGTATGGCTATTGACACACTGCAGTTGTGATAGTCTTCAGTGTTGGTTGTCCCTAGCTTCTTCCCTCTTGGTTTCTCACAATTGGTTGTTGGCATATTGCTGCAGCTTATTATAGCCACTGGTCATTTTAGTTTTATGCATTGTATTCGAGGGTAGGTAGAGAGACTTGATACTCTTTTTCTTAGAGGTTGTGGACAATCCATTACTTTGGCAGTATCTCCTATCTCCTACTTGATTTAGCATTGGTTTTGGGACTGAGCTGCAAGATGTCACAACAACTCTCTTTCCCTTCTCTATACTTGCTTGGTCTCATTATGGCTAGTGGTTCTCACAATAGTGCTATCTTCAATATTGAGAAATTGGATGGGACCAATTATGTCTATTGAAAGACTCAGATATGGTAGGTTTTAGTGTAGAAATTATAGGTTAGATCACCCAAAAATGGGAGTGCCAAACCTAGAAACATTTTGATTGAGGATTGGGATCAATTGGATGAGCTAAGCAAGTCCACAATCATTTTATCAATCCCTAAAGATGTTCACTACAATGTTGTCAGAGGAAATTAGACTACTGCATATGATCTTTGAATATAGATTAAGAATCTTTATGACGGGCAAAGTCCTACACTTCAAATGAATTGGCTGAAATTGTTGATAGACCTTTACATGAAGAAATGAACTTCTATGTATGCATGCTTGAATGAGTTCCAGTCCATCATCAGCCATTTAGGTTTTCATGAGATTGAGTTCAAGGATACTTTGTATCCTTTATTTCTACTTGGCACTCTAGTTGAGTCATAGGACACTTTTCATATGACTTTATATGCTAGGAGGGGTTGAAATTGTAAGATGTTGAGAGTACCCTCTTGACAAAAGGGATGAACAGAAAGAATGTGGATAATTTCCCTACGTCACATGCATTGACTATGAGAGTCCAACAAGATGGAAATGGCTTTGATACAGACTCTAATAGGTCTTAGTCTCAAACATGTGGACCGTCTCATAGTAAGCCCCATGGATGCAAGCCTAGTCTTACTTGTCATTATTGTGGGAAACCAGGTCATATTCGGCCAGAGATCCATAAAATTCATGAAGACAAGTGCAAGAAAAAGAGAAAGGGTAAAGTCTAGGACAAGAATGATGATTTCATCATTGTGCCTAGCAATTCTAGTGTCAAGATTGAGGATATTAATGTAGTGCAACATGATATAACTAATGTTCTTATCTTGATAGCTTCTTCTTTGGATGCTTTATAGTTGACTGATGCTTTGTGAGGATATACTCATTATTGGTTGTTCAATAGATTTAGGGTCTTCCTTTCATATGACCCCTCATAGAGAGTGGTTTAACTTCTATCGCAGTACAACTAAATTTGTCTGTTTGGGTAATGACCTAGTATTGGAGATAGTTGATATTATTGATGTCATGTATTTTGGTTTAGGCAACATGTTCACTCTTCATGATTTACATCATGTATTGGCTCTCACAAAGAGATTTATCTCTATGGGCACCTTACATGATGCAAGTCATGTTGTCTCTTTTGGTGATTCCTCATGGAAGATTACCTATGGGAATATTATTATTACAAATGGTGCTAAGTCTAATATCCTCTATGCTTTGCTTCTATTTTGGTCAATTGACCATATTTTAGATGTGGTTGAATTTTCACCCGTTTCTCTTTGGCATCATCACCTTGGGCACATGTCTTTGAAAGGAATAAAAATGCTTACTAGTTTTTGCAGTATCTTCTATCTCTAGACTATAAGTGTATTGAGTCTTGTGATCATTGTTTATATGAAAGGCAGACATGTAGTACACATTAGAAGTTTGGCATGAAGCCCATGGGTGAGCTTTTGGCTCTTATTCATTCGAATATATATGGTCCCATATCCTATCATATGTTGCTAGGTGGTGTGAATTACATTGTTAAATTCATTGATAGTTACTCACATAAGGTCTGGGATTTCCCTGTTAAGCAGAAATCAAATATCTTATCTACCTTTCAGCATTGGAATGCTCTTGTTGAGAACCAGTCTAGGTATATGTGGAAATGCCTAAGGCTAGATAATGGGGTGAGTATGTCTCAAAAGCTTTTGAGTAGATTTGTGATGAGTGGAATATTAAGTGCACCTTGAATCCCTCCCCAAAATGGTATTGCCGAATGCATGAACAAGACGATTTAGGAGAAATTTCACAATATACTTAGCCACATAGGCTTACCACAACACTTCTGGGTTGAAATAGTTACTACTACCATACATTTGATTAAGTAATCCCATTGCACTACTATTGATTGCCAAGTCATAGAGGAAGTATGGACTACAAAATCTCCATCATTGCCTATAGGATCCACATGATCACAAGGTTATCCACACCCATGATATCATTTTCCATGAGAAAAAGATGCATAAGTAGCCAGAGCAAGTGGTTGAGGTACACATGGTAATCTTTTAGGAGGAGCCTCCTACTACTATACAACCAGCTAGACAACCTGCAGTAGTTAGCTGATGCTCCAGTGATCAAGACCCTGCTTATTGTACAAGATCAGTCTGTGTTGAGACACTCTACTAGAGCTAGATGTCAGCTTCACTGCTCTACGCGCTCCATGGATTATGTTATAGTCATAGATGTATGTGAGCCTCTCTCTTATGAAGATGCCATACACAAAGATGATAGTCACTCATGGGATATGGCTATGTAGTTGGATTTTTACTCCTTATAGACTAACCATATTTAGGATTTGGTTCCTTTTCCTAGTGGCAAGAAGGCATTGCCATGCAAGTGGGTATACAAGCTCAAAACTATTCTTGGATGCCCGAAGCTGGCTTATAAGGCCACATTGGTAGCTAATGGTTCCAAGTATGAATATGGTATTGACTTTGATGAAGTGTTTTCTATTGTGGTCAAAATGAAAACCCTACACTTGATAGTAGCATTGGTTTCTTAGCTAGATCTAGACTTTTATTAGATGGATGTAAGATGGTCTTTTTATGTGATGAAATCTATATGCAATAGCCTGAGGGCTTTGAAGAAAAAGGAAGGGAACACCTAGTGTGCAAGTTGAGAAAGAGTCTTTATGGCCTTAAGTAGACACCTAGGGAATGGCACCACAAGTTTAATGCTTTTTTGCATTCATAGGGATATAGCCTAGTTGTAGTGCTATGGATCCATATTTTTACACAAAGAAGGCTCGTGATGGTAGCCTTATGATTTTGGTACTCTATGTGGATGATATGCATATTGGTGCGAGAGCTCATGATGAGCTAGATACCTTGAAAATTTAGCTTAAGACGAGCATTGAGATGACACATGGGACAGGCCTTGCATATTCTTGGAATGAGCATCACACACGATCGCTCTAAGGGGCTCCTTTATCTATCATAGAATGAGTATATCTAGAAAGTCCTTGAGTGATTTCATATGTAGAATGGTAATCCTATTAGCTATCCTCTACCTTCTCATGTGAAGGTCAGTAAGCCTGATTGTCTATAGTTTGATGAGCAAAAGGATGAGATTGCCAAGATCCATAATGCATCCATCATGGTTAGTTTGATGTATGCCATGATAGCTGTTGAGAATCAAGCTCATTAGTCTTTTGTCAGTTGTTTACCTTAGTGAATAAGGTTAAGTCACACTGAGTTAACCATGATTAGATCTAGGTGAGTTGATCTTTGTATGTGTGATTGTACATACAGTTGACTTTAGGGTGACTGTGTGTTCAAAGGAATGGATTACAGGGAGCATGTCTGCTGAGCCTATGTCTTAGTCCACCTCTCTCTCTCTCTCAGAATCTTAATATGGTGTTAGAGCCTCCATCCCTTGTGAGACCTGCTCAAGTGAGGAGGAAGATAGAATGGCCAGATTGTATGCTGCAATGAGGAACTGGGCTTGAGTTTGGCGATTAAAATGGAGTGTACATAGCCCGAGCAAAGACAAAGCTTTGCAGACAAATGGAGTATGGGAGCAGGAGGCAGCTGAGATTGGACACACAGGGCTACAAAACACAACAACCAACCACGATGAATACAGGTAAGGGTCAGGATAGGCATGAGTGTAGTGGAAGAAATACTGAGAGCAGCCAAAGACATTGATTGCAAGTTGGCCTGTCACCTGTTGGACAGATCTCTGTATAAATACTTCATTAGAATATCATAAAACTCTGATTCCAGGGATGCTGGAAGGGCATTTGTGTCTTTTGACACCATCAGCACTCGGTGAACCATAACCCACTTTTGCAGACTTGCAGAAAAATGGAGTATGGGAGCAGGAGGCAGCTAAGATTGGACACACAGGGCTACAAAACACAACAACCAACCACGATGAATACAGGTAAGGGTCAGGACAGGCACGAGTGTAGTGGAAGAAATCCTGAGAGCAGCCAAAGACATTGATCGCAAGTTGGCCTGTCACCTGTTGACAGACCTCTGTATAAATACTTCATTAGAATATCATAAAACTCTGATTCTAGGGACGCTAGAAGGGAATTTGTGTCTTTTGACGCCATCAGCACTCGGTGAACCACAACCCAGTTTGCAGACTTGCATGTTTCATCCCTTGTACTTTTAGGAGAATCATCAAGAGCAATTTTTAGAGCTTCAGCATACTGTGATGATTTGAGCAGCCATTCGACTTGCCTATACTTGAGCTCGATATGGTTGATGATGGTCTCGACTGGCTCTGTCTCCTCAGACGGCTCCACCTTTGGAGTTCCGCTAGCATCGTCGTCGTCTGCCATGCCCGCAAGATGGTGTTCTTCGGCAATAGAGATGGCCCAGAAAAAAAACTGGATCGCAGTCAGGATTTTAGATTTTCCATCATGCACATAAACAATTCTTGAGGCATGAGAGATCGCATTCTATGCTCTAGGGAAAAATCTGTTGGTTCCAGACGTCCCACAGGCTGCCATTTGATCAGGCTACTGGAGTAGGTGTGTCACAAAGTTTTGTGTGCAACACGTGCATGTATATTTCCACTTTTGCTGCAGAGCAGGTTCTGGCAGATCCAGAGACTATCAATGACATTCTTGATTATATCAATGGGTCTGTGTGTAAAATTCTGCTCGGATTGGAAGGCCAGAAGGTAGGTAGATCGATCCATTGCGGGATGAGATAGTAAGACAGAGTTGTGCAATTGAATTGCTTTCAAACACATATTTGGTTGGAAATTCCCTAACACTTGCAAACATCTGGATGGTCACTACAGTGTGGTTTTCTCAAAGAAGCCCCTACCACATGAAAATCCTCTAAACCTTGTAGCAGGGTTGTCATTTACTATTGCATTCAAGTTATATGATTTGAAGCAGACCGGATACAATGGATGTGAAGAACTTAAGCAGATTGTGTGGGTCTCATGGTTAAGTCAGTTATGCTATTTTTAGATGATGTCATTGATAGCATCCTTGATAAGGCTTTTGCAGAGCCAGTACGCCATGTGAGCTATTTTTTAGTGCTGGGAGTCATGTATGAGATATCTGGCAGGACAAAGACTCTTACAATGCAAAAGGTCAGCTGCAGAGCCGATTTCAATGCCTAATCAGATGACCATTTATGATGCATAGTGGTAAAATGCAATGACTGGTCAGGATTTCTGAGAGCTATGCAAAGACATCAATCAACTTTTATGAACCAAGATCTTCAATGACTAGAGGCCTTTGATTATGCTACACTTGCATACGGGATCCTTCCCAATGTTCTTGTGTTGAGGTCTTGGCTCCATATCACTAAAGTGTACTGCCTGCTGGCATTTTGAGAAATTGTTGGTTTTGCAAAGCTTAAGACTTTGAAATGGCAAACACAGGAGAGAAAGATACTATCACTCAGATAGTTGGTGAGAAGCTGGACTACAACAATTTCGTTCTATGGAAATTTAGGATGTCTAATTTTTTAATTGGAAGAGGCTATTGGGACCTAGTTACATGTCTTGAAGATGAGCCCAAACTACCGGACGATAGACCTCCAACACAGGATCAGTTAAAGGCACACAGGACTTGGTTGGAAAAGGCCAGCAAGGTCTTGCATTGGTTGTCACTATGTGTGTCAAACACAAAGGCTATGCAAATTGCAAATTGTACTTCCCCAAAAGCTGCTTGGGACTTATTGATGAAGAATTATGGGCATGTCACTCATGCAAGAAAGACACAACTAAAGCAAAAATTCAGCCACATATCCAAGAATGGAAGGTCTACTGAGGACTATGTCAGTGAGATCAGATCCATTGCAGAACAACGAGGCTCAATTGGAGCTGAGGATGATGATTTGGTAGCTACTACCCTCCATGGACTTGGACAGGAATATAAGCAGTTTGATACTTCCATTTCAGTGCGTCAGGAGCAGCTTGACTTTGATGAACTTGTAGCACTTCTATTGCATGAAGAAGTGAATCTTGGACTCAATACAAGTTCTAGTGGGTCTAAAAATAGTAGGGACAGTGTCTTTTACTCCAATCAAAGGGGTAGAGGTGGAAGAGGAAGATCAAATTTTTTAGGAAGAGGTGCTGGAAATGCATATGCAGCCCGTGGACAGCAAGCTACTGGATGGCAAAATAGGCAATCTCAAGCAAATAGAGGTGCCTCAAATGCACGTGGAAGAGGAGGTTATTCACCTAGAGGAAGAGGCACTTGGCAGCAGCCTCAAATGAGTCATGGACAGCAATCAAATGCAAATAAGGATTGCCATTATTGTGGCAAATACGGGCATGTAGCTAAGGATTGCTACAAAAAGTAGAATGATCAGAGAGCAAGAGGGAAGCAACATGGTAATTATGCTTCTTCTAGTGATATGCAAGAGGATGATAGGTTGTTTGCAATGCAGCATATGAAGAAAGGGTTGCCTGTACACGGCAAAGCAGATGACGTATGGTATATAGACTCAAGGGCATCTAACCACATGACTCCTCATGGAGAGTGGTTTGACAAATTGGTAGAAGGTGCTCATGGATATGTTTGCACAAGGGATGATATGCAACATGACATTATGGATACAGATACGGTTCCCTTGATGATGCATGGTGACAGGAAAAAGAGTCTCTATGATGTATTACATGTACCCTCCATAACCAAACACTTGCTTTCTGTGGGACAAATGGCTGAACAAAAGCTACAAGTTAGATTCAATAGAGATGGATGCTACATTGAAGAGTATGGTCAAGGATGCAAACTCATTGTTAAAGGCAAAATAAATGGCAGGATGTTTACATTGGATACAAAAATTCAAGCATTGAATGCTACTATGTACTCACATGAAAATGCTACAATAAGGGACATTGAGATATGGCATACAAAGATTGGACATGTAAATGTTCAAAAGTTGAAGAATATGTAGCATAAGCAAGTTGTACTTGGACTTCCTAAGTTCAAGCATACGGAATTGGGACATGTATGTCAGTCTTATCAATTTGGAAAGCAATCAAGGCTTCCATTTATGAGGCATGTAAGCACTACTACTAGACCATCACAGCTTGTACATTCTGATGTATGGGGACCCTCACAGAATGCATCTCTTGGGGGATCACGTTACTATGTGTCATTCATAGATGACTATAGTCGGTACACATGGTTGTATGTGCTAAAGCACAAGAGTGATGTCATCGATGCTTTTTAGGATTTTAAGAGACATGTGGAGAAAGAGTTGGCTTGCTACATCTCATGCTTGAGATTTGATAGTGGTGGAGAATATGTTTCTAAAGACTTTGATCACTTCTTGGCAGCTCATGGAATTAAAAGGCAATTGACATGCAGGTACACACCACAACAAAATGGCGTGGCAGAGAGGAAAAACAGGGTGCTCATGGAATCGGCTAGAGCCATGTTGAATGAGAAAAGCCTACCAAATGTGTATTGGGCAGAGGATGTAATGACTGCAGTGTATGTCATGAATCGTACACCAATAGCAGGTATACATGAGGTGACTCCTTATGAGAGGCTTTATGAGATAAAGCCGGACATCAGCCATGTTAAGGTTTTTGGATGCTTGGCATATGTACATGTTCTAGATGAAAAGAGGAAGAAGCTCGATCCAAAGGCAGAAAAGGCCATCTTTATTGGGTATGCACAAGATAGGAAAGCATACAAATGCTACAATCCTTCTACTCATGAGAGATTGGTCTCAAGAGATGTGGTATTTGATGAGCTGAAATCATGGCATGAGAAGAAGATCACTTTGATGAATGATGATTATGGTTGTCAAGAGCCTTATGTACATGCAAGTACAAATAAAAGTGCAGAAATTTTTGGGCCTTCTAAAGATGCTACTACATCAGTTAGTCCTTGGACAAGTCGATTGAGGACTTCAATATCTTTGTCCACTGACACGGGTATGTCAGTGAGGGGGAGAGATGTGGATAAAGGCAAAGGAAAACTTGATGATGTTATAGGGCCACTCACTTGTGGTTATGATTCACCTGGTATTGACAGCTTGGATAGTGAGTTTGGTATTCCATCAGTTGTGACTCCTGGTGTGAGACATAGATATATACCACCTCATGAGAGAGGAGAGTCTCATACTGCACCTTAATTGAGGAGATCAAAAAGAGTTAAGAAGCCTATGGATAGGCTTACATATAGTGGCTACAGAGTGAGGCACTATGCATATATGGCAAAAGTCACTAGCTTCAAGGAACCCACAAAGTTTTCTGAAGCTATTTTGGATGATCATTGGTGTAAGGCAATGGATGAAGAATATTCAGCATTGGCTGAAAATGACACTTGGGATTTGGTTGATTTGCCTGAAGGAAAAATGGCTATTGGTTGCAAATGGGTATACAAAGTGAAATACAAATCAGATGGCACATTGGAAAGGTACAAGGCAAGACTTGTGGCAAAGGGGTATGCACAACAATATGGTCTTGATTATGAGGAAACATTCAGCCCTGTTGCTAAAATGGCAACCGTGAGGACAATGGTTGCTTTGGCAGTAGCTAAAGGATGGAGTATATATCAGATGGATGTGAAGAATGCTTTTCTCAATGGTGATTTGGTTGAGGAAGTATACATGGATCAACCCGAGGGCTATGCACATCTAGATTTTCCTACATATATGTGTAGATTGAAGAAAGCATTATATGGGCTGAAGCAAGCACCTAGCGCTTGGAATGCTAAGATAAGTGCATGCTTACAAAAACTTGGTTTTATTATGGGCAAGGTTGATCATAGCCTATTCACAAAGAAGACAAGAGTTGGTTATGTGGTATTAGTCATCTATGTGGATGACTTGATCATTACAGGTGATGATGTCACAGGAATTGGAGAGATCAAGGAAATGTTACATGCTGAATTTCAGGTCAAAGATTTGGGAGATCTGAAGTATTTCCTTGGGATTGAAGTTGTCTCTACACCTCACGATACTTGGTTGTTGGAGAAGTAGTATGCACAGGATATGTTAACCAAGTATTGTATGTTGGATTGCAAAGCATTGAGCACTCCATTGGAACAAAATGTTAAGCTACTTGCAAATGTTGGACATGAGATTGAGAATGTCACTATGTATAGACAAATGGTGGGTAGCCTGATTTACCTTACCATTACTAGACTAGATCTTAGTTATTCAGTTGGACAGCTTAGTCAGTTCATGGAGAAGCCTATGAAGCCGCAGTTGGATACAGTGAGGAGGATCTGGAGATATGTAAAGGCTACATCAGATTATGGTCTATTCTATGAGCATGGTAAGCCTTTGGAGCTTATAGGATATATAGATGCTGACTGGGCAGGAAGTAGCTATAATAGGAGATCTACTAGTGGGTATGCATTTTCCCTTGGTAGTAGTATGGTCAGCTGGAGCAGTAAGAAACAACCTACAGTTGCACTCTCTAGTACTGAGGTAGAGTATAGAGGTGCTGCACTAGGTGCATGTGAGGTAGCATGGCTCATGAAGCTTCTTGATGATTTGGGCATGTAGGAAGTCAGGCCTGTTACACTCTATTGTGACAACATGAGTAGTGTGCTCCTAGCCAGTAATCCTGTCTATCATGCTAGGACTAAGCACATTGAGGTACACTATCACTTCATCAGGGAAAAAGTGATTGCAGGTGACATTGATTTGGTCCATGTGAGGACAGAAGACAAAGTTGCAGATATCTTTACCAAGTCATTGGGTAAAGATAAGTTTGTGCATTTCAGAGAGTTACTCGGAGTGAAGTATCCTACTTGAGCTTGAGGGGGAGTGTTGAGACTCAAGCTCATTAGTCTTCTGTCAGTTGTTTACCCTAGTGAATTAGGTTAAGTCACACTGACTTAACCATGATTAGATCTAGGTGAATTGATCTTTGTATGTGTGATTGTACATATAGTTGACTTTAGGGTGATTGTGTGTTAAAAGGAATGGATTACAGGGAGCATGTCTGCTACCCTTTGAGCCTGAGCCTATGTCTTAGTCCACCTCTCTCTCTCTCAGAATCTTAATAATAGCCACTCATCTTGACATAGAATTTGTAGTGGGAGTTGTGGTACATTATATAGCTATACTTAGCAGATGGCATTGGGATGCTATCAAGGGTATCATGAAGTACCTAAAGGGCACAATAGCTATGTGCATATGTTATGGTGGCTAGAATACAGGAGTCATGGGGTACACTAATTTTGATTACACAAGATATACAGACCACCTCTAGCTATGTCTTCATCTTTATTGGAGGTGGTGTTTCTTGGATACCCAAGGTGTGGAAATGTATAGCCCTCTCTACTAGTGAGGCTGAGTATGTTGTAGCCCCACTAAGGCTTGTAAGGAGGCTCTCTAGTTAGATCATTTGGTGGCAGACCTTTGTAGTAGTGATGTGTGTTGAGAAACATGGATCCTTGAGCAAGGTCTAACTATGGAGGATAGAAGTCAATGACAAGAAGCATGATGACTAGGACTAGACACAATGACTATTGCTCAAGTGAATTAGATTCCAAGATAGATTAGCTTCAACTCATAAACACAATCTTGAGTAGAAAGACAAAATATTGAAAGTACAAATTACAATAGCATTAGTCATTTAACTCAATGTCAAGTACATGCTTTGATAGTTGTAGAACGGTTTTCCTTTTCTCACTATGCCTATGAGATTCAAGCAGCTTCTCCTAGGTTGTTGTATGTCCCTTACCCTACTTCTCCATACAAAGAAGTTGTCTTAGGAGTGTGATTCCATAAATCTCAATACCCCTTCTCAATCACAACCATAAAAAACATTGAGTATATAGAGGCTGTCATGAGTTTTCTATACTTTTTATCCCTGGAGTTCTTACATTTGGTATGCCAACTCATCCTCATATATTTTACCCATAGGATTATTTCCTTGTGCAATATGTTCCCTCTTTTGTGTATTCCTTAACCTGCCAATATATGGACTATAACTGCCACTACTTTCTTCATGGACTTGAGGCCCATACATATCCTCAACATGTTGATTTCTTTGACGATTATTTGTTGCAAATTTCTTTATGTACCCATCATCATCACTACTCTCATAGACATCCATGTTAATTTCAATTTTTGATTGATATTAAGATTCATACTCACTAAATCTAATATACTTGCTTATGTGAACCTCTTTAGTGACACGAGTATAACATTTGTAGCCCTTCTTCTCATCTAGATACCCAAGAAAGATGCATTTAACAACTTTTGGATCCGTATTTTTCCTCAAATCATCAGGGATACGTACATAACATACACAACCAAACACCCTAAGGTATGCAATTGTAGGTGTCCTGCAATACATATTCTCATATGGAGACATACAATGCATCAAAGTTGTAGGTTTCCTTTTCATGATATGGATTGTTGTATGTACTACCTCATTCCAATAAGTAAAGGGCATGTACATCTGATTCATCTCATTGCCCTTGCTACTTTCATAATAATCATCTTCTTCCTTTCTACCACAACATTCTATTATGGTGTGTACTTGCAAGCAATATGTCTTTTGATTCCATGGTCTCTCAAATAGTATAGGAACTCATTTGATATATATTCTCCACCATTATCCAATCTCAAAAATTTTATATAGCCCCCAAAGTTACCTTTTTTCCATAGTCCTAAACTCCAAAAACTTTTAAAATGCTTCACTTTTGTGTTGCAAAGAGTACACCCATGTGATTGACATGCTAAAGTCATCAATGAAAGTAATATAGAATCTACATTTCCTACTCAAAGAGGCATTTTAACATGGATCCCAAATATTGGATTGTATCATTTCCAAAGGATAATTACTTACTCTTCCCCTCTTTAGAAACAGGAGTCTAGATTGCTTTCAAAACTGATAGACCTCATATACAACATCATAATCTATTTACCCAAATTGTGAAAATCCACAAACAACTTGTCTAGATTGCATCTATTTAGGCCTTTGCAAATTTACATGTCCAATCCTTTTATGCAAGAAATCTATACCTTTATCTTGTCCATGCCTTCTCTCAACATACGTAGAGCTTTGAATGATGGAAGTTCCTACATCCAAATCAAATAATCTATCTTTCTTTTGACACAAACAATAAGCATGCTAGGTTTTTCATTCTGAAATCCTCAATGAAACAACCATACATGTTAAAACTCACTTGCAATCCTTGATCTGCCATTTGGTTGATTGAAGCCAAATTTTTAGTAATAATGGGCACAAATAAGACACCCAATGAAACATACTAGAGTGATCCCCCAAGAGATGCATTCTGTGAGGGTCCCATACATCAGAATGTACAATCTATAATGGTCTAGTAGTGGTGCTTACATACCTCATAAATGGAAGCCTTGATTGCTTCCCAAATTGACATGATTGACACACATGTCCCAATTCCACATGCTTGAACTTAGGGAGTCCAAGTACAACTATTAACCCTTAAGCAAACAAGGTGGAAAAGTGAAAATTCTAGAAAATCTAAATCAAAAGAAAAGGCCAATGAAAAAGCGGAATGGAAGAAGACGATGCCTCAAGAAAAAAAATCAAGAAACACAAGAAGTGTGAAAAAGTCCTAAATCAAGGAGAGAGGCACAAAGAAAAAGTGCAAGTCTATACTTTTGTAAAAGTGCACAAGGCGCACCATGATCTATTAAAAGAGCATCGAGCTCTCACCTAGGGCTCTCACCCATGAAAATTGTAAAGGTAGATGGACGGTAGGAAGGAAGCTAGGAAGATAGGAGGACAATGGAAAAAAAGGCCTAGAGGCCATGATCGGTCATGTAAAAAAGAGGATAAGGGGATGAATGCCCAAAAGTGATTAAATAGGGTTTTGTATATAAAGTTCAAAAAACGAATGAGAGCTCATTCTGAAGGGACTCTTCTTCTTCTCTTCTTCTCTTCTCTTTGCTTGCTTGTGTGTACTTGAGAGAGGGAGTGTGAGAGTATGTGAGGGTGAGGGATCAAGGAGGTGAAGCTCTCCACCATCTCCTTTCTTCTTCTTCTTCTTCTTCTTCTTCTTCTTCTTCTTCTTCTTCTCTTGCATGAGGCTATGGAGGATGGAGGTTTGAGGTGGAGGCTTGAGGATGCTTGAGCCTACATCAAGAATTGTGGAGCTATCAGAGTGCTTGAGAGAGGAAGCAACTCAATCGGGCATCAAGGTAAGCTCACTACACTCATAGAGAGGGATAGCACATCAAGTATGTAAGAGGTAGCCATTAGTGCTCACTTGAAACGCTTGAACAATAAGTGGTTTGTGGGTGTTGGTGGTTGAGCTTGAGCTCACCTCTACATTTTGGTTCCGTTATGCCAGGACCAACAGATTCAAGCTTGAGTGCTTGGCACTTCAAATGGAGCATCAAAGTAAGGGTTTCATCCCTGAACCGGAGCTTGAGGTAGATAGGAGATTTTGGGTTTTAATATGTGCTACAAGTAAGTAATTTTGGCTTTTGATGATTGGTTGAGTAGGAGAATTCAATTTGGTACCTTGCTTTTGACTTTTGTTGCATTTAGAGTAGGATAGGAAGGAGAAATCAGAGTGGAAAGCTTATAGTTTACTGCTGTAGTCTTGCACAGGGCAATAATAGGGGAAATGGGAAAAAGAGAGGGCTCTCGGATGTCTTGGAGTCGTAGGTGGATTAATTGGGAGGGGTGAGATTTAGGTATAGAATGCTTTTGGCCTACACTGCTCCTTGATTCCTGGAAGCCTTGGTAGCTTCTAGCAACGTATAAGGGAAGATTTTTGGCAAAAACGTGATGGACATGTGCTTTGGCTGCAGTGGAATCAGACACTTACCATAGTGTCCGAATCGGACCCAGTGACTAGTCCGATTCCCAAAATCGGACTCGCGTAAGCCCATTTCTTCCGATCGGACATACCAGTCCGATTTAAAAAATCAAACTCACCACTTCCATCCGTTTTCGAGAATCGGATGAGAAGGAATCGGACACACTACCCTCTCCGATTGGATGCTCGATCCATCCGATCGCCACAATCAGATTTATCACTTACGTCTGATTCTGAGAATCGAACAAGAAGGAATTGGACACACTACCCCATCCGATTGCCATAATCAAACCACAGAATCTGACCAAGTAACCTGCCCGATCAGACATACCTTCGAATCGCTCCCAACCATGTCTGATTCTTAGAATCGAACATATCCCAATTGGACCAAGGCTGTCTATTTGGACACTCATGTCCGATTGTGACAATCGGACCCAACCTTGTCTAATTCCTAGAATCGAACACTGGTAAATTGGACACAGCTTGAGAAAGAAAATTTGGAAATTAGACAAACCCAAGCTAACTAGGAGAGTGACCGCACCACCCGAAGAACCCACCGAATGCCTCATAGGTAACTACCAGCCTAGAAATCGTGGCCGAACAGTCAGGAATCATGTCTAATGCTGTGGATTGATTACAAAACCCCAACTCAACCTTGAACAAGCTGAACGAGATAGTGCGCAGCAAACAAACCTGAGAAGTCGGCGAGAATAGCTAGGAACCATGCACACGACCCTATCAAGCCAACCGTAGACCAGAGAGTCGGAGCTGCACATGCTTTGTTTTCTCACTTACCTTGGTTTCCATCACTTGAAGCACACTTGAAAA
The DNA here is from genome assembly GCF_053477565.2 of Lygodium microphyllum. Classification (NCBI taxonomy): domain Eukaryota; kingdom Viridiplantae; phylum Streptophyta; class Polypodiopsida; order Schizaeales; family Lygodiaceae; genus Lygodium; species Lygodium microphyllum. The sequence continues at coordinate 45,750,112 of NC_141163.1, read as the reverse complement.
GAGCTAAAAGCCTGATTTCGCACAATGCACGAAAAGGAACACACACATGCACACACTCACAGAGTGAGGGTAAGTTGAGAACTAGTTGCAATTAACAAGGAACTCACTCACGCATAAAATTTTAAAGGAACCCACTAGTAAGAGAAGACCTGAAGATATAGAGGGGTGATCGAATCCCCAAAGATAGGCCCAAGCAAAGAACACAGCCAAAAGTCGGGTGCAATAAGGATAGGCACTATCATGGAAGTGGATCTACCCGGCCTTATCAACTTGATCGACAACTTGGGAGAGTAGGAAGCTTTGGACATGGAAGAGGGCATCTTAGGCCGTAGAAGCAACAAAGAGCTGAACCTAGGCAATTTCTGGGAGGCTATCCAATAGTTAGTGCATAAATACGATATTCAAACCCGGCTAGAACACTGTGGTAGACCTATAGAGGACGTCATAGTAGACCTCGAGGGAGAGAGAAAGCTGGCTTGCAAGGCTCTGCAAGGCCTAGCTGTATACAACCAAGACCAAAAAACTAGGAGCTTATGCCAGAGTTTGGAAATACAAGAGATCCAAAGAGCGCTAGCCCTAGCAGGTAGAAATTGATCGGATAGTGAAAGAGCACTAGAGAGAGACCTCACAATGAGCGAGTGACTACTAGATAATATGGTAGCAGAGCAAAGCGTGGTAGTATTAGCAGTATCACTGCTAGCAGGGTTAGGGGTTGACCAAGGATGTAAGAGCCAATCAAAAATCCCTGTGGTGGCAAAGCAATTGGACAAGTATCAAGCAAATGACAATCTATACAAATTTGTGGAATAGTTTGAGCAGGTTTGCGAGGCCAACAGCCTTACCAATCCTGCTTAATGCTCCCAAGCTTTTGGCCTGTGCTTAGGTGACAAAGGCTAGACTTGGTACACAAGTTTGGATGCCGCACAAACTACCAATTTCAATAGCTTGAAAAATCTCTTCATTAAGAGATTTTCCAAAACCTGGGTACTCTAACAACTTACTAGTGTGACTCATGAATGTCAAGCAAAGAGGGAAAGAGGATATTCGAGATTACATGACCCAGTTGAGGAGCCTCTTCAAGAGAATCCCAATGGGCAAGAGACCAATTGAAAGAGTAGTTTCCATGGTATTCATCAGTGGAATACAAATTGAAGAGCTTGTAGCGAGATGCACTAGCAAGTGTCTTTGAGGAAGCTATTAGAGTGGATGACCAACTCAAGGAAAGAAGCTCCAAAGGCTTGAGTCGAGAAGAGTCCAGTTGCCAGGAGTTCCAAGAGCTCCTCAAAGCGAGTGAGAGAGTAAGCCCAAGCACGCAGGACAAAGGGAAGGGCACTGACTAGGGACAGGAGCTAGTAGAGATTAGGATGGACATAACCAAACTACATGATATGATGAGATGACCAACGTGCCCACATGTCCAACGCGTGCATTGTGGCAAGAACCACTTGCCAGCCAAGTGTCAAGACCCTAGGTCATAACCTTGCGCTAATTGTGGTAGGTTCGGCCATGACACCATGCATTGTAGACTACCTCAGAGACTCCCATACTCGTAGCCTTACGGTCAACCCTACCTTGAGATCAGGCCACCGAACTTCCTTCGAAGGGGAGCCCCACCAGCTCTCTCGGCACCTAATGATGCTAGGTTACCCATCCCTAGGATGGAAATAAATCTTACAAGTATCTCTAGACCACCTAGACCCTACCTGACCCACCCACTAAGTGATACTCCAGTCCACTATGTGGACAAGCCTAACAGCGACGAGCCTTACATAAACCCATATGTGTCATATGATGAGGAAGGCAATGCAATCCTTATGGACTATCGACTAGTACTTGTAATGGCATTAGGTAGGGGGAGAGGCACATGCCTTAGAGCACCAATCGAAGAGCCAATCGTGTGCTGGACTTGTGGTCACCGAAGACACATTTCTTCACACTGCCCCGAGAGTGAGCAAGCAAATAGATATAAGGTGCACTTGATATGCCTTGAGTGTGGAATCACTCATCTCTTTGTCAATTTCCCCAGGAAAAGGCCATCTGCTAATTCGACAAATGAGCCATCGGTTCCATTGGATTTGTTTGGCGTCAAGACACTTGATGGGGAGGCCATGCTGATCCTGTTGCATATCATGACCCATGCACAAATGAAGCAAGCTAGCATATCATTGTCAAGGCCTAACAACCTTGACACAACCTCAATTGGAAAGAAGAGTTGGAGATGAAGGAAGAAAAGACCAGACACTAAGGTCACCCTCAAAACCGACAGTGCCACAACACTACCTGTAGGGAGGAAAGTCATTGATGCAAAGGAAGAAATGTCGGCTTCACGGATGGCTGGAAAGAGAAGTGCTAAGATTGGTGAGTACCCCAACTAGAAGAGCCAACCCGAAGCCATCGAGAAGGTGAAAGAATGGGTGAAGGAGACCTAGGAGCATCTAAAAGATGTTGAGCCAATACTAGAAGGAGTACTTGAGAGATTGATGATCTCTCAAGTATGAGTGTGCTAATCTCTCTACCATGACCAAAATAAAGGGAGGCAATGAAACCATAAGCAAAGCCACCTAGACAAAGACTAAATGCTTTGAGCCAGCAAAACAGTCAAGGCCATTGGCCAAGAACCGCAGACTTAGGAGAGAGGCAAGTGACTAGCAACCTCCTCAATACAATGGTGACCACCCCTGTAACTCTAAGCTTGGGCGACCTGCTTAGGTAGCATCCAATGCTATGGCTAGAGATGAAATAGTGGGTTGAAGAACCAAACGAGCCAACTGCCACACACTTACCTGAGCACGACACAGAAACCCAATACCGAGTTTGATGATGCACTCTCTGTCTAAATCCTTGCACGTCAATGCTTTTTGGGAAGGCACAGAAATGCATGCAGTGGTGCCAGTCCTACCTCTGGGGGATGTCACAAGAAAGGGGATTGTAGACACAAGGGAAAGAGTGAGTGAACCCACCAGTTTTTGAGATTGCTAGGTTCAACGTCATGTTGGTTAATAGAATGAAGGTGAAATTGTTCGGAGTGTTGAAAAATTGGCTAGTGAAGCTTGCAAGAATCCAATTCTCGATTGACTTCATAGTGATGAGGGGAGTGGACTACGACATCCTACTAGACCGACCCTGGATGCGCAACGCGAGAGTCGTAGAAGACTGGGGCAGCGGTCTTATCTTCTTAGGCAATTGACCAGAGGCTGTAAGAGTAGAGATGGACACTTGGAAGACTACACTAGTCAACCTAGATGCCATCTCCACTATGCTGAAGGGCGATGAACAATAGACTAGGGGATCCAATGGGGCCCTTACCAAGTATATCCCATGCATTGAGGACGAGAGAGACTAGATGCATGTTCTTGCTATCATTGACCTACCGTTCTCAGACACTGAGGAGTATGAACAAGCCATCAAGTCAATTGGCAAGCTCAGGAACACACTTTCAGTGCTAGTCTGCATGATAAGTGGGAGCCTATATTCCCAAACAATAGATGAGAGCTCCTAGAGATCCTAGGGCACTTTACCAACAAGTTGACTAGTAATTCAGCAACAAATCTTAAGCCACTTCAGGACCTCCTGGATAAGCCTGAATGGTGATGGTCCAGAGTGCACGATTTAAACTTGAGATACAATTGGGCATTAATCCTCGACCAGCAAGAAGACATGTGTCAAAACCTAAAAAATGATGAGCAACTAGACAAAGACAGCTTTGATGATGAATATGAGGATTGTTGTTCCTTCAGTAAATGAGAGTGAAAGGAAAATCAATACCCTAGAGTACGATACTGGGGGACGTATAATCGAACAAATACCGTGCAAGCAGAGTGCACTTAGAATAGAGAAAGGAGTCAGACACAAGGACTGCAATTGAACTTGGTTGGAGTACATGGGTGCGATCGACTTACGAGCAGGCATGCCTAGCCCCCATTTGAGTGATGCACCACTGCTGCGAACGGACTCACCTTTTGAGCTATGACCACCACGAGAGAGCCCCTCTTCTAACCAAGACGGAGGGTTCAATTCTGAATCAAAAGTTAGCTCAGATAGTGACCATGAAATACCTCAGCCTCCCAAGACTAGATGCACTAAAGGGGACCTACCCATCCACCTACGATGCCGATTGTTAAGGGAGGAACGATGAATGCTGAGCAAAGAAATGTAGACAAAAGAACAACGAAAACCACAAGACCTACCAAAACAATTCACAAAGTTCAAAAAGGAAGATAGGGTGGTGATCTTGCTAGGAGCCAAACGACAGGGGCAAGCAAGCGAACCAATCAAGACCCGCCAAGGTCAAGGACATCAATTTAGCCAAGGAGGGGGAGACCCCACAACCTATCTTTTTAGCCAATGACTTGGCTGAGCAAGATGAAGGAAGTCTCATTACTATTTTGCGAGAGTATGCAGACGTCTTTGCTTGGTCCCTAGAAGAGCTCAAAGGGGTGGACCCGAGTATGGTGACTCACAACAGACCCATGACACCTAACACAACATCGGTTAAGCAACGACCATATCCCATGAGTCCAAAGCATGCCCATGTTGTCAAGGAAGAATTCGATAAGCTAATGAGAGTAGGATTCATCTAAGAAATTGAACACATGGATTGGGTTTCCTCCATAGTCATTGTATTAAAGAAGAACGGAAAGATTAGACTGTGTGTAAATTACAAGAAGGTAAACACAACTACAAAGAGAGATAACATACATCGAGCACATGCTCAAGAGATTAGTTAGCAAAGAGGTCTATAGTTTTTTGGATAGCTTCTCTGGATACAATCAGGTGCAAATACATCCTAACGATAGGTATAAAATCGCATTTGCCACTGAATGGGGAGTCTTTGCCTACATAGTCATGCTTTTGGATTGACTAATACACCAGCCATTTTCCAATGACTGATGTGTACAATATTCAAAGACGTGCTGAGGAAGGAGCTAGAGGTCTTTGTGGACGACTTGTGTGTTCACTCTACTTGGTGAAAGCACTTAGAAGCAGTCTTTGAACAATATTGACTATACCATCTCTCATTAAACCCCGTGAAGTGTCAGTTCTGGGTGAAGCATGGATGTATCCTAGGACATATGGTGTCGAAGAATGGAATTGCCACAGATTTCTCAAAGATCAAGGTCATTTTCAATCTTCCACCCCCAACTGATTACAAGGGTGTTTAGTGCTTCTTAGGACATACAAGGTATTATCAACAGTTTGTGTTAAACTATGCATTGATTGCTAGACATCTATACAAGCTGTTGATTATATTTGAATGGATCAAGGAATGGCAATGCGTGTATGAGGAACTAAAAGAAGCTCTAACCATAGCACTAATACTACGAGCCCTAGTTTGTATGCTCACATTTCATGTGCACATCGACACTTCAAAATTCATTGTAGGAGCTATGTTGTGCCAACTTGGTGAACACAACCTAGACTACCCAGTGAGCTTTGCTAGGAGACAACTCACTGAGACTAAAATGAACTGCTGCATATTCTGATTTCTACCACGGCCTCCATATCGGCCTCCTCTACCTCTGCCTCTACCTCTTCCAGCATTTGAGTAGAAGACAGCTTCTTTTGAAGTTTCTCCTGAAGAAGATGCACCACCATTTCTCTTCTCCTCAGAAATTAGAAGAGCAATCAGCTCCTCAAAATCAGGAAATCTTTCACGGACGGAAATGGATGTTCGGAACTGTGCATAATCCTTTCCTAGACCATTCAAGGTCACTGAGACTAAATCATCATCTTCCACTGGCGACCCAATGGAAGCAAGTGCATCTGCAATCTTCTTCACCTTCATGTGGTACTCATTGATGCTCATACTTTCTCTTTGCACATTGTGCAACTCTTGCTTGAGCTGCATTTTCCTAGCTTGCGTATTTGTGCTATACATTTTTGATAAAGTATCCCATGCCTCCTTTGGCGTACTTGCATCTTGAATATACACAATCATAGAGTCTGAAATGCTGATAGACGGCCAGTACATAACTTTTCTGGATCTCTCATGCCATGCTTTAAATGCCTACATTTGCTGTTGATTGGGAACATCAGGAAGAACTGGTTCTTCTTCATTTCCTGCAACAAATTCCCAATATCCTTTTCCCATAAGGAAATTCGTCATTCTAAACTTCCATGCTTGGAAGTTGTTCTTGTCAAGCTTTTCAGTGACAATCTGTGAGAGAGAATCAGATGCCATTACAGAACACTGCAAAAAATTCTGTCACTGCAAAGAACACAGCTTCAGCCTCACAAAGGCCAATCTGCAAAACTGACGAAAGTGGTATTTGACCACACAGTCACTTCCTAGTGACGATTTTGCATCAACAGGCAACAGGGATGATTCTATAACTCCCAATGTCTCTGTGCACAAGCATACGATGCAATTTCTACAGTAACTTTTCACCGACCTGTAAAACAGTGGCTGCACAGCATAAAACTGGGCCTTTTCCTGAGTGCGTGCAGAAAACTTCCGCCTCCAAAATAGGCCCCGAAATGGCCTCAAATCAAAAAAACAAGGTCGTCAAGGGCTAAAGCCTTTCTCGCAGCATATACTGCCCTCTTGCTTCACTGCGAAGGGCGTCTCAACCTGAGACAATACACTCCTGCACTTTCTGGTTGTGCTACCTACAGAGATCTACTCCCAAAACAGAAAATGAAAGCAACACTGCTCCTCTTACCAGAACACCGCAAGCTTTGCTTGCTTTCTTGAGCTCCTTACCACAAACAAGGCTCTGATACCATGTCAAGATTGTGGGAGAGAAGGAAGGAGTCTCACTTGTAGCTTTCTTGCTTGCACAATGGGGGAATACACACAAAGGTGGAGGCTGAAAACAGTTTTCCTCTTCTTAGTTGTGTAAGCCAAAAAGAACTCTCATACAAAGAAATAGAAGAACCTTATATATGGGTCTCAAACCAAACTCAACTAACTAAGGTGGCATACTAACTGAGCCACGAACTAGAGTAGATAAGGATAGCTATCATGTAGCTATTATTCATGGGCGGTGTACCAACTGCGTCTGCAACTGACAAGTCGGTGACATAAATACACAACGGTCACCCTGGCGTATCACGAGTGGAGCTCGATATCTCAACACTCACAATTGGTGGCGTCCTTCACAACCCTCTAACTCACCCATCCACCTTACACACTCATCCAGAGGTTCCTATTTTTGTGATGAACATCCCAAATATCGTGCATGCAAGAAATGTTTGTGCTCAATGAAGGTTCTCTCTCAAGTGCACATGCAACTAGGATTTACTGCATATAGCTGTAGCAAGCCTCACGCCGTGCAAGTGCTCAACAATGGTGCAAAGCGTGCTTTATCCCAACCCATGGCATGGAAGTATTTGAAAAGATCAAGAGATGACTCTTGAATACAGTGCAATCAACAAGTGTAACATGAAGTGCTCATGAACCCATAGTCCCCATGATGTGCAATAGTCTCAACAAGAAAACAAACCTTGTTCCACAATCTTCGACAGCTACTAACAAACTTCAACTTCAACTTGTCCAAAAAAATACCAAACTCGACCAAGGCTATCAAGTTTCATACTCAACAAACCAAACAAAATGACAAAAACAAATCCTACACTAGGCAAACATAGAAAATCCAACTACAAAACAACAAAGTAGTCCATCAGGCAAACAACTAAGCTAGTAGAAATCAAACCTTACTACAATTAGACTAGGGGTTTTCAGTTTTCAAAAAATGCTTGACAATGCATCTGTGGCAATAACCCATCTTGCCCGAGCCTATAAAGTTGGTCAGCTATCAATTGATAGGGTTGGATTTTTAGGATGAGCCTCCTAAGTCGGGCCTTTTCTATTGATCATGCCGATAGTCTGTGTTCAAGAACTTGAACTATGTCATCTACCCAATATGGCGTCATGTCAGCTCTAAAAAAATGTTTTTTGTTAAATAAGCGGAATAGAAAATGTTATGGCAGTTCGTTTACAATGCATTGTCTAGCCACTTCTCCCATGGGGATGTGAGACAGATGGTCAGCCATGTAATGCTACTTCCCTTTACGCACCATCAGGGAGAAGTCAAACTCCAAAAGAAGAATAAGCCATCTAGCAATGCGTCTTGTAGGGCATGGTTTGTTAACCAGATATAACAAGGCCTGATGGTCAACAAAGAAAGTAAAAGGTATAGCTAGGGGATAATGTCAAAATTTCTTTATGGAAAACACCATGGCCAAGACGTGGTAACTCTAGAGGCAGGGGGAGCCAAAGAGGTCGTGGTGGATGGCAAAGAGGCCAAAATGAAAACAGTAATGTTGAATGCTACTACTGTGGTAAAATGGGTCATATGGCTAAAGACTGCTATAAAAAGCAGAATGACATCATGAATGGAAAACTGCAACAAGGGAATTATGCATCTTCTAATAGACAGGGTGATGACAGAAATGAGCATTTGTTTATGGTGCAGCACATGAACAATTCTATGACAAGTGCAGAAGAAAGCAATGATGTATGGTATGTTGACTCAGGTGTATCAAGCCACATGACAGGTCATGCAGAACGGATGGAGGATGCAAGGAAAATGGAAAAACCAGGATTTGTGGAGACTGGTGATGATACTGCACATCCTATTGTGCAGATTGGAAAAATTCCTTTGTCTATGTAGGATGGGAAAAAGAAATACCTGTCCGATGTATTTCATGTCTCGAATATCACCAAGAATCTGGTTTCCGTTGGTCAAATGGTTGAGCAGGGCTTGTAGGTCAGATTTAATCCTCATGGATGCTTTGTTGAGGATATGAAAAATAAAGGTCGCTTGATAGCAAAAGGAAAGAAGAAGGGCAGAATGTTTACGTTGGATGCAGACATGTCTGAATTGAGTGCAACAATGTTTGCACATGGGATCAGTGTAGTTGCAGATATTGATATCTGGTATAAACCCATTGGTCATGTTAATGTACAGTGACTTAAATCAATGCAGGCCCAAAATATTGTTGCAGGATTGCCCAAATTCAAGGTTGCAAAAATGGATAAGGTATGTGAAGCCTGTCAGTTTGGAAAACAGGCAAGGAAACCATTTCCTAGACATGTTCAAGAGAGTGAGAAGCCATTGGAATTAATCCACTCTGATGTGTGGACTACTAAAGCTGCATCTCTTGGAGGCTGTCATTATTTTGTCACTTTTATTGATGACTATAGCAGAAAAGTTTGGGTGTATTTTATGAAAAAGAAAAGTGAAGTTTTTGGGCATTTCAAAACTCTTAAAGCTATGGTTGAAAAAGAAACATGCCTGCAGATAAAATGCCTAAGGTCAGATGGAGGGGGAGAGTACCTCTCAAATGAGTTTGCAAGGTTCTTGCAGGAGCATGGCATAAAGCAGCAATATTCATGTAGTCATACCCCACAACAAAATGAAATTGTAGAAAGGAAAAACAGGCATATTGGAGAGGTATCTCGTGCCATGCTCAATGAAAAAGACTTGCCAGATTTTTATTGGGCTGAAGCAGTTGCTACAGCAGTCTACATAATGAACAGGACTCCCACTACAGCAATACATGGAATGACTCCAGAGGAGAGGTATACTGGTAGGAAACCAGATATTTCTCATTTGAAAATTTTTGGTTGCATTGCCTATGTACATGTGCCAGATGAGTTGAGATCCAAGTTGGATCCAAAAGCTGAGAAGTGCATCTTTATTGGTTACTCTCTGCAGCAAAAAGGGTATAGATACTATAACCCTTCTACTCGTAAGTTTACAGTGAGTAGAGATGTTGTTTTTGATGAGATGAGTAGTTGGTATAAACCAGTAAATGTGATTGATGATGTAGATGCACAAAATGGTAATGCTGCACAGAATTCACAGCAGCAGTCACAAAATATTAGTGGACCTGGAGCATCCTCTAGCAGTGGCTCACATTCTTCGCCATGGACAGGCAAATTGAGATCAGGATAATCTTCTCAAAGTAATGCAGATAGTGGTATGCAGGTATCACGAAAAGGAAAAGAGAAGGTTGATCAGCCCATGTTTGATGTGAATGCAGGTCACTCTTATGTGGATGTTGAATCCAGTGGCTCAGAACAGAGCATTGATGATGAGTTGGGTATTCCTTCTATTGTTACACCTGGAGTAAGAAAGACCAGGGATGTTTTGAGAGCACCTAGAAGTGAACCTACTTTGCGCAGGTCTACGAGAGCTAGGTATCTTGTGGATAGGCTGAAATATGATGGATTTACAGCCATTCACTATGCATATATGGTCAAAGTGATACAGGAACCAGAACCCACTTCTTTTGAGCAAGCCATGGGAAAAGAAAAATGGGAGAAAGCCATGGATGAAGAAATGGATGCCTTGGAAGCAAATGCTACATGGGAATTGGTACCTTTGCCTAAAGGTAAAAATGCAATTGGCTATAAGTAGGTTTATAAGGTGAAGCACAATGCAGATGGTTCTGTGAACAGATACAAGGCAAGATTAGTAGTCAAGGGGTATGCACAAACATATGGCATTGACTATGAAGAAACATTCAGTCCGGTTGCAAGGATGGCAACCGTAAGAGCAGTCATTGCTATGGCTGCATCAAAGGGATGGTCTTTACATCAGATGGATGTAAAGAATGCCTTTTTGCATGGTGATTTGCAAGAAGAGGTCTATATGGAGCAGCCACCAGGTTATGTGCATGTTGTTCATCCTGAGTTTGTTTGCAGGTTGAAGAAAGCCTTGTATGGCTTGAAGCAAGCACCTAGAGCATGGTCTGACAAGATAGGACAGTATCTTGTCACTATTGGCTTTCAGATTTCCAAGGCAGATTTCTCAATTTATGTGAGAAAAATAGAGAAAGGTATTATGCTACTTGTCATTTATGTTGATGATTTGATTATGACAGGTGACAATGATGAAGATATCCTTCATGTGAAAGTGCTATTAAAGCAGAAGTTTAAGATGAAGGATTTGGGAGAGCTGTGTTATTTCTTGGGCATTGAGGTGATTAGATCACCAAGAGGGATACAGCTCTTGCAGAGGCAGTATGGATTGGACATGCTGTCCAAATATGGGATGACAGGCTGTAAGCCTATTTCAGTTCCTTTGGAGCAGAATGTGAAGCTGATCGTAGATGCAGGTGAGCTTCTGGAAGACCCTACTATGTACAGACGCATAGTAGGAAGCTTGATTAATATGACTATTACCAGGCCAGATTTGAGCTATGATGTTGGACTGGTAAGTCAGTTTATGCAGGCTCCAAGGAAACCGCATTTGGATGCGGCTAGATGCATACTCAGGTATGTGAAGTCCACATTGCAGTATGGACTGTTTTATGAGATTGGGGTTCAGATACAGTTGCATGGATACATTGATGCTGATTGGGCTGGTAGTATTTCTAATAGACGATCTACTAGTGGATATGTCTTCTCTTTTGGGAGTGCTGCAGTCACTTGGAGCAGCAAGAAACAGCCTACAGTTGCCTTGTCGAGCATAGAGGCCGAGTACAGGGGTACAGCAATGGCAGCATGTGAGGTAGCTTGGTTGCATAAGCTACTTTATGATATGCATCAGTCTACAGATGGGCCAGTTGACATTTATTGTGACAACATGAGTAGTATACACTTGGCAAATAACCCAGTCTATCATGCTAGAACAAAGCACATTGAGGTGCATTATCACTATGTGCGAGAGAGGGTTTTACTAGGTCTTATTGATCTAGTTTATATCAGCACAGAGGATCAGGTAGCTAACATATTCATGAAGGCATTGGGCGCAGAGAAGCTGCGCAAGTTCAGAGACCTGCTTGGTGTGCAGGAATTGGGATTGAGCTCGAGGGGGAGTGTTGAGATATCGAGCTCCACTCGTGATACGCCAGGGTGACCGTTGTGTATTTATGTCACCAACTTGTCAGTTTTGCAGACGCGGTTGGTACACCGCCCATGAATAATAGCTACATGATAGCTATCCTTATCTACTCTAGTTCGTGGCTCAGTTAGTATGCCACCATAGTTAGTTGAGTTTGGTTTGAGACCCATATATAGGGTTCTTCTATTTCTTTGTATGAGAGTTCTTTTTGGCTTACACAACTAAGAAGAGGAAAACTGTTTTCATCCTCCACCTTTGTGTGTATTCCCCCATTGTGCAAGCAAGAAAGCTACAAGTGAGACTCCTTCCTTCTCTCCCACAATCTTGACAGTGAGATGGGTTATTCTTAATTGGTCAACATCTTGAGGACCATCGGTTTCTTGAGCGTCAATGAGATTTTGGATGGGTGGAGTGGAGTATGACATATTTTCTTACTAAGAGTTGAGAGGTGAGGTTAAGGATTTAAATAATCAAGGAACTTTGTTTACACCTTGCATGATGCACGAGCATGTGTAGATAGGCTAGGCCCAATTTCTCCAATGCATCCATTTTTTTCATGTGAGCATTGATTAAATGGTTGCATATCATGGATATGATATTGCATATTTTTGAAATCAAGAGTGGATGAGCATGAAGTTATATTTCAAGCATTGTCTTTAGGGTCACATTGCATAGTAGGAAGACAATTGGTGATTATTATCAAAAGAGACAGCTACTATGAAGAAGAAAAGTTTAAGAAAGTATCAATGACAAGCTAATATAGGGTTTCACAATTATTTGTACTAGTTGAAGAAGCATGTGAATAAACCAAGTCCTTGGGGTTTGAAGAAAGCAATACATTTGGAAAGCTAGGAATAGCATGGCAAACGACCCTAGGTGAACTTCGACACCTCCAAACTCAACGAAATTCAGGAAGTGCCCTCACAGTTATGGATGCCAAAGGTCAAAAGTTGTATGACCATATGGGAGCCTTAGAGGATTTCATGGAATCTTGTTAACTTAATTTTGATTTTTGAATAGTGTTGTGATACCACTAAAGAGCAAAAAGGGGAAATGCAATGGAAGTGTACATGACGGCCAGGTGGCAGCGTTCTCAAGGACTAGAAAATGTAGGTAGAGATTCGACAGACTGACGCAGAGAAGGAATGGCGATATTTTTTGATGGCAAGGGCAGTTGGCGGCATGTTCTGCATAACCATTGACAAGGGCGGTTGCCATTAATAAAGCAACATCAGGGTGGCTTGATCAATTGGGTTGAGATAGCATGCACTAAAGGTGGCCAACTCAAAGTTCAAAATTGTTAGGAAGTGGCATATCAACAACCATTAATGATAATGCAATTTGGCAGCAAGTCAACGAAATTATGATTGTGATGGCGATTAATGCAAAATGAAAGCATTATAAATGTTTAGCCTTTAAGGTTTTATTTTTGTCCTTAATGAGTTTAGCCTTTGAGAAAAGCTAAAGGCTTAAAAATCCTTAGGATTTTCAGGAAAGTAAAAAAGCCAAAAGCCTAAAACACAATGTACTCTCTTTTTTGGTGCCCCCATTGAGGAGTGCTGGAATCGACTTTGTCTTGGTTTTTTTACTTGTATGTGACCTAGTTTTGATTTCTTGTGATTGTTGAAAATGACTGATGATTTTCCTGAGTTCCATGGTAATCATACAGAAGATCTCGAAAGATTTTTAGAAAAAATAGAGTTGTGTTGTTTGATAGAGAGAGTGACTAACCTTGAGGATAAACTCCAAATTCTTAGGTATCAATTGTAGGGAGAAGCACACAATTGGTTGCTTGACTTTGAGAGAAGCCTGAAATTTAGCAGACAAAATTTGGACTATGAGAACATTAAAATTTCTTTTTTATCTAGGTTTAAAAAAAGAGAAAGTCAATGTGAGATTTGGGCAAAAATAGAAACTTGTGTTCAAAAAGATGATCAATGTGTTGAGGATTTTTCCGGGGATCTTGAAAGATTGTGGAATCGATGGAGTTTGACATTGTCACAAGGTGAGATAGCCCCAATTATGTTGAAGATAATGTATTTTGTAAATGGGTTGAAATTAGAAGATTTGAGAGTGAAATTAGAGGTTAAAAACCCTAGAACTTTTGAGGAAGTGGTGAAGATAGCTAAATATCAAGAGAGGAAGACAATAGAAAAGAAGTGTTAGGGTTTGATGAACCAAGGGAAAGGTTGAGTTCAAGGCGAGTTGAAAGAAAAATTTTTGAGGAGAAGAGAGTTAGTTATTCCTATCCTGAGAGAGATGTATACTATATTCTCTGTTTAGGAGAGATGAGTTGACTTGGAAAAGGCCCGGAGAGAGTCCAAAAAGACCGAGGAGAAAAGAAGGAGAAAGCAGGAAGAGGAGGAGGAGGAATTGAGAAAAAAGGAGAAGGAAGACATGGCCATTGCCATGCGTAGGCCCATTGAGCAGCAATCTAGGCATGATGAGCCAGAACTCGCAAGCCCAATCATAGATAAAGGGCCGAGCTCAAGTGCCCAAGTGCCAAAATTCATGCCACCTACAGTGCAAGAAGGCAAGGGCAAGGCCCCAATCACCCCCATTCCCACTCTCCGACACCCGCCACCACCACCGCCATCTCCACTTCCAGTTCTATGACCCAGGTGGATGAGAGCAACCTAATGGCTTGGGTTCAATACTTCGTGAATAAAGAAATGGGCAAAGGGGCAGAAGAAGGAACCCCCCATGGTAGGAACCAAAAGGCCGGCTGCGGCAAAAACCAAGTCGAGGTGAAACCGTAAGAGGCAAAAGGTGGCAGGCTCCACAACCTTCGTCCCTCGCAACAGAAAATCTACCTGAAGACTACAATGACTATGTCAAGGAGCTCCTCTCTTAATTACAGATAGTCAAAGAGGAGAAGAGAATCACAGTAGCAGAGCTCGAAGCTGAAAAGAGGCATTGGTTGCATCCTAGTTGGAGAGAACACACCAAATGGCCATGGCCCAAAGGGAAGTCAATGAGCTAAAAGAGCAACTACAAGCTAAGAAAGAGACAGAAGCAGAATGGTAGGTGTGCTTGAACGAAGAAACTGAGGCCACACGATGCCTATAGTGGCACAATGAAGAGATGGTGGCACATTACGAATATCTACAAGCAGAAATGGAGAAAATCACTAAAGCCACAAAAGATCTGGAGGAGCTGAGGGAGGAAAGAGCTCGCAGATATGAAAGAGAGATGGAAAAACTAACCCAAGAGGTTGCTGTAGGCATAGGAAGAGCAGCAAAAGCTAAAGACAGAGATGGAAGACCAAGAACAAAGACTGACAGTGCTAGCTTGGAGATAAGGGAAAAGCCTCAAAGGTATGAACATGAGGGCAGAAGAATGGGCTAATTAGAATGAAAAAAGAGTTAAAGCCTTGGCACGCCATCTCACTCAAGTAGAAAAAGAAAAAATACTTGTTGAAATCAGAGCAAAGGCTGCCCAAGTGAGCTTCTAGACCCAACAAAGCGTCTTCTTGGATACCCTATTGGACGTCACACAAACAGAAGAGGGAGAGCCCATAGAGGCAATGAAAAGAAAACTTAGAATGGCTCATAGAGTGCTAAAAGCAGGACTGTAGATGTCACCACAACCTAGCAGGGTTGGCCCAAGCCTAGAAGAGCAACACCATTATCTCCTATTGGTAGGTCTAACCTCACAGGAAGTGGATGCACTCGGGTTCATCAAAGGACAACAACAAGAGCCAAGCCAGGAAAGAGAGGTGGATGTTAACTTTGAAATGGGACCATGCAAAGAAGAGCTTGTCCACCACCTCCTTCCCCGTGGCCTGAAGAGTAGCAACACGCATACACCTCCGTAGAAAGAAAGGCGGCACAGAGAGAAAAACGAAAAAAGATGGTGGATGAGATAAGGAGGAAATGGAACACCAAGGGAGTGAGGGCACCCCAGGCACCTATCCCACCATGTTAGGACAATGCCCCACCAAGCTTCCACGTCGACCTTGTAATCTGGGAGAGTCAAGAAATGTCCAGAAGCCCCTTCAATTTGAAATTCTAGTTCCCCACCATCTTGGGTAGGATCTTGCCCATCAAGGTGGTGGAGGAGGTAATTAATATCGAAAGCAAGCTCGGACAGAAATGGCTGAATGAGAGATAGCAGAATCCCACCTTATGGGCCGTTGACGATGTCGAGTTTTGGAAAAATAAGATTTTTGAAGTGCCACCCCATGGTCTGTGGCTAGCTATGAATGTCAACCTGAATGGAGAAGGAGGGTCTACGACTCCAACTTGGACACTTGGATGGCCTTTTGCAACTCTCAACCCTTTGAGAGAAGAATGACCCAACCTCTATGCCTTACCCTCGAAGGGTGGGAGTGGATTTTGATTCCAGTGTCCATGGCTGCTATGACTTTCTTGTAATCTATAACCCTCATTATACTTCATATGAATATGCCCTCGTCTTCATGCTGCCAGAGAACTTGTATGATATCCTAATCCAATTCACTAACAAATTCTCTTCATGCCCTAACCCCGCCTTTATTACTACTTGTAATTACCTTAGCTTTCTTAGGATAATCCTTAGGCAAGACCCCACCCCATAGGAGTGCAGCCTCCCAGTACTCCATTCTGATCCTAATGCCATAGATAGTTGCGCAATGGCTCGATTGATGATGCAAGCTGCTCTATTGCCTTCATTTTTCTTAGCTCTTCTAGATTTTTGAAGTGCCACCCCATGGTCCTCTAGATGAGTAACCCCCCCTTCCATGAGCATTAGAGGCCCCTCTATTTGCTTGAGGCTCCTTATTTTTCCATCCAGTACCTTACGATAGCTGGATATGCATTTCCAGCTCCTCTCCCTCTAAAGTTTGACCTTCCTCTTCCACCTCTACCCCTTTTATTTGAGTAGAAGACATTGTCGTGATATTCTTAGACCCACTAGAATTTGTATTGAGTCCAAGCTTCACTTCTTCATGCAAAAGAAGTGCCACAAGTTCATCAAAGTCAGGCTGCTCTCTTGATGCACTAATATGGAAGTGTCAAACTGCTTGTACTCCTCTCCAAGACCATGGAGGGTAGTGGCTACCAAATCATCAGCTTGAGCTCCAATTGAGCCTAGTTGCTCTGCAATAGTTCTAATCTCACTCACATAGTCTTCAATAAACCTTCCATTCTTGGATATGTGGGTAAATTTTTGCTTCAATTGTGTCTTTCTTGCATGAGTGACATGGCCATAATTCTTCATCAACAAGTCCCAAGTTGCTTTTGGTGATGTAAAATTTACAATTTGCATAGATTTTGTGTTTGACACACATAAGGATAGCCAATGCAAGACCTTACTAGGCTTTTCCAACCATGTCTTATGTGTCTTCAATTGATCATGTGTTGGAGGTCTATCCTCCAGTAGCTTGGGCTCATCTTCAAGACTTGTGACTAGATCCCGCCTCTTCGAACTAATAAGTTTGACATCCTAAACTTTCATAAAACAAAGTTTTTGTAGTCCAACTTCTCTGGGTGATAGTATCCTTCTCTCCTGTGTTTGCCATTCCAAAGTCTTCAGCTTTGCAAAACAAGATTTGATGTGTAGATTCAATTACCCCAAAATGCCAGTAGAGTCAAGGCACAATGACCTATAGTGCAACTAATTTTTATTGAAAATTTATAGCAAAAACCACTATTGCATTCTTATCTCGATACATGTGCTTTGTTCCCATCCAACCCTAGCTACATTGCCTTCAACAAAACTGTGTTCCAATATGATGTGGTGAGACTGCAAAAAAATCATATGCACATGATTTGCAACTTGCATTTCATTAATCTTCTAGAAGGGCTTGCAAAGCTTGAAAACCTCAATTACTAGCCTTCAATAATGCCATTTCTACCATTTAAGCAGCTTCTTGGACAAGATATTCAAAGACTACCTCCTTTAGGCAGCTTCTTGGACACGGTACTTAAGCACTACCTCCTTGCCAATCAACTTTTTATACACTACACTAAATGTTTCTAGTTTGTATTCAGTATTGTTGCACTCTTTTTGATTTGGAGAACAACAACCAAGAGCTTTAAAGTAACTTGAAAGACTTGTTTATCAACTCACCTGAGCAAGTTGATAGTTCCAACATGCAAAAAGCAATTGTAATTCATGTGCCATATAGGCTTTTTAAGGCATTTAGAAAGATTCATGCTCGACTATTACTAGAGCTAGTGCCTCTACAGCTGCAACATCAGCAAACAGGGTTTAGGAACATGGCTATGCTCTTATTTCTCATATTTGCACTAATAGCTAGAGTCATTGGAGTGGCATCAACAATTTCAGGTCTCATTCATGTGGGTATTTGGAGGATAGAGTCTCTTATAGTAGCAGCATCCACAACACTGGGAGCATGGCTGCTAACTCTTCTATCATTTGGGTTGGCTTGTAAGGAGGTCCATTCACTTGGAGACGAGATCAGAAGCTTAAAGCATTGGAGTTGTTTGTGATAATATTGGGGGGTTCCAACTATTGCATCTACTCATGCTACATAGTGTGCTATTCAAAAACCAATATGCACAGAGGGCGCCTAGGGAGGGAGTTCTAGGGGAGATGCAAAAGCAGGCTGCATTAGATGCGATTGCATAGGAATGGGAAAAGCTAGACAAATTCGTGTAGTAGTTGTAGCAGAGCTAGGGATTTTGAAAATACTTGTAGATAAGAAATTTGGGCAAGTGTGCTAGCACGAAGCATTCATGCACAACTAATGGGTGATACTTGTAGATAGAGCTCTGATACCATGGAAGAAATCAAAGAGAGAGAGGGACAAAGGCCATGCAAGAAGGAGAGCAGCCATGCTCTCTATTCATATTTTTTATTATCTTTCCACAGACTAATTGTGTGTATACAACCAAAACATACAGAAGGAAAGTAACCTAGATGTAACCATGGTTGAGTTAGTGTGACCCAAACCTTATTCAACTAAGGTAACCAAACCACACCAAAGGTACATGAGCTTGACTCTCAACAAAGTACATGATCCATGGTGAAGACATGGGTGATGAACTACCTGTAGAACCATAGCCACCACTACTATATCCACCTAGGTAGTGCCCAAATAGGGTTCTTTCTTGATTTCTAAATAGAGAATTTTTCTTATGAAAGCACTCTCTCTCAAAATGACTAAATTTTCCACAAAATGGTATGCACTATCTCACTATGAATAGAGTGTCCTCTCCCTCTAGAGTAAGATCTCTCCTTGCCTCTAGGCATAAAATCACCACATCCAAAAGTACTATAGCCTCATGCAAAATTATATGTTTGTCCATAGGATGATCCTCTAGCTCTAGATAAGCTATCATAGGCTTGTTGATGATAAAACACGCCATTGTGATACATTCTTTTCACTATTAAATGTATTGAAACCCAACTTTATCTTTTTTGTCAGAAAAAAAGCAATCAACTCTTCAAAATCAAGCATAGAGCTTCCCCTAATAGAAATGGAGGTATTAAGGGACTTGTATGATGGCCCAAGTCTAGAAGGAAAATGGTAGAAACACCATTTTTTAGAACCATCCTCTCTAGCACGGCTGATTAAAAATAGAGGATAAGAGATCAGGGGCAAGACGTGAGCCGGAGGGGACAGAGGGTTGCATGCACCTCTTTAGGAGTGGTAGAAGAACGGCTATCAGAAGTGGCATTAGAAGAATTATAGTGCCATGCTAATGGGGGAAAGGATGGGGTGACTGTGATTGTCAAGATCCCCAAGGAGATAAGTACTTCTTCAGGCGATAGCCATTAATCAAGAAGGGATCATTAGAGGCATCAACGGTCTGCACTTAGACAGAGCCATTAGGATTGACAGCAAGTACCTTGTACGGGCCCATCCACCATTGTTGAAGCTTGCCAGGAAACTTGCCAAATCTCGAATCATAGGCCAGGACAAGATCACCTTCTTTTAACTCCTTGTGCTTGATGAAACTATCATGATAGGCCTTATGTCATGCTTGAATGATTTCCATGCACTGCAGAGCCATCCTATGAGTCTCGTCTAAATATTCCAAGTGTAGGAGAGAGGTGGTGTTGAAGTGACTTATCATCTCCCAAGCGTTCTTTGATAGCTACTCGCAAAGAGGGCAATTCCAATTCAATTGGGAAGACAACTTTTGTACTATACACCAGTTGGAAAGGGGTCTGTCCTATAACAGCCTTATGGGAGGTTCTGTACACCCAGAGGGCCTCTATAAGTCGATCGTCCGAATCACGAAAATGTGCAGCAATCATTCTTGTCAAGATAGAGCAGAGGATGTGGTTGGTGACTTCAACTTGACGATTGGCTCTAGGATAGTAAGGAGTGGACTTGTGATGCCTATACAGTTCCGTCAACTCTTCCATGATCTTGTTAAGAAAATGAGTACCTTTGTCACTTACCAGCTCGAGGGGGCTGCCAAAATGGGTGATAATATTCTTGTACATGAACAGGGCTAGGTTGTTACCATTGTCCCACTTTAGAGCTTTAGCTTCACACCACTATGTGACATAATCCATACATTCCAAGATGTATCTGTTTTGCTTCCATTTGGTAGGCGGATCAATGGGATCCACGAAATCAATCCTCCACTTCTCGAATGGCTTTAGGGAAAGAATAGGTTGTAGTGGCATGGCACTTGTTTTGGTGGGTTTCCCCATTCACTAACAAGCATTGCATCTCTTGTAGTAGTCATATGCATCCTTGCGGAGGGTTGGCCACCAATATCCTGTGAGCAGAGCCTTTATGGCTGTTGCTTCTCCCGCGAAGTGTCCACCACATGGTTCATCATGGCATGATTTCAATACTATGCTGATTTTGTCTCTTGCAACATATCTTTGCAAGACTTCATCTTTGCCTCTCTTATACAGTGCACCACCTAGCAAGGTGTAGGAGGGTCGATTTTAACAAAAGCCTCTTCTTCTCACGGCTTGAGATGCCAGGAGGATATTGTTGAGTTGCTAGGAGGTTGGCTATGTCTAGATACCAAGGAGTAACTATTTCAACTAGAAATAAGGAAGCATTAGAAAGGTCTGGATCATCCTGTTCCTCTTCTACAGTTTGAGGGATTTGTGACAGATGATCGACTAGGACATGGGAACGGCAAGGCTTAGTGACCACTTCAAAATTGAACTCTTGGAACAGGAGCAACCATCTCATCAGTCGTCCTTTGACATCTGTTTTGTTCATCAAGAAGGACAGGGCTTCATGATCCACATAGAACTTGAAATACGTTGACAATAGATAGTATCGAAACTTCTCCAGTGCAAACACCATTGCTAAGCACTCAAGCTCTATCACTGTGTAGTTCCACTCTTGGTCAGTTACTTTTTGACTTGCATAATAGATTAGTTGATCTAATTTAGAGGGGCCCTTTTGACATAGGACAGCACCTAGCCCTTCAATTGATGCATCTGTGTGCACATGGAACTCCTTCGTCCAGTCAAGAGGCTGCATGATAGGTGCTTGGATAAGGCACTATTTTAGGGTATTAAAGGCTTCTTCACAGTCATTCATTAGTATAAAGGAAATCCACATATTTCCTTAAGATCTTATGTAGAGGGGCTTCCTTGGTTGCAAAATTTGCAATAAATATTTTGTAGTAGCCCACATGGCCAAGAAATCCTCTCGGTTGCTTAGGTTTGTTGGTGCTGTCAAGGCTACAATCTTCTCAATCTTTGCCAGGTCTGTTGCAATCCCTTGTGTAGAGAAAATATGGCCCAAAAGAACTCCTAATGAGATGCCAAAGACTCATTTTTGGGGATTGAGAGAAATCCCATACTCTCAGCATCTGTCAAAACATTGCTCTAGGTGTTCCCAATATTCATGGAGTAGGCTATAGACACAGAAGTCATCAAGATACACCTCAATGAAATCATGCAGATGATTCTAGAAGGTAGCCATAATTACTTGTTGGAAGGTGGCAGGAGCATTACAGAGCTCAAACTGTATCACTCTATAGGTATAGGTTCCCCATTCTGTGTGAAGGTTGTTTTGGATTGGTCCTCTTCTGCGATTTGGACTTGGTTATATCTGCTGAATCCATCCAAAAAGGAATAGAGCTCATGACTTGCCACTGTGTCCAACAGTTGGTCTAGAAAGGGATAGGAAAATGATCCTTCTTCATCTTCAAGTTTAGCTTACAAAAGTCCACACATACTCAAAGTTTCCCATTCTTCTTGGGTACTACCACAATGGGCGAAACCCATTCCCTGTTAGCCATGGGATAAATGAACTCTGCTTCAAGGAGTTTTAATAATTCGGCCTTCACCAGAGCATAATAATTAGGATTCATATGCCTTTGTTTTTGCCTTACAAGTTTGGCAGAAGGCTCTAGGTCAATATGATATTGGTATACTGTGGGATCAATGCCCTTTAGGTCTTTGTATGACCAAGAAAACACATCTAAGTTCTCCTTCAGTAAGTCTTGCAGGACCACTAGTTCTTCTTCTAGAAGATTGAGACCCACTTTCAGGTGATGTTCAGTACCGTCAGTATCCAAGAACGTCACTTTCCTTTCACCTTCCACTTCGCGGATCAATGTCCCACGGATTGCTTCTGGATAGAGGTTTGACTCCTTCAAGGGAGTAGTGTCATCGTCTAATGTTCCACTAGAACTAGTGTCTTCCTTTTAAATAGATAAATCATTTGTCTATTGAGATTGCTGGAAGGGTATCAGAGCTTTGTTTATTTTAGTATGAGTGGTGATTTCTTCTGGACTTGAGAGATACATCTTCAGAGGATGCGTCCAGGAATGTCACATAGCATGAACCTTCTATAAGCCGTGGCTCTAATGGCTCTGGCTTCTATTGAAAAGGGGCATCATCATCATCTTTTCTCTAGAACGAGTGGTCAGGGCGATAGGAGCCACTAGTGAACTTAATTTTTATACCTTTGATCCATTGCTTATGCAGATTCTGCATACTTTGTGGTCCATTGGTCAACCCAAATGGAATCATGGTCATTCCATCCAACACCTTGATATCTTTGGCCTCTGAAGTCTCTGTAGGGACATCAACAAGATCGTCTGCTATCATACGAACTTCTTCATTTGCACTTTCATAACTTGCTTTTTTTTCTTCCTCATCATTTTCATCCTCTTCCCTTGGAGGCTCTATAGGAGAAGAATAGATCCTCCACCTCTGTGTTTGCTTTTGCTTTTGCCTCTTTCTCTGGCTCTATCTCTGTGACTGCCATGTAACAGGGAGAATAGTACATCCATGCTTCTATCTTTCTGTTAAAGGTGATTTCAGAAGTCAATTCGAGTTGAGGCAGGAGGTATTCTCCCATGGAAAAAGAATTTGCTTCCTTTGGTAGTTGGCTTACAGTGCCCACTGTTAGGGACCGTGCCTCTATTTTCTTGGAAAATATCTGTTTGACAGCTTCTTCTTCTGCTGATATTCCATCTATACCTTCATTGGAGGAGTTTGATAAGACTTTTATGGAGGTAGATCCATTACCTTTCTGCGACCCATACAACTTCAGCACCACATTGTTGGGTCCTCTACGTAGGGTTAGGGTTCCTTTGAACCAATCCGTCCTTGCTTTAGCTTCAAAAAGCCATGGTCTCCCCATTAGCAGAGGGTACGAGGTCCCATAAGAATTTGGTTTCACCACAAGATAGGTCAGCCATTAATATTTTCTTGCAAGTGCTGTCTTCACATACGGGAGAATGCCCAAAGGCTTGATTCTGCTTTCATCTGCTAGTTTGGTAAGCCACTGTGTAGGTTGCATACATTGTAGGCCTAGGTCCTTCATTGTCACATTGGTCATTATGTTTACTGATGAGCCTCCATCTGCAATGAAGCAACCTTCAATCCATATGCCGGTCTGTGGAGTACCAGGATCTAGTAAGGAGTTGGATACATCCACTTCTTTTACAGGCCCTGGGGCCTTATTGGTCTTGGTCGCTATTGAAGGAGAAATCCTTAATCCACGTCTTCGAGTCAAGATGCTTTTGAATTTCTTTCAGCTGGGAGATAGTATCAGCAATATCGGAATGTTAGGTTTGATTTAAAGGTGTCTAGGTCTTTGACCAAATCATACTCTTTGATAAGATCCACAGGTTTTTCCAATCGACTAGAAAATAGGGCCACACCCACTTTTATCTTTCCTTTTTCTTCCAGGGGCGGCAATATATGCACTTCTTTGTCATGAGGAGGGATTTCTACATCCTCTATTTCCTGGACCTCGAGTCCTGTCTCTGCAACTGTCTCTGTAGCTCTCTGTGGCTCTGTGGTGCTCTGTACCTCCTTATTTTGAATTGCATTGTTCTATTTTTCCCGAGGGAGGTTGAACTTCACAGTCTTGGCAGAAGGAACATTATCTTTTCAAACTACGAGTTCTCCTTTCTTTGCTCATGTTATTGTGGCCACTTCCAATTCCACCAAATTGGAAGCAGGTTCTTGGGTCTTCTATTGTGTATCAGAAGTAGATTTGATAGGGGCTGGACTTGGACAATCTTTTGCAGTATGGCCTTCTCCTTTGCATCGGCTGCATAAGGGCTTGTAATCCACAGATCTTCTAGGTTTTGGACAATTCGGTGAGATATGACCCTTTTCTCTGCATTTGTAATATTCCACCTTTGATCTCTGACCACCGCCAGCAGACTGTCATCCTCTGCAACTTCGAAAGGGAAACCTCTTCGGACCAAAATTAGGAACAAACTCCCTAGGCTTTGGTCCAATGTCTTGCGTTGTCATTTTGGATTCTAGCAAGTTGAATCTTTCATTTTCATCTTTCTGTCTTCATTCGTGTATTTCTTTCAGAGAGAAAATATCCTTTGTATGGTTCTTCCACAAACAGTAGGAACAGAAGGCTCCAGGAATGGTTGGTTTTCGGGTACATTCAGTGGCTAAATGTCCTGCTTGATGGCACTTTCTACACCATGTATTAGAATGCATCACATCTCTCCCACCTTCCACAAGAGTGGATATATTGGCGGTATTCACCTTCAGCATCTGTAGCTGCTCTATAATCACATCCATAAGCTCTTTCTTGATACTTGCAACTGAGTTGGATAAGTAGTCCTTCAGATTTTCACTTCTTGGAGGAGTACTTGTAGTAGAGTTTTGAGAAGCTTCTGTTATTACTACATATACGGGTTGGGTTGATCCAGAGGGTCCTCTCTTCTGGTTCTAATTTAGAGCTCCTATTGAGACTTGGGGTTGTTGATTCCAATTGGTAGGGTTCCACTGCTGTTGAGTCACCATTGGAGGAACTGTTTGAGGCCACTGTTGTTGTGGTTGAACCATCATTTGAGGCATTATTGTCTGTGGCCACTGTGGATTATGTGCATTATACTGTGGCACTATTTGCAACTCAGAATAGGGGTAGGAAACTGTCCCTAGGACTGCATTTGATGGGTATACCATTCCTGGCATGGGAGGAGGTGAGACTTCTCTTCCTAGAGTCATTGACAAACTTGCTTCAACTTCGTTATACAATCTTGCACCTTCCACTACAGCTTGCAGATTGATTGATCTTCTCAATTCCACGAACTTGCAAGCTTCTGGTTGTAGGCCTCTGCGGAACACTCATTTCTGGATATCTTCATCCAAATGATGGTTAGTCCATCTCTTCAGGATGGATTCCATTCGCAAGACATAAGCTTCTACTCTTTCTCCAGAGAGCTGACTTAGGTTCATGAACTCCTCTCGCATCCGCTCTTCAAGACCTTCATGCCTGAATTTAGTGAGGAATGCCAACTTCAAGTCATCCCATGTGCCAAAAGTTCTTCTATTTGTCTCTTATACCATTGAAATGCCATGCCCTTGAAAGTGGTGGAAAATATCGCTAACCAATGCTCAGGGGGTTCTAGCATTGTTAGCCACACATGCTACCATAAATTCTGCTACATGAAGATCGAGGTCTTCATTGTACTCTCCCTTAAAAATTGGCAATGGGACTACATTTGTTGGCCTGTCATCAATATTTCCAAGACAAATCTGACTAGGAAGGGAACCTTGAGTCGCCATGGGGACTTCTGTAAAGAGTGCTTTTAGGGCGTCAAAAGAGGCTTTTGCTCCAAGATCGTTCTCAGCCTTGATTCTTGCCTTCTCTCTTCTCACGTACTTCTGGACTCGTTCTAATGCTTGCCTCTTGATTGCGTCATTCATCAGGGGGTTTCCTCCAACCAGTTGATCTGTACTCAACAAAATAGAATCAAAGAGGGACTTCAGTCTCTGGAGGATTCTTTGGCCAACATCTCTTCTACTTCCTTCTTTTCAACATCTCTGAATTTAGCTTTCAAACCACTACAGAGGGGGAGATATTCCGTTCTGAAAGTATCAAAACTCATTCTTCTTAAGATTGTTGTTGTGCCATCATTATAATAATGCCAGCTTCTGAGGGTTTCAATAGTGTATGTTGTGAAAAAAAATCTATCTACCAACTTCCAGTGGGTTGCTAATTGGACAAATAGAAGTTTGACATAACACCAAGCATCCCACATATCTTGGTGTTGAGCATCCACAAACAAATTCCAATTCTTTTCTTTCTTGTTTTCGTGAACCTCCATAGACCACGACTCCTGAAGCTTTTTCACGATCTCCCACTTAATGATGTATGGAAACTTCTCAATGAGTGCCAAATCTTTCCATAGATGGTCATTCTCTCTATTTGTGCTCTTTAGTTTGTTTCCAAACAATTTGCTACCAAGATGCACGTCTCTGTTGCCTCAACAGGAAGAGGAAATAGTCCACCGCATAGAGCTTGCATCATAATGGTAATATGTTTCTGCCATTGTGGGATGAACTTCTTGTGAAAAGTGGCTTTAGCAATAAGAATCTCCAACTCTTCAGTGGAAGAAGGAAATTTGCAAGCATCCATTGAATTCTCATCTTCTTGATAATGTTATTTCTCTCATTTTTAGCCTCTTCTGATGCTTATTGATGGCAAGTTTCCCCAGCTGTGTACCAAGACATGGAGACCCACGAGAGACACCAAGAAAAAGGGATTTCTACTGCAAGAAAATCTATCTTTTAACATCAATAAGATTTTGTATCATTATTTAGATGACCAAAACAAGAAAAACAACAAATCTTCACGCAACGTCATAGTAGATATCTCCCACGGATTTGATAAAATCAACCATAATCTTTAACATCCTCACAAAATCTATCATAACAAACAAGAACACAAAGGAATACACCACTTTTTATTGAAAATCAATCACATAGTATTCATCTTCATTATCTTCATAGCTTTCTCTCTCAATCTCTCATAGATAGACACATTGTTTTGATAGAATTGACTATCTCTGACTCTCTCTCTCTCTCTCTCTCTCTCTCTCTCTCTCTCTCTCTCTCTCTATCAATAGTACATCATCTCCTCACTACAATACTCAAGAATGACACTTAATAATCCTTCTTAGGTCGTGGATGCACCCCCCAAGAGGTATGGGAGGTATGAAAGGCCACGAGAGCCGCTACAGTGTCTCTCTTCATAGCTCACTACTATCATTGTCACTCTAGTCTACTCTTCAATCTTCGCTGCTTCTTTCATTTGTTTTAGCTCTTTTGAACTTAGATTCATCCTTTACAGAAGTTAGAATTTTTTTTCAAATTCACATATACATTCTTTAGAGAGAAGATCTATAGAACATAACATAACAAAACAGAGACAGAGGCTCTACTGAAGGTCTGCAGAGGGTTACAAAAGGTTATCAGAGAACAAAGATCCTCGTAACTCATACTAAAACCATTCCAAACTATCAAAAATTATTCAATAATCTTTCAAAAGACCTCAACCTTCATCAATCATCAATCCATGCTCCATACAGAAGAAAATAAAAACAAAACAAAAGCTAAACAGAAGGCATTAGAACCAATCAGAACCTCAACAGAACCTACCAAAATATCACACAGCTTCATATTTCCACTAAGAATCATCATGAGCTTCCAAAACATAATCAATATCATCCAAAACACTCTCAAACACTTCCAAAAACAACCAAATATCACTCAAAATCCATTAAAAATCAACCATTCAGACCTAAAAAACAACAAAAATCAATAAAAAATTCAGTCTTTTTCCACTGTCAGCACGTCCTAACCTTAATTTAATACAATTGCACTCAAAAATCATAAGCGTCTATTAATTTAAATATGTATTTTGTGGAATTACCTGTTGTGGAATCACCCACATGTACATTAAATTAATCTGACACCCGAAAAGGATAGGCATCCCCGTCAACTACTCGCACAAGGAATCCACCTTGTGTACGAGCCCTGGCAAATAAATATAGTTTTACAAAATCCACCACAAAACCTCAAGGAATCCACCGCAAAAACTCATAGAATCCACTATGGAATATGCCTCCTGGCATCAAAAACAAATTCTTGTCCTTATGCATCTCTTATCCTATTAGTCAAGAAGAAAGATGGCTCTTTCCACATGTGCATTGACTACAAAGACTTAAACAAAATCACAGTTAAGAATTGGTATCCCATCCCACGGATTGATGACTTGTTGGATGGGTTGAAAGAAGCACACTTTTTCACTCAAATTGATTTACACTTTGGCTATCATCAAATCTGTATGAGGGAGGATGATGAAACCAAAAAGCCTTTTAGGGCTGATCATAGACATTATCATTTTGTAGTGATGCATTTTGTGTTGACTAACACCCCTACCACATTTTAGAGCCTCATGAGTAAAATCCTCCACCCCTTCGTATTAAAGTTCCTACTCATTTTCTTTGATGGGATTCTCATTTATAGCAAGTCATAAGAGGAGTACTTGACACATGTCAAAAGGGTGTTTGATATCTTGAGAGATCATCGAATTTTTGGTGAGAAATGTAAGTCTATATTCATACAAACATTAGTGGAGTACTTAGGACACATTGTAAGCAAAAAACGCATATAGACTTATCCTCGAGGAAGTTACTATATGTATATCCTCTACATCACGTGCATTCAAGGCCTATTTATAAATATCCTTATCTATGATTTTTTTCTAAATAAAAAATAACCCTTTTCTATTCAATCTGTAAATAATCCCTTTATATTACACCCTTTTGTATGCAAAAAATATATAAAAATGGTTTTTTAAAAATACTTTATTTTGAACCCACATGATGTACACATATATTTATGAGTAACTTACCCGAGGACTAATCCTAAGAAGGTGTAATGTGTTAAGGACGGGCCCACCTCATACACCACTACTTTATTACGTGGTTTCCTTGGTCTCTCTTAATTTTATAGATGCTTCATTAAACATTTTGCCACCATTGTAGCACCTTTGGTTGATCTATTAAAAAATGAATCATTCTTTTGGGCTGCTAATGTTGATCACAACTTCATGTAGTTGAAGAAAATGTTTACTTTAGCCCCCATCCTCATATACCTTGATTTCTCCATGGAGTTTAGCATTCTATGTATTAGTGCAGTATTAGTGCAGTATTAGTGCAGTATTGATACAAGAGTGTGGTGTGATTGCTTTTGAGAGCTGTAATCTTGATGACAAGGAGATGCAAATGAATATGTATAATTAGGAGATGTTAGCCATTCTCCATGCTATTAAGAAATGGTACCACCACTTATATGGTAGATGTTTTAGAGTAAAGAGTGACCATAGAGTCCTCTAGTACTTCCTAACTCAGTGTACTTTGACTCCTAAGCAAAGGAGATGGGTGGAAGCCTTGCAAAACTATGATTTTGACATCTCTCACACTTGAGGAAAAGAGGCATGAAAAGCATCTCCATTTCAGAGTTGCATAGTGATTGGATTTAGGACCTTCATGAAGTTCATTACATCATCACAACAACTTATCATGTCTATGTATGGGTGTATGTGTGTATGCTTTTGCAATCATTAGTAATTATATATAGTTAAAAAATGTCATTACAATAGCATTTCTTTTAAGAAAGGTCATGCTTAGTTGAAATGAATTGATACATTAACTCTACATGAAGGCAATGAATATTCATATCATGGGAAAGATCAAGGAAATGTTGTGTACAAATAATTTGGAAAATGTGGAGCAGATATTTTTACTTTTGTTTTAGAAACACATAATTGACTTGAATATTGTGAGTTGATGTCATTTTGAGTGGAAAAAATTTATTCTTTCATGATATTACTTCAATTTCTAGTAGAAAATATTTTCTAGTGTTTTGTAATGATAATACACTTGAACATAATGTTAACTATGTAACAAGGTGTCTAGCATTAACATTTGAAAGTAGATGAGAGATTTGATGGGATGCACAACATAAGGTGGTTGAGACAAGGAGATGCTCAAGCTTTCTTCATTCTCTTCTTCATCACTATTCTCCCACCATATCTCAAAAACAGTCCACACACTAAAATGGTATCCTCAAAAGATAGATGCCCCCAAACTTAAGGACACTTTACATACAACAATATGATAAGGCTTAGACTATGCCTTAGACTTTGGCTTATTTCTCAACACTCCCCCTCAAGCTTAGAATGAGCTTGCACACATAAGACTCCAAGTGCACTCCTGAAGTACTCAAACTTATCTTTACCTAATGCTTTGGTAAAGATATCAGCAACTTGGTCATTGGTTTTCACATGGACCAAGTCAATCTCTCCATCAATGACTTTTTCTCTAATGAAATGATAGTGCACTTCTATGTGTTTTGTCCTTGCATGGTAGACTGGGTTCTTTGCCAACATAATGCTACTAACATTGTCACAATACATAATAACTCCACCATCAATCTCTATCCCCATGTCATATAGGATCAATCTCAGCCATGTCTGCTCACATGCTGCCAATGCAATGCCTCTATATTCTGCTTCAGTGCTTGATAAAGAAACTGTAGGCTGCTTCTTACTGCTCCAACTTACCATGGCTGATCCAAATGAGAATGCATAGCCATTAGTAGATCTTCTATCCATAGAGCTACCTGCCCAATCTGCATTTGAGTATCCAAACAGTGTAGGCTTGATTTCTTTTTCATAAAACATCCCAAATACAACTGTCTTCTTCACATATCTAAGAACTCTTCTTACTACATCCAAATGCGATTTGCATGGTTTCTGCATAAACTGACTTATCAATCCAACAGCGTAACTCAAGTCTAGTCTTGTAATGCTCAAGTAGATAAGACTACCAACCATCTTTCTAAACATAGTAACATCCTCAATATAAGATCCATCATCCATCAACTTAGCATTTTGATCCAATGGTGTATCAATCGGTTTGCATCCTGTCATGCCATATTTTTCCAACATCTCTAATGCATATTGCCTTTGTATCAGCCATATACCATGAGGTGTGTCAATAACCTCAATACCCAAGAAGTATCTCAACAAACCAAGATCCTTTATATCAAACTCTTTATGTAAGCCATGCTTGACTTCAATAATCTCCTTCTCAAGTGTACCTATAATAATGAGATCATCAACATAGATGAACACAACAACCATACTATCTTTTGTATGCCTCACATAAAGTGAATAATTAGCTTTGCTCTGCTGAAATCCCATACTACATAAGAATTTGCTGATTCTATCACACCATGCTCTTGCTGCTTGCTTCAATCCATATAAAGCCTTCTTCAACCTGCATACATAATGTGGGTATTTTGGATCCACATAGCCCTCTGGTTGATCCATGTACACTTCCTCTTCTAAGTTTCCATTCAAAAATGCATTTTTCACATCCATTTGATAAAGCCTCCAACCATAGATAGAAGCCAAAGCAATTACCAATCTTACTATCGTCATTTTAGCTACTGGACTGAATGTTTCTTCATAGTCCAAACCATAAGTTTGTGCATATCCTTTTGCAAGTAGCCTTGCTTTATACCTTTGAAGAGAATCATCCGACTTACATTTGACCTTGTAAACCCATTTACATCCAATGAACTTCTTGCCATAAGGTAGTTTCACCAAATCCCAAGTCTTGTTTTTCCTTAGTGCATTCATCTCTTCATCCATTGCTTGTCTCCACTCTTTGCTCTCTACTGCTTCTTCAAAGCAAGAAGGTTCCACATGTTGTACATAAGAAACCACATATACATAATGCATCCTCATGAACCCATTATAAGTCAATCTATCAACTGGATACCTTACTCTTTCTGACCTTCTCAATTGAGGTGCACTACCCTATGTCTCATCTGATCTAGCATATGGTGGCACATACTTTCCTGCACTTCTAGTGCCAGGTGTTTTAACATGCGGAATGCCATACTCATCATCTATAGATTCATCTTCTGAACTTTTAGTCATTGGTCTCTTACCTTTTGCAACTTCTGCACTCCTTTGTGCATTTCTCAATCTACCACTCCATGGACTATAGCTACCACTACTTTCCACATTCTCTTGAGGTCCTGAAGCATCTTCCACATGCTGATTTTCAGCCTTGCTGTTTGCTGAAATTTTCCTTCCATAGCCATTATCATCGTTGCTTTCATAGGAATCAACATCCATAGCAATTTTGGGCTTGTACCATTATTCATATTCACTGAATTTGACATCCCTGCTTATGTATACTTCCTTACTCACTGGATCATAGCATTTGTATCCCTTCTTCTCATCAGGATATCCAAGGAAAGTGCATTTTACAGCCTTAGGTTCCATCTTCTTCCTCAAATCATCCGGAACATGAACATAACAGACACAACCAAAGACTCTAAAGTATGCAATAGTGGGTTTCATGCCATACATTGTCTCATATGGTGACATATTATGAATCAAGGTTGTAGGTGTTCTATTCATAATGTGAACTGCAGTATGCACTGCTTCTGCCCAATATGACAATGGCATGTTCATTTGGTTCATCATTGCCCTTGGAACCTCTGCAATAATCCGATTCTTCCTTTCAGCCATACCAATTTTGTTGAGGTGTATACCTGCATGTCAATTGCCTTTTGATACCATGATCTCTCAAGAAGTCACAAAACTCATATGAGATGTCCTCTCCACCATTATCTGACCTCAAACATTTTATGTAGCATCCAAACTGCTTTTCAACCATAGATTTAAATTCCAAGAACTTTTCAAATGCTTCACTTTTATGCTGCATAAAGTACACCCAAGTCATCCTGCTGAAATCATCAATGAATGTGATATAGAATCTACATTTTCCACTCATGGAAACATTCAGACATGGGCCCCAAATATCTGAGTGTATTATCTCCAAAGGATAGCTGCTTATTCTCCCCCTATTTGGAAATGGCAATCTGAACTGCTTGCCAAATTGACAAGCCTCACATACATGATCAAAATTCACATATCCTAAATGCGGTAAACCACGGACTATCTGTTTTGATTGCATTTGCTTCAATCTTTGCAAATTAAAATGACCAATCCGTCTATGCCATAATTCCACGTCCTTATCTTGCCCATGTCCTCTCTCAACATACATAGAGTTTTGAATCACTGGGGTACCTGCATCCAAAGCAAACAATCTCCCTTTCTTTCTACGATTAGCAATCACCCTGCCAGTTCTCCCATTATAGAACTCCTCAATGAAACATCCAAACTTATTGAATCTCACCTGCAATCCTTGATCTGTCATTTGACCAACCAATGCTAGGTTCTTAGTTATTGTGGGCACATAAAGTACATCACCAAGCTTGTTCTCAATCCCATCTTTAGTAACAAGTGGCACACTACCAATATGAGTAATTTTGTGTAAAGTGTCATCACCAGTGGCAACATATTCATCATTTTGCACTTGCTTCTTGCTATCAAACCACTCAGCATGATGAGTCATGTGGTTTGTAGCTCCTGAATCCAAAAACCAGTCATTCTCATGAGGAGGATGAGTCATGCTCCCAAGCACATGCTCCATAGAAAATAAATGACCTCTAGGCGATCCACCTCTAGGTCCATAACCTGTACCACCATAAGTGCCTGCATAATGGCCATATTAGGTCATTCCATGACCCCTAGACATAGCATTCTATTTTTGATAACAATCCCTCTCAAAGTGACCAAAATGCCCACAATAATAACAAGTGCCATCTCTTTGTGGAGAAGGACTAGACCTTCCTCTACCTCTAGGGAAAGATCTCCCCCTGACTCTATGCATGAAGTCACCACGACCAAAGTTGCCTCTTCCACGAGCAAAACCATAATTGCTATGACCAGGTGAAGAGCCTCTAGCTCTAGATGAGCTGCCATGACCTCTCTAGTGATAGAAAACACTATCTCCACCTACATTTTTGCCACTGCTAGATGCATTCAATCCCAACTTGATTTCTTCTGTAAGTAGCAATCCAATAAGCTCCTCAAAGTCAGGCATAGAGCCTCCCCTAATGGAATAAAAGTGGTTTACATACAAATACTCAAGAGTGGTGCCTTAGGCTTTTAAAAAAGGATTGCGCCACAAAATGGAGACAGAGGACAACAAGACTAAAAGTGACTAGAATGAGTGGACCTAGATAGAGCTACTAATGTTCATCACTGGACCATAACAGCTAACATTCTTCCCTCTAATAACCCGTTGGGGAATTCTAAGAGAAGATTTCAAAATTTCATGAGGACTTTCCCATTACAACTAGCAAAGGATCTTAAAATAAAGGAAATAACTTGAGGAATATCACACTATAATTAAGTCCTTAAGAATAATAGCATAGAACTCTAAGGGTTTTATAGACCAAGCTAGACTAAAAGCATTAAAAGACAAGTTACTCCAAAATAGTAGCTTTCTTGATGTTATTTGTGTGCAAGAAGAAAAAATGCAGATGATGCCCTTATCACGAATGTCATGTCTATCTCTAATGGATACTGTTGGCACTCTACGAACTGTTGGATAAGAAGTGGTGGTGATCCAATTGGGATTTGTATTGGACTAATATCCTTTTTTAATTTCTTCTCGGTCGAAATATGTTAAGCACAACTAAGTTCCTATGCCCCTTAATGCAAAAGAAAAAATTGCATTATTTTATGCTAATGCTTTAGTGCTACAAGAACTAGGTATGGGACTTGCTTCAAGATCTCCATTTCCTCATTATACCAAAAATTTTGCTATAAAGGAGAAAAAATTGATAGATATAAAATTAGTGCAAAAAAAAAGCTTCTCCATGGCTTTGAGACAATCAAGAAAGCATCCATATCACATGTGTACATAGGGTATTTAAAAGCTTGTTGAAATGTGAAAGACTCTCATGATTTCATCGATATAAGCAAAGAAATTAGTTTTGCTTTTTTAAACTAAAAATAAGGTTTTTATTAAGAAAAAAAGGTTGGATTAGGCTTATGTTTTTGCAAGCATTCTTTGAACCTTTATTAATATTCTCATTAAATATTTTAAGCTATCACTACAAAGGATTAGGCCCACAGACAACTATATTGATGCATTTTTTGAATTGGAACCCTCTTGCACTCGGGGGGGGGGGGGGGGGGTCACTCATGAATATATGTATATATAACGTGAGTTCAAAATAAGGGGTTTTTAAAACACCATTTTTATACATTTTTTACATACATAAGGGTGTCATATAAAGGGGTTACTTACAGATTGAATAGAAAAGGGTTGTGTTTTATTCAAGAAAATTTCACAGATTAGGATATTTATAAATAGGCCATGAACGCACGTTATATAGAGAATATATATATAGTGAACCCCTCAAGCTCTTGCATGACACTGTCTTTCTCCAACTACCTCACTATGTTGTTGCCCCTATAGACATGTATCATTCAAGCTTACAATACTAAGAAATTTCAAAGTATTTGACAAAACAAATGACTTAGTAAATTCTTTGTGCCGTGATTTCATGCCACTATTGCTCTATGATGATGCCTTGCTCTCACAAGTGCGTCCATGTGCCTAGTCTACTATGCTAATGCTTAGAGCTCCTCTCATGAGATTAGTGGGCAGTCAGCCAACAAGACCCAACTACAAAATGAAATCATAGGAGTATTAGATATAATAAATATCAAATAATCACATGTAAAAAATTAAAAAATCAAATAATCATATATAAAAATTGAAATAGAAGTCAAATTCTTACAAAGCTTGCCTTCCATGTATCAACGTCTCTTGGCCCAAAATGTGACAAACCAAATTGCTCCATTTGGATTCATCATGAATTGTTGTATTGTGGGCCGAAGACCCCATGCTCCACCCTACTTTTAGCCTCTATCCACTCTTGATCATGTGCAATTATTGGAGTTGTCTTGGGATCCAAGCCTTGTATAATCCTCTTCTTGTTGTCCACTATTGTGTTCAATTATGGCTCTCTTATAAGACTTGGCTTTCTTATCTTTACTCATCTATGAGTCTCATATGTGGGGTATTGGAAAATTTCTCATACAGTGTAGCAATGGTCCCTTAGATTGCAACTGGGTCTTGATGTTTGAATTATAAGAAGCAATCTCTATAGTTTATGCACACTACAAGATGCAAGTAGCTTGCAATCTCCTTACCCATAGTATTGTGGAGAACCCCACCTGATGCATTGTTGGTAATACAATTCTAGCTGGGGCTCTATCTATCTCTCTTTATATTACTGGGCTTTGTCTCTCTCTCACTTCATTTTTCTAGGCTTGTACAAATCTCTCTCTATGCTATTGTGGAGAGGGCCTCCGACCACCACCAAAATAACCTTAGCCACGATGCTCATGCCTATGTTTGCTACTACTACCACTCTCTCATGGGATGGCTCATGCTATTGGGACTATGGATCACTTGCACTTGGGTAAGGACAAGCTAATATTATTGGAGTTACTTAGTAGGGATTTTGCAAATGTTTGTGGTTGAAAAGGTTGAGAGGTAGCCATGTACACATATAGCTTAGTTGGGGTAGGGGGATGCCAAAAGAAGGCCTCTACCTCAACCATCATTCTCTTTCTCTTATCCTTAGAGATGGGGTCCAGAGATAAAGATCCCCACCACATTAAAATTTGTATTAAAATGAAGAGAAACATCTACGAAAAACATAGCATAGAAACTTGACTATTACTATAGAAAACCTTTATAACAAAAAGAATAAAGAAAACATCAAAGTCACTACACGGGAATGTAGACATAGTGACACTTGTTTCTCACATAAATTGATAGAGTCACTATTTGGACCACTATTTTTGTCACTATTTGATCGTAGCAATGCAAATAGTGAGACTTTGCGACACATATTGTCACAAGCATAGTAACAGTTTGCAACACATATTGCGACTTGGGTAGCGATGGTTTGTGACACAAATAGTGATGATGTACTAATAAAAAAAGCGTTGAAAACTTGAGCACAGTATTTTTATAGACTAATTGCAAAAGAGAACACAAGAAAGAGAGAGAGAGAGAGAGAGAGAGAGAGAGAGAGAGAGAGAGAGAGAGAGAGAGAGAGAGAGAGAGAGAGAGAGAGAGAGAGCGCTCACCACACCACCACCACCATCCATGAAGAACGAGGAGAGGAGTGCAAAAAAGAAAAGAGAGGGAAGCTATGAAGATGAAGGAGGGAAACACAAAGGGACTCATCTTTGAGCCTTTGAGGTAGGTACATTGCCTCTCCTTTCCTCGGGGAAGTTACTATATGTATATCCTCTACATCACATGCGTTCAAGGCATATTTATGAATAACCTTATCTATGAATAAAACATAACCCTTTTCTATTCAATTTGTAAATAACCCCTTTATATTACACCCTTCTATATGTAAAAAATGTATAAAAATGGTATTTTAAAAATACCTTATTTTGAACCCACGTGATACAAACATATATTCATGAGTAACTTACCCGAGCTCCTTTCATTGTTTTTCTATTTTTTTCCTTTATCTCTTTATTTTTGTTTGTAGAGAGATGCATTAAGGGAGAGAAAGTTGGAGGGAGGGAGAGAGGGAGAGAAATAGAGGAGGGAGGGAAAGAGAGAGAAGAATGGAAACAAAGAGGGAGAGAGAGGGGCAAGAGAAATGAAGAGGGAGAGAGACAGAAAGAGAGATGGAGGGAGGAAGGGAGATGAAGAGAGAGGGAAGAAGGGAGAGGGTGAAACAAAAAGAGGGATGGAGAGAGAGGGAGAAACAAAGGGAGGTAGAAGGGAGAGAGAAAATAGAGAGAGAAGTAGGGTGAGGGAGAGAGGGGGAGAGAGAAACAAAGAGAGAGGAAGGGAGAGAAACAAAGAGAGGGAAAGAGAGAGGGGGAAAGAGAAATGAAGAGATAGAAGAAGAGATTAAAATAGAGAGAGAGAGAGAGAGACAGAGAGAGAGAGAGAAGGGGGAGAGATCGAAAAAATGGAGAGAGAGGAGGGGAAGAGAGAGATAAAGAGAGGGAGGGAGAGAGGAAGAGAGGGAGAGAGGGAGAGAGAGAGAAATAGAGAGATGGAGGGAGATGGAAAAATATAGAGGGAGGAGAGAGTAGAGAAGCAGAGAGAGAGAGACGAGGGAGAGAAATAGAGAGGGAGGGAGAGAAAAATAAAGAAACAAAGATATAGAGAGATGGGAGAGAGAGAGAAATAGATAAAAAGAGGAAAGGAGGGGGAGAGATCAAATAGAGAGGGATTGTTGAGATATCGAGCTCCACTCGTGATACGCCAGGGTGACCGTT
This sequence comes from Lygodium microphyllum, assembly GCF_053477565.2. Classification (NCBI taxonomy): domain Eukaryota; kingdom Viridiplantae; phylum Streptophyta; class Polypodiopsida; order Schizaeales; family Lygodiaceae; genus Lygodium; species Lygodium microphyllum. The sequence continues at coordinate 45,711,898 of NC_141163.1, read as the reverse complement.
GTGCATTTATGTCACCGACTTGTCAGTTGTAGACGCGGTTGGTACACCGCCCATGAATAATAGCTACATGATAGCTATCCTTATCTACTCTAGTTTGTGGCTCAGTTAGTATGCCACCTTAGTTAGTTGAGTTTGGTTTGAGACCCATATATAGGGTTCTTCTATTTCTTTGTATGAGAGTTCTTTTGGCTTACACAACTAAGAAGAGGAAACCTGTTTTCAGCCTTCACCCTTGTGTGTATTCCCCCATTGTGCAAGCAAGAAAGCTTCAAGTGAGACTCCTTCCTTCTCTCCCACAATCTTGACATGGTATGAGAGCCTTGTTCATGGTAAGGAGCTCAAGGAAGCAAGCTAAGCTCGTGGTGTTCTGGTAAGAGGAGCAGTGTTGCTTTCATTTTCTGTTTTGGGAGCAGATCTCTGCAGGTAGCACAGCCGGAAAGTGCACGAGTGCATTGTCTCAGGTTGAGACGCCCTTCGCGGTGAAGCAAGAGGGCAGTATATGCTGCGGGCGAGGGCTTTAGCCCTCGGCGACCTTGTTTTTTTTATTTGAGGCCATTTTGGGGCCTGTTTTGGAGGCGGAAGTTTTTTGCACGCACTCAAGAAAAGGCCCAATTTTATGCTGTGCAGCCACTATTCTACAAGTCAGTGAAAAGTTACTGTAGAAATTGCATCGTATGCTTGTGCGCAGAGACATTGGGAGTTACAGAATCATCCCTGTTGCCTGTTGATGCAAAATCGCCACTAGGAAGTGACTGTGTGGTCAAATACCACTTTCGTCAGTTTTGCAGATTTGCCCTTGTGAGGCTGAAGCTGTGTTCTTTGCAGTGACAGAATTTTTTGCAATGTTCTGTAATGGCGTCTGATTCTCTTTCACAAATTGTCACTGAAAAGCTTGACAAGAACAAATTCCAAGCATGGAAGTTTAGAATGACAAATTTCCTTATGGGAAAAGGATATTGGGAATTTGTTGCAGGAAATGAAGAAGAACCAGTTCTTCCTGATGTTCCCAATCAACAGCAAATGCAGGCATTTAAAGCATGGCATGAGAGAGCCAGGAAAGTTATGTATTGGCTGTCTATCAGCATTTCAGACTCTATGATTGTGCATATTCAAGATGCAAGTACGCCAAAGGAGGCATGGGATACTTTGTCAAAAATGTATAGCACAAATACGCAAGCCAGGAAAATGCAGCTAAAGCAAGAGTTGCATAATGTGCAAAGAGAAAATATGAGCATCAAAGACTACCACATGAAAGTGAAGAAGATTGCAGATGCACTTGCTTCCATTGGGTCGCCAGTGGAAGATGATGATTTAGTTTCTGTGACCTTGAATGGTCTAGGAAAGGATTATGCATAGTTTCGGACATCCATTTCAGTTCGTGAAAGATTTCCTGATTTTGAGGAGTTAATTGCTCTTCTAATTTCTGAGGAGCAGAGAAATGGTGGTGCATCTTCTTCAGGAGGAACTTCAAAAGAAGCTGTCTTCTACTCAAATGCTGGAAGAGGTAGAGGCAGAGGTAGAGAAGGCTGATTTGGAGGCCGTGGTAGAAATCAGAATATGCAGCAAACTCAAGAAAACCAGTCCTATGGAGGAGGACGTGGTAACTCTAGAGGCAGGGGGAGCCAAAGAGGTCGTGGTGGATGGCAAAGAGGCCAAAATGCAAACAGTAATGTTGAATGCTACTACTATGGTAAAATGGGTCATATGGCTAAAGACTGCTATAAAAAGCAGAATGACATCATGAATGGAAAACTGCAACAGGAAAATTATGCATCTTCTAGTAGACGGGGTGATGATAGAAATGAGCACTTGTTTATGGTGCATCACATGAACAATTCTGTGACAAGTGTAGAAGAAAGCAATGATGTATGGTATGTTGACTCAGGTGCATCAAACCACATGACAGGTCATGCAAAATGGATGGAGGATGCAAAAAAAATAGAAAAACCAGGATTTGTGGAGACTGGTGATGATACTGCACATCCTATTGTGCAGATTGGAAAATTTCCTTTGTCTATGCAGGATGGGAAAAAGAAATACATGTTCAATGTATTTCATGTCCCAAATATCACAAAGAATCTGGTTTCTGTTGGTCAAATGGTTGAGCAGGGCTTGCAGGTCAGATTTAATCCTCATGGATGCTTTGTTGAGGATATGAAAAATAAAGGTCGCTTGATAACAAAAGGAAAGAAGAAGGGCAGAATGTTTACATTGGATGCAGACATGTCTGAATTGAGTGCAACAATGTTTGCACATGGGACCGGTGTAGTTGCAGATATTGATATCTGGCATAAATGCATTGGTCATGTTAATGTACATCGACTTAAATCAATGCACGCCCAAAATATTGTTGCAGGTTTGCCTAAATTCAAGGTTGCAGAAATGCATAAGGTATGTGAAGCCTGTCAGTTTAGAAAATAGGCAAGGAAACCATTTCCTAGACATGTTCAAGAGAGTGAGAAGCCATTGGAATTAATCCACTCTGATGTGTGGACTACTAAAGCTGCATCTCTTGGAGGCTGTCATTATTTTTTTACTTTTATTGATGACTACAGCAGAAAAGTTTGGGTGTATTTTATGAAAAAGAAAAGTGAAGTTTTTGGGCATTTCAAAACCCTTAAAGCTATGGTTGAAAAAGAAACAGGCCTGCAAATAAAATGCCTAAGGTCAGATGGTGGGGGAGAGTACCTCTCAAATGAGTTTGCAAGGTTCCTGCAGGAGCATGGCATAAAGCAGCAATATTCATGCAGTCATATTCCACAACAAAATGGAATTGCAGAAAGGAAAAACAGGCATATTGGAGAGGTATCTCGTGCCATGCTCAATGAAAAAGACTTGCCAGATTTTTATTAGGCTGAAGCAGTTGCTAGAGCAGTCTACATAATGAACAGGACTCCCACTGCAGCAATACATGGAATGACTCCAGAGGAGAGGTATACTGGTAGGAAACCAGATATTTCTCATTTGAAAATTTTTTGTTGCATTGCCTATGTACATGTGCCAGATGAGTTGAGATCCAAGTTGGATCCAAAAGCTGAGAAGTGCATCTTTATTGGTTACTCTCTGCAGCAAAAAGGGTATAGATACGATAACCCTTCTACTCGTAAGTTTACAGTGAGCAGAGATGTTGTTTTTGATGAGATGAGTAGCTGGTATAAACCAGTAAATGTGATTGATGATGTAGATGCACAAAATGGTAATGCTGCACAGAATTCACAGCAGTAGTCACAAAATATTAGTGGACCTGGAGCGTCCTCTAGTAGTGGTTCACATTCTTCGCCATGGACAGGCAGATTGAGATCAGGATAATCTTCTCAAAGTAATGCAGATAGTGGTATGCAGGTATCACAAAAAGGAAAAGAGAAGGTTGATCAGCCCATGTTTGATGTGAATGCAGGTCACTCTTATGTGGATGGTGAATCCAGTGGCTCAGAACAGAGCATTGATGATGAGTTGGGTATTCCTTCTATTGTTACACCTGGAGTAAGGAAGACCAGGGATGTTTTGAGAGCACCTAGGAGTGAACCTACTTTGCGCAGGTCTACGAGAGCTAGGTATCCTGTGGATAGGCTGAAATATGATGGATTTACAGCCATTCACTATGCATATATGGTCAAAGTGATATAGGAACCAGAACCCACTTCTTTTGAGCAAGCCATGGGAAAAGAAAAATAGGAGAAAGCCATGGATGAAGAAATGGATGCCTTGGAAGCAAATGCTATATGGGAATTGGTACCTTTGCCTAAAGGTAAAAATGCAATTGGCTGTAAGTGGGTTTATAAGGTGAAGCACAATGCAGATGGTTCTGTAAACAGATACAAGGCAAGATTAGTAGTCAAGGGGTATGCACAAACATATGGCATTGACTATGAAGAAACATTCAGTCCGGTTGCAAGAATGGCAACCATAAGAGCAATCATTGCTATGGCTGCATCAAAGGGATGGTCTTTACATCAGATGGATGTAAAGAATTCCTTATTGCATGGTGATTTGCAAGAAGAGGTCTATATGGAGCAGCCACCAGGTTATGTGCATGATGTTCATCCTGAGTTTGTTTGCAGGTTGAAGAAAGCCTTGTATGGCTTGAAGCAAGCACCTAGAGCATGGTCTGACAAGATAGGACAGTATCTTGTCACTATTGGCTTTCAGATTTTCAAGGCAGATTTCTCACTTTATGTGAGAAAAACAGAGAAAGGTATTATGCTACATTTATGTTGATGATTTGATTATGACAGGTGACAGTGATGAAGATATCCTTCATGTGAAAATGCTATTGAAGCAGAAGTTTGAGATGAAGGATTTGGGAGAGCTGTGTTATTTCTTGGGCATTGAGGTGATTAAATCACCAAGTGGGATACAGCTCTTGCAGAGGCAGTATGGATTGGACATGTTGTCCAAATATGGGATGATAGGCTGTAAGCCTATTTCAGTTCCTTTGGAGCAAAATGTGAAGCTGAGCACAGATGCAGGTGAGCTTCTAGAAGACCCTACTATGTACAGACGCACAGTAGGAAGTTTGATTTATATGACTATTACCAGGCCAGATTTGAGCTATGCTGTTGGATTGGTAAGTCAGTTTATGCAGGATCCAAGGAAACCACATTTGGATGCGGCTAGACGCATACTCAGGTATGTGAAGTCCACATTGCAGTATGGACTATTTTATGAGACTGGGGTTCAGATACAGTTGCATGGATACACTGATGCTGATTGGGCTGGTAGTATTTCTGATAGACGATCTACCAGTGGATATGTGTTCTCCTTTGGGAGTGCTGCAGTCACTTGGAGCAGCAAGAAACAGCCTACAGTTGCCTTATCCAGCACAGAGGCTGAGTACAGGGGCGCAGCAATGGCTGCATGTGAGGTAGCTTGGTTGCATAAGCTACTTTATGATATGCATCAGTCTACAGATGGGCCAGTTGTCATTTATTGTGACAACATGAGTAGTATACACTTGGCAAATAACCTAGTCTATCATGCTAGAACAAAGCACATTGAGGTGCATTATCACTATGTGCGAGAGAGGGTTTTACTAGGTCTTATTGATCTAGTTTATGTCAGTACAGAGAATCAGGTAGCTGACATATTCACGAAGGTATTGGGCGCAGAGAAGCTGTGCAAGTTCAGAGACCTGCTTGGTGTGCAGGAATTGGGATTGAGCTCGAGGGGGAGTGTTGAGATATCGAGCTCCACTCATGATACGCCAGGGTGATCGTTGTGCATTTATGTCACCGACTTGTCAGTTGCAGACGCGGTTGGTACACCGCCCATGAATAATAGCTACACGACAGCTATCCTTATCTACTCTAGTTCGTAGCTCAGTTAGTATGCCACCTTAGTTAGTTGAGTTTGGTTTGAGACCCATATATAGGGTTCTTCTATTTCTTTGTATGAGAGTTCTTTTGGCTTACACAACTAAGAAGAGGAAAACTGTTTTCAGCCTCCACCCTTGTGTGTATTCCCCCATTGTGCAAGCAAGAAAGCTTCAAGTGAGACTCCTTCCTTCTCTCCCATAATCTTGACAGGGAGATGAGAGAAAAATAGAGATGGGGATTAGAGAGAAATGGAGAGAGAGAGAGAGAGATGGGGAGAGACAAAAATAGAGAGGAAGAGAGACAAATAGAGAGAGAAAAAATAGAGAGAAGGGAGAGAGAAATATAAAAAAAAGAGAGAATGATTAGGGGGAGAGAGAAAACAAGAGAGAGGAGAAAAAAGAGGGAGGAAGAGGAGAGAGAAATATAGAGAGACTGGAGAGAAACATAGAGAGACGGAGGAAGAGAGAAAAATAGAGAGATAGGAAAGGGAGATAGAACATCAGAAGGGAGAATGAAATATAGGAGGGAGAGAGAGAGAAGAAAGGGAGAGAGAAATAGAGAGAGAGGAGAAAGGAAGGGAGAGAGAAATAGGAAGATGGAAGAAGAGAGAAAATAGAGAGAGAGAGAGACGAAGAGAGAGGAGGGAGAGAGAAAAATAGAGGGGGAGAGGAATAGAGGAGCAAGGGAAAGGGAAATAGAAAGGGAGGAGAGAGAAATACAAAGATAGAGGAGAGAGAAAATAGAGAGATGGAGGTCGAGAGAAAAATAGAGAGAGGGAGGGAGAGATAAGGAGAGGAGAGAGATGTAGAGAGGGAGAAGAGTGAAATAGAGAGGGGAGGGAGGGAGAAATAAGTGAGATAGAAATAGAGAGAGGAGAGAGAAAAGTAGAGAGAGGGGAAGAAGAGAGATATTTTCTTGTAAATAGTGAAAATGCAATTAGTTCTAGATAATTTCATTGGGGTGATTACTTATTTAACCTACAGCATGTTTAAAACACATTGTCAATGCCACTTTTCATATTGGTCCATGTTGATATGTGTCCAAAGCCTAGAACCTAGCTATCCATAGCATTGAAAACTCCTCAAGATGGTCAAAACTATAAATTTTCAAAGTTAGGAGGGAGAAAAAAGCATCAAATTGAGTATACTCTATATTTATTCCTAACTAGTCTATGCATTCAATGAGGATGTCCTCACTAGAAGCTTCCCAAATCCTATAGCTCACTAGAACCTAGTGGGCTCACAAAATAGACAAGCCAAACAATGAGATGTTGTGACATTTGCAAAAGAAGAAACATACAAAGCAGATTCCCATCCTTTCATAAAGATGGTCACGAAGTCAAGGATCAATAAATTAACCTATCTCTTATATTTTTTCACAAATCTTATTCACATAAAACTAGGACTAGAGATAAAATAGAAAGATTTAGACAAAACCCATTCTAGAAGAACCATCCTAGACTAAGGCACTTCCCTTATAAGTTCAACAATACTATTCATGGCCTTAAAAAAGACAACCTAGGATTGGATGGAATTCCTACTTAGTTCTTTTAGATATTTAAGAATACCCTATTATTTTCTTGGTTTTTGGATGGATTCGTTTCTTTTTTTTACACCTTTTGATCATCGTTATTGTGGTTATCAACAAGATATTCCACAAAAGAAAGGATAAGGAAAATCTTAATGAATGGAGGTCCATAACTCCATTGTATATAACTTCATTTCCACCTCTTTTTTAGTTTTGAGTCAGGTGTACACAATAGGTTATGCAAGTGCTATCACAAGGCCAAACCCTTAAACCCCTAGTTTTGTTAAGTCCATCAATAGCTTTGGGAAGACTATCATTGTGCTAGCCACACGTAGGAGAACCAAGCAGCTGCTGTAAGGGCATAAGTAGTCTAGGACATTATAAAATATAATCCTAACCCTCACTCTATAAAATGTCTTATCCCTATGGGTTCTAGCAAAGCGAATGTCATGCCCATTGTTGATGTCAGCTCTCTCTCATAAATATTTCCATGGCCTTAGCCATCTACATTTAGGTCAACTCAAGTTAAAATTTATTCATGAAATTTAGATTTATCTTATATTTCATCATACCATTGTCGTGATGTTATGAGGACACAGTGTGAAAAAGTATGGAATGCATCATCATCTGACTTCTTTATTGATCTAGAGAGTCAATGTGATCTGAGCCATTAGCACTAGTGTGAGTTGCATGGATTATCTGAAAATACTAGATTTTTGGATAATTTTAGTCTATTTTTTATATTACTTATTTTAAAAATCCAAAAAGTTAGAAAAATCTTCTAGATTAGGATGGCATGCAAAAGCTAGTTTCTTTTTTAGCCAATTAGGGGATTTTCACAAGAAGGACAGATTGACGAAATCGTGCGCGTCGCGATCGCTGTAAATAGGTTGAAAACTGCAGATTGAATTGAAAGAAGAAGGACTAATCTGGGAGATCCATGACCAGATGTCCTTCGGTTTTACCCCCCTTTCGGAGCCAACGGAACCATCAGATTTGGGTTTGGGGCAGTAGAGAAAGAGCTGATTTTTATGATCCACGTTTTTTGTCTATGAAGGAGCTCCAGGAGAACTAATGCCTGAAGATTGCTTTTGAGTAGTGCAAAGATTCCAGGTTATTTCAATACATATTGATTCAATTCATTGTGATTTGTTTTTGTAGTGTTTACCACTTGGGTATTCTCTATCTTCTCTTCCAGCTCTTATCTCTACTTCCTTCTACTTCTGATCCCTGGTGGATTCGACCTTTTGACAAAAACCCCTCAACATTGGTGAACCTGACATGAAAGGTCGTCAGAAGAAGGAAATACAAGATGGGAGAATCTTTGAATACATTCTCCAGTGATGTTTTGCAACAGTTGGTGCAAAATATGAATATGCTTATGCAGGTACAACAACAACTATAGGTGATGCAAGCTTCAGCTCAAACAGAAAGTGTTGTGATGAATGCTTTGCAAGCAATTGAGTGTGAGGTGAAGCTATTCAATGGCAGAAATGTATCTGCATATGTATATACCTATGCTCATAAGATGGAATTTTTTGGAGTGGCTCAATTTGCATGGAGTCAGTATTTTGTACATGTTACTGTTCATGAACTGAAAGCATGGATTACTGAATTATACTTGCAAGATGCAGACCGGGTAGCCTTCAAGAAGACACTTAGGGAAGAATTTTACATTGAGGACACCAGTTTGATTACACGCAAGACTTTTCAAGAGTGGGTTTTACAACCCAATAAGGGTCTCGTGGCTACGAAATTGTTAAGAGAATTTGAAAGTCGATTTGAGTAGTTGGATCTCGCAGAACAGCAAGCTCTTGCAAGTCAGAAAATTGAATTGTTTCTACATGCAGCTGATCCTAAGCTTCAAGAGAAGCTTGATGATTTGCTAGAGGATTAGACTATAGAGACAGGTTTGAAAACAGAGTGGAGACATGTCAAGGAAGCTGTTACTACACTTGTGAAGAAGCATAGAAGAAGAGAAAGATTGCATGTCTCTAGCTTGCCCACTGTTACGAGCAAAATAGTTGAAGTATCCAGTAAGCCACTTGCTTCTGTGGCTAACCCTATGGCTGTACCTGCTATTATTCCCTCTATTAGGGAAGATTTCTTGGATGAATTGGTCAAAGGGATGCGGGATCTTCAATTGAAGGTTGCAAAATTGGATGAAAAAAGACAAGAGGAAAAGGGGACGGTAGCAGCCCCTAAACTTGGAAAAAGATGTATGTGGTGTGATAGTTTGCACCACAAGAGAAAGGATTGTGCTGCCTATCAGGAGGCCTGGGCATGACAGCTTATCTTTTGGAAAGATGGCAAGATCCATGCACAAGAAATGGGATTGCCTCTTGCTTTGAATTTTGGAAAGGTAGGTATGTAGAAGTTGTTGGAAGACTTGGATGTTCGAAATGCTTATGCGGTGGTACATGCTTCTACTTTTGGTCTACAGTTGGATAGAATGCATGGCCAAGTGATGGTTGGTCCAAAGGCTGAAATATGGACACATTCTTTACATGCAGCTAAAAAGAGACAGGTTGATGGACCTAAAAACGGGCCGGCACTGGCTCATGCACTAGCCGGACCTTGTCACTACGCACAAGACAACCCCTCGGCCTCGCGGCCAGGAGCGTCTATCAAAATCTCTGCCTTCCTAAACATTGCGTTTGTAATACGTTGTAGTCCAACTGATCCTAACCCAATATTACTCCTCAGAGGGAGTCCCTTTCACATAGCCAAAAGGCTCGAATCACATACACATGGGGTTCCTCCTACGGCTGAATGCCGTCAACCCTCTGCGACTCTCCTACACCTTGGGGATTGGCCCCTCGATGCGTCGCTCAACATTTAGACATTTCGCACAAACGTCGCTCAAGGTACCAAATAAGCAGGAATGTACCATTGTCCTTACTTGATTTCCCCTTTAGGATCCCACGACTAGCCTACAGCATGGGTATCTCACTGCCTCTCAACGTAGGTCATGTCCTCATAAACCAATTGCAATGCATGTCCAGGAGCTAATCACTGATACTTTTAAATCTTTTCATGCTCCATGCATTTGGTGAATGTCTAGTGCTCAAACATTTAGCAAAACGGTATCGTGCACAAGTGCAAAACATCTCTTTCATGCTTTTCTTTCTAACCGCTTTGTGCTTCGTTGCATGGGCTTAGCACCGAGGTGATCCTCGTGCTACTAAGCCCTTAATTTTAATTATCACCCGTCCTAAATGCTATGCATAGAAATCAGCAACTTTCCCATCACTTCACACGGCATTTAGACATATTTCAACTTCTTTACCCTTCCCCGTTTAAATAGTGCATCGTTGGATAGATTTATAGGGTATTTTGACATCATTTTATGTATAGAAAGCGGAAAAAAACCACACTAGAACAAAAAGATGGGGTTGAACTGAGGCAAATCCTCATGCTTCAGTCCCCACAACCATTCACAAACATTGCTCTTATTTATCCTCATTTTTCGGAACCCAAAATGCATTTTTCCCCTATTTTTTAGGGTTTTTCTCTATTTTTCCTTATTTTCCTGCATTATTTAATTACTGAAAATTCAAAACAGGTTATGGGCTGTGGCCCTTAGTTCCTTCTTGCAGAAAAATGAAAGTTTAGTTGATGTTCCTATTCATTTTTCCATTTTCATGCCAAAAACCCTCATTTTCCCTTATTTTTTCATGTTTTACGTGTTTTAGCATATTATTTTGAACCATAAAATGCATATTTTTCTGATTTTTTGATCATGACCAGCAAGAACTCATAGAAAACAGTATCATGAACAATTATTATCCCACATGAACACCATTTCATCCATCAAAAGCCATAAAAACTCAAATTTCCTTTGAAAATCTTAAATTACCGCTTATTTGCGTGTTTCGGGTTTTGTATCCATGGCTGTAGATTTGGAAAACAGCAACACTTCATGTCCAGCAACATCACAAATCACCATTCTCAGCCCGTGTAGCAATCCGGTCCATGCCGGACAAGCCTCCATCATTCTTTCTTCTTCCTTCTTCTCCCCACATGAACTTGCCTTTAGAAGAGAGAGAGGGAGGAGAGAGAAAGACTGAAATCAGAATTCTCCAAAGAGGGCATCATTGCGCGAGCGAAGGGCGGCGATAGAGTCTGCATACAGAGGGGAATGAGGGGCAATGATGATTGAGGGGGGTTGTTTGCAGGCTGCATACTCCATTGATCAACAATGGGGCGCATTTTTCGGCGCCTGCTGTCCACGATTCCTCTCCACGATTTGTTGCATCTCCAACCTCCAAAGTTTCATGTTACATTTAAATTTGGGCTCCCAAGGGTCACTTGCCCATCTTGGCCAAATTTTGTCCACCCCTTCGCATCTTGACCGGTTTCTTGGCCATTTCCCCGTCCGGACTCGGAATCGAGCTCTGAAAAATCCTGGGTGTCCGGCTTAGCATCCCGCATTGGCCAGTAGCTTGTGTCAACCCGCACGACTGTCTGAAAAATTATGAAAAATCAACAAGTGTCGCTCGGGCGCCTTTAAAGCACTTTGGCGCTTAAAATCGTCCTAGATCGAGCCGCCACCTTTGACAGTGAATATTTTTCCCTCGATCTTCATAATTTTTAGCTATTTTTTAAGCACTTCCCGTCACCTAAATTCCGCTCTCACAGGTCACTGATAGTGAAATGTCTCATGCAGGGCAAGACATTCGTAGCATAACTGCTTAGGAATCACCGGTAGATGCATATTCATTGTATGCATATTTAGTAACGGTACAAAACACGCATGTACTTGTGGAAGAAAAATGAAAAAGAGATGAAGATATTGCATGGACATCTAAAAGAATGACAAGAAGAAGTGTGGATCAGCCTAAAGCTCCAAATCAGCCACCTCCCAAATATGTTGGAGCAGAAATAGGATAACAAAGAAGAGGGAAAAAAGAAGGGCAAGCAGCCATGATATAAGTTGCAATCTGACATTGAGACAGTCACAGATCTTAAGAAGGTTCTTGAAGAACGGATCTTAAACAGTCTGGTGGAATTTACCTTAGAAGAGGTGCTTGGCATTGCCAAGCGAGAATTTCTTGATGAGATCATTGACATAATTAAAAGGAAGCGTCAGTTTCTTGGTGATACCACTAGCGCATTGCTGCAATTTGAAGAGGAAATTGGTTTGTTGGGTATTTAGGCTGAATATGAGCATGAAGTAAGTACTGGATTATCTATGCAGGATGCTACTAATCAATGGATAGCATGTGGAAAAGAGAAGAAAGTCGCTGAAAATGCATTTTCTTGTAGAAATATGCATGGTGAAGTGAGGCAAATGCAACAATATGGAGAAGAGACTCTAGGATTTATTCCTTGAAGCCACTACACAAGAAATCATTGGGCTAGAGCTACCACTGAAATGGTAGTGAAAATAGGGGAATGTGAAACTCCTTGTGTTGCTTTACTTGACCATGGGTTTGAGATAAATGTCATTGAGCGGGGATTGTATGAAAATGGTGCATGGCCTATGGACACTGATCATGGTTGGCGTATGATGGCTGCAAATAATTCTTCAAGGGAGCTCTATGCTGCATGTCCTAATGTAAAAGTGACAATTGGTGATGTACAGGAAGAGCAACACTTCTTTGTGCAGGATAATTCCTCATATGTAGTGATTTTGGGACAGCCCTATATTACAAGTGTGTGTATGGAAACAAAGGTGCTTGATGATAGTTCTGTTTATGCAAGAGTTAGAAGCAAGGATGGGAGAAAAGCAGTCCAATTTCTTACTGTTTGTGTTAATCATCCTAGAAATCGTGGTACGCTTCGAGAGTCTCCTTTGGTTCCAAATGCAAGGGAATTCAAAGACCTGGATTTTCATTAAGCACTGCTCTAATGTGGGGCTACAGTAGTGTTGTTCGGAGGGTGTACTCGCCTCTTGGTGAAATGAAGCATGTATTTACTATTGGTAATTCTCAGTTTACATCAAACAACTCATATTGGTTTAAGCCTATGGAAGCTATGTGTAGGGCTGAACACATATCTATGAAGCAGGCTATTAAGAAACTGAGAGCATTGGAACTGTTAGCTGAAAATGATGGCATTTCAGGCATCTTTTATGGGCTGAATATTACTGACACTATGGTTGAAATTTCAACAACTATACATGCAGAAAATGAGGCTGAAAACAGAGTGTTGTCAGTATGTTCTTTGGATATGTATGATGTTATAGCATTGTTTTCTCAATAGAGGAAGGATTACAATGGGCTAAAGCACTTGTGGAGACAAAGTAAAAGATAGTTGACAAAAAGGTGAAACCAATTTCTTTGCCACTTTCACTAGAGAGTGAGGGTATGTATGAAAAAGTGTCAAGGAAGCCAAGCTTACAGGATCCTAAAGATATAGGTCATCAGTTTACATCTAAAACATTGCAGGAATGGAAAGTTGGTGCAGAAGGGTTTCTTTTGCCTGTTGCGAGAGAGTGTTTTATGCGGATGTTGGCTAGACATGGGAAGGCATTTGCATTCTAGCCAAGTGAAATAGGTTGTGTGGATCCAAATGTTGTCTCTCCTATGGTCATATTTACTGTGCCACATGTACCATGGAACTTGAGGCCTGTTCTAGTGCCTAAAACTTACTTGCCAAAGCTGATGGATTTGCTAAATGAAAAGAGTCGCATGAAGATTTTGGAGCCTTCTTCAGCCCCGTACTCAAATCATTGGTTTACTGTGCCAAAAAAGAATGGGGCTTTGAGATTTATTCAAGACATGAAACCGGTCAATAAAGTGGCCATAAGAACTGTGGGTGCAGGTCCTATGGTTGATGAATTTGCAGGTAGAGCGATCTTTGGGTGATCTTTACTCGGGTTATGATTAATTTTAGCTTGCAATTGAAAGCAGGGATATCACAACCATGAAGAATCTTTTGGGGTTAGTACAGATGTGTACTCTCCCATAGGGTGCAACAAACTCAGTGGCACACATGACAAATGCTATGAATAGGGTACTTAGGGATTTTATACCACAATTGACTATGCCCTTCTTGGATGATGTTCCAATCAAAGGGTGTGCAATGGATGAAAAGAATGAAGAGATGGATGCTCATGGATGCAGATAGTTTGTTGTAGACCATATTGTGGATTGTGAGAGAATTTTGACACATCTAGAAGAGGTGCATTTAACTCTTTCTGGACAAAAGTCTGTCTTTGGAGTTGAAGAGGTTTTGATTGTTGGGCATATGTGTGGGCCTTATGGGAAAAGGCCATCACTAGCAAAAATAGATGGGATTGATAGGATGTGAGATGTATGCACAAATGTATCAGAGGTGCGTAGATTATTGGGTGCATGTGTGTTCTATTTGATATGGATTCCTCACTTTGCACATGTAGCTGATGCTCTTTATTAGCTTCTAAGGAAAGGTCAAAAATTTCATTGGGAAAGAAAGCATAAAAAAGCAATGAAGAAATTGAAGCAACTCTTAAATTTTGCTCCTACATTGAGAAAGGCTGACTATTCACATGGAAAGCCTATCATTATTACTGTTGATATAAGCCCAATCGGCATTGGATGGGCAATTGGGCAAGATGATGAGGAAGGGCAAAGATATACAATATGCTTTGGTTCAAAAGTATTGACTGAATGACAGAGAAGATATCCATAGGTTAAAAGAGAATTGTGGGGAATTGTGAGAGCCCTTAAATGTAATAAGGAGTATTTTATGGGTGCTCATGTAGTCATTGAGACCGATTGTTTGCTGGTATTGGGTATGATTACTAGTTGTGCTACCCCGGACATTGCTATGCTCCAGTGGATTGCATACATCAAATCTTTGAACCCTGAATTTTATCATATTGTAGGAAGAGATAACTCAGTGGGGACAGACATGTTATCTCAAGCAGGTTATGAGAATGAAGATGGAATGATGGATGAGGAGGAAGAAGATGACTTTATTATGGCTGAAAATGATGTTGCAAGAGTGAATTTAGCAATGCAAGGTGTTGCTACAGCATTAACAGAAGCTTGGACAACAAAGAGAAAACACTTTAGATGTTTTGCATCTTGTGTAGAAGTGTTTCTGGAAGAGAAATGTGCAAGAGACTGAGAATTGGTCAATATCTCAGTACATTAACAAAGAGAGATGAATGGTCAGATGAGGAGTTTAAGAAGATCAAGAGGAAAGCCTATGGAATTTTCTTAAAAGATGGATACTTATGGGAGCATACTAAAAAGAAACAGGGTATGCCATTGCGAGTTTTGGGTGATAGAGCTTCACAAGTAACTCTTATGCAAAAATTTCATGAAAGCTTATGGACTGGTCATAGAGGTATTTGGAGTACTTTTACAAAGATCAAAGAAAGATATTGGTGGCAATTAGAGAAATATCACCCAAGCTTATGGGTGTGCCATTGCGAGTTTTGGGTGATAGAGCTTCACAAGTAACTATTATGAAAAAATTTCATGAAAGCTTATGGGCTGGTCATAGAGGTGTCATAGAGGTGTTTGGGGTACATAACCTTGAAGGAAATGACAAAAGTGAAAGAGGTCACATATTCTAAAGGCATTGGAAAAAGCATGTGGAGAGAGGGTAAAAGAGTGGCCACGATTGCTCCCTTATGCTTTGTGGGCCGACATAATAACTCATAGTGCTGTTACACGATATATGCCTGCAGAATTGATGTATGGTCAAAAACCTATCATGCCGATAGAAGAGATGATAGTCACATGGAGTGTGATACCTTGGGAGGAGGAGTTGAATCGAGAGGAGTTGTTGGCCTGACGCATTAGATAGTTGGAAAGAAAGTCAGAAGACATAGAGGCATCAACTACAAAGTTAAGGGCAACAAGGATACAGAACAAGGAATGATTTGATAAAAGATATAGACTGAGACCAAGAACCATACAAGATGGGGATTGGGTATTGGTTTATAATAGCAGTTTAGATAACCAACATAGTGCCATGCGTAAAGTTTCCAAAAGATGGTTTGGACCCTATGTGGTAAGATAGGTGTTTGATTGTAACGTGTCCACTTGTATCTTCAGGACATGTCTTAGCAGTCCATCGGAAAGGGTGTCTAGAAAGCTCCGCCCGGTACTCCCATGGAATGTTACGGGGTTTGCAATCTAGGGCTTTCCGCGTCGGCCATGTAGCGGAAGTATTCCGACCGTTCCCACTTAGGATCGACCTGAATTAGGGTTTTCCTTATTGGTCATTTCCTAACGGCAACTAGCATCAGACCCAAGCGAACTAGTTTACGCAGAAATGCCAGGTCCGAAGCGGATTCACGCTGCACTTGATTCAAAGAGAATGGGAAACGAGAGGGATGCAAAGCTTAACCTCTCTACCATAAGGCATAGTCCCATTCCATTTCCCTAAAACAACGTAAATCGGGTTTAATCATAACTCTAGGTCAATACTTTTGTTGATCGTGTTCTTTGACGATCTCCTTACTATCCATCATGATTTGAGAAAAGTTCCTAGCCAACCGAGACCACCCATCCGTAG
This sequence comes from Lygodium microphyllum, assembly GCF_053477565.2. NCBI lineage: Eukaryota > Viridiplantae > Streptophyta > Polypodiopsida > Schizaeales > Lygodiaceae > Lygodium > Lygodium microphyllum. The sequence goes on along the minus strand of NC_141163.1, from coordinate 45,695,597 downwards.
GACGGACCTATGGCCCATCCTATGCACTTTCCTTGGGTTATTTTAGTTATTTAATTACCTAACACATTAGTGGAACATGTAACAACCAGCTTCTTTAATTAACCTGTTAGGCACTGGTTCCTTCACGTAATCTATCACTTGACATTGAAAAACAATATCAGGCAAGTTCCTTATTAATAGGTTATCATATTTATCTTTGAAATACAAAGAGTCCAGCCTGTAGGCTTATCCACAATCCGCTCGAAGGCTATCCAGCAATCCACAGGCATCACTAATCCAAGTTTCCACCCGTAGACTAGTATGCGGGCCTCGAGATCCAATCTCGAGTCACGTTAGCCTCTTGTGCAAGGCCTAAAAGGCGAGGGATTTACGGCCAGAGCCCCCTTTGGCACCCAAGCATCCTCCTGCTCCAAGTAGCGCTCAACGGAGAGACCTCTTGCGACAGGTTCGGTCCACATGCCTGGTGCGGTTAACAACCCCCTTGGTTAGGGTCAGGTAGGCAGACAGGGGTAACTGAAGTTGCCTCTCCCTTCAGGACTTCAACCTAAAGTATAGATATCCATTTATCTTTTAATTCATTGATCAAACAAAGCCAAACAATGCTCTAAAATCTGTAGCAAGCACAAACATTTCCATTGATCATTTTTTGTTGGCAAATTGCTAAGGAATGAATCCTTACTTTCGAATGCATCCAGCACTCGATCCGGGATGACTTGAGACTTGGCAAGATCCCCTATATCCTCGGTTAGGGCGTACCCTATTAACCCAACTTGGTCAAACCTTAAGTTCATTGGTTACTTCAGTTTATCGGCTGGTCTTTAATTTCCAATCAATCTTCTTTACTCAAGAAAGATACTAAATTAGGATGATTATTCATCCTCTTGCAAGATAACTTACGTAAGGACTTGCCATCCTCATTGTGAGAATTCGGCCATTTCCTTGTGATCCAATCACAAGATCGTATGACTCCGTACTTGTTGTGCAAGTGTCACATTGAACTATAATGGAGTCACGAAACAATCTGTTTCGGGTTACTAGGCTGACGTCGTTAGACCTAGGGTTTCCAAGTTTCATCTTGTAAGATTCTTAGGGACAAAACCTAGCTCACTTTCCAATTTCATTTCACTGTCCCCTACATTTAGTGAATGTGGGCAAGTATTTAAGGTATAGGAGTTTCCATTTTAGTGATACTTAACGATTAGGTCACATGTTAATTTCCTAGTGAATTTCTTGGAATTCAACTCTTTCTAAACGAGTACTCTACGGTTTAGGTGTTCTAGGTTTATATCAATTTGGTTAACTCTAGAAAATAATTACCTGATCATTTCCACATGACTCGTTGTCTATGCGTAAAACTTATCGATTAAGGCCAAGGTTAATTCCAACTAATCTTCCTATAACACAATATTAGTGAGTTTGGGAATGTCCAAATTCCCATTTTTTGAATACTAAAAAGGTGGCACACGGATTTGGAAAACAGCAACACTTCATGTCCAGCAACATCACAAATCACCATTCTCAGCCCGTGTAGCAATCCGGTCCATGCCGGACAAGCCTCCATCATTCTTTCTTCTTCCTTCTTCTCCCCACATGAACTTGCCTTTAGAAGAGAGAGAGGGAGGAGAGAGAAAGACTGAAATCAGAATTCTCCAAAGAGGGCATCATTGCGCGAGCGAAGGGCGGTGATAGAGTCTGCATACAGAGGGGAATGAGGGGCAATGATGATTGAGGGGGGTTGTTTGCAGGCTGCATACTCCATTGATCAACAATGGGGCGCATTTTTCGGCGCCTGCTGTCCACGATTCCTCTCCACGATTTGTTGCATCTCCAACCTCCAAAGTTTCATGTTACATTTAAATTTGGGCTCCCAAGGGTCACTTGCCCATCTTGGCCAAATTTTGTCCACCCCTTCGCATCTTGACCGGTTTCTTGGCCATTTCCCCGTCCGGACTCGGAATCGAGCTCTGAAAAATCCTGGGTGTCCGGCTTAGCATCCCGCATTGGCCAGTAGCTTGTGTCAACCCGCACGACTGTCTGAAAAATTATGAAAAATCAACAAGTGTCGCTCGAGCGCCTTTAAAGCACTTTGGCGCTTAAAATCGTCCTAGATCGAGCCGCCGCCTTTGACAGTGAATATTTTTCCCTCGATCTTCATAATTTTTAGCTATTTTTTAAGCACTTCCCGTCACCTAAATTCCGCTCTCATTGGCGACCACGGGATAGGGCGACTCAGCCCGTCGAATCCACGAACATATCTGCACATAAACAACCAAAGAAGCATCAAACTGATACAAAACAATTATATACTAAAACTCAGCACAATGCTTCCCCTAACCCTGGACAGAACCAAGGCATAACAGCCACAAGGAATAGGCCTAGCATCATCTAATAGAAGATCCGAAGTGAGTCACTAACCAGCTGCTCCAACACAGCCAAACTAAAAAGAACTGCCAAAGAGGTTGCCCTAAGTGGTAGTCTGAACTACTTACCAACTAAAGACAACACCACTAGGAGCTCCTCCAAGGCGAGGACTCCTATAGCCGGATCAAGGAATATTTTTGTTCAGTACATGTCTTCTTTTAGGGTTTTTATTTTATTGACATACTTGGGCATGTAAAAAGGAGGGAGCTGAGCGTAGTGACCCAAGGAGAACAGGGCATCGGTCTCAGGACCTGTCTCGGCACCCAAGAACCTACCAAGCCCTCGCAAGGCGACACTTAATCCTTTTCTAACGCTCACTTTTATTTTCGCTCCAATCTTCCTTGATTTGGTATTATTTATCCAGCAAGAAGCCACCCCTAGGAAGACAAGGTATCGGCCCCTGGTCTGACTCGTCCCCAGGAACCTACCAGGCCTTCGCAAGGCAATGAGCAACGGCTTATATATTTTCTTTTCTTTGATAGGGGTTAGAACCCCTTTTTACACACCTTCGTATTGATATTCATCTTTTAGGATATTCAGGATTTCTTGGCATCATCATTATTATCTTCTGGCAGGCTTCTCTAACTGCCTCACTACTAACAGGAACTCCTAGAACGGCTGCCTAGCAGGTTAGCAAGACAGGGCCACCAGGACTTCCTTCTAAAACAGGTCTTTCAATGCCTGACAATGTCTTTACAGGAGGCAATGACTACTCCGACCTCCCTCAAATATACTTAGCCTAAACCTGGGACTTCATGCCTTGGTTGCCGGTCCCCAAAAAAAATGTATCCCCTCAACAAGTACAAACACACATATAACAGGAAAGAAAGGTACTCGTAAAGGAGAGGTATCACCTGGATTGGCCACAAGAAGCTTCCATCGCAGCAAAGGCTCCTCCAGGCTCCACCAAATTCCACGAACCACGAAACCTGTCCAGCACAACACTTAAAACAAAAACCCGATTAAACGCACCCGCACTAGACAGGGAAATGGCCCTCTTGGCCTAATGAAATCAAACACTTTACTACAAAACTGAATCGGCCCTCTTGGCCTAATGAAATCAAACGATACTATGCAGAACATCCACCTGGAAACAACCATGATAGACATCAAAGCATAGTATTCCCAGGGGAACAAAGGCGCATAGCCCTAAACTAGGTGCATTAAATTATGACCTATCCCTCCTACGTATATCGCAAGAGGTGTTCGTATTACATGTCGTCGAATCAGTCTATGGGTCCCTGATAATAAAGGCAGATGAGTCTTGCTTACCCTCTGCATTACCCAAATCAACCATCGTCTGCCAAAGAGGGCATGTTCAGAAAGCATACCCCACAAACGACCAGGTCCTGTCTCATCATCAATAGATATATCGGGACAAGGGCCACAATTAAAGAAGAGGTCCTCTTCATACGCAAGATTAGCCAATGAATCGGCAAACTGATTCCAATTCCGTGGAATCAGCTGAAAAGACACTCTATCGAATTCGTCTAGCAGGGCTATGGCAGTATGATGGTACATACAAAGGATGGGGTTTCGTACCATGTACGTCCCATTGAGTTGATTTAAAACCAACTGAGAGTCCCCTTTCACCAACAACTGGTGGATACCACCCTTCTTCGCAATATTCAAACCCATAATCAGGGCTTTGTATTTTGCCATATTATTGGTAAAATTCACCCCGAGATAAGCAGCTAACTTCATGACAATGCGTCGGCGGGGGTCTCGGATGACAACTCCTGCACTTCCTTTTTTGCATGCACCCCTGGACGCCCCATCAAAGTACAAGGTGTACGTCCATAAAGGGTTTACATATCCTGCCATCCTGGACTCTACGCGTAATTATGGTAATCGAAATTCAGCATATTCAACGGGTGGACTGTAGGCTCCATCCCTCCATCATCATTGAATTCGACAGGGATGCTCGTCAAAATTTGTAGGCAGTGATGGCAGAAGACCTTGATTTCCCAAATAAATGTCCCGCCTTCTTGCTCAATCACCTTGTATCCTTTGCTCCACCAAATGAGCTTTCCCTGATGATACCTCTGTTCTAAATATGGGTGTTCTAAATAAGGGATCAGACGACCCATCAACCTCTATCACGATTTTCTGGCAGATGTTTGATCAATCTTGCCTAGACCTGCAAGGCAGTCATAGCATTATTACAATCAGAAGTAATAAGGTTTAATCTTATTAAGATTAACCTTATTTTTAAATTCTATCCCTTCAAGGTCAGCTAACAACACTGTAGATTTATTCTTTCCTATCCTAACGATCTTATAAGGCCCATCCCATTTGGGTTCGAGCTTGCCTGGAAATAATTCACGTCGTGCGTCATAATACAGAACAAGATGTCCTTTCTTGAAGGTGTATTTCTTGGCTTTGAGGTCGTGCAGCTGCTTCATTCGGCGCTTCGCCACTTCTTGGTGTAATAAGCTCTGCAACTTAAGCTCATCTAAATGTGCCAGTGTCGTCAAGCGCTCAAAAAGAGCGTCTTCATCGCTCAAAGAATGATTGATGGCGAACCGAATAGTCGGCAGCTCAATCTCTAAAGGCAAGACACACTCCTCCCCATATACTAACTTGAACGGGGTATGGCCAGTGGCTCGTTTGAAAGTCGTATTATAGGCCCACACTGCCACGTATTACTTTTTATCCCAATCCCGTTTCTTTTCCGACACAGTTTTGGACAGGATGCCCACAAGCTGCTTGTTGGTGCTTTCAACCTAACCATTGGCTTGCGGATTATATGGGGTTGTCTTGTTATGCTTGATGTTCCACAACTCTGTCAAACCTTTGATCACCTTATTCAGGAAATGCGTTCCGCGGTCCGACACTAATTCTTTCGGCGGACCAAACCGGCATATTATCTGCTCTAAAAGGAAACTAGCAGTTTCTTTAGCATCATCTTTCCTTGTTGCCCGTGCTTCTGACCACTTTGTGCAGTAGTCAGTTGCTACAATGATGTAACGCTTTTGTGTAGTCGATGACGGAGTAATAGGACCCACAAAGTCTATTCCCCACTTCTCAAATGGAAGTATCGCCATAATAGGGGTGAGTGGTCGTTTCCTATTCTCTCGATTGTCGTGTCGTTGGCAAATATCGCATCGCTTAACATACGCAAACGCATCCTGGAAGATGGCAGGCCACCAATAACCTGCTCTTAAAGCCTTTTGTGCTGTAAGCCGCCCAGCAAAATGGCCACCGCAAGCAGAATCATGGCACTCCTCCAAAATGAATGGCACCTCGTCAGGCATCACACATCGGCGATAGATGTCATCAACCCCTTGCCGATATAATGTACCTGCGATCAAGGCAAACTTTAACGCTTGCTGCTTAATTTTCCTTTTCTCAGCCTTAGATAGTCCGCCTCTCCTGTTGATAAATAATGCGTTATTGCAGCATACCAGGAGGGAATAGATGCCGTATCTATTTTAAATAACATCTCCATGTCACTACCTTCAGCCACAGATTCTTTCGGCTCCCCAAAGTCCACTAGACATTCCACGATGCCTTGCAACCTTGGTGGCTTACTCTTGATTTCATAATCAAATTCCTGCAAAGTGATTAACCACTTTGCTAGACGATCAGGCGGCTGTAGCTTATTCATCAATAATCGAAGTCCCTCCGCCTTCGTATAAAGCACGACTTTCTCATAGAGAATGTAATGCCTAAATTTCTTGGTCCCAAAGACCATCGCTAGACACAGCTTCTCCATGTAGGTGTAATTGATTTCGGATACCCCCAGCTTCCGACTAGCAAAAGCAATCGGGTGGTACCACTTCTCTTCCCAAATTTGGGCTAAACAGCAGCTGATACTATACATGGTGGCTGCTGAGAATATATAGAACACCTCACCTCTTTTAGGTGCTTTTAAAACGGGCGCTCTTGCTAGCTCTTGTTTCACATCCTCGAATGCTACCTTACAAGGGTCACCCCATACAAATGAACAGCTAAAGGACAATAAATTTGTAAGTGGCAACGTTCTTTCTGCTAAGGCGTTAATGAATCTACGGTAGTAACCAACCGAAGACAGAAAGCTATGAACTTCTTTCGGAGTGCGTGGTGGACCCATGGCAACTATAACTTTGACCTTCTCGGGGTCTGTCGCAATTCCTACCGAACTGACCACATGGCCCAGCAATAGCCCATAAGGTACTCCAAAAACACACTTCCGTGGGTTTAGGGCGATGCAAAATTGTCTACAGCGCTCAAAGCATTTTCTTAAAATGATCAACTGCCTTGGTCTCACGGTGGCAGCCCCTAAGTCATCAATAAACACCTTCAACTCTTCAGGGGATATGTCACCGAATGTCTTATCTGCTGTTCGTTGCCACGAACCAGGCGCATTGCATAAACCAAAGGCCATCACATGGTACGCAAAAGTACCAAATACAGTAATGAAAGTTGTTTTCAACTTATCCTCTTCTGCAATTGCCATTTGGTTATACCCTGCAAAGCAATCCATAAACGAATATATCTCCCTACCCGCTAATTGATCCAAGATCTGGTCAATAAATGGCAATGGGTAGTAGTCCTTAACTGTCTGCTTATTCAGCTCCCTAAAGTCTACACATAAACGGATTTGATTATTCTTCTTCTTTCTAATCACAACTGGCGAACACCATTCCGTGTGTTGCACAGGAAAAATCAAACCCGCTTTTCGAAGCTTCTGTAACTCTTCAAACAACCCGTCCCTCAGTTCGAAAGGCATACGCCTTACTTTCTGTCGTACAGGACGACTGCCCTCTTTCAACGGAATTGTATGAACAGCAAGACTAGGAGGAATGCCTCTCAACTCATCATAACTCCAGGCAAAGATATCACGGAATTCCTGGATCAAGGCCACATAGTCCTCCCTTTCTGTTGTACTGAGCATGGACCCTAATTTGATTGGCCGCGAATCATCAGGCGTACCAAGGTCTAGCTCGATAACATCTGCATCTCTTATACGATCTTGGGCCTCTATCGGCTCGTTCAAAGTGATCTGATAGATGTCCTCTGTGGTGGATCCCTCTTTGGACTCATCACTCGATGATGTCTCACTGGCAGATAAATCTTCTAATGTCTCCAATTCTGTAGAAGATAGAGGAGCTCTCTCACTCTGCGGGGACTCAGGATAAGCATCAACCACCACACGCTGGGCACCTCTGCCGAATATCAATCGACCGGCGGGTATATCCACTTGGCAATCCGCTTGCAAGATCCAAGGTCGTCCAAGTAATACTTGGTAACTTGGCCGCCCTGCAAAACGAATCACCCTAAAGTCCAACAGGCATTCTACATTTGCAACAGTGACATGGACCTTAGTAATGCAGCCTTCCGGCTGTCTCAAACTGTCATCCGCCATTCTGAGAATTGTGGAAGTATCTTTCTGAATCGCAAGACCCAACCTTTCCATCAGTTCAGAACTCATAATGTTAACAGATGATCCCGTGTCGACAATGGCGTAATCTACTAATATCCCATCGACATAGGCTGCAACCCTTGGGCAATGCTTCTCAGCATGCTCGAACCAGTCATCACCAACTCGCGCAATACCCAAAGGTTCTACAATATACCCGGTACGTAGGATCTTTCTAAATTCCTTGCGTACTCCTGGGGAAAGCTTAATAAGCTGTAAAAGATTCACATCCGGCTTGACTTCGCAAAGAGAGCCCGCCAAATCGAATTCATGATAGTTCGATAGAGCTCGCTTTTCACGCCAAACCATCCGCTCTTTAGGTCGCTGAACTGGCTTTATTGCCTCTTTCTTAACTTTCACCTTCTTCTTTGGTGGTTCCTTATCGGCTTTACTTTCTACGGGCTTCAGAGGTCCCTCTTCTAGGGCAGGATCCAAAACTTGCGTTCCTTTGTCGCCTTGTTTAGGGTTCCCGTCGACAGGCTTATCCTTGTCGGCTTCTCTACCCTTTTTACCTCTTGTAAGGACAGCTCGTAGATTAGAGGTTTCAGCATCGTTAACGCGTACAGCCTCAATCAAACTAACCCCACTACCACTTGGTAGCTCCTCTACTGTAGTCTTTGGCCGTTGAAGTATTTGTTTAGGCCCATTTTCTGGCTGGGAGTCATTTCCTTGGGCACGATGATTGACAGGCCCTGGTTGCCGACTACCACGCTGGAGAGAACTGATCTTACTCCAGCAAGTAGCTGCTAGATGGCCGGATTTTCCACAAATGTCGCACTTAACATTTGGGCAATTTCTTGGATAGTGCTGCCCGCCACACCATTTGCAACTAAACCTCGACGGTGCACCCTCCTCCGGGTATCTACTTCCTATCAAATTTTGTTGTTTTTTAAGGAAGTTGACATCAACAGCTATTTGTCGATACTGCTCCGTAATCATGTCGGTATAATGCTTCATCATGTCCTTAACCTCGCCAAGAACATTGGAAGAACTCGACTCATAGCCTTGGTCATTACCATGTCGCTCCATCGGCCTAACAATTCGATTAGGCACAGGCTGTTGAGCTACAGGCATGGTATTAGAATTGACCGCCTGGCCTCCACCATTTGGAGCCATTTGACTGCCCGTAGGCATCGACATGCTAGGGGGAGCTGGTAATAAAGGGACATTCTGTATCATGTTCCCTCTCCCATTAGGGTTAGCCATCGCTATCCCTTGGCCACTACTGCCATTGGCTATTGCCATATTGTTTCCCAATACTAAACCCATGTTCGAATTGCCTCTAGAAGCATAGGCTGCTTGTAATCGGGATTCCACCTCTTGTGCTCGTGTAATGGCAATATCTATATCCCTCAAGGGGACACTACTCAACTGCAATTGGATATTAAAGTCCAACCCATGTAGGAAATATTGCAATTGGGCAGCTGCGGGGATAGGAATAGAGGTGTCCAACTTACAGAAAACCTCTTTTATCTTCTTCGCATAAGCACGAATATCCTCGTGTGGATCTTGGCGGGTCACGTTGAGTACACGCAACCAATATTGCCCACCCCTTTCAGGGGCAAACTCCCTTCGAAAAGCTCCATAAAATGCATCAATATTCAATATGGTTCCGGCTTCTAAACCATGATACCATATAGCGGCTCTTCCTTTGAGAGTCATATTGAAGAACATCATTAAATGTCCTTCCTCTTGAATGCGACAGTTAAACATTAGCTTTTAAAACTCCCTAATGTGAAGTTCCGCATCTTCCTCAACTAACCCATTAAAAATGGGTAGCGGGTAACCTATAGCCGGCAAATCCGTCGTTCCTGCTGGAATTGCAATAGGCTGTGCCATGACGCGGATTGGATTTGCACTAGGAATAAAGACCGGTGGGGTTACACCTCCCGTACTTGACGTGGAATGGCTTATAGAAGGAAGGGGAGCACTAGAGCTTCCACCTTCTCCTAACTTACTGCTTGGGGTCCTAAGACCACTAGATCCACTCCCTCGTAAGGGTTCAGCACCGCTACGCTTAGGGGAATATCTCCTAAAAATTTCAGCACGTAGCCTAGCTCTTTCGTCTCTTTCCTGCTTTTGGATTTCTGCTAGACGATGCTTATCAATAAATAACAGATCAATCTCAGTATCCTTTGGCATAAACTGCTGGTTGGTCCTTAAACAACCAGGATTCGAGAACCGCCACTTTTAAGCGGCTCCCGGCAGACGCACCACTGATGGACCTAAAAACGGGCCGGCACTGGCTCATGCACTAGCCGGACCTTGTCACTACGCACAAGACAACCCCTCGGCCTCGCGGCCAGGAGCGTCTATCAAAATCTCTGCCTTCCTAAACATTGCGTTTGTAATACGTTGTAGTCCAACTGATCCTAACCCAATATTACTCCTCAGAGGGAGTCCCTTTCACATAGCCAAAAGGCTCGAATCACATACACATGGGGTTCCTCCTACGGCTGAATGCCGTCAACCCTCTGCGACTCTCCTACACCTTGGGGATTGGCCCCTCGATGCGTCGCTCAACATTTAGACATTTCGCACAAACGTCGCTCAAGGTACCAAATAAGCAGGAATGTACCATTGTCCTTACTTGATTTCCCCTTTAGGATCCCACGACTAGCCTACAGCATGGGTATCTCACTGCCTCTCAACGTAGGTCATGTCCTCATAAACCAATTGCAATGCATGTCCAGGAGCTAATCACTGATACTTTTAAATCTTTTCATGCTCCATGCATTTGGTGAATGTCTAGTGCTCAAACATTTAGCAAAACGGTATCGTGCACAAGTGCAAAACATCTCTTTCATGCTTTTCTTTCTAACCGCTTTGTGCTTCGTTGCATGGGCTTAGCACCGAGGTGATCCTCGTGCTACTAAGCCCTTAATTTTAATTATCACCCGTCCTAAATGCTATGCATAGAAATCAGCAACTTTCCCATCACTTCACACGGCATTTAGACATATTTCAACTTCTTTACCCTTCCCCGTTTAAATAGTGCATCGTTGGATAGATTTATAGGGTATTTTGACATCATTTTATGTATAGAAAGCGGAAAAAAACCACACTAGAACAAAAAGATGGGGTTGAACTGAGGCAAATCCTCATGCTTCAGTCCCCACAACCATTCACAAACATTGCTCTTATTTATCCTCATTTTTCGGAACCCAAAATGCATTTTTCCCCTATTTTTTAGGGTTTTTCTCTATTTTTCCTTATTTTCCTGCATTATTTAATTACTGAAAATTCAAAACAGGTTATGGGCTGTGGCCCTTAGTTCCTTCTTGCAGAAAAATGAAAGTTTAGTTGATGTTCCTATTCATTTTTCCATTTTCATGCCAAAAACCCTCATTTTCCCTTATTTTTTCATGTTTTACGTGTTTTAGCATATTATTTTGAACCATAAAATGCATATTTTTCTGATTTTTTGATCATGACCAGCAAGAACTCATAGAAAACAGTATCATGAACAATTATTATCCCACATGAACACCATTTCATCCATCAAAAGCCATAAAAACTCAAATTTCCTTTGAAAATCTTAAATTACCGCTTATTTGCGTGTTTCGGGTTTTGTATCCATGGCTGTAGATTTGGAAAACAGCAACACTTCATGTCCAGCAACATCACAAATCACCATTCTCAGCCCGTGTAGCAATCCGGTCCATGCCGGACAAGCCTCCATCATTCTTTCTTCTTCCTTCTTCTCCCCACATGAACTTGCCTTTAGAAGAGAGAGAGGGAGGAGAGAGAAAGACTGAAATCAGAATTCTCCAAAGAGGGCATCATTGCGCGAGCGAAGGGCGGCGATAGAGTCTGCATACAGAGGGGAATGAGGGGCAATGATGATTGAGGGGGGTTGTTTGCAGGCTGCATACTCCATTGATCAACAATGGGGCGCATTTTTCGGCGCCTGCTGTCCACGATTCCTCTCCACGATTTGTTGCATCTCCAACCTCCAAAGTTTCATGTTACATTTAAATTTGGGCTCCCAAGGGTCACTTGCCCATCTTGGCCAAATTTTGTCCACCCCTTCGCATCTTGACCGGTTTCTTGGCCATTTCCCCGTCCGGACTCGGAATCGAGCTCTGAAAAATCCTGGGTGTCCGGCTTAGCATCCCGCATTGGCCAGTAGCTTGTGTCAACCCGCACGACTGTCTGAAAAATTATGAAAAATCAACAAGTGTCGCTCGGGCGCCTTTAAAGCACTTTGGCGCTTAAAATCGTCCTAGATCGAGCCGCCACCTTTGACAGTGAATATTTTTCCCTCGATCTTCATAATTTTTAGCTATTTTTTAAGCACTTCCCGTCACCTAAATTCCGCTCTCACAGGTCACTGATAGTGAAATGTCTCATGCAGGGCAAGACATTCGTAGCATAACTGCTTAGGAATCACCGGTAGATGCATATTCATTGTATGCATATTTAGTAACGGTACAAAACACGCATGTACTTGTGGAAGAAAAATGAAAAAGAGATGAAGATATTGCATGGACATCTAAAAGAATGACAAGAAGAAGTGTGGATCAGCCTAAAGCTCCAAATCAGCCACCTCCCAAATATGTTGGAGCAGAAATAGGATAACAAAGAAGAGGGAAAAAAGAAGGGCAAGCAGCCATGATATAAGTTGCAATCTGACATTGAGACAGTCACAGATCTTAAGAAGGTTCTTGAAGAACGGATCTTAAACAGTCTGGTGGAATTTACCTTAGAAGAGGTGCTTGGCATTGCCAAGCGAGAATTTCTTGATGAGATCATTGACATAATTAAAAGGAAGCGTCAGTTTCTTGGTGATACCACTAGCGCATTGCTGCAATTTGAAGAGGAAATTGGTTTGTTGGGTATTTAGGCTGAATATGAGCATGAAGTAAGTACTGGATTATCTATGCAGGATGCTACTAATCAATGGATAGCATGTGGAAAAGAGAAGAAAGTCGCTGAAAATGCATTTTCTTGTAGAAATATGCATGGTGAAGTGAGGCAAATGCAACAATATGGAGAAGAGACTCTAGGATTTATTCCTTGAAGCCACTACACAAGAAATCATTGGGCTAGAGCTACCACTGAAATGGTAGTGAAAATAGGGGAATGTGAAACTCCTTGTGTTGCTTTACTTGACCATGGGTTTGAGATAAATGTCATTGAGCGGGGATTGTATGAAAATGGTGCATGGCCTATGGACACTGATCATGGTTGGCGTATGATGGCTGCAAATAATTCTTCAAGGGAGCTCTATGCTGCATGTCCTAATGTAAAAGTGACAATTGGTGATGTACAGGAAGAGCAACACTTCTTTGTGCAGGATAATTCCTCATATGTAGTGATTTTGGGACAGCCCTATATTACAAGTGTGCGTATGGAAACAAAGGTGCTTGATGATAGTTCTGTTTATGCAAGAGTTAGAAGCAAGGATGGGAGAAAAGCAGTCCAATTTCTTACTGTTTGTGTTAATCATCCTAGAAATCGTGGTACGCTTCGAGAGTCTCCTTTGGTTCCAAATGCAAGGGAATTCAAAGACCTGGATTTTCATTAAGCACTGCTCTAATGTGGGGCTACAGTAGTGTTGTTCGGAGGGTGTACTCGCCTCTTGGTGAAATGAAGCATGTATTTACTATTGGTAATTCTCAGTTTACATCAAACAACTCATATTGGTTTAAGCCTATGGAAGCTATGTGTAGGGCTGAACACATATCTATGAAGCAGGCTATTAAGAAACTGAGAGCATTGGAACTGTTAGCTGAAAATGATGGCATTTCAGGCATCTTTTATGGGCTGAATATTACTGACACTATGGTTGAAATTTCAACAACTATACATGCAGAAAATGAGGCTGAAAACAGAGTGTTGTCAGTATGTTCTTTGGATATGTATGATGTTATAGCATTGTTTTCTCAATAGAGGAAGGATTACAATGGGCTAAAGCACTTGTGGAGACAAAGTAAAAGATAGTTGACAAAAAGGTGAAACCAATTTCTTTGCCACTTTCACTAGAGAGTGAGGGTATGTATGAAAAAGTGTCAAGGAAGCCAAGCTTACAGGATCCTAAAGATATAGGTCATCAGTTTACATCTAAAACATTGCAGGAATGGAAAGTTGGTGCAGAAGGGTTTCTTTTGCCTGTTGCGAGAGAGTGTTTTATGCGGATGTTGGCTAGACATGGGAAGGCATTTGCATTCTAGCCAAGTGAAATAGGTTGTGTGGATCCAAATGTTGTCTCTCCTATGGTCATATTTACTGTGCCACATGTACCATGGAACTTGAGGCCTGTTCTAGTGCCTAAAACTTACTTGCCAAAGCTGATGGATTTGCTAAATGAAAAGAGTCGCATGAAGATTTTGGAGCCTTCTTCAGCCCCGTACTCAAATCATTGGTTTACTGTGCCAAAAAAGAATGGGGCTTTGAGATTTATTCAAGACATGAAACCGGTCAATAAAGTGGCCATAAGAACTGTGGGTGCAGGTCCTATGGTTGATGAATTTGCAGGTAGAGCGATCTTTGGGTGATCTTTACTCGGGTTATGATTAATTTTAGCTTGCAATTGAAAGCAGGGATATCACAACCATGAAGAATCTTTTGGGGTTAGTACAGATGTGTACTCTCCCATAGGGTGCAACAAACTCAGTGGCACACATGACAAATGCTATGAATAGGGTACTTAGGGATTTTATACCACAATTGACTATGCCCTTCTTGGATGATGTTCCAATCAAAGGGTGTGCAATGGATGAAAAGAATGAAGAGATGGATGCTCATGGATGCAGATAGTTTGTTGTAGACCATATTGTGGATTGTGAGAGAATTTTGACACATCTAGAAGAGGTGCATTTAACTCTTTCTGGACAAAAGTCTGTCTTTGGAGTTGAAGAGGTTTTGATTGTTGGGCATATGTGTGGGCCTTATGGGAAAAGGCCATCACTAGCAAAAATAGATGGGATTGATAGGATGTGAGATGTATGCACAAATGTATCAGAGGTGCGTAGATTATTGGGTGCATGTGTGTTCTATTTGATATGGATTCCTCACTTTGCACATGTAGCTGATGCTCTTTATTAGCTTCTAAGGAAAGGTCAAAAATTTCATTGGGAAAGAAAGCATAAAAAAGCAATGAAGAAATTGAAGCAACTCTTAAATTTTGCTCCTACATTGAGAAAGGCTGACTATTCACATGGAAAGCCTATCATTATTACTGTTGATATAAGCCCAATCGGCATTGGATGGGCAATTGGGCAAGATGATGAGGAAGGGCAAAGATATACAATATGCTTTGGTTCAAAAGTATTGACTGAATGACAGAGAAGATATCCATAGGTTAAAAGAGAATTGTGGGGAATTGTGAGAGCCCTTAAATGTAATAAGGAGTATTTTATGGGTGCTCATGTAGTCATTGAGACCGATTGTTTGCTGGTATTGGGTATGATTACTAGTTGTGCTACCCCGGACATTGCTATGCTCCAGTGGATTGCATACATCAAATCTTTGAACCCTGAATTTTATCATATTGTAGGAAGAGATAACTCAGTGGGGACAGACATGTTATCTCAAGCAGGTTATGAGAATGAAGATGGAATGATGGATGAGGAGGAAGAAGATGACTTTATTATGGCTGAAAATGATGTTGCAAGAGTGAATTTAGCAATGCAAGGTGTTGCTACAGCATTAACAGAAGCTTGGACAACAAAGAGAAAACACTTTAGATGTTTTGCATCTTGTGTAGAAGTGTTTCTGGAAGAGAAATGTGCAAGAGACTGAGAATTGGTCAATATCTCAGTACATTAACAAAGAGAGATGAATGGTCAGATGAGGAGTTTAAGAAGATCAAGAGGAAAGCCTATGGAATTTTCTTAAAAGATGGATACTTATGGAAGCATACTAAAAAGAAACAGGGTATGCCATTGCGAGTTTTGGGTGATAGAGCTTCACAAGTAACTCTTATGCAAAAATTTCATGAAAGCTTATGGACTGGTCATAGAGGTATTTGGAGTACTTTTACAAAGATCAAAGAAAGATATTGGTGGCAATTAGAGAAATATCACCCAAGCTTATGGGTGTGCCATTGCGAGTTTTGGGTGATAGAGCTTCACAAGTAACTATTATGAAAAAATTTCATGAAAGCTTATGGGCTGGTCATAGAGGTGTCATAGAGGTGTTTGGGGTACATAACCTTGAAGGAAATGACAAAAGTGAAAGAGGTCACATATTCTAAAGGCATTGGAAAAAGCATGTGGAGAGAGGGTAAAAGAGTGGCCACGATTGCTCCCTTATGCTTTGTGGGCCGACATAATAACTCATAGTGCTGTTACACGATATATGCCTGCAGAATTGATGTATGGTCAAAAACCTATCATGCCGATAGAAGAGATGATAGTCACATGGAGTGTGATACCTTGGGAGGAGGAGTTGAATCGAGAGGAGTTGTTGGCCTGACGCATTAGATAGTTGGAAAGAAAGTCAGAAGACATAGAGGCATCAACTACAAAGTTAAGGGCAACAAGGATACAGAACAAGGAATGATTTGATAAAAGATATAGACTGAGACCAAGAACCATACAAGATGGGGATTGGGTATTGGTTTATAATAGCAGTTTAGATAACCAACATAGTGCCATGCGTAAAGTTTCCAAAAGATGGTTTGGACCCTATGTGGTAAGATAGGTGTTTGATTGTAACGTGTCCACTTGTATCTTCAGGACATGTCTTAGCAGTCCATCGGAAAGGGTGTCTAGAAAGCTCCGCCCGGTACTCCCATGGAATGTTACGGGGTTTGCAATCTAGGGCTTTCCGCGTCGGCCATGTAGCGGAAGTATTCCGACCGTTCCCACTTAGGATCGACCTGAATTAGGGTTTTCCTTATTGGTCATTTCCTAACGGCAACTAGCATCAGACCCAAGCGAACTAGTTTACGCAGAAATGCCAGGTCCGAAGCGGATTCACGCTGCACTTGATTCAAAGAGAATGGGAAACGAGAGGGATGCAAAGCTTAACCTCTCTACCATAAGGCATAGTCCCATTCCATTTCCCTAAAACAACGTAAATCGGGTTTAATCATAACTCTAGGTCAATACTTTTGTTGTTCGTGTTCTTTGACGATCTCCTTACTATCCATCATGATTTGAGAAAAGTTCCTAGCCAACCGAGACCACCCATCCGTAGGACGGACCTATGGCCCATCCTATGCACTTTCCTTGGGTTATTTTAGTTATTTAATTACCTAACACATTAGTGGAACATGTAACAACCAGCTTCTTTAATTAACCTGTTAGGCACTGGTTCCTTCACGTAATCTATCACTTGACATTGAAAAACAATATCAGGCAAGTTCCTTATTAATAGGTTATCATATTTATCTTTGAAATACAAAGAGTCCAGCCTGTAGGCTTATCCACAATCCGCTCGAAGGCTATCCAGCAATCCACAGGCATCACTAATCCAAGTTTCCACCCGTAGACTAGTATGCGGGCCTCGAGATCCAATCTCGAGTCACGTTAGCCTCTTGTGCAAGGCCTAAAAGGCGAGGGATTTACGGCCAGAGCCCCCTTTGGCACCCAAGCATCCTCCTGCTCCAAGTAGCGCTCAACGGAGAGACCTCTTGCGACAGGTTCGGTCCACATGCCTGGTGCGGTTAACAACCCCCTTGGTTAGGGTCAGGTAGGCAGACAGGGGTAACTGAAGTTGCCTCTCCCTTCAGGACTTCAACCTAAAGTATAGATATCCATTTATCTTTTAATTCATTGATCAAACAAAGCCAAACAATGCTCTAAAATCTGTAGCAAGCACAAACATTTCCATTGATCATTTTTTGTTGGCAAATTGCTAAGGAATGAATCCTTACTTTCGAATGCATCCAGCACTCGATCCGGGATGACTTGAGACTTGGCAAGATCCCCTATATCCTCGGTTAGGGCGTACCCTATTAACCCAACTTGGTCAAACCTTAAGTTCATTGGTTACTTCAGTTTATCGGCTGGTCTTTAATTTCCAATCAATCTTCTTTACTCAAGAAAGATACTAAATTAGGATGATTATTCATCCTCTTGCAAGATAACTTACGTAAGGACTTGCCATCCTCATTGTGAGAATTCAGCCATTTCCTTGTGATCCAATCACAAGATCGTATGACTCCGTACTTGTTGTGCAAGTGTCACATTGAACTATAATGGAGTCACGAAACAATCTGTTTCGGGTTACTAGGCTGACGTCGTTAGACCTAGGGTTTCCAAGTTTCATCTTGTAAGATTCTTAGGGACAAAACCTAGCTCACTTTCCAATTTCATTTCACTGTCCCCTACATTTAGTGAATGTGGGCAAGTATTTAAGGTATAGGAGTTTCCATTTTAGTGATACTTAACGATTAGGTCACATGTTAATTTCCTAGTGAATTTCTTGGAATTCAACTCTTTCTAAACGAGTACTCTACGGTTTAGGTGTTCTAGGTTTATATCAATTTGGTTAACTCTAGAAAATAATTACCTGATCATTTCCACATGACTCGTTGTCTATGCGTAAAACTTATCGATTAAGGCCAAGGTTAATTCCAACTAATCTTCCTATAACACAATATTAGTGAGTTTGGGAATGTCCAAATTCCCATTTTTTGAATACTAAAAAGGTGGCACACGGATTACATGCCCATAAGTTTCTCAAAACCATATGATATGACCTATCATTGGAAAGCGGTTAAAAATGGAATCTATTAAGCTATACAACACTCGATTTGGAGTTATAGTGTTCAAGTTATGAAAAATCCAAAGATTTGACCACATGTCCCAAACTTATGGGAAATTTCCATATTCCCCAATATGGTGTTCTGTCTTTGCGAACAAAATTCATGCTAAACAAGCAACCTTTTACTTGATAATTTATGCAGTTGACAAACGATATTTTTCTAGAGTTTATGCATCGTAAGAATCATTTCATGCTTGCACTTTCTGTGATGATTCATTGCGAAGAGGATATGGGTTAATAGTGTGATACGTAGATTTTACATATAGGCTTAAATGAAGTATACTATTTTAATGGAAAATAATCTAGTTTATAATTCATTTCAATGCATAAAGCTATTTGCTAGAAATGTGTTTATGCTTTCTTTAATTTGCATGTTTCATTTAAAAGTATTGATGACTAACTTCCTCCGTTGTGAGCATCTAGGACAAAAATATATCATATTTCTAACAATTAACCCTACATGATTGAATTACAACAATATCAAATAAAAATTAGGAAGGAAAACCTGGGCTTGGGGTGAAATATCCACGTGGATGCTAGGAGACGACCCTCCCGCGGTTGCGCCTTGGACTTTCTTAGGAGGCATCGCAATTGTAGTCTTTCGGATGTGGAAGCAGCTTTACACCTCCTCTTTGGAATTCCACCATCGCTCCCTTGCACCGTCCGTCGAAAGCAGTTTTAGAAGGCTCCCTAGAGGCTTTTTGAGTGGAAAAGGAAGGTGCCAAATGACCCTTAACATTCCTCTTTCTTTTACGTGTGGGAAAAGAAACAAGGTGCGGGAGAGTTCCAAGGGGTATTTTTACATGGCCTAAGGGGGATTTTAACAAAACATGGGGGGAAAAGAGAAATGTTCTTTGGATAACCTTTTATGGGGGAAAAACCCTAAGGGGGAAACTCCAAGGAAAAAGTAACCTTAAAGGTTTTAAGTAAGGGTCTAAGGACCCTTAGGGGAAATTTGGAGGAAAGGGGTTTCAAGAGGCCGCGGGAAAGGGGCTAAGGGGAAAAAAAAGGGGCTTATGAATTTAAACACGAGGGAGGGGGGGGGAAGGGTTTCCAAGGTCCATGGGAAGGGGGCTAAGGGAAGAAAAAAGGGGCTTATGAGTTTAAATGGGGGGGGAAGGTTTTCCAACATCCACGGGAAAGGGGGGCCTAAGGGGGGTTAAAACACCGGGGGGGGGGGGGGGGGGGGGGGGGTGAGTGGTTTTGAAGCCCAAGAGAAAGGGGGCTAAGAAGGCCCCCCTTTAGAAGCTTCTAAGCTTCCAGAAGCTTGCTGGGGGGGTATTAAGGCCGTCAGTCGCTCGTCGATGGCAAAATCAGGCGGCAGCGGCGTTTCGACAGCCCTTGTCTAGTAGAGTGCTCCCTCAAGTCCTTTCTCTCTTGCGTCGACTGCTCAGAGTGGCAGTAGCACTCTCTTCCTCTTTCCTCCAAGCGGCAACAGCCCAGGGTTTAAATAGGGGAGGAAAGGGGGATCCTCCCTCTCCTTCATGTCAATTGGCATGGCACTAAGGGTGAGCAAGGTCCAGCAAGGAGCTTGCTGGACCTTCTATTCCCCTCTCCCCCTCCAGCACGACTGTTGCTGCCTGGGGGGGAGATAAGCAAAAAAAAAATCCCATTAACCTTAATAAATTTTCAAAATGCTACATCATTATCCCATTACCTAAAAAGGAGGTTCATGTGTGAATTGCAATGTTTGATATATTACATTGATAATGCTACTTATGCATTAAATGAGCTAGATGGAATAGCCATCAAACTTTTGGTAGCAGGAAAAAGAATCAAATTATTCAAAAGGCGAGAATCTACTACCTATGAGTTGCCAGAATTGGAAGAAAATAGTGGTCATGATATAGGGGCTAGCCAGGAAGATATGGAAGATGAAGAAGTAAAGGATATGGTTGCAGAGGATGAGGAGGACTCTGAATCCGGTGAGAACTCGGATTTTGGCACATACCGGAGGATGTGCATGTTCAGAGGGGGTGGATATCGTGATGTTATGAGGACACAGTGTGAAAAAGTATGGAATGCATCATCATCCGACTTCTTTATTGATCGAGAGAGTCAATGTGATCTGAGCCATTAGTACTAGTGTGAGTTGCATGGATTATCCAAAATAACTAGATTTTTGGATAATTTTAGTCTATTTTTTATATTAATTATTGTAAAAATCTAAAAAAGTTAGAAAAAGCTTCTAGATTAGGATGGCATGCAAAAAGCTAGTTTCTTTTTCAGCCAATTAGGGGATTTTCACAAGAAGGACATACTAACAAAATCGCACGTGTCGCGATCGCTATAAATAGGCTAAAAACTACAGATTGAACTGAAAGAAGAAGAAGAAGTAATCTGGGAGATCTGTGATTAGGTGTTCTAGGGTTTTACCCCCCCTTTCGAAGCCAACGGAGCCATCAGATTTGGGTTCCGGGTAGGAGAGAAAGAGCTGATTTTTTTAATCCACGTTTTTATTCTACGAAGGAGCTCCAGGAGAACTAATGCTTGGAGATTGCTTTCTGAGTAGTGCAAAGATTCCAGGTTCTTTCAATACCTATTGATTCAATTCATTGTGATTTGTTTTTGTAGTGTTTACCACTTGTGTATTCTCTATCTTCTCTTCCATCTCCTATCTCTACTTCTACTTCTGATCCCCCTGATGGATTCGACCTTTCGACAAAAACCCCTCCAACACCATTTGGAAGGGACTTAAGCATCCCAAGACATAGGCATGACATAGTTTTCTTCAAAATAGACTTTAACAAAGTGTATGATAGACTAGAATGTAGTTCTTGTTTCAATCCTCTTGAGGCATGAATTTCATGAAAAATTCCATGAAATCTATGAGATTATGTTTGGAAACATGAGTCTTCTAGGGTGGTTGTGAATGGCTTCCTCATCTCATGCACATCCCCCATCCCTTTATCAAAAGGTCTATTAGACAAGGCAATCCCCTTACTGCCCACCATTTTACCATAGCAACAAATGATTTTAAGTAGTAGATCCATTTTGAATTTGAGAAAAATGATCCTCCAAGGAATATCCTTTCCAAAATCTTTTAGAAACATGGAAATTCCCCTTCCTAACTCTTGCAGTAGGGACATGGTCCTCAATTCATTTGTTGATGAGAGAAATGGCACAGAGCACAATAAGGAGAAGTCCTTTGGTCCTATTTCTTTGGTTTATGGTTGGTCTTAGATTCTTTGATAAATCCGACCAAAAAAGGCATAACGATTATTTTCCACCCTCCCTCTAAATAGCTCAATAATCAAGATTGCAAGTGGATAGAAATTGGAAAAACGTTTGGACTTATAGGAATCCCTATCTAGTTTATGGTCACCCAAAATCAAAGATGGAAATGGGTTTATGCCAAATTTAGAAAAGATTTTGGGAAAGGATATACTTGTTGCTTGGCATAATTGTACCCTCTACAAGGACAAAGGGGGTTTGGAGTTTCTTCATATTCCTAGCACAATCTTGTAGTGAAATGGAAAAGCAAGAGTGTTATTATGTATGATGAGGATTGGTGCATTCTCTTGCAAAGATTCATTGATGTAAATGAATATATGCAAGTGAAAAAAATAAATGTTGTGATTATGGCCTTTTCTAAAGCTAGCTACTATCTTGTGAAGTGCTCCCCTATTTCCAAAGCAATGTGGCATGCTTTGTTCGAGGTGAAAGAAGAAGTAACTACCTTTGAAATCATCATCCAAGTTTCTCTTGGGCATTCAAAGAATTTGGTTGATTCATTTTCCTAGTTTCTCCTTGTTCAACTCTAGGGTCCCATAAGTAAGACCATAAGGTTTCTAAAAAAGTGATAGTCTCACAAAGACATTTAGGATTTGATTACCTCAAACTAGTATGGCCTAGACCCCATCAAATTCCAATTCCATTTCAAGTAGATTGAAATGAGATTTTCCCTAAATCTCTCATTGGCCACTCATTTTCATAGAAAGAGCTATGGACTATATTTTAATTGTCCCAAAAAGAGGATATAGTAGTATGTATGACCAAATTATACTAAATTTCACGTGTCCCAAAAAGGAGGATATAGTAAGATGTCTACCTAATATCTATTGTCCTAAATTTCAGTTGCCCCTTAAAAGAGGATATGATAATGTGTATGCCCAAGATCTCCTAAAGATTGTGAGAATATCTCTTATCTCTTTATGAAATTTCCCCATAACAACTATATAAGGAACTTTTTGTAGCATTGTATTAGTTCCTTTCAACCTTCCAAGTTCACTTAGTCTAAAGAAATTTATTCTAGGAGAATTTAATGGTATGTCATGTAATTTTTGAAATTGGTTGATGGGCCAAAACTCAACTTGTGGTGCATTGGAAATAAATGAAAGATTGTTTAATGATAAATGTCATGATACACTAATGAGTTCATGCGTGATTTTTCACCCAAGTTGACTCCTATATGCAAGAATGAATGCAAGGATTGAGTTTAAGATGAGGAAAATATGAAATGAAGAAGACAAAAAATGGCAGTTCCTTGAATATTAATACAATAGCATTTGGGACATGATCAATACTCTCCACTCAAAAGTTTTCCCCATGATTCAAGGTGCTCAAACTTGTAAGACTACTATTATTAGGAGAAATTATGCATTTGCCCGATCTTTAGTTTGGACCTAACTTCATGTCAAATGAGGTCTATGTGATTGGATGCTAAGAAGGTGATCCACATAACTCTAACCTTTAGAATATTTGGAGTAATTAAGCTTCTAAGGAAGAACTACATTGCATTGGGAGGATATAATAGGTATCCTAGACTCCTATTTTGGTAAAAGGAATATTTCTTTAGTGAATAACCAAGGTTAATAACTTTGTATCTTGTTCATGTTGACCTACCATCTTCTTGGGCCATAACCAACCAATCCTCTCAAAACCATAATTATCTATTCACCCAGCTCATACTCAAGTAGAATTTTTCTAAATTACCATCTCTCTCTCTCTCTCTCCATGTATGTATGTGCCTTTCTTGTGAATGCTAGTCTTTGCTTTTGTCCTTAGGTCAAGGGGTCAATGGAGTGGCATCCTTCCCAATTAAGAGGCTAAATAAAATAACTTGGGGTATTTTGATATTTTTATCAAGTAAAATTAACTGGAAAAGAAGAATTCACAAAATACTAATAATAAAAGGCTAAATAGAATAGTACTAAGGATGTAATTTATTTGGGTTTTAAAAAATCAAGAATATAAAAAGTATTTTTACATAGCTTAATTATTTAAGGCACATTAGACTTATATGCAATGCATAAGAATTTGTATCGTAACTTTAAGTGGCTCCAAAGGATGCATACTTTGGGAAAAATTGTCATTATATTTGTGTGGGTAGGTGCATTTTACTATTTGGGGTGAATGCCAACCTTCAATTTTTTTGGTTGAAATTAAAGGGTGAAAATGTAAACCAAAAGCCCAACGAACACACAATATTAACAACCTGATCTAGACATGGCAACAACCATAGCCTCAAATAGTTTGTAAATGGATCCACAACTCTAAAAGAGGGTATTACAAACAATAGCTAGTTTCTTGCCTTTACTTTGTAGACTATGGGCTTAGAGTTTTCTCCTTTAAAAGACACCAAATTTTCTAGTTGAAGAGATTTGGTTATATCTATCAACCTTTCAATATGAGAAACCTTTAACATCTATGCATATATGAAGGAAATTAATCCTCCTCCTTTAACACACCTCTATAGCTCTATCTGTGAGATCCAATTTCCAAAAGCTCTTAGTTGGTTTGGATGGATTTTGAGTAATAGGACTCCAAAATAGAGGAATATAGCATCACATGTGTAAGCCAATGGGAACTTAAACTGATACAAAATTTTGTGCATAAAAGTTCTACAACAAACACAATGCATGTGACCAATAGACTTCTTTTGATCACCCAACACAAATCTCTAGAAGAACACATTGCAATAGCAACAAGGATTAGTCATCTATATGAGTATTTTCTTTTGGTATTGCATGACCCTCTATATGGAAACATGCCTTTGTAAATGAATTTTAGATATTCATTGACCCCATTTTCTTGTTGCTAGAGTTTGGAGTTCTAAGTATTCATTGATTCCCCTCTACCTTGTTACTAAAGTTTCAAAATCTTAATTGCTTGTCTATAGTTCTATGATTTTGTTTTTGGTTAACATGTACTAGGCTAGCTAAGCATGTCTCCCTCAAGCTCAACTCCATCTCTGCAACTCCAAGTAAGCTTTAAAACTTTTGAAGCTTCTCTGTACCCAATGCCTTCGTGAAGATGTCAGCTATCTAATCCTGTGTGTTGAAATACACCAAGTCAATCTCACCTGCTAGTACCTTCTCTCTCACAAAGTAGTAGTGTACCTCAATATGTTTTGTCCTGGAATGGAACACAGGGTTCCTAGCCAACTATATACTACTCATGTAGTCACAATAAATGAAATTTGGACCTTCCACCTCCACATCTAAATCAGTCAATAACTTTTGTACCCATATTACCTCACATGCTGCAACAGCAGCACCTCTATACTCAGCCTCTGTACCCGACAAAGCAACTATAGATTGCTTTTTGCTGCTCCAAGTAACTGCTACACTACCAAGAGAGAACATGTATCCGCCGCTGGTAGATCTTCTATCAGACATATTACTAGCCCAATCTGCATCTGTGTATCCAAACACATGTACATCTGTACCTACCTCATAGAAAAGTCCATAATGTAATGTGGACTTCACATATCTCAATATGCGTCTGACTGCATCCAAATGTGGCTTTCTAGGTACTTGCATAAACTGACTCACAAGATGAATAGTGTAGCTCAAGTCTGGCCTTGTAATGGTCATGTAGATCAAACTCCCCACTATCCTCTTGAACATAGTAGGGTCTTCTATCTCATCCCCAACATCAGCACTCAACTTTACCATAATATTTCCGGCCATGTGAAGTTTCAGGAAAATAATAAGGTTGCAGTGAGGTTTTAGACGGGATACTCTAAACTAATACACCCTTCACTGAGTCCATACAAGACACAGCTTTTTGAAACCATGTATTTCCCATAAGAACCTCCTCTTGGGAGGAGGATAAGGGATAAATATGGGAATTTATGCATATTTTTTTTCTTTTTCCCTTAGCCGAAGCGTGGCTAAGGGAAGGGAATGATGCTTAAATGGGATGGAGTAGTCGTGGAGAGGAGGGATCACATGCAGGATCCACGTGGGGGGAAAGGTCCTACCCCCCCTCCTCCCATAAATATTCATCTCCTATTGACGACAAGAAGAGGGTGACATATTCTGTCCGTGAGGGAGACGACTGGACAAAATTTACTGTGGAGAGAAGGGCGAGGAGATAGAGTCTACGCCTTCTACGCATGCCAAGGCCGTTAGCTGCTGCAGGGCCTTGAGGCCGCTAATTGGAAATTTGCCCCCTCCTTGCTCGACAGAGTTGCACGCCTCCCCTGGGCCTTCGGCCAGCGTTGCCTGGCGCTGCCTGGGCCTCCGAAGGTGCTAACTTTTCCCCCTCTCAGGACAGCCGTAGGCTGACATTCTATGCCGCCACCCAGGAGACGTCCCAGCCTATTTCCTTTCCCCCCCATTCCGCTGAACGAGTCCCTAGACCAGTCCGCTGTGGTAGATCTACAGTCGCTTCGCCCACCCAGGCCCATGGCTATTTGCCTTGGTGGCAGCCTGCGCCACCTAGCCCATACACCTTCTTCCCTAGACCAGTCTTCTTTTCCCCCATCGTCTCAACATAGGCCACGTAGGCCCTGACCAGTCCACTTTTTCCCTATCACAACGTCATGGACCCCTCCCTGGACCCCAATTCCAAACCATCATTATGGGCCCCGGTTGTTGTTCCGTGAGGAATAGAGAGGAATAAGGTGGGAGAAGATAAAGAAGAGAAGGAGTGAAGTAAAGGAGGAGGAGTAGAGAGGAATAAGGTGGGAGAAGATAAAGAAGAGAAGGAGTAAAGTAAAGGAGGAGGAGTAGAGAGGAATAAGGTGGGAGAAGATAAAGAAAAGAAGAGGAGTGAAGGAGGAAGAATAGAGAGGAATAGGGTGGAAAAAGATAAAGAAAAGAAGGAGTGGAGTGAAGGAGGAAGAGTAGGAAAAAGATAAAAGATAAGGAAGGGAAGTAGAGGATAAGGAAGGGAAGTAAAATATAAGGAAGGGAAGTAGGGAGGAGTGAAGGAGGAAGGAGTAGCGTGAAAGAAGTAGAGGGTGAGGAAAAGATAAAGAAGAGTAAGAAAGGAGTAAAAGAGATAGAGTGGAGAAGGAATAGAGGGAGGTAGAAGGGTAAAAAGGGAGGAAAAAAAAGATGAGTGAAGGAGGAAGAGTAGGGAAGGAGAAGAAAAAAGTAGAGGAAGTGCAAGGAAGGAGAATAAGTGCCTTCTATACCTTTTACCCCAAGTCAAAGTTCTCCAAGGGTTCTTGTGGTTGCAAAACCACACTCACCCATAAACTTTTTGCCAAGCATAGACCCTATAGGACCTTTGTAAATCTTTTTCTCTCCGAAGAATCTAAGAATCTAAAGGTCCTATCATTCCTTCTCGTGACCAACCATTTTAACGACATCTTATCTCGAAAGAGAGACAGTGGAATTCCAGAAGAAGAGTAAAACCTACCTTCACATTCGAACTACGATGGCACCTAAGAAAGTCCAAGGAGTAGCTGCAGGAAGTTCATCTCCCGGTATCCATGTGGATATCTCACCCCAAAACTAGGTTTTTCTTCTTGGCTTTAATTCAGTTTTAAGTGAATCATGCAAAGAGAAATTGTTAAGAATAGGATATATTTTGTCCGAGTTATTTATAATGAAGGAGTTTAGCTTATTTGAATGAATGATAAGGTATAGAACATAGTTTCCTTCAAATAGCATCATGCATTATAAATTACGAGCAAGATTATCTATTTACTATAGTAGTATATTTCAGTTAAATCCTAAAGGTATAGAAATTGTATCTTGCACCATTAGTCCTATTCCTTTTTGCAACGAATCATTGTAAATGATTAAATTCATGAAAGGTTTCTTTCATTGCTCAAATTACTAGGAGGTTATCATTGCTAATTGCACATCTTAGCAAGGGAAATGATTGTTATTTGGCATGAGTTCGTCTGCAAGGAAAAATGAAGATTAAATTGAACTGTATCGACTGGAAAGTCAATTGTCACAAGGATAGCAAAACCATGACAAGGCGATCAATATTACCTTTCAAAAGATAACGAAACCAACCTAAACTTAGAAATGCCATGCTGAGGAGAAAAATATGCCTTGGAAATGATTTAAAGACCAAAGAAATGTTTATACCTTAAGCACTTGACTACTTTCCTTATTGTAGGGTCAATAAATTCGTAAAAATAAGGAACTAGGGTTTGTCCCTGAGGTTCTTTTAAAAAAAAAAGAAACCCTAGGTTCGACATACGTCACCTTAAGGAACTTAAACAGATTATTTCAACGCAAGCCTTGCGCAGCAAGTATGAAGTCATGTAGTCTTGTGACTGGTTCACAAGATGAAAGGGTAAATAACCTCAACAAGGATGGCAGATCCTTACGCAAGTTATTTTGCAAAAGGACGCATTTGAAAATATCCTTCTAAATAAGGAAAGTTATAAACCGGAAACTAAAATATCTAATGATCTTTAGGGTTGACCAAGTTGGGTTAATAAGATACGCCCTAACCCGGACTATAAAGGTTCTCGCCAAGTTACAAGACATCTTAGGAACGAGTGCTGATACACTGAAAAGGAAAGAACACTTCCTTAGCAGTTTGCCAAGCAACACGGTTGATTAATGGAAATATTTGTGCTTGCTAGAGATTTTAGAGCATTGTTTGAATTATGAATTACAAATTAAGTGAATACCTATACTTCAGGTTAAAGGCCTGAAGGGAGAGGCAATTTCAATTACCCTCGATTGCCTGCGTAACCCTAACCAAGGGGGTTGTTGACCGTGCTGGGAATGTGGACCGAACCTGCCGCGAGAGGTCTTTCCGTTGAGCTCTACTTAGAACAGGAGGACGCTTGGGGGCCAGGGGGGCTCTGGCCGTAAATCCCTCGCCTTCTGGGTCCTGCAGGAGAGGCTAATGTGACTCGGGATTGGATCTCGAGGCCCGCATACTAGTTTACGGGTGAAAGCTTGGAATAGTGATCCCTGCGGATTACTGGATAGCCTTTGGGCGGATAAAGGACAAGCCTACGGGCGGAACTCATTGTATTTCAAAGATAAAATGATGAAATGTTAATAAGGAAATTGCTTGATATTGTTTTTCTTTGTCACGTGATAAGATTACGTGAAGGAACCAGTGTTTAACGGATTAATTAAAGAACATGGTTGTTATATGTCAAACTAATGTGTTAGGTAATTACATAACTAAAACAAACTGAGGAAAGTGCGGAGGATGGGCCATGGGTGCGTCCTACGGTTGGGTGGTCCCGGTTAGCTAGAAACTTTTCTCAAAGAACAACAGGATGATCGTCAAAGAAAACGAATAACGGAAGCAATGACCTAGAGTTATGTCTTACCCGATTTACGCTGTTTTAGGGGAACGGAATGGGACTATGCCTTATTGCAGAGAGGTTGAGCTTTGTATCCCTCTCGTTTCCCATTCTCCTTGAACCAAGTGTAGCGTGAATCCGCTTCGGACCTGGCGTTTCTGTGTAAAGTAGTTTGCTCGGGTCCGACGCTAGTTGCTATTAGTTAATGACCAGTTAGGAAAACCCTAATTCCGGTCGATCCTAAGCGGGAACGGCCAGGATACTTCCGCTACGTGGCAGACACGGAAAGACCTAGATCGCAAATCCCGTAACATTCCATGGGAGTGCCGGGCGGAGCTTTCTAGACATCATTTCCAACGGACTGCTAAGACGTGTCCTGGATGATACTAAGAGGACACGTTATAGTTGGCCGACCAACAACGGAATTGTTTTTATGAGATCTCAATAAAATGAAGTAAAGAAATTGTTGCTGTCCAAACATTTTCTTACCTTCAATGCTGTCTTGCAGAATTATGAAGCGTGGAACAAGTTTTTGGTATTTCGGGTCATGTTTATGACTGTAATGCATTCTCCGCTTTATAGACAAAGAATTGGGATGATGAACATCCTGGAGCAGATTTATAATCCATCACCTTTATACATAGAACGAAGATGGACAGGGTCTGCATGAATCTACTATATAGCCGCCCACCAGTTTGCTTATCTACAGACCTAAAGAGGATCAAGTGGTTGGAAGACTTGAAAGTCGTGAAGATGTTCATTTTTGTGGAAGCTCACGTAAATTCAACTCTACATATTCAAGGTCGGAGGGTTGAGATGAACTCATATGTATATGAGGAGGTAACCCGTGTAATCCGAGCCGACAGGATTAAAGTGTTGGGCCACCATGAAAAGTATGGATTCCAACGGAAAGGGTATCCTGAACTTCCAATGAATTATAGATTCCTAAAGATCCATGACCCAAAACCCTATTATTACACAGTTCCAGTGGACAAATGCAATACAACGTTGTTCTCCCCAAACTAAATGTAACGATTGGCTTATCATTACATGAAACGTTGTATTCAAAAAGGCTATGCCCATGTAAATACAAATACAGACTTCTTTGGCTGTGCATATGAGTTGTTAAGAAGTTAAGTAGCTACATTGTTTACGAGATGGCTGAACTAAAAATGAAAGATAAGCTAACGTCGATTATCATGTAATAACGTTAAGAAAACCTTTATCCAGGCACAACCCCAGGTACAGGTTCCAAATTCGCCTCCCACATCAAGTACTGTTGTGATCCAGGAGAAGAAGTTCCTCCTCAAGCATATAAAGCCACCCCAGTTTGACGGGAGAGGTAGATTTGTCCAGGCTGATGCTGAAATTTGGATTGAATCCATGGTGGATTACTTCGAAGCAGCTAGTACTGTACCTACCAATCAGGCCATGCTCGCCAAGTTAAAGCTCACCGACGAAGCTAGACTTTGGTGGAAGCAATGGTGCAGGGACCAAGGGATTTCAGAGGGATCCGTTACCTGGGAGAAGCTGAAGAAAGTCGTGCAGGGAAGATACTTACCACTTGCATATCGTACGCAGAAAATGAATGAGTTCTACGAGCTAAAACAGCTAGGACTCACTCTTGATGCATACTACTCTAAATTCGTCTCACTTTTAAAGTATGCGCCACAGATGGACATGATGCAGTAGGTGTCCGAATTTTGTGCGGGCTTAAATCCACCAGTAAATACCCGTCTTGAATCTATGCGTCCATCAGACCTTCAAGATGCACTCATTCGAGCGGCGTCTATAATTCAGGAGGTGCAAGCTAAACCAAGGGGTAATAAAACTTGGTCTTATAATGACCCGAACAGAGGTGCATTCAGACCTCAAACGAAGAGAGTTCACGGTCATAATCAGGGACAAAGAAAGAAAGCAAGGACAAATAACGTCAACAACTTTGTTCCTACTCAAAGTAATGGCCAAAACCTCCGTTGTTTCCACTGCAACGAACCCGGTCACTTCAAGAGGCAATGTCCCAAGCTCAGCGGAGGACATCGTCAAATGCCTTTCCAAGGAGCAGGCTGCGATCAAGGAGCCATTACCAATGGAAGAGGAAGAACCGCTTGCATTGCCAATAGGAAAAGATGCGAAGAAGAAGAAGAGGAAGATCCGACTATGGAAGCTGAATTCGAAAAAGCGACAGTCCATGCCGCTTTACACAAGAAAGGGCCGAATCGCCAGTTCTCGGTGATTCAGACACCGTCGGACTATCAAGGTAAAGATTTCAAAACCTTGATTGATTGTGGTAGTACACATTCCTTTATCTCACCAGCATGTGCAAAAAGATTAGGAATAGCCACAGTAGAAGCATCTACCTTGCTTGTGGAATTGGCAAATGGTCGTGAGGTAACTTGTACCAGGCAAACTGCTAAGGTGGAATTCTTTCTGGGAGGAAAGAAGACTTCAGTCAAATTCAGAGTCATGAATTTAGGTATCCATGAGTGTCTACTCGGGATGGATTGGCTTAAGCCCAACAACGCCCACATTCACTGTGGAAAGGGTCAAGTTTCCTTTCGAAACTCTGAAAGGGAATTTGTCACAACTCTAGGTGAGGTAGGAGTGCCAAGAATCAAATTGGCCAAAGTATCTCGGATCATAAAAGGAGTCAGAAAAGGATTACCCGTTTACCTGCTCAAACTCAACAAGTTAGATCAAAATCAAGAGTCTCATGAAGGACCTTCTTAGCTAAAGGAATACGCTGACGTATTCCCTGAGGAATTGAGTGAACTTCCGCCTCAAAGAGAAGTAGATCATGAGATTAGTGTGGAGCTGCACCAATTGCAAAGAGACCTTATAGAATGTCCATACCGGAAGCAATTGACTTGAAGGAACAACTCAAGCAGCTGTTAGATCAAGGTTACATCCGGCCTAACAATTCACCATGGGGAGCTCCAGTACTATTCCAGAAAAAGAAAGATGGGACACTTCGACTATGTATTGATTACCGAGGTTGAATCAATCAACAGTCAAGAACAAGTATCCTATTCCTAGAATAGATGAGCTTCTTGATCGTCTTCAAGGTGCAAAGATCTTCTCCAAGATTGATCTCAAGTCAGGTTACTATCAGATAAGGATCAAGGAAGAAGATATTCCAAAGATGGCCTTCAATACAAGATATGGGCACTTTGAGTTCTTGGTTATGTCATTCGGGCTTACAAATGCACCTGCTACCTTCAATAGATTAATGCAAGACATTTTTAGGCCATATCTTGATGATTTGGTACTTGTTTTTTTCGATGACACTTTAGTCTATTCTAAATAGGAAGAAGATCATGAACCTCAACTTTGGATTGTCCTTGAGACAATGACGTCACATAAGCTGTATGCAAAAATGAAGAAGTGTGTGTTCTTCAAGCGTCAAATTGAATATCTGGGATTCATAGTATCATCAAAAGGAATATCAGTAGACTCAGCCAAGGTTAGAGATGTGCTTGAATGGCCAATACCAGTATCCGTCAAAGAGATACGTAGCTTTCTTGGATTGACAGGATGGTATAGGGTCTTCATCAAAAACTATGCTTTGATTGCAGCACCTCTTACAGACTTACTAAAGAAGTAGACTTCCATTACATGGTCAACTTCCGAACAAAATAGCTTCGACAAATTGAAGCAAAGTTTGGTATCACCACCTATTCTAAAAATTCCTGACCTCAATAAGGATTTCGAGGTAGTAACTGATGCTAGCATTCTTGCCTTGGGGTGTGTACTTATGCAGGAAGGTCATCCAGTAGCATACTCTTCAAGGAAATTGAAGAGTCATGAAAAGAATTATGCCACGCATGATCTGGAATTACTAGCTGTCATCCATGCTCTAAAGCTTTGGAGACACTACCTGTTGGGTAACAAGTTTACTCTAGTAACCGATCATAAGAGTCTCAAATGGATTTTTAACCAGAACGAGCTCAACATGAGGCAACGTCAGTGGATTGAAGTATTGGAGGAATATGATTTTGAAATCAAGTACCGACCAGGGAAGGAGAATGTAGTTGTCGATGCACTCAGTCACAAGGCATTCCTAAATTTCCTAATCTTGCAAAATCCATCAACGGCTAGATCTCTGGCTACAAAAGTATCTATGCCAAACAACCCTATACTTGAACTAGCTAGAGAGGAAGCATGCCATGATTTGGCCTACCAAACAATGATAAAGGAAATATCTACCAAGGAGCAGAATCAGAATTTGCAAGCTAAGTATCAGGAATTTTCCATTGATAATGGACTTGTCTACAGAACAAGGCTGTGTATACCAGCAAGCCAGTCACTTAAGCAGAAGATATTATGGGAAGCTCATGATTCTCCTTTCGCAGGACATCCTGGCTATGCTAAGACTCTTAATGCAGTTAGGAAGAGCTACCATTGGGAGAGGCTTAAAGGTGACGTTCTCAAATATGTCACTAAGTGTTTGTCTTGCCAACGTATCAAAGTCGAACATGTCATGATGCCAGGGAAACTGCAACCGCTTGTGACATTCCCCAAATGAAATGGAAATTCATCAGTATGGATTTTGTTGTGGGCTTACCCCAAGTCCAAGGAGGATACAATTCCATTATGGTTGTGGTTGACATGCTTACCAAGGTTGCACACCTGATTCTAGTAAAGTCAAACTATAAAGCCTCCAACATTGTAAGATTGTTTATCAAGGAGATATTCAAGCTACATGGGTTAACCAGAAGAATCATTAGCGATCGAGATTCTCTCTTCACATCACACTTCTGGAGAGCTATTTTTGAAGCTATTGGAACTCAACTCTGCTTTAGCACCGCCTACCATCCCCAAACGGATGGCCAAACAGAGCAAGTAAATCAAATCATCGAAGATATGCTTAGGGCATACTGCTGTCGAGAACCGAAGAGGTGGATTCAATACTTGCCATTAGTTGAATTTGCCTACAATGCTTCTTACCAGCAGAGCATTCAGATAACCCCTTTCCAAGAATTGTATGGACATGATTGTCGAAGTCCTCTAAACTTTTTTGATCCAACCCTAAGGGTTGAAGCATCAAGGCAGATGTTGGAAGACATGGATGACCAAATAAAGTCAATAAGATAAGACATACAAGCGGCCAAGGATAGACAAAAGGCATACGCAGATTTGAAACGTCAAGAAAGAGTCTTCGAAGAAGGAGACATGGTCTTCATTCCTGTACGCCCTAAAAAGAGTTCTCTATCCCTAGGAGATTGCAAAAAGCTAAGTCCAAGGTATTGTGGGCCGTACAAAATCCTCAAATGCCTAGGACCCAATGCTTATAGATTGCAACTCCCTAAGAACCTAAAGGTTCACAATGTATTCCATATCAGCCTATTGAAAAAATATGTACCCAACCCTAACCATGTGCTTGATGGCCAACAAATTGTAATGCCTAGTCAAGGAGTCCTTGAACTAAGGCCGGATAGGCTCCTAGATGTTAGGGAGAGACAGTTAAGATCTAGAACCTTGAGAGAATATCTCATCCAGTGGAAGGATTATCCCGAGGAGGATACCACTTGGGTAGATGAAGGCACCTTCAACCATCAATATCCCCAGTTTATCTCGAGATGAGGACATCTCGATTCTTATAAGGGGGAGAGAATGTAATATTTCTGGCCATGTGAAGTTTCAGGAAAATAATAAGATTGCAGTGAGGTTTTGGACGGGATAGTCTAAACTAATACACCCTTCATTGAGTCCATACAAGACATAGCTTTTCGAAACCGTGTATTTTCCATAAGAACCTCCTCTTCCGAGGAGGATAAGGGATAAATATGGGAATTTATGCAAAAAAAAATTTCTTTTTTCCTTAGCCAAAGCGTGGCTGAGGGAAGGGAATGATGCTTAAATGGGATGGAGTAGTCATGGAGAGGAGGGATCACATGCAGGATCCACGTGGGGGGAAAGGTCCTACCCCCCCTCCTCCCATAAATATTCATCTCCTATTGACGACGAGAAAAAGGAAAAAGAAGAGGGTGACATATTCTATTCGTGAGGGAGATGACTGGACAAAATTTACTGTGGAGAGAAGGGCGAGGAGATAGAGTCTACGCCTTTTATGCACACCAAGGCCGTTAGCTGCTGCAGGGCCTTGAGGCTGCTGATTGGAAATTTGCCCCCTCCTTGCTCGACAGAGTTGCACGCCTCCCTTGGGCCTTCGGCCAGCGTTGCCTGGCGCTGCCTGGGCCTGCGAAGGCGCTAACTTTTCCCCTCTCAGGATAGCCGTAGGCTGACATTCTACGCCGCCACCTAGGAGACGTCCCAGCCTATTTCCTTTCCCCCCCATTCCGCTGAACGAGTCCCTGGACCAGTCCTCTATGGCAGATCTGCAATCGCTTCGCCCACCCAGGCCCATGGCTATTTGCCTTGGTGGTATCCTGCGCCACCTAGCCCACGTGCCTTCTTCCCTGGACCAGCTTCTTTTCCCCCATCGTCTCAACATAGGCCATGTAGGCTTTGACCAGTCCACTTTTTCCCTATCACGACGTCACGGACCCCTCCCTGGACCCCAATTCCAAACCATCATTATGGGCCCCGGTTGTTGTTCCGTGAGGAATAGAGAGGAATAAGGTGGGAGAAGATAAAGAAGAGAAGGAGTGAAGTAAAGGAGGAGGAGTAGAGAGGAATAAGGTGGGAGAAGATAAAGAAGAGAAGGAGTAAAGTAAAGGAGGAGGAGTAGAGAGGAATAAGGTGGGAGAAGATAAAGAAAAGAAGAGGAGTGAAGGAGGAAGAATAGAGAGGAATAGGGTGGAAAAAGATAAAGAAAAGGAGTGGAGTGAAGGAGGAAGAGTAGGAAAAAGATAAAAGATAAGGAAGGGAAGTAGAGGATAAGGAAGGGAAGTAAAATATAAGGAAGGGAAGTAGGGAGGAGTGAAGGAGGAAGGAGTAGCGTGAAAGAAGTAGAGGGTGAGGAAAAGATAAAGAAGAGTAAGAAAGGAGTAAAAGAGATAGAGTGGAGAAGGAATAGAGGGAGGTAGAAGGGTAAAAAGGGAGGAAAAAAAAGATGAGTGAAGGAGGAAGAGTAGGGAAGGAGAAGAAAAAAATAGAGGAAGTGCAAGGAAGGAGAATAAGTGCCTTCTATACCTTTTACCCCAAGTCAAAGTTCTCCAAGGGTTCTTGTGGTTGCAAAACCACACTCACCCATAAACTTTTTGCCAAGCATAGACCCTATAGGACCTTTGTAAATCTTTTTCTCTCCGAAGAATCTAAGAATCTAAAGGTCCTATCATTCCTTCTCGTGACCAACCATTTTAACGACATCTTGCCTCGAAAGAGAGACGGTGGAATTCCAGAAGAAGAGTAAAAGCTACCTTCACATTCAAACTACGATGGCACCTAAGAAAGTCCAAGGAGTAGCTAGGGGAGGTTCATCTCCCGGTATCCATGTGGATATCTCACCCCAAAACCAGGTTTTTCTTCTTGGCTTTAATTCAGTTTTAAGTGAATCATGCAAAGAGAAATTGTTAAGAATAGGATATATTTTGTCCGAGTTATTTATAATGAAGGAGTTTAGCTTATTTGAATGAATGATAACATATAGAACATACTTCCCTTCAAATAGTGTCATGCATTATAAATTACGAGCAAGATTATCTATTTACTATTGTAGTATATTTCAGTTAAATCTTGAAGGTATAGAAATTGTATCTTGCACCATTAGTCTTATTCCTTTTTGCAACGAATCATTGTAAATGATTAAATTCATGAAAGGTTTCTTTCGTTGCTCAAATTACTAGGAGGTTATCATTGCTAATTGCACATCTTAGCAAGGGAAATGATTGTTATTTGGCATGAGTTCCTCTACAAGGAAAAAGGAAGATTAAATTGAACTGTATCGACTGGAAAGTCAATTGTCACAAGGATAGCAAAACCGTGACAAGGCGATCAATATTACCTTTCAAAAGATAACCAAACCAACCTAAACTTAGAAATACCATGCTGAGGAGAAAAATATGCCTTGAAAATGATTTAAAGACCAAAGAAATGTTTATACCTTAAGCACTTGACTACTTTCCTTATTGTAGGGTCAATAAATTCGTAAAAATAAGGAACTAGGGTTTGTCCCTGAGGTTCTTAAAAAAAAAAAAGAAACCCTAGGTTCGACATACGTCAGCTTAAAGAACTTAAACAGATGATTTCAACGCAAGCCTTGCGCAATAAGTATGAAGTCATGTAGTCTTGTGACTGGTTCACAAGATGAAAGGGTAAATAACCTCAACAAGGATGGCAGATCCTTACGAAAGTTATCTTGCAAAAGGACGCATTCGAAAATATCCTTCTAAACAAGGAAAGTTATAAACTAGAAACTAAAATATCTAATGAACTTTAGGGTTGACCAAGTTGGGTTAATAAGATACGCCCTAACCTGGACTATAAAGGTTCTCGCCAAGTTACAAGACATCTTGGGAACGAGTGCTGATACACTCAAAAGGAAAGAACACTTCCTTAGCAGTTTGCCAAGCAACACGGTTGATTAATGGAAATATTTGTGCTTGCTAGAGATTTTAGAGCATTGTTTGAATTATGAATTACAAATTAAGTGAATACCTATACTTCAGGTTAAAGGCCTGAAGGGAGAGGCAGTTTCAGTTACCCCTGATTGCCTGCCTAACCCTAACCAAGGGGATTGTTGATCGCACCGGGAACGTGGACCGAACCTGCAGTGAGAGGTCTTTCCGTTGAGCTCTACTTAGAGCAGGAGGACGCTTGGGTGCCAGGGGGGGCTCTGGCCGTAAATCCCTCACCTTCCGGGTCCTGCACAAGAGGCTAACGTGACTCGGGATTGGATCTCGAGGCCCGCATACTAGTTTACGGGCGAAAGCTTGGAATAGTGATCCCTGTGGATTACTGGATAGCCTTCGGGCGGATTACGGGCGGAACTCATTGTATTTCAAAGATAAAATGATGAAATGTTAATAAAGAAATTGCTTCATATTGTTTTTCTTTGTCACATGATAAGATTACGTGAAGGAACTAGTGTTTAACGAATTAATTAAAGAAGCTGGTTGTTATATGTCAAACTAATGTGTTAGGTAATTACATAACTAAAACAAACCGAGGAAAGTGCAGAGGATGGGCCATGGGTCCATCCTACGGTTGGGTGGTCCCGGTTAGCTGGGAACTTTTCTCAAAGAACAATAGAATGATTGTTAAAGAAAACAGATAACGGAAGCAATGACCTAGAGTTATGTCTTACTCGATTTACGTTGTTTTAGGGGAACGGAATGGGACTATGCCTTATGGCAGAGAGGTTGAGCTTTGCATCCCTCTCGTTTCCCATTCTCCTTGAACCAAGTGCAGTGTGAATCCGCTTCGGACCTGGCGTTTCTACGTAAAGTAGTTCGCTCGGGTCCGACGCTAGTTGCTATTAGTTAATGACCAGTTAGGAAAACCCTAATTCTGGTCGATCCTAAGTGGGAACGGCCAAGATACTTCCGCTACGTGGCATATGCGGGAAGACCTAGATCGCAAATCCCGTAACATTCCATGGGAGTGCCGGGTGGAGCTTTCTAGACATCCTTTTCGATGGACTACTAAGACGTGTCCTGGAGGATACTAAGAGGACACGTTACATTTACATTCTGCTCCAACGGGACTGAAGGTGGTTTGCATGCTGTCATACCATACTTGGACAACATATTCAAGCCATACTATCTTTGGGACATCCATATACCATCATCATATCTGATCACCTCAATGCCAAGGAAGTACCTTAGCTCACCTAAATCCTTGATCTCAAACTTCTTCTTCAAAAAGTCCTTGACTTCAGTAATCCCACTATCACTATCACCTATAATAATCAAGTCATCCACATAGATGACTATGATGACCAAACCTACATCTCCCTTTCTCACATAAAGTGAGTGATCAGCATCAAAAACATAAAAGCCAATCTCTGATCTTGTTAGACCATGCTCTAGGTGCTTGCTTGAGCCCATAGAGCACCTTCTTCAACCTGCACACATACGTGGGATGCTCTAAATCTTCATAACCTGTTGGCTGATCCATATACACTTTTTCCTGCAAATTACCATGCAAGAAGGCATTATTCACATCCATTTGCTGCAACCTCCAACCTTTGGCTGCTGCGAAAGTAATCACACATTTGACAGTTGCCATCCTAGCAACTGGATTGAAGGTTTCTTCATAATCTATGCCATATGTCTGGGCATAGCCTTTTGCAACCAGCATAGCTTAGTACCTACTAATAGAACCATATGCATTGTGCTTAATCTTATAAACCCACTTACATCCAATAGCTTTCTTTCCCTTCAGCAATGATACTAGATCCCAAGTCTTATTGGCCTCTAATGCAGCCATCTCCTCATCCATTGCTGCATCCCAATGAGTATGACCAACAACATCCTCAAAAAAAGTGGGCTCAACATCCTCAACTAGTTTCACCATATAAGCATAATGGTAAGATTCATAACCTTAAAAACCAAATCTTTTAATAGGATATCTGACTCTGCTAGATCTGTGTACCATCGGATCACTCAATGGAGCCTTTACATTACTATGAGCTCTCTGTACACCTGGTGTCCTGACAGAAGGAATACCAAGCTCGTCATCCAAGCTCTTTGAGCCACTAGAGTCTCCATCAAGAACTGCATCAATGCCATCTGACACTTTATTATTTCCTTTGTCTTTACCTGTAGTACTACTAGATGCACCTAAAGATGTAGGGCTACTCCTTAGTCTCCTAGACCAAGGACTACCAGATGATGTCTCTGGTCCACTAAGAGTTCGTGATTCTTGCTTTTCAGTCTACACATGAGTGTCATGATCATCATCATTCTCCAATGCATCACTACTAGATGCACACCAACTACTCATTTCATCAAAGATGACATCCCTGCTCACTCGGAACTTACATGTGATAGGGTTATAACAGCGATACCCTTTCTGCTCTAAAGAGTATCCAATAAAGACACATTTTCCTACCTTTGGATCAAGATTCTTCCATAGCTCATCTAGCACATGAACATATGTAACACAACCAAATACCTTCAAGTGCCATACATAAGGCTTCTTGCCAGTAAAGCATTCTTCAGGAGTCATCCCATGAACTGCAGCTGTGGTGTCAAGATTGTGGGAGAGAAGGAAGGAGTCTCACTTGTAGCTTTCTTGCTTGCACAATGGGGGAATACACACAAGGGTGGAGGCTGAAAATAGTTTTCCTCTTCTTAGTTGTGTAAGCCAAAAGAAGTCTAGTACAAAGAAATAGAAGAACCCTATATATGGGTCTCAAACCAAACTCAACTAACTAAGGTGGCATACTAATTGAGCCACGAACTAGAGTAGATAAGGATAGCTGTCATCTAGCTATTATTCATGAGCGGTGTACCAACCGCATCTGCAACTGACAAGTTGGTGACATAAATACACAACGGTCACCCTGGCATA
The DNA here is from genome assembly GCF_053477565.2 of Lygodium microphyllum. NCBI lineage: Eukaryota > Viridiplantae > Streptophyta > Polypodiopsida > Schizaeales > Lygodiaceae > Lygodium > Lygodium microphyllum. The sequence goes on along the minus strand of NC_141163.1, from coordinate 45,655,170 downwards.
TCATGAGTGGAGCTTGATATCTCAACACTCCCCCTCGAGCTCAATCCCAATTCCTGCACACCAAGTAGGTCTCTGAACTTGCGCAGCTTCTCTGCGCCCAATGCCTTCGTGAATATGTCAGCTACCTAATCCTCTGTGCTGACATAAACTAGATCAATAGGACCTAGTAAAACCCTCTCTCGCACATAGTGATAATGCACCTCAATGTGCTTTGTTCTAGCATGATAGACTGGGTTATTTGCCAAGTGTATACTACTCATGTTCTCACAATAAATGACAGCTGGCCCATCTGTAGACTGATGCATATCATAAAGTAGCTTATGAAACCAAGCTACCTCACATGCAGCCATTGTTGCACCCCTGTACTCAGCCTCTGTGCTCGACAAGGCAACTATAGGCTGTTTCTTGCTGCTCCAAGTGACTGCAGCACTCCCAAAAGAGAACACATATCCACTGGTAGATCGTCTATCAGAAAACCAGCCCAATCAGCATCAGTGTATCCATGCAACTGTATCTGAACCCCAGTCTCATAAAATAGTCCATACTGCAGTGTGGACTTCACATACCTGAGTATGCGTCTAGCCGCATCCAAATGTGGTTTCCTTGGAGCCTGCATAAACTGACTTACCAATCCAACATCATAGCTCAAATCTGGCCTGGTAATAGTCATATAAATCAAACTTCCTACTATGTGTCTGTACATAGTAGGGTCTTCTAGAAGCTCACCTGCATCTGTGCTCAGCTTCATATTCTGCTCCAAAGGAACTGAAATAGGCTTACAACCTGTCATCCCATATTTGGACAGCATGTCCAATCCATACTGCCTCTGCAAGAGCTGTATCCTACTTGGTGATCTAATCACCTCAATGCCCAAGAAATAACACAGCTCTCCCAAATCCTTTATCTCAAACTTCTGCTTCAATAGCATTTTCACATGAAGGATATCTTCATCACTGTCACCTGTCATAATCAAATCATCAAAATAAATGACAAGTAGCATAATATCTTTCTCTGTTTTTCTCACATAAAGTGAGAAATCTGCCTTGGAAATATGAAAGCCAATAGTGACAAGATACTGTTCTATCTTGTCAGACCATGCTCTAGGTGCTTGCTTCAAGCCATACAAGGCTTTCTTCAACCTGCAAACAAACTCAGGATGAACATCATGCACATAACGTGGTGGCTGCTCCATATAGACCTCTTCTAGCAAATCACCATGCAAGAAGGCATTCTTTACATCCATCTGATGTAAAGACCATCCCTTTGATGTAGCCATAGCAATGACTGCTCTTACGGTTTCCATCCTTGCAACCGGACTGAATGTTTCTTCATAGTCAATGCCATATGTTTGTGCATACCCGTTGACTACTAATCTTGCCTTGTATCTGTTCACAGAACCATCTGCATTGTGCTTCACCTTATAAACCCACTTACAACCAATTGTATTCTTACCTTTAGGCAAAGGTACCAATTCCCATGTAGCATTTGCTTCCAAGGCATTCATTTCTTCATCCATGGCTTTCTCCCATTTTTCTTTTCCCATGGCTTGCTCAAAAGAAGTGGGTTCTGGTTCCTGTATCACTTTGACCATATATGCACAGTGAATGGTTGTAAATCCATCATATTTCAGCCTATCCACAGGATACCTAGCTCTCGTAGACCTGTGCAAAATAGGTTCACTCCCAGGGGCTCTCAAAACATCCCTGGTCTTCCTTACTCCAGGTGTAACAATAGAAGGAATACCCAACTCATCATCAATGCTCTGTTCTGAGCCACTGGATTCACCATCCACATAAGAGTGACCTGCATTCACATCAAACATGGGCTGATCAACCTTCTCTTTTCCTTTTCATGATACCTGCATACCACTATCTGCATTGCTTTGAGAAGATTCTCCTAATCTCAATCTGCCTGTCCATGGCGAAGAATGTGAACCACTGCTAGAGGACGCTCCAGGTCCACTAATATTTTGTGACTGCTGCTGTGAATTCTATGCAACATTACCGTTTTGTGCATCTACATCATCAATCACGTTTACTGGTTTATACCAGCTACTCATCTCATAAAAAACAACATTTGTGCTCACTGTAAACTTACGAGTATAAGGGTTATAGCATCTATACCCTTTTTGCTGCAGAGAGTAACCAATAAAGATGCACTTCTCAGCTTTTGGATCCAACTTGGATCTCAACTCATCTGGCACATGTACATAGGCAATGCAACCAAAAATTTTCAAATGAGAAATATCTGGTTTCCTACCAGTATACCTCTCCTTTGGAGTCATGCCATGTATTGCTGCAGTGGGAGTCCTGTTCATTATGTAGACTGCTGTAGCAACTGCCTCAGCCCAATAAAAATCTGGCAGGTCTTTTTCATTTAGCATGGCACGAGATACCTCTCCAATATGCCTGTTTTTCCTTTCTGCAATTCCATTTTGTTGTGGGGTATGACTACATGAATATTGCTGCTTTATGCCATGCTCCTGCAAGAACCTTGCAAACTTATTTGAGAGGTACTCTCCCCCTCCATCTGACCTTAGGCATTTTATCTGCAGGCCTGTTTCTTTTTCAACCATAGCTTTAAGAGTTTTGAAGTGCCCAAAAACTTCACTTTTCTTTTTCATAAAATACACCCAAAATTTTCTGCTATAGTCATCAATAAAAGTGACAAAATAATGACAGTCTCCAAGAGATGCAGCTTTAGTAGTCCACACATCAGAGTGGATTAATTTTAATGGCTTCTTACTCTCTTGAACATGTCTAGGAAATGGTTTCCTTGCCTGTTTTCCAAACTGACAGGCTTCACATACCTTATGCATTTCTGCAACCTTGAATTTGGGCAATCCTGCAACAATATTTTGGGCCTGCATTGATTTAAGTCGTTGTACATTAACATGACCAATGCGTTTATGCCAGATATCAATATCTGCAACTACACCAGTCCCATGTGCAAACATTGCTGCACTCAATTCATGCATGTCTGCATCCAATGTAAACATTCTGCCCTTCTTCTTTCCTTTTGCTATCAAGCGACCTTTATTTTTCATATCCTCAACAAAGCATCCATGAGGATTAAATCTGACCTGCAAGCCCTGCTCAACCATTTGACCAACAGAAACCAAATTCTTGGTGATATTGGGAACATGAAATACATCGGACAGGTATTTCTTTTTCCCATCCTGCATAGACAAAGGAATTTTTCCAATCTGCACAATAGGATGTGCAATATCATCACCAGTCTCCACAAATCCTGGTTTTTCCATTTTTCTTGCATCCTCCATCCATTCTGCATGACCTGTCATGTGGTTTGATGCACTTGAGTCAACATACCATACATCATTGCTTTCTTCTACACTTGTCACAGAATTGTTCATGTGCTGCACCATAAACAAATGCTCATTTCTGTCATCACCCTGTCTACTAGAAGATGCATAATTCCCTTGTTGCAGTTTTCCATTTATGATGTCATTCTGCTTTTTATAGCAGTCTTTAGCCATATGACCCATTTTACCACAGTAGTAGCATTCAACATTACTGTTTGCATTTTGGCCTCTTTGCCATCCACCACGACCTCTTTGGCTCCCCCTGCCTCTAGAGTCACCACGTCCTCCTCCATAGGACTGGTTTTCTTGAGTTTGCTGCATATTTTGATTTCTACCACGGCCTCCAAATCGGCCTCCTCTACCTCTGCCTCTACCTCTTCGAGCATTTGAGTAGAAGACAGCTTCTTTTGATGTTCCTCCTGAAGAAGATGCACCACCATTTCTCTGCTCCTCAGAAATTAGAATAGCAATCAACTCCTCAAAATCAGAAAATCTTTCACGGACGAAAATGGATGTTCGGAACTGTGCATAATCCTTTCCTAGACCATTCAAGGTTACAGAAACTAAATCATCATCTTCCACTGGTGACCCAATGGAAGCAAGTGCATCTGCAATCTTCTTCACCTTCATGTGGTAGTCATTGATGCTCATATTTTCTCTTTGCACATTATGCAACTCTTGCTTGAGCTGCATTTTCTTGGCTTGCGTATTTGTGCTATACATTTTTGACAAAGTATCCCATGCCTCCTTTGGCGTACTTGCATCCTGAATATGCACAATCATAGAGTCTGAAATACTGATAGACAGCCAGTACATAACTTTCCTGGCTCTCTCATGCCATGCTTTGAATGCTTGCATTTGCTGTTGATTGGGAACATCAGGAAGAACTGGTTCTTCTTCATTTCCTGCAACAAATTCCCAATATCCTTTTCCCATAAGGAAATTCGTCATTCTAAACTTCCATGCCTGGAAGTTGTTCTTGTCAAGCTTTTCAGTTACAATCAGTGAAAGAGAGTCAGACGCCATAACAGAACACTGCAAAAAATTCTGTCACTGCAAAAAACACAGCTTCACCCTCACAAGGGCAAATCTGCAAAACTGGCGAAAGTGGTATTTGACCACACAGTCACTTCCTAGTGACGATTTTGCATAAACACGAACCAAGGATGATTCTGAAACTCCCAATGTCTCTGCGCACAAGCATACGATGCAATTTCTACAGTAACTTTTCACCGACCTGTAGAACAGTGGCTGCACAGCATAAAACTGGGCCTTTTCCTGAGTGCGTGCAGAAAACTTCCGCCTCCAAAACAGGCCCCGAAATGGCCTCAAATAAAAAAAACAAGGTCGCCAAGGGCTAAAGCCTCTCCCGTAGCATAAACTGCCCTTTTGCTTCACCGCGAAGGGCGTCTCAACCTGAGACAATGCACTCTGTACTTCTCGGCTGTGCTACCTGCAGAGATCTGCTCCCAAAACAGAAAATGAAAGCAACACTGCTCCTCTTACTAGAACACTGCGAGCTTGGCTTGCTTTCTTGAGCTTCTTACCACGAACAAGGCTCTGATACCATGTTAAGATTGTGGGAGAGAAGGAAGGAGTCTCACTTGTAGCTTTCTTGCTTGCACAATGGGGGAATACACACAAGGGTGGAGGCTGAAAACAGTTTTCCTCTTCTTAGTTGTGTAAGCCAAAAGAAGTCTAGTACAAAGAAATAGAAGAACCCTATATATGGGTCTCAAACCAAACTCAACTAACTAAGGTGGCATACTAATTGAGCCACAAACTAGAGTAGATAAGGATAGCTGTCATCTAGCTATTATTCATGAGCGGTGTACCAACTGCATCTGCAACTGACAAGTCAGTGACATAAATACACAACGGTCACCTTGGCATATCACGAGTGGAGCTCGATATCTCAACATGTGGGAGTTCTATTCATGATGTAGATAGCAGTATGGACAGCCTCAGAACAAAAATGTTTGGGCATATTCTTTTCAGCCATTAATGCCCGTGCAACTTCTGCAATATGCCTATTTTTTCTTTCTGCAATACCATTTTTCTGTGGGCTATACCTGTATATGAACTATCTCTTTATCCCATGAGACCTCAGAAAATCACTGAAATCATTCGAAAGGTACTCTCCCCCTCCATCTGACCTCAAGCACTTTACTTTCAAGCCAGTTTCTCTTTCAAATGCAGCCTTGAAAGTTCTAAAGTGCTCAAACACTTCACTCTTTTCCTTCATAAAATATACCCACAGCTTTCTAGAACAATCATCAATGAATGTGACAAAGTATGAACTACCTCCAAGAGATACATTTTGTGTAGGCCCCCAAATATCTGTATGCACAACATCAATGATATTTTTGCTTACATCTCTGTCATGTGAAAAGGGTTGTCTTGCTTGCTTACCAAATTGACATGCTTCGCATACCTTATGAAATTCTGCAACTCTAAATGTAGGCATACTTGTAACCAACCCTTTGGACTGCATTAATTTGAGCCTTTGTACATTTGCATGTCCAATGCGTTTGTGCCAAATTTCAACATCTGCAACATCTTTTTCTTTAGTATACATAGCAGCATTCATAGTAGGAATTCCAGCATCCAGAGTAAACATACATCCAATTCTACTTCCCTTTGCAACCAACCTACACTTGTCATTTAAGTCTTCTAAAAAGTAGCCCTTTGCATTAAATCCGACTTGCAACCCTTGCTCTACCATCTGGCCCGTCTACACATAACCTGCATTTTGCAAATCCTGCATCTCTCCAAACCGTTCTGTATGGCTGGTCATATGATTGGATGCACCTGAATCAACATACCAAACATCATCATATGTTCCCTTTCATGTAATAGCATTCAGCATATGCTGCATAAAAAACAAACGTTCATTTTTGTCTTCATTCTATCTGAAGATGATGTATAGTTTGCTGATTCAATCAGTTTTGCTGGTTGTCACTACCATGTCCTGTACTGTGGCCTCTTAAAGAGAACTTGTCACGTCCCCTTCCTGAATTGGAGTAGAAAGCTTGGACCTATTCACCACTTTTTTCAGATGTCTCACTCTGCATGTTGATCTCTTCAGTGATCATAAGAGAGACCAACTCATCGAAATATGGAAATGGCTTTCTAACATATACGGAAGTTAGAAAAGACTTCCAAGCCTTTTCATTGTTAAGTCCATCCAAGGTAGATGACATCAAATCATCATCATCGTGCATTCCATCAATCGCTGCCAAGGCATCTGCAATGCTCCTTACCTTTAGTGCATACTCATTGATAGACATCTTCCCTTTCTTCAATGTATTCAACTCTTGCATGAGTTGAATCTTTCGTGCCTTTGTATTTACGAAAAACATACTTTCAAGTATGGTCCAAGTTGTATATGAATTCTATGTATTTCTAATATATCCCAGCATATTATTGTCAATTACTGCAGACATCTAATACATGACATTTTTGTCTTTTGCATTCCATTCCTTTTGTGCCTTTGTCTCTTCTGCAGTTGAAGGATCACTCACCTCCAGCTCCTTTTCTTCACTTGAAACAAACTCGTAGAGGCCTTTTCCAATAATGAAGTTTGTGACACGGAACGTCCATGAAGGGTAGTTGTTCTTGATGAGCTTCTCAATGATGGGGTTTCGACTGTTCTCTGCCATTATCACAAAACTAATATCAAACAGCAAGCAAATCTTCTGCAACCCTTGACCTGTAGTGCACAACAATACTCCAGACAGTCTTTTTCACTGTCTACTCAACAATACATGCAATCTGCAACCAATTTGCAGATAAACCTTGTGGTTATTTGTTGGTGAACACCTTTGAACTTAAAATCTAAAATCTGTAACTTCTGCACATGTATACGACAGACATTGCTGAAATTGCAGAATACCTCGAACTGCTGTATACAACCTTGCGAGTCTAAGATGGGGCCTCAAAATGACCTCGGATGGCCAAAATAGCAGTGAAAATCCCTAAAGGGTTTATCTGCAGAATACACAGCGCTCTTCGCGCACACCAAATCTCACTGCAATCTAATATTTTTGCTTTGCCCTACTTTTGGTGCCTCCACAGGCACTGTCCAAGAGAAAGAGTGGAAGCATGGGAGATCTTCTTTGTAACGTGTCCACCTATTCCCTTGAGGACACGTCTTAGCAACCCATCCGAAAGGAGGTCTAGAAAGCTCCGCCCGGCACTCCCATGGAATGTCATGGGGTTTGCGATCTAGGACATTCTGCGCTTGCCACGTAGCGGAAGTATTTTGACCATTCCCACTTAGGACCGACCTGAATTAGGGTTTCTCCTATTGGTCATTTCCTAAATGGCAACTACCATCAAACCCCAAGCAAAGTAGTTTATGCAAAAATGCTAGGACCGAAGTGGATTCACGCTGCACTTGGTTCAAGGAGAATGGGAAACAAGAGGGATGCAAGGCTCGACCTCTCTACCATAAGGCATAGTCCCATTCCGTTCCCCTAAAACAGCATACATTCGGGATTATTATCATCTAGACTCTAGGTCAGCGCCTTTGCTATTCATTTCCTTTGAAATGACCTTCTTCTTGTGCATCATGATTGAGAAAAGTTCCTGGCCAACTAGGACCACCCATCAGTAGGACGAACCCATGGCCACATCCTCCGCACTTTCCTCAAGTTGTTTTAGTTGTCTAATTACCTACCACATTTAGTTGGACATGCATCAAGAAGCTTCCTTAATTAGCCCCTTAGGCACTGGTTCCTTCACGTAATCATAGCACTTGACATAGAAAAGCAGTGTCAAACAAGTTCCTTTTCAATAGTTTATCATATTTATCTTTGAAATACATTTATAAAGCTCAGCCTGTAGGCTTATCTATAATTTGCCCGAAGGCTATCCAGCAATCCACAGGGATTACTAATCCAAGATTCCGCCCGTAAACTAGTATGCGGGCCTCGAGATCCAATCCTGAGTCAAGTTGGCCTCTTGTGCAAGGCTCGAAAGTCGAGGGATTTACAGCCAGACCCCCCCTAGTACCCAAGCATCCTCCTGCTCCAAGTAGCGCTCAACCGAGAGACCTCACGCAGTGGGTTCGGTCCATGAAGGGATAACTGAGGCTACCTCTCCCTTCAAGCCTTCAACCTAAAGTATTAGATATCTTTTCATCCTTTAGTTCATTGAACAAACAAAGCAAACAATGCTCTCTAAATTGCTACAAGCATAATCATTTCCAATGGCTGTTATTTGGCCAATTGCTAAGGAGTGAATCCTTCTCTCTGAATGCATCTAGCATTCGATCCGGGATCAGTTGCGACTTGGCAAGATCTTCAAGGGATTGTTTGTTAACCCTTATGTCCTTGGGTTAGGGCCGTATCCTATTAACCCAACTTAACCAATACCTTAAGTTCTATTAACAGAAAATATGCTGCTTCAAATTATTGGTTGGTCCTTTGCTTCCAAGCAAATATCTAATCCCCTTATCTTGGTCACTTTTCCCAAGAAAGGTGCTATAACAGGATGACTACTCATCCTCTTGCAAGATAAACTTGCACAAGAATCTACCAATCTCATTCTAAGGAATTGGCCATTCCTTTGTGATCAAACCACAAGATCATGTGACTCTACAATTTGTTGCACAAGTGTCGCATCTAATCCATGGGACTATTTTACCCATCGAATGGTGTCTTCTAATCACGAAATCATGATTAGATAGGAAACAGGGTTAGGGTGTCTTCATATCCAATCCGTTCCTGATTGCACTAGCCAACATCATCAGTCCTAGGGTTCCATCTCAATCCGAGTTTCATCTTTTTAGCGAGCGATCCTTAGGGTAGAAACCCTAGATCGTTTCTTACAAGTATGTCCTACTGTCCCTACATTCCGTGAATGTGGGTAGGTCTTTAGGGTATGAGAGTTTCAACCTGGCAATAAGTGCGACTAGATGATGTCCTCAACGTGTGACTAGGTCTTTCGGGTATAAGAGTTTCAACTTGGCAATAAGTGCGACTAGGTCAGGTCCTCAACGTGCTAAAGCCTAGTTAGCACTTGGGATATGTTCCATGAATTTAACCATTCCTAAGCGATTCCTTTTTAGTTTAGACGTTTAGGGTAAACAAATGTACTTGTCTATTCCTAAAGATATTGTCTTGATCAGAGAGGGGAAAAACTAGATGCATTACAATACCATTCTCGTAAACACATGATCTATTGCCTCTTTGTATGATTAGATTTACAACCCCTAACTTTTCTGGTTAAGATCAAAGCGTATGTTAAGTTACGACATAATTTCTATTGATCCTTTTAGAACATGCATTCAAGATTCATGCCACTAAGCTTTTAGGGTTTTATGTTAAAATGAACCATGCAGTCTTTCCCTAACTTCATTTTTGAATGAAATATTCGTACGCTGAGTGAGTACTACACAACCTTTCCTAACTACTTACGTAGTTGATTGAGATTTATGACAATTGACTAGAGTTTAACCTACTTCATGGAGCCCTAGAATCATTTCCATGCCTTGCAAATTCCTACGATTGTTAGCAATCTTCTTTAATGAATCATTGCGAAGAAAGAGATGTCTTATAATGCGACATGTGATTTAATCTTTCCATGAATAATTGAGGTGTACTACAATGACTTTGTAATGATAGTCCTTAGTTGTTCTAGATTCGTTACTTGGTTAATGCACGAAAGCAACTTGCTAAAAATGCATAGACATCTTTTGTTCATTCCATTGAAAAATACAATTGACCAATCTTCAATCATGAGTTATAGCCAATGTCTTTCAATCGTAAAAGTGCATCCTCATTTCATAAATTAACCATGCATAATTGCAATATTTCAAAGTAAATAAAAAATAGGCAGAAGACCTGGACTTGTGGATTCGGTGAAATATCCACATGAATGTTAGGAGATGATCCTCCTGCGGTTGCGCCTTGTGCCTTTTTAGGGGTCATTGTGAATTCGACCTTCTTGCCTTGGTTGCAGTCTTATGATCTTGGCCCATCTCCCTCGTACGTGAAATCCCTTTAAGGTACGGCTCATTGACCGAAGTATCGAATTGCAGAATTGGGCTTTGGAAAGCCTTAGGTTTTGGAGCTTGGGCCTTCTTTCTTTCGGAAAAGAGGGATTTGTGAGTGGGTTCTTACAAAAGCCTTGTGGAAATGGGGATGTATAAACTTCTCCTTTACTTCAAAGCCGGGATGGCTTATTGAGAATCTAAAGGGACTTTCGGGGGTCACAATGGGAAGGGGTTTAAAAGGGAAATGGGGGGGTAAAATGTGCTTGTGGGAATTGCAATGGAAAAGGTGTTTTAAAGAAATTCGGGGGTAAAATGTACTTGTGTGGGGAATTTACGGGAAGGGTCTTAAAAAAAACCCTGGCTAAGGTGGATTTTGGGGGATGCAAGGGGGAAAAGGGTTTAATTCCCAGAGGATGCAAGGGGAAAGGGTGCTTAAATCCTGGGGAGTTAAAAAAACCACTTCATAGGGAGCAATGGAAAAGGGGGCTTAGAGAGCCCCCTTAGAAGCTTCCAAGAAGATTCTTGGAAGCTTCTAGGTTGGAGTACGTGGCGTGGAGGGAAGAGGATGGGAGCTTGATGGTGGCCACAATCTTCAGGCGGCAGCAAGTCCAGACGGCGCTCGCGGCGGCTCAAGCTTCAGGCGGGGCGGCAACTGGCGTAGCATGGCACTTGGTGCCTTCTTCAGCTCCCTCCTCTCACAATAACGGTAGCGCAACTGTACTTCTCATGTCTCTCACTCATGGTGTGTCAACATCACGAATCCTCAGCTTCCCTCCTTCTTCACCCCTTAGAGGGTGGTATTTATAGGAAGGGGGGGTGAGGGCTCCCTCCCATGTGTTGCCTCGCATGGCTATCCCCCCTTCCACCTCCATGGTTTCCCAATTCAGCCCATCCCCTTCCCTCAGCCACGCTTCGACTGGGGGAAGGTAATAAAAAAATTTGCAATAAATCTAACATTATCCTCTTGACCGCCTCCCAAGAGGATGTTCACATGTGGCTATGAGGTTTGTAAACCTCGGCTCCTTTTGGCCCAGTGGAGAGTCATGATACGTCACATACAGTTTAAATATTGCACCATCCATAACTTCAATGCCGGCATTTTCATTTGCATGAGTCTCACGCATCTAGTAATATTTTCCAATAGAAATATTACATTCTCTCCCCCTTGGAGGAATCAAGATGTCCTCATCTTGAGATAAAATGGGGATATTGATGGTTGAGAGTGCTTTCATCTATCCAAATGGCATCCTCCTTAGGATAATCTTTCCATTGGATGAGGCATTCTCTCAAGGTTCTGGATCTCAGTTGTCTCTCCCTAACATCTAAGATCCTGTCAGGCCGTAGCTCAAGGACTCCTTGGCTAGGCATTACAACTTGTTGGTCATCAAGTACATGGCTAGGGTTAGGTACATACTTCTTCAATAGACTGATATGGAATACATTTTGAACCTTTAGGTTCTTATGAAGTTGTAGTCTATAAGCATTAGGTCCTAGGCACTTGAGGATCTTGTATGGTCCACAATACCTTGGACTTAGCTTCTTGCAATCTCCTAAGAATAGGGAACTCTTCTTTGGGCGTACATGAATGAAGACCATGTCTCCTTCCTCGAAGATTCTATCTTGACGCTTCAAATCCACATATGCCTTTTGTCTATCCTTGGCGGCTTGGATGTCCTGTCTTATTGAATTTACTTGGTCATCTATCTCTTCTAGCATCTGCCTTGAAGCTTCAACCCTCAAGGTTGGATCTAAGAAGTTTAGGGGACTTCGACAATCATGACCATACAATGCTTGAAAAGGGGTCATCTGAATGCTTTGTTGGTAAGAAGCATTGTAGGAAAACTCAACCAAGGGCAAGTATTGAATCCACCTTTTTGGTTCACGACAACAGTGTGCCCTAAGCATATCCTCGATAACTTGATTGACTCGCTCCGTTTGGCCATCAGTTTGGGGATGGTAAGCTATACTAAAATAGAGTTGAGTCCCAATGGCTTCAAAGATAGCTCTCTAGAAGTGTGATGTGAAGAGAGAATCACGATCACTAATGATTCTTCTGGGTAACCCATGTAGCTTGAATATCTCCTTAATAAACAACCTTGCAATGTTTGAGGCTTCATAGTTTGTCTTTACTGGAATAAGGGGTGCAACCTTAGTAAGCATGTCAACCACAACCATGATGGAGTTGTATCCTCCTTGAACTTGGGGTAGGCCAACAACAAAGTCCATACTGATGAATTCCCATTTCATTTGGGGAATGTTGAGTGGTTGTAACTTTCCTGGAATTTTGACATGTTCGGCTTTGATACGCTGACAAGACAAACACTCAGTGACATATTTGAGAACGTCACCTTTAAGCCTCTCCTAATAGTAGCTCTTCCTAGCTGCGTTGAGAGTCTTAGCATAGCCAGGATGTCCTGAGAAAGGGGAATCATGAGCTTCCCACAGTATCTTCTGCTTAAGTGACTGGCTTGCCAGTATACATAATCTCATTCTATAGTAGACAAGTCCACTATTGATAGAGAAATCATGATACTTAGCCTGTAGCTTTTGGTCCTAGTCTTTGATAAGGATCTTCCTTAGCATCTTTTGATAGGATGGATCATGGCATGCTTCCTCTCTAGCTAGCTCAAGTATTGGGTTGTTTGGCATGGACACCTTTGTGGCTAGAGATCTAGTTGTTGATGGATTTTGCAATCAAAGCATAGTTTTTTATGAAGACCCTATACCATCCTGTCAATCCAAGAAAACTAGTATTTCTTTGACAGTTGTTGGTATTGGCCATTCTAGAACATCTTTGACTTTGGCTGGCGGATCCACTGAGATTCCTTCCACTGATACGATGAATCCCATATATTCAATTTGATGCTTGAAGAATGCACACTTCTTCATCTTAGCATAGAGCTTATGCACTCTCATTGTCTCAAGGACAATCCAAAGTTGGGGTTCATGATCTTCTTCTTGTTTAGAATAGACTAAGGTGTCGTCGAAGAAGACAAGCATGAAGTCATCAAGATATGGCCTAAAGATATCCTGTATTAACCTGTTGAAGGTGGCAGGCGCATTCATGAGTCTGAATGACATAACTAGGAACTCAAAATGTCCATATCTTGTGTTGAAGGCCGTCTTTGGGATATCTTCTTCCTTGATCCTTATCTGATAGTAACCAGACCTAAGATCAATCTTAGAGAAGATCTTTGCACCCTGAAGACAATCAAGAAGCTCATCTATTCTAGGAATAGTGTACTTGTTCTTGACAGTTGATTGATTCAACCCTCTGTAATCAATACATAGTCGAAGCGTTCCATCTTTCTTTTTCTGGAATAGTACTGGAGCTCCCCATGGTGAATTGCTAGGATGGATGTAGCTGTGATCTAGCAGTTGCTTGAGTTGTTCCTTCAGCTTAATTGCTTCTAGGATGGAAATTCTATAAGGTCTCTTTGCAATTGGCATAGCTCCTAGCACTAGCTTGATCTCATGATTCACTTCTCTTTGAGGCGGGAGTTCTGTCAACTCTTCAGGAAATACATCTGCGTACTCCTTTAACCATGAAGGTTCTTCACTGGACTTCTGCTTTTGATCTAGCTTATTGAGCTTAATCAAGTAGATAGGTAATCCTTTTCTAACTCCCTTTATAATACAAGATGCTTTGGCCAATTGAATTTTTGGTTTTCCAGCCTCACCTTGAGTCGTGACTAATTCCCCTTCAGAGTTTTGAAAGGAAACTTGACCCTTTCCACAATGAATGTGGGCATCATTAGGTTTAAGCCAATCCATTCCGAGTAGACACTCATGGATACCTAAGTTCATGACTCTAAATTTGACCGAAGTCGTTTTTCCTCCCAGAAAGAATTCCACGTTAGCACTTTGCCTGGTACAAGTGACCTCACGACCATTTGCTAATTCCACAAGCAAGGTAGGTGCTTATACTATGGCTATTCCTAATCTTCTTGCACAAGATGGTGAGATAAAGGAATGTGTACTGCCACAATCAATCAAAGTCTTGAAACCTTTACCTTGATAGTCTGATGGTGTCTCAATCACCGAAAACTGGCGATTTGAGTATTTCTTGTGAAGAGTGACATGGACTGTTGCCCTTTCAAACTCTGCTTCCATGGTCGGATCTTCTTCTTCATACATTTCCCCGTTGGAAATGCAAGCGTTTCTTCCTTTGCCTTGGGTAGCGGCTCCCTAGCCATAGCCAGTTCCTTGGAAAGGTGCTTGGCAATGTCCTCCTCTAAGCTTGGGACATTTCCTCTTGAAATGATCGGGCCTGTTGCAGTGGAAACAACCAGGTTTCGACCATTGCTTTGAGTAGGGACAAAGCTGTTGGCATTATTAATCCTTGCTTTCTTTCTTTGTCCCCGATTCTGACCTTGAACTCTCTTCATTTGAGGCCTATATGCTCCTCCATTTGGATCATTATAAGACCAAGTTTTGTTACTTCTTGGCCTAGCCTGCATCTCCTGAATTATGGGCGCAGATTGAATGAGTGCATCCTGTAGATCTATTGGGTGCATAGATTTGAGACGAGTATTCACTGGTGGGTTTAAACCAGCACAAAAATTTTTACACTTGCTGTGTCATGTCCATCTGTGGCGCATTCTTAAGAAGTGAGACAAATTTGGAGTAGTATGCGTCAAGAGTGAGTCCCATCAATTTTAGCTCGTAGAACTCATTCATTTTTTGCGTGCGATACGCAGGTGGTAAGTATCTTCCTTGCACACATTTCTTCAATTTTTCCCAGGTAACGGATCCTTCTGCGATTCCTTGATCTGTGCACCATTTCTTCCACCAAAGCCTGGCTTCACCGGTGAGCTTTAGCTTGGCGAGTATAGTCTAGTTGGTGGGTGCAGTACCGGTTGCTTCAAAGTAATCCTCCATGGATTCTACCCAAATCTCAGTATCCACTTAACCAGTCCTACCTTTCTCGTCAAATTTAGGCGGCTTAATCTGCTTGAGAAGAAACTTCTTCTCCTGGATCACAACAGTACTTGATGTAGTAGGCAAACTGGAAATTTGTACCTAGGGTTGTGCCTGAATAAAGGATTCTTAACGTTATAACTTGCTAATCATTATGATTTATATTTTATACCCAATTCAGCTATCAAACAAGAATCCTAGCCACTTAACTTTTTATCAATTCTCATGGACAAGACAAACATTGATAAAAAGAAGTCTTATTGCATTTATAAGGGCATAGCCCTTTCGGAGTACAATATTTCTTGAGATGATAGAGCAATTGTTACATTTAGTTTGGGGAGAATAATGTTGTATTACATTTATCTATGGGAACAGGATAATAGTATGGTTTCGGGTCATGGATCTTCAGGAATCGGTAAGTCATCGGAAGATTAGGGTATCCTTTTCTTTGGAACCCATTCTTCTCATAGCGCCCCAACACCTTGATCTTGTCGGCGGGGATTACACGGGTCACTTCCTCGTATACATATGAGTTCAGTTCAACCCTCCAACCTCGAATATGTAAAGTTGAGTTTACGTGAGCCTCCACAAAAATGAACAGCTTCACGATCTTCAGGTCTTCCAACCACTTGATCCTCTTTAGGTTGGTTTGAAGGTATGCAAACCGGTAGGTAGCTATGTAGTAGATTCCTGAGTCACCCGCCCATCTTCATTCCACATACAAAGGCGATGGATTATAAATACGATCTAGGATATTCATCATCTCAACCCTTTGTCGATAATCTGGGAAATGCATCGCGGTCATAAACATGACTTGGAACACTAAAAACCTGTTCCATGCTTCATAATTCTGCAAGATAGCATCGAAAGTAAGGAAATGTTCTGAACAGTAACATTTTCTTTCCTTCATCTTATTAAGATTTCTTAAAAAACAAATCCTTTGTTGGTTTGCTCTGATACCAACTATAACGTGTCCACCTATTTCCTTGAGGACATGTCTTAGCAGCCCATCGGAAAGGAGGTCTAGAAAGCTCCGCCCGGCACTCCCATGGAATGTCATGGGGTTTGCGATCTAGGACCTTCCGCACCTGCCACATAGCGGAAGTATTCTGACAATTCCCACTTAGGACCGACCTGAATCAGGGTTTCCCCTATTGGTCATTTCCTAAATGGCAACTAGCGTCGAACCCCAAGTGAACTACTTTACGCAGAAACGCCAGGGCCGAAGTGGATTCACGCTGCACTTGGTTCAAGGAGAATGGGAAACGAGAGGGATGCAAGGCTTGACCTCTCTACCATAAGGCCTAGTCCCATTCCGTTCCCCTAAAATAGCATACATCCGGGATTATTATAATCTAGACTCTAGGTTAGTGCCATTGCTATTAATTTCCTTTGAAACGACCTTCTTGTTGTCCATTATGATTGAGAAAAGTTCTCGACGAACTGGGACCACCCATCCGTAGGACGGACCCATGGCCACATCCACTGTACTTTCCTCAAGTTGTTTTAGTTGTCTAATTACCTGCCACATTTAGTTGGACATGCATCATGGACATGCATCAAGCAGCTTCCTTAATTAGCATGTTAGGCACCGGTTCCTTCACGTAATCATAGCACTTGACATAGAAAAGCAGTGTCAAACAAGTTCATTTTCAACAGTTTATCATATTTATCTTTGGAATACATTTATAAAGTTTAGCCTGTAGGCTTATCCATAATCCGCCCGAAGGCTATCCAGCAATCCACTGGGATTATTAATCCAAGATTCCACCCGTAGACTAGTATGTGGGCCTCAAGATCCAATCCCGAGTCATGTTGGCCTCTTGTGTAGGGCCTGGAAGTCGAGGGATTTACAGCCAGAGCCCCCCCTAGCACCCAAGCGTCCTCCTGCTCCAAGTAGCACTCAATGGAGAGACCTCACGTGGCGGGTTTGGCGGTCCACGTTCCCGGCGTGGCTAAAAACCCCCTTGGTTATTAGGGTTAGGCAGACAGTCGGGGGTAACTGAGGCTGCCGCTCCCTTCAGGCCTTCAACTTGAAGTATTAGATATATTTTCATCCTTTAGTTCATTGAGCAAACAAAGCAAACAGTGCTCTCTAAATTGCTACAAGAATAATCATTTCCAGTGGTCATTATTTGGCCAACTACTTAAGGAGTGAATCCTTCTCTCCGAATGCATCCAACATTCGATCCAAGATCAGTTGCGACTTGGAAAGATCCCCAAGGTATTGTTTGTTAACCCTTATGTCCTTGGGTTAGGGCCGTACCCTATTAACCCAACTTAACCAATACCTTAAGTCCTATTAACAGAAAATATGTTGCTCCAAATTATTGGTTGGTCCTTTGCTTCCAAGCAAATATCTAATCCCCTTATCTTGGTCACTTTTCCCAAGACAGGTGCTATAACAGGATGACTACTCATCCTCTTGCAAGATAAACTTGCGCAAGAATCTACCAATCTCATTCTGAAGAATTGGTCGTTCCTTTGTGATCAAACCACAAGATCATGTGACTCTGCAATTTGTTGCAAAGTGTCACATCTAATCCATGGGACTATTTTACCCATCAAACGTTGTCTTCTAATCACGGAATCATGATTAGATAGGAAATAGGGTTGGGGTGTCTTCATATCCAATCCATTCCTGATTGCATTAGCCGACATCATTGGTCCTAGGGTTCCATCTCAATCCGAGTTTCATCTTTTTAGCGAGTGATCCTTAGGGTAGAAACCCTAGTTCGTTTCTTGCAAGTATATTCTACTATCCCTACATTTTGTGAATGTGGGCAGGTCTTTAGGGTATGAGAGTTTCAACTTGGCAATAAGTGCGACTAGGTCACGTCCTCAACATGCTAAATCCTAGTTAGCACTTGGGATATGTTGCATCGATTTAACCATTCCTAAGCGAGTCCTTTGTGGTTTAGGTGTTTAGGGTACTTGTCTATTCCTAAGGATATTGTCTTGATCAGAGAGGGGGAAAACTAGATGCATTACGATACCATTCTCGTAAACACACGATTTATTGACTCTTTGTATGATTAGATTTACAACCCCTAACTTTTCTGGTTAAGATCAAAGTGTATGTTAAGCTACGGCATAATTTCTATTGATCCTTTTAGAACATGCATTCAAGATTCATGCCACTAAGCTTTTAGGGTTTTATGTTAAAACGAACCATGTAGCCTTTCCATAACTTCATTTCTGAATGAAATATTTATACGCTAATGAGCACTACACAACCTTTCCTAACTACTTACATAGTTGATTGAGATTTATGCCAATTGACTAGAGTTTAACCTACTTCATGGAGCCCTAGAATCATTTCCATGCCTTGCAATTCCTACGGTTGTTAGCAACCTTCTTTAATGAATCATTGAGCGAAGAAAGAGATGTCTAATAATGCGACATGTGATTTAATATTTCCATGCATAATCGAGGTGTACTACAATGACTTTGTAATGATAGTCCTTAGTTGTTCTAGATTCGTTACTTGGTTAATGCACAAAAGCAACTTGCTAAAAATGCATAGACATCTTTCATTCATTCCATTGAAAAATACAATTGAGCAATCTTCAATCCTGAGTTATAGCTAATGTCTTTCAATCGTAATAGTGCATCCTTATTTCATAAATTAACCATGCATAATTGCAATATTTCAACGTAAATAAAAAATAGCTAGAAAACCTCGACTTGTGGGTTTGGTGAAATATCCACATGAATGTTAGGAGATGGTCCTCCTGTGGTTGCGCCTTGTGCCTTTTTAGGGGCCATCATGAATTCGACCTTCTTGCCTTGGCCGCAGTCTTATGATCTTGGCCCGTCTCCCTCGTACGAGAAATCCCTTTAAGGTACAGCTCCTTGACCGAAGTACCGACTTGTGGAATTGGGCTTTGGAAGGCCTTAGGGTTCGGATTTTGGGCCTTCTTTCTTTCAAAAAAGAGGGATTCATGAGTGGGTTCTTGCAAAAGCCTTGTGGAAATGGAGGCTTGGGAGATTCTTCTCTTTTGAAATTCTGGCTAGGAAGGGTTTTATAGCTTTGCAGAAATGGGGATGTATAAACTTCTCCTTTGCTTCAAAGCCGGGATGGCTTATTGAGAATCCAAAGGGACTTATGGGAGTCACAATGGGAAGGGGTTTTAAAGGGAAACCCGGGGGTAAAATGTGCTTGTGGGAATTGCAATGGAAAAGGGGTTTTAAAGAAACCCGAGGGTAAAATGTACTTGTGTGGGGAATTCATAGGAAGGGTCTTTAAAAAAACCCAGGCTAAGGTGGCTTTTGGGGGATGCAAGGGGGAAAAGGGTTTAATTCCCGGAGGATACAAGGGGAAAGGGTGCTTAAATCCCGGGGAGTTAAAAAAACCACTTCATGGGGAGCAATGGAAAAGGGGGCTTAGAGAGCCCCCTTAGAAGCTTCCAAGAAGCTTCTTGGAAGCTTCTGGGCTGCAGTACGTGGCATGGATGGAAGAGGATGGGAGCTTGATGGTAGCCACAATCTTTAGGTGGCAGCGAATCCAGACGGCTTCAGGCGGTGGCAGTTGGGGCAACACGGCAGTCGATGCCTTCTTCACCTCCCTCTTCACCCCTTAGAGGGGGTTATTTGTAGGAAGAGGGGGGGTGAGGGCTCCCTCCCATGTGTTGCCTCGCATGGCTATCCCCCCTTCCACCTCCATGGTTTCCCAATTCAGCCCATCTCCTTCCCTCAGCCATGCTTCGGCTGGGGGGAGGTAATAAAAAAATTTGCAATAAATCTAACATTATCCTCTTGACCTGCTCCCAAGAGGATGTTCACATGCGGCTATGCGGTTTTTAAACCTCGGCCCCTTTTGGCCAGTGGGGAGAGTCATGATACATCGCGTACAATTTAAAGATCGCACCGTTCGTAACTTCAATGCCACCATTGTCATTTGCATGAGTCTCACACGTCTCATAATATTTTCCAATAGAAATATTACATTCTTACCCGTGGCTTGCTTGCTCGAACCTTGCTTATTCTTCTTCACTTCAGCCTTCAAAATCAGCCTCATTCAGTGGCACGGCTGTGATACCATGTCAAGAATCGCGTGGTGGGGGGACTTGCTAAAGATGCTGCACCGAACACACACAGAATGCACAAGGAGAAGCTCACTCAAGAGACAAGAAGAGAGATGGAGGCCAAAAACGTTTTCTTGTTGATTTCTTCTTCTTCTTCCACACACTTTACAATGTACACAAAGTATAGATATGATACAACATAAAGGAAAGTGGCCTACTGAGTCAAACAATGCATAACCGACTACACTAGTCGACTAGCGCTTTAACTATGCCAGCTATAAATAGATGTAACAACCTGAATATAATGAGTCAGTGGCCATGTGAGAGTCATAATGACCACCGACGTGCTAAGTCTAGATGTACTGTGGACCCATCGAACCAGGCGGTCCATCATTAAAGTCCACATGTGTTGAGCTTGTCATCTCAACAATAGAAAATGTTAATGAATGGAGATTCATAACTCCATTGCCTATAACCTCATTTCCATGTTTTGTTCTGTTTTGTGATTTGAGTATGCACAACAAGTTGTGCAAGTGTTATCACAAGGCAAAACCTTTCAACCCTTGGTTTCATTGAGTCCATTGATAGTTCTGAGAGGACCAACATTGTGTTCATGGGGTAGGAACCGACAATCCCCTATATAAGGGCTTAGGTAGTATGAGAATTAAGAAAGGATAAACATAACCCTAGCTTAGTAAAATTCTTTATCTCGATACATTCCCACAAAAGGAGTGATATGCCCATTTCAGATACTGGCTCTTGTATTTATTTCCATTATCTTAGCCATCTACATTTATCTCATCACAATAATATTAAAGGTTATTAAGTTATACTTATATTACATTACAACATACCTTTTGTAATGAAGGAGACCTAACTAATCTAACTAAGAGAGAGAAGATAGAGGAGAGAGAGAAAGATTGCATAAGAAGAGGGGGAGGAGAGAGAAAGAGAGGGAGAAGAGAGAGAGAGAGAGGGGAGAGAGAGAGAGAGGAAGCCATGCGACCTAAAGGTGAAGGTGAGGAGACAGATTTTTATTTATAAAAAATTGTCCCTAATCAGGTCCTTGCACAGCTTAAGTACCCCATTAGTGTAACCAGGTATTCGCATGTGCTAACTCCATGTTAACCCTGTGTAAGACCCTTTGATCCCATTCTTTACATTGCATCCCGACCTGAAAGGTTTTTGCCCTCAGAAAAAAAATTTGTGTGAGGATGAGGGAAGAAGGTAACTTAATACAAGGATAGGCACCAATTCCAAACAAGAAGGGCTAGACAACATTGGACAGCATGTTGTCTCGAACATGCCTGTAGTGGAAAACTGATCATAACTTGCCATGGGTAACTCCAAAAGAGACGTTCCGTATGTCAAACGAAGCTCGTTGAGCGTACTTTCAGACTAGCTAGGTCTACTGCAAAACAATACCAAATCGAGTTGTCCTTCAACCAAGGTTGCCGCCTCAAGGTGAGGGGACTGCACCAGGGGAGTTTTGATGTAGATAGAGCTTTTTTTTTTCAACCCTCGTGATCAAATGGATAACCTGCATGGTAAGCATCATTAGCATATAGGTCATCCATGCAAGCATGGGTCTCTGCACTACCACTGGGGTCAAATGGAAAGTGGTTATCCTTTCCATGCATTGGGTTACCATCCACAAGTAAAGCTAGAATGGTCAGTACCACTAGTTGTTGCATCGAGTTTGCCATAAGCATCATATGATTAAGCTTGATCTGCGCTTGGATGCTATCAATAACACATGGGGTTGCAGAAGCTGAAAAGTAAACTGCATCAACCCTTATATGTGACATGTGTATGGACTGAAGGGTCTCCTGAAAGGACATGTTTTCTTGGTCCATAATATGAGCATGATCTTGAAGATCTACATGATCTTCTTTCTTGAATGAAAGTTTGTCTTGCTTTGGACCCACATCAAAATGGTATTCAGCAAGATTTGTTCTATCCTTGGCATAATGATATTCGAATACAAATAGGAGTTTTGCATTCTGTGCTCTACATTTGTCTTGATGATCACAAGATATCGGCTTAGCACATTGATAGCATAAGCCTGCAGCATGCAGTTCCCGTATCATATCACTAGTAAGGTGTCTAATGCGTTTAGCCTTAGATAGCAATCTACACACATGCTCATCACCATTGGTCAGCTCAGTAATAGTTCTGACATGCTGCTCATAGTCATCTTGCTGCTCATGTACAACAGATGGCTGCCCATGACCATAATGCTCATGCTGTCCATATGGAGGGTCATAACAATGTGGCTGCTGCTCATAATGATACTCATGATGTCCATACTGCATATGGTGATAATAGCCCTACTGCTCATGTACATCTATTTGATGCTGACTATTACCAAAATTTTGGTCATATTCTTGCCCATAAACATGCTGCCCAAGATTGCATGATGACTGTCCACCAACATGACTACAATGGCGTCCTTGAATCCTAGGCTGACCATAAATATGATGAGTGCCAAGTCCATGACCATAGGTATCGGCATGATGCTTGTCATAATCACTAGCTTGCTACTCCTGCATTGCATAAGAATCTCCATATGCATGCTGTTGACCGATGTTGTATGAGCTACCATATACATGTCCATGATCATGACTTGCATAAGAACTATGTTGTTGCATAAAGGAGTGCTTGTAATCATAATCACACTATCCATAATGGCCATAATCATGCTCCCCATGATAGCCATATTGCTGATCAAATCCATTGGAGTATGATCCACCCTCATGACAAGGTACATAGCCTAGGTGTTGCCCAAAGTCGTATTGTACAATACTTTGGTTATCAAAATTGCCCATATGTGATTTAGCTTAGCACCAGCAACTAACCTATATTGTTTGCCACATCAGAGCATCAAAAGATTCCTAGTGTTACTATTGAAAATCAGGTCTCCACACTGCTGTTTACTAATTGTATGTCACTCACTCTATATAGCACATTGTTTATTGTGTGTTAAAAGTTAATCAGACTTATCATCCAATGCTTTCTCCACTTAACATCTACAAATCTATAGCATTGGTGGCAGCAAACAAGCTCCCCAAGCTAAGCACTTGTTGGTTGAGCAATCAACATGCTTACCATGCAGGGATTGGATGCCAGAGTACTTTCAAGGCATACACGTCAAGTTCAACATCAAGATCAATAGTGGACTTGTCACAATAAATGAAAAGCGTGAGAACACAAGGTCCTCCTCCATTTATTCATGAGCCTAGGCCTTCAAACTGCACTATGTTGGACAACTCAGGGTCACCTAAGAGGCCCACTGCCAATCACTTGAGCTACTTGCCTACCAAGATAGGTGCATTTGCCTCAATCTCACCTTTAGACCCTTCCAGGGTAATTAAGACTTTGACTTGGTGACCATCTATACCTGAAAACTGGCAAGTATGAGAAGTTGTAAAAGTTCTGTCCTTGAAGCACCAGATAGTAGTAAACCCTCTGCCCCCAGATCTGGCCAAAAGGGCTTTATCTTCTAAATGCTAGCTCCAAATTGGGAGCTTTGTAGCTCAGATCAAAGGGTACTAATCCCTCTTCAGAATGAGCTATGGGGTTCAAGCTCAGTAAATTAAAAGGGATTTTCTATAATCACTTTTGTCAGGAATTTTGTAAGTTTGCGTCCCTGCAATACTTTGCAACTTCCATTCATCATTGTGCATGGGAACCATTGCCAATATGAACCAAATCCTTGCTGATTAGGGCTAATTCATTGCCAAAAAGAGCATAACCTTACCATACATGACATCTCAAGACCAATCATAAGCATCATTACCAAGATTGCCAATCAAAGGTATAGGCATACCCCGTGAGTACCATTGCCACTTGCATAAACATCTTCATACCAACATGAGCATATAAGTGCCACTATCAAGAGAATCAAAGTGCGAAGCCTTAGCTTTGCAACTAAATCACTGCACTTTAGGCATACACCCCATGATTCCTCACACATCCAATGTATTCCATTGCTTCAAAACCCCCTAAATCTAAAGCTAGTAGTGCTTTTCCAATTTCGTTTTCGTTGGGCAGATCAATAAGCTGATGTGAAGCTTTGGTTTTGAGAGACCAAGAAGATTGTTGGGAATGTTTCTAAAGAATACAGATTGCTTCAGACAACAAAAGTTTTGTGATCCAAAATTGCCCAGCTAAACACATTTGTGATGATACCCTCAATACATGTCATTGAGGGCATATGTTAAAGAATATGATGATACCCTTAATAAATGAATCTTGGTGCCATTGCCATACACACAACCAGTGTAGCAGCAACCATCCACAAGGGAAACCTAAACCATAGCAGCTCCTTTACGCAACTGGGTTGTCTGTGTGGTATTGTGTGCCGCCATCTCTGTGCACACGTCTGGAGTGAGAAATGCATTGGATCTTGTATTTTTGTATGGGCAACATCTTCAAGAAGTAGTAATTCAACGCACAGCAAAGTGCATGCCCATCAACAAAGGATGTAGAGAAGTTTTTCATTGAAATGCCATACTTATTGGATCTGACCTATACCCACTCCAGTAGTAGCAGAAGATCAACAAGTGATGAAACAACATATATGACTCCCAATTCACTTGATCATCCTTGGTTGTCCATTGCTAGTCTCAAGATTGTGCTATTGAACAACAATGAGTATTGCATTCATAAAAATAGCCTTCAACTCATGCTGTAATTTGACTTCTTTGGTTTCAGCATGTACACCAATATCTCTATAATGAGACCAACACTATTAAGGACAGGTTTACCCGACCATGTGCCTCAGCAAGAAGCCATTGATCCAAGCTCATATATCAGCATGCACTGTTCTGAAATGTCCATTGGTGGCAGCTTCCCCTATTTTCTAGCAACACACCCTAGCGTGTATAGTAGCATGATTTATGGAGAGGATGCTAAAGATGCTAATGATGATGAAGATGAAAACGAGCATCCTACAAACTCTCCCAAATCGACGTGGATAGCAATAAATAGAGAACAAAGATGTTGATGCAGAAGGTGATGATAAGGGTGTGGCTGCTGATGTTAATGACAAAGATGATGATAGAGGTGTGGTTGTTGCAATAGGCATAGTCGCACTAGACCTATGTGTTGATGATAGCAGAAAGGCAACTAGTAGACAATGATGATGCTGATGAAGCAGAAGATGGTGATGAAGAAGTCGTGGATGCTGCAAATAATGACCTCAGGAGGCTCTAGACAGGATAGACAAGGCTCAAGGGTGCTCTAGATGCTGAGTATGAAGTGGGGGAAACTCTGAGACAAGCCATTCCAGCTGAGGAAGAGGGGGGGAGCAAGATCTCTGCACTTCTTGAGTTGAAGGTTCCATGGCAGCTTGAAGGGAGGAAGAGAGAGAAGGTTCTCTTGAAAAAGTAATTGTGCTTTTGGTCTTCTCTAACTCTACTACACTCTTTTTTCCCAAAACCCTCAAGAAACTTACATGGAAATTAGTGATGACCTACCAAATTTATCTTTCTACCTCCAGATGTGTCCATGGTTCTTGGGAAAGCTCCAAGAAATGCTGCCATAGTCTTCAAGAGGGTTGACAACTTGTCTGAGTACTCCCTGTGTACCTATGAGAAATATGTAATTGAGATTTTCTAATTGTGAGAAAATATAAGAACCCTAAATCTATGGGAAAGAGAAGGATCAAAGACAAAGCTCTGATACCAATTGTAATGAAGGAGACCTAACTAATCTAACTAAGAGAGAGAAGAGAGAGGAGAGAGAGAAAGATTGCAGAAGAAGAGGGGGAGGAGAGAGAAAGATATGGAGAAGAGAGAGAAAGAGGGGGGAGAGAGAGAGGAAGCCATGGGAGCTGAAGGTAAAGGTGAGGAGACAAATTTGTATTTATCAAAAATGGTCCCTAATCAGGTCCTTGTACACCTTAAATACCCCATCAGTGTAACCGGATATTCGCATGTGCTAACTCCATGTTAATCCTGTGTAAGACCCTCTAGTCCCATTCTTAACACCTTTTGGGAGGGGCTTAAGCATCCCAAGATACTAGAACACCATATTGGGGAATATGGAAAATTCCCATAAGTTTGGGACATGCGGTCAAATCTTTGGATTTTTCATAACTTGTACAATATAACTCCAAATGGAGTGCTCTATAGCTCAATAGATTCCATTTTTCAAGCGCTTTCCAATGATAGGTCATGCCATATGGTTTTGAGAAACTTATGTGCATGTTATCTATGTGTCACTTTTTAGTATTCAAAAAATGGGAATTGGGAGATTTCCAACTATTGTGTTCTAGGCATGACATAGTTTTTCCAATATAGACTTTGACAAAGTGTATCATAGGCTAGAATGAAGTTCTTGTTTCAATTCCCTTAAGGCATAGATATAATGAAAAAGTGCATCAACTTCGTGAGATTATGTTTGAAAATGCTTTTTCTAGGATTGTTGTTTATGGCTCCCTCATCTTATGCATATCCCCCCTCCCTTATCAAAAGGTCTATTAGACAAGGTTGTCCCCTTGTTGCCCTCCTTTCTATCATAGCAATAAATGTTTTGGACCAATTCATCCATTTTGAATTTGAGAAAAGTGATACTCCAAGGAATATCCCTTCTGGCAAACTCATTGCAGCATGGGATTTTCCCTTCCATTAAGGACATGGTTCTCAATTGATTTGTTGATGACACAATTGGCACCATACACAATAACAAGAAGTCATTTCAGTCCTATATTATTTATTTCTAGTTGTCCTTAGATACTTTAATCAATCCAACCAATAAAATCATAATGAGTCTTTTTAACCCTCTGTTTAAATGGCTCAATAGTTAAGATTGGGACTGGATAGCAGTTGGAAAAATGTTTGGACTTATAGGAATCCCTATGTGGTTTAATATGGTCATTGAAAATCAGAATATAACAATGGGTTCATGCCATAATTAGCAAATATTTTTGGAAAGGATATACTTGTTGCTTGGCATACTTGTCCATAAAAGACAAAGGGGGTTTGGAGTTTCTTCACATTCTTAGCATGGCTAACAAGATTGTATCCAAGTGGAAAAGCAAGAGCATGTCCATTCTCTTAGAAAGATTTATTGATGTGGCACACATAACTGACTATAAGCAAGTGAAAAATCTCAATGTTGTGATTTATGTAGCCTTTTCTAAAGCTAGCGACTATCTTGGATAGTGCTCTCCTATTTCTAACCAATGTGGCATGCTTTGTTTAGGGTGAAAAAAGACATTATTACATTTTAAAATCCTCACCCAAGTCTTTCTTAGCCATTCAAAAAATTTGATTGGTTCATTTTCCTAGTTTCTCCTTGTTCAACTGTAGGGTCCAATAAGCAAGGCCATAATGGTTCTAAGAAAGGTGGCATCTATCACAAAGATATTTAGATCATAGTAATTTAATTACCTCAAACTACTATGACCTAGAACCCATCCATATCAAATTTTAGATTCAAACCTAGATTCTTCCTACATCTCTCTATTGGCCACACATTTTTAAAGAAAGATCTGTGGACTAAATTTGAATTGTCCCAAAAAAGAGGATATGGTAATGTGTGTGCTCAAGATCTATTGTCATAAATTTCAATTGTCCCAAAAAAGAGGATTTGGTAATGTGTATGTCCAATATTTGTTAAAGGTTTTGAGATAATTTCTCATTTATTTATGAAATTCCCCAATAACAACAATATCATGAACTTCTTTTAGCTTTGTATTAGTTTCCTTCATCCTTTCTAGTTAACTTAGAAAGACATTATTCTAGGAGAATTGAAGGGTATGTCCTCTAACTTTGAAATCGGTTCATGGGTTAGAACGCAACTTATGGTGCATTGAAATGAAAGATTGTTTAACAATAAATGTCATGATACACTACTAACTTCATGTGTAATGTTTTCACTCATGTTGACTCCTATTTGCAAGTGTTGAATGCAAGGACTGAGATGAAGATAAGGAACATCTAAAACCAAGAATATAAATAATAGAAGCTCGTTGAAGAGTTAATCCAATTGTATCTTGTTGAACATGATCAATAGTAACCCTTCAAAAGTTTCCCTCATAATCCAAGGAGTGCTTAAACTTGTAAGACCATTATTATTAGGGGATATCATGTCGGAGTCCAATCAATGATTTGGTCATAACTTTATGTCAAATGAGTTCTATGTGATCGAATGCTAAGATGGTGACCTACATAAGTCTAACCTTTGGAATAGAGGGAGCAATGAAGTTGCTAAGGCACACTACATTGCATTGTGAGGATGTAAAAGGTATCCAAGATTTCTATTTTGGCAACATGAATATTTCTTTGTTGAATAAACAAGGTTAATAACATGGTATATTAATCATATGGACCTACCATCTTTTGGACTGTAAACAACCACCCCCCTCAAAACCATGATTATCTATTTACCTAGTTCATCCCTTATAGTTTGTCTAGATAACCATCTAAGCTTCAATATGCAAACACATGATTGGACAACTTTTGTGTCACCTTTTTTTTGCACTAAAAAATCCTTGTTTCTCTAGCTTCAAGATTCTATGTACTCTCTATTCCTTATTGCATATTAGTGTTGGGAAACTCATGCAATCAATGTCTTGGGAGAATTGGACACACTCCTATTATTTCAAGAGCTTCAATGCATGAAATCCTTGGGCTAGAGTCACTTGCATGTGGATCAAAACCTAATTGTAGTGAGCATTTCATAGTGTATTACTAATCATTATATGGACACACACACAAATTCCACAACCCAAGTGAGTGCTCCTTCCTCCCTCAACCCTCTATGGCTTCCACATAAAAAATAGTAAGCAGGTTCATGGTAATAGAGAGTTCTTGGAGAGAAGATTAAGAGAGCTTTACCCTCTTGGTCCCTCACCCTCACTCTCTTGCTCTCTTTCTCTCAATCTCTCACTTTCATCTTCACTCTCTCACACACAAAGAAAGCAATAAGATAAGTGCACAAATTTTGCACACACATGAATAGCTTTTTCTATTCATTCTCATCCTTTTTATACACTTTTTTATGGTTAGGGTTTTGCTATCCCTCTTGGGCATCTAGCCCATCTTTTGGGCCAAAAGGTCAGTTATCTCTTATTGCATGCTTTTCCTATGGTGAGAATGAAATAGAACCTTTGCGGTTTTTCCTTAGAAGCCTATGCTATCTTTACAACTTGCATGAGATCATGCCCATTGCTCTAGATTTTCATGATAAATTAATACAACAATGTAACTACTTAGTGATTTAATTGTGTAACATCTTCATGCACATTGCAAACAATGAATCCTCAATTTTCCATGGCACATTTATAATCTAAGAAATACACTCCTTTAGGCTTCTTATTACTTATAGTTAACATTATCCCCCTCCTAGACAAGTGCCAATCCCATGGCACTCTTCATCGTCGGTGGGATGCTTTAGCTCACATTCAAGACATGGATGTAGGGGTTGTCATGTATTGTCCTTGGAGGCATTTTTCAGGTTGTTGATGGCATAGAAGCTTCTTATTGTAAGGTAAGTTATGTTTGAAGTGGTGGTAGGTGACTTGGTTGTGGAATTTGGTGGTATTCTTAGGATTCTCTTGGTGTGTTTTGATGGTGATTATTCTCTTAGTAAGTTTCCATGGTGAATCAAAGG
Organism: Lygodium microphyllum; assembly: GCF_053477565.2. NCBI lineage: Eukaryota > Viridiplantae > Streptophyta > Polypodiopsida > Schizaeales > Lygodiaceae > Lygodium > Lygodium microphyllum. The sequence continues at coordinate 45,625,280 of NC_141163.1, read as the reverse complement.
AAAGAAGTAATGGGTTGAGTATGGAAGAACTTGAAAAAAAGCTAATGGAGTGTTAATCATTGGAATCTTTAGTTCTTGCAATTGGGAAGCTTCTCATGTTGTCTCTTGCTAGGGGATAGTGCTAGTCTTCCTGTCATGCACATGACATATTTTTGTTGGTTGGGAGACGAGTCAACCTAAAGTATTGTCCTACACTTGAGGACCCAAATCGTGCATAGGTTGAGGTGCAAATATTATGAGATTACATGTGAATACTTAGGTATTACCTAGTGATAAGATACTTGTATAATTCCTCATGGCTCTATTGTTGATGGAGTGAGGGTAAGATAGATTGGAAAGATGTGTTGATGTTGAGGAAAAATGCACTTGAGGAAGGTCTTGAAGACATTATCAATATGCTAGATAAGATGTGTCATAGTTGAATAGTTTGAGAATAAAGATCTTTAGTAATTATAGCTGCTTCCAATGGTTAAGGACAATGGTTTCCTCTTCCAATGCTTCTTCATCTTGCTTTTGTTAGAGATTGTGATGGCATTGACATGGACTAGAGACAGAAAGGTGCAAGTGATTCAGGGTGGTAGGTAAACTCCCTAGGTATGTTCATTTTCCACTTGTTTGTTGATATTCACTTGATAAAAATTGAGAGCATATGCAATCAAGTTCAATGAAGATTTAAAAATTTCAAGAATGGTTATTTAATATCACTTGTGAGTTCATGTTGCTAACAATCAATTTCTTTAGCTTGCTCCCTCCCCACATGAAAATCGTAGCAATGCTTTGTGAGCGTTGCAAGGATACTAATAGTGTGGTGTGCATGAATTTTTTGATTTTTTTGTTTTTATAGACTCTATTGTGTATAAAATTGGAATGTACAAGTGCTATAGATTATGGTACAGGGTTAGTCTACCAAGACGTGAGCCATTTATAGGATTTATGATTGTATTGGAGTGTAGCGTATATGTCAAGAAGTTGTGGTAATTTTATAGTTAGGGTTAGATATGCAGAAACATCAAATACCACATGTCCTTGATTTAATCTACTCACCACATGGAGCTCTTCTTCTGTGAGGGTTTTTTCAAGCAAGGGAAGGTCAAAGAGTGGTCCTAGTAAGTGTGACTCCTCATACAATGGTGAGTACTTAGAGGGAAGTCAAAGATATGTATGTTTGGTAAATTTGGGATTTCAATATGGTGTGTCTTTGCCATGATATTTCCATGAGTTGACTTTCAAGTTCACCTATTAAGGATCTCATATTGTACCATACTTGCTTGAATGAGCTTTCATCCTTTACTTTTTATTCTAGTGTTGATATTTCCTCAATAGTTTGTGGGCACAATGCATTACAAAACGTGGGGACCAACTGATGTTCGTTATGTTGGACCTAAAATAGGCTCGACATTGGCTCTTAGGCACTAGCCGGGCCTCTACTACACACCCAAGCCACCCCTCATGGCCTCATGACCAAGAGTGTCTAAGGGGTATACTACCCTAACCTTTAATGTAGAACATTGCGTTTGTATGGATTGTAATTCAATGGATAACCCTTCCCACACTCCTAAAAGGGAATCCGTACACATATTGATGTTACACACTATGTAAGCATAGACAAAGGGAGTGCCCCTTGGTTGATTGCCATGGTCCCACTACTTCTCTTCTACATCTTGACGGGGATTGGCCCCAGGATGCACCACATTAATCGCATATGACACATAATCCTCTCTTTTAAACAATCATTCTAGGAGATATAATGTATTCCTCACTGAATATTCCCCAAGAAAATTGATAACTAATCCTATAGCTTAGGGTACCTTATCTCCTCAATGTAGGTCATTGTTCATCAAAACAATTGTTGTGCATCCAAGATGATATCATGTGTTACATACAATGCAATTTTTTATGATTTATAGTGCTCAAACATTTTTATTCATCAACAACTAGCATTGTGAAGGTGAAAAAACATTTCTTTCCATGCCGTTCTTCTAATCCAGATTATTGTGTTGTATCGGGTCAGCACCAAGTATGCTTGTGCTACTGAATCCTTTTAATTTCAAACCACACGTATCCTATATACCATGTATTAGTGAAAAATCAAAATTTAGCATATTATTAGCTCTTAACACCCCCCTCTCCCTACCACCTAAGGTTGTGTATTTGGTGGTAGGTTTAGAGAGCATTTTGATGTATTTTTCTTCATAAAAGCAGTAAATATCCACTCTAACATAAATATAGGGTTGAATTGAGGCTAACCCTCATGCTTCGACCATATAATACATCCACAATTTTTTTTTTAATTTTTCAAATAGTTATTGATAAATATTTATATTCTCAATTTTACTAATTTAGATTGATTAAGCTTACTAAGTATTATTTGTCTATCACATTCCATAATATACGAACACCATATACACAACAAAACCCCAAAAAACACATAATTTTCTTTAAAACCACAATGTTGTGGGTTTTGCATGTTTATAAAGGAATTATTAGATAATCGATTTTTCTTGATTTCTTTAGCATTTTTTATAAAACATAGCATTAACAACCCAAAACAACCATTTTCAACCAAATATTGTTATGAAACAATAAAATCTACAACTTAATCATAAAATTGCGCCTTATGACGTATGTATCTTGTGGATTGGAGGCCTGTTGATGCTTCTAATTAGCCATGCCGACGATCCTTCCAACCTCAATCTATGCTCCTTTATGCTCTAGCATGATTTCACAATCAATATTTCTAATTTCATTCCACCCCCTTCTCTCATAGAATAAACCCATGGAAACAGACAACAAGAGGAGAGAGAAAGATTGAAAATTAGCATTTTGATTCCTTACATGAAAATTTGTGTGGCCATAGTCAAATTGAAGCCCTTGAGGACTAGATCAGAGATGTGCAATCTATGATCCCCAACATTAAAGAGACACAAAATCCTAGAAATTAGGGGCACCTTGCTCACGATCAGATTTTGTGTGTTTTTTCATTTAATTAAGGCTTTAGGATTTAACCTTTAAAATTTTCATTTCAAGTTTTGTGCATTCACACTACTGGGGTAAGTGAATTTTTGCATTTTGGCAAGGCAAACGAACTCAAATTCAAGTTCCAACCAGCTAGGCGGCTCCGTGGCATTGAAATGTATAAACCTAGCCTCCCTCTTGCACACTTTTCGGCTCTCGAATCACATAGATACTTTACAATGTGAAAGCTTGCAGGATTAAATGGGGGGTCAAATGACCTCTGATAATCGAGACTTATGTTGCATTCCTAGCATCAAACTCTATCTAGGAAAACTTGAGCTCATCTATCCACAACTGTTTCATTTTCCATGAAAAATTGGTATTTTACACCTCCCATGCACTTTTTCGCTTTAAAAATGGGTCCCAAAATCAATCTCTCATTGATGGCCAACGGGATAGGGCAACTTAGCCTGTCGAATCCACAAACTGATCTGCACATTAAAAAAGTATTAAGAGTATCAAGCTGCTTCAAAAAAGAATACATAGCAAAACATAAACACAACTCTCACCCTACCCCTTGACAAAATCAAGACATGAAAATCCTCAAGGGATAGGCCCATCATAATCAAACAGAATTTGAGAGCGAGTTGCTAACCAACTACTCCAACAAAGAGTGGCTAAAAAGAACCATATAAAATTCATCCTAGGTGAGGCCTGCACTATCTACTTTACTTAAGACAACTAGACTAGGAACTCCTACGAGGTGAGAACTCCTATAGCCTAGTCAGCATATATTTTCTTTTAACGTATTTTTCTTTCAAGGTTTTCATACTCATTCATTTAAAAAGGAGGGGCTTGAGCGTAGTGACCCAAGCACAACAAGGCATAGACCTCAAGTTGCGACTCAGTACCAAAGAACCTACCAAGCTCTCACAAGGTAGCACTTAATCCTTTTCTCTTTCTCTCACTTTTATTTTTGCTCCAAACTTCCTTAGTATTTCTTTTCTAGCTAGATGCCATCCCTAGGAAGATAAGGCATCAGTGACTCATTCCCCCCAAAAACCTACCAAGCCCTCACAAGGTGATAATCAACTACTTTGAAGATTTTTCTTTATTTTCTTTTCTATTTTAGGGGGTTAGAACCCCTTTTTACATACCTCTCTATTTTTATATTTCAAATATATTGAAAAAAAAACTTCTTCTTATTTTGGCAAGCTTTTTTGACCACCTCACACTAACAAAAGCTCTTAGAAACACCTGCCTAGCAAGCTAGTAGAATAGGGTTATTAGAATGACCTTCTAAAAATAGGTGTTTCAATACCTAACAATGTCTTGATAGGAGGTAGACTATTCAAACCTCCCTTAGCTATATGTAATCCTAACCCTGGGACTTCATGCCTTGATTGTTGATGATGCCAGGAGGCATATTCCACGGTGGATTTCGTGAGGTTTTACGGTGGATTCCGTAAACTTAGATGACCGGGGCTCATACACAAAGAGGATTCTTTGTGCGAGAAGTTGATGGGGACGCCTGTCCTTTTCGGGCGTTTCATTAATTTAGTGTGTACGTGGGTGATTCCATAGCGGGTGATTCCGCAAAATGCATATTAAATTAATAAACGTTTATGAGTTTAGAGTGCACACTCGTAATAAATTAAGGTTAGGATTTATTTCTAATCAGTTGATTTATTTATGTAGCTGAAGACTGCTAGGTATTCACTTTTGTCGGTTTAATTGTATTATTTTACTAACGATTGTGAATGCTTCAGTTGATGTGTAGAGATAGCAGCAGTGGTGGAGGAAAGCATTGGAGTTTAGCGAGTATTCGACCTTTGGATTATATTTTGATAGGCGCTACGCCTATATTTTGTTATGTCTATTGAGACATCGATTATTGATTATTATTTTGTATGCGCCTATGCGCACGGATATGTTATTTCTATTTGGACATTGTGTTGGGCGTGCCAGATTCCATGGGCACCGTCCATTAGCTTTATTTCCTATTTTTGTAGAAAGCAAACTCAAAAGCTAAAAGCTTGTCATATTTTTGTAAATTGGGCTATTATTGAGCATGAAGATGGAAATATACATAAAATACATGCTTTGTGAAGCGCTCACACAAGGCATGGGGGGAGATTGAACCCAATTGGTCTCTTGCTTCTTGTCGTTCATGCTTTTACATTGTTTTTTGTGCAAAAAGGTAGAGTTCATTGTTCTTGGGGACCTTCCAGGATTCACTACGTGAGCATACTGCGACCGATCTGCGCACCAGTGGTATCAGAGCGGAGCTGAGATCAAGAGCTTCCAATCGCTACCAATCTCGGGCGAAGGCGGAGCTCCAGGAACGATCGGGCTCTACAGTCAATCTCATCGCGAACCGTCGATACAGGCAGACTTCTGGCGATCAAGAACCCCTGTTTCTATTGTCAGATCGCGAAGGACCAGGCTCTGCAGCAGGCGGAGGACCACGCATCCATCTCCTTCATCAAGTCGTGGAAAAACCAGAGATAAGCTTCATTATTTTTCTCATTACTTCTTTCAAAAAGCTTAAGAGAAAGCTTAAGAAGCTTAATAAGCTTCCAAATTTCTCATCGTGGTATCAGAGGACCCCCCCGCGTTTTTCGCGACGTGAAAAAAACGCCCCCCCCCCCCCCCCCCCGCCCCCCCGAAATCTGACAACTGATCATCAAGCTTATTAAGCTTAATTTCCTTAAGTCAAGCCAAGCTCTGCAAGTCACACAGGACAAGAAAGTCACCAAACTCCGGGTCCTGCGCATCAGAAGTCAAGTTCTGCAAGTCGATTGGAATCAAGTCTTGCAAGTTCATCAAGTCGGCCTAAGTTCTGCAAGTCTGCAACTCTGTAAGTCTGCTAAGTCTGCAACTCTGCAAGTCAGACTAGTCAACTGGAGTCAGAACTGACTAGTGCTTAAAACTCCTAAAAGGCTTGTTTCTTTGCAAAAACTCTGAACTGGAAAGTTGTTCGTGGCAAGGTGTTCTACCTATCTACAAGTTTGTTGAAGTACTTTCAGCAAACGAAGACGGAAATATTACAGACTTTCTGAAAATTGAGAAAGAAATACCCAAAAATACATAGCCTTGTAACCCCGAATTTGAGCTACGCTCATCTCGCTAACTTGCTTTTGAGTGAGAAAGGTTTATTGAGTTTTACAGGATGACGACCCCACATATGGATGATCCTATGACTGAAGACGACCTACCTGAGCCTACCATGGAACAAAAGATGGATCTAATCATGCTGCAATTGGAAGAAGAGCGAAGGGCTAGGCAAGCATTGCAAGCACAATTGACAAAATTACAAAGAGCGTCTACCGACAAAGAAGAACCTCAAGCTGAAGATTTGATTCGCCGTACCATCGACGCCACTCTTGAAGCACAAACCATTTGCAAGGAATCCAAGATAAGTAAACGAAGTTTCAAATTTCGCACTTTCAATGGCATACGAGAAGGAAAGACTGTTTTATCATTCATTAGCCAGTTTGATGACTATTTCCATGAGGAAACTTATCCAGAAAAAGATAAAATCAAGTGTGTTACTAATCATCTGATAGACAAAGCATCACTTTGGTGGACTGTAGTACGCAAGAGCATAGAATGTCCTGCTACTTGGGAAGATTTCAAGAAGAAGTTCATGCAGAATTTCCTTCCACCGCAATTTCATGAGAAGGCTATCAAACAATGGGATTTACTTCAACAACGGGATTGTGAGCCTATTCCACAGTATACAGAGCGTTTTTGGAATGCACTCCTACAGCTACGCATGCTTGAAGGCGTACCAGAGACGACACATAAGCGGAAGTATATGTCTGGACTTCTTGGACATTACTACGCTGAAGTGAACATGTTCAAGCCTGCTACCCTTGAAGACGCCATCTCATTAGCTCACAACACTGAAGATAAGTTACGTGGAAGAGACAGACGACCACAGCAATTTCAAGCCAATGGTAATTATGGATCTAAACAATTCAATTCCAATTTTAGAAGGTTTAATCCAGGTCGTTTCTCATCACCATCTTTCCGTAAGAATTGGCCTAAACCACCTGCATTACCATCCAATGTCAATCCAAATCCTAAGCCTATTCCACAAGCAAATCCAAATGTACCCAGACTTCCAGCCATTGCAAATAATGTAACCAAAGCCAAACCAATAGTATGCTATAAATGTCACCAGCCAGGGCATCTCGCAGCAAATTGTCATTCAAAGAAGCCACCAGCACATATCAACTATCTTGGAGCCATGGACGAAGACGAGCATGAGGATATGCCGGATTTCACTGAAGATGAGGATGATACTACTACTACTTCCGATACTTTACCAGGTATGCCTACTCCACATTCATTGTTAACTATGAAATGTTTGGTGCATGGAAAGGAAAGAACTATCTTGCATGATGATGGTAGTACTCATGACTTTATTTCAGCAAAATTGGTAAAGGAATTGAAATTACAGACTGTATCTACGCATTATCGCATAAAAGCTGCATTTTTAGGCACTAGGTACAATGGCACACAAGAAGTACAAGATTTAGAGATTCAAATTGGTTCATATATTGAAAGAAGAAATGTCTTAGTTGTCCCATTACAGTCAAGCGACATTATTTTAGGAATGCCTTGGAGACACCAGCATAATCCAAATATAGATTATTCCACACACACAATGAATATTAATTTTCAAGGAAAATCTATTACATTATATGGTATGCATGCATCTAGTATTTTTCCACTGCTTTCGCATACTCAAGCAAAACATGCACTACGCAAGAATACTAAATCATATCTCATTTGGGTGAATGAATTGCAAGCAAAGAAAAATCATATGCACCCTAGGCATAAGGAATTTCTTGCATATTTTAAGGACTGTTTTGCAGAAGACCTACCACCAGGTTTACCACCTTCACGTCCAGAAGACCATAAGATTGATTTAATCCCTGGCACACAACCACCTTGCAAAGCACCATATAGGCACAATCAAATAGAACAAAAAGAAATCCAGAGTCAAGTTGAAGAATTACTAAATAGAGGCTTAATTCGACCTAGTAGTTCTCCATTCGGTGCACCTGTACTCTTAGTCAAGAAAAAGAATAATACCTATCGTATGTGTATTGACTACCGAGCTTTAAATAAGATCACTGTAAAGAATAGGTATCCTATACCTAGAGTTGATGACCTTATGGACAAACTGCAAGGATCTTCTATATTTAGTAAAATTGACCTTAAGTCTGGATATCATCAGGTGAGGCTAGATAGATCCGACATATTTAAGACTGCATTCAGGACACAGTTTGGCCATTACGAATTCTTAATCATGCCATTCGGATTGACTAATGCACCTGCTACTTTCAGTAGAATGATGAACCGTATCTTTTTGAAATATCAGTATTGTGTGATTGTTTTCTTTGATGATATTTTGGTGTTTAGTCAAAGTGAAAAAGAGCATTATGAGCATTTATCATTAGTTTTTCAATTACTGAAAGAAAATCAATTGTTTGTAAATCCTGAAAAGAGTGAATTTTTTAAGACAGAAATAGAATATTTAGGTCATATTGTATCAAAAGAAGGAATTAAAGTTGATCCTAAGAAAATTGATGCAATATTGCATTGGCCTGTTCCTAAAAACGTGCATGAATTACGCTCATTCCTTGGTCTTGCTAGTTTCTATAGGAAGTTTGTACGCAATTTTTCATTACTTGCTTTACCATTAACCAAACTTCTTAAGAAAGGAATTGTTTATCAATGGACTGAAACTCAGCAGAAATCCTTTGACTTACTGAAACGTGCATTAACCAATGCCCCTGTTATACAATTGCCTGACTTTAATAGACCATTCTTTCTAGTTGTGATCGATGCTAGCGGATCAGGAATAGGAGCCGTACTAATGCAAGACAATCATCCAATAGCATATTCTAGTTCTAAGCTGAAACCCTCTGAGCTCAAATATTCCACTTATGACAAAGAACTATTAGCAGTAGTACAAGCATTAAAACAGTGGAAGCACTATTTAATGGGTTCAGAATTCATGATAAAGACCGACCAGCAAAGCATTAGACATCTACTTAGCCAACCCCAAATTTCTGACCGTCATATCAAATGGGCTTCCTTCATTCAAAGTTTTCATCCTATCATTCAATACCAACCTGGAAAAGAAAATGTAGTTGCTGATGCATTGAGTAGAAGACCTGCAATTCATAATATTTCTATCATATCTTTTGATTCTTTGATTGCTATGAAAGATACATATCACCAGGATATTACTTTTCATTCTGATTGGCAAAAATTAGTTCAAAATAATTTTATTCCTGTTGATTCATTGTCATATAATGATGGATTTATGTTTTTTGAAAAGAGATTGTGTGTTACTATTCCATTCCGATCTTTTGTTTTGAATGAAATTCATTGTCCCCCATATCAAGGTCATAGAGGTATCATATCTACATTACGCATGTTAACTGAAGATTTTTATTGGCCACATATGGATGCAGATGTATCTAATTTCGTTTCTGAATGTTTGATTTGTCAAAGAATAAAGAGACATCATGGTAAACAGTATGGATTACTAATGCCTTTGTCTAATCCATCTAAACCTTGGGAACATATTTCTATGGATTTCATTACTGGTTTACCAAATAATAAATCTAACCATGACATGATTTGGACAATTGTAGATAGATTTAGTAAGCAAGCATATTTCATTGCATGTAAGAAAACTTTAACAGCATCACAAGCAGCACAGTTATTTTTGAAAACTGTTTTTACTAACCATGGATTGCCAAAAGTGATTATTTCAAATCGTGATTCTAGATTTTGTAATAATTTTTGGATTACACTGTTTGCAAATCTAGGCACAAAGATTGATTTCTCATTTGCATTTCATCCAGAAACAAATGGACAAATAGAAGCCACAAATAGCACCATTTTAGATCTTTTACGTGCATATACTATCTCTAAACCTCAGACATGGGATACTCATTTGTATTTATTACAGTTTGCATATACAATACACCGCACACATCTACAAAGAAAGCACCTTTTGAAGTCAACAATGGATATAGATTATCTACACCTGTTGCATCTTTGTCTAATAAAATTCAGAGTGCTGATGATATTGCTACTATGCATAATAGTATTTTTGATAAGGTTAAGGATATGATTGCTAAAGCCCAACAATCATATACCAAACAAGCCAACAAGAAAAGAAAAGCCATGAATTTCAAAGTTGATGATTATGTTTGGCTTAGAATAGAAAAGCGTAGACTGCAAAGTGTAGATAGACATCCAGTTGTCAAATTAGCTCCTAGATTCTATGGACCATTTAGAATCATTCATAAAATTAATGATAATGCATTCAAGTTAGAATTACCATCTCATTGGGAAATTCATAATACATTTCATATTAGTTTATTGAGACCATTTAGAGGCCAATTACCTATCCACCCTGTTTATGAAAACCCACCTTTATTAGAGGAAGAGACTGAAATACTTGAACCAGAAGCCATCATAGACACTGACTACATGACCACTAGAACTGGCCGAAGGTATTCTAGATACCTAGTAAAATTTAAGAACCATCCTGTAGAGGAAGCACAATGGATGCACGCTAGAGACTTAAATGCTTTCCCCACTCTGTTAGCTCCACATTGAGCTAATAGCAATTGAGTTTAATTGCTATCCCACCCCGGGGGTATGATGCCAGGAGGCATATTCCACGGTGGATTTCGTGAGGTTTTACGGTGGATTCTGTAAACTTAGATGACCGGGGCTCATACACAAAGAGGATTCTTTGTGCGAGAAGTTGATGGGGACGCCTGTCCTTTTCGGGCGTTTCATTAATTTAGTGTGTACGTGGGTGATTCCATAGCGGGTGATTCCACAAAATGCATATTAAATTAATAAACGTTTATGAGTTTAGAGTGCGCACTCATAATAAATTAAGGTTAGGATTTATTTCTAACCAGTTGATTTATTTATGTAGCTGAAGATTGCTAGGTATTCACTTTTGTCGGTTTAATTGTATTATTTTACTAACGATTGTGAATGCTTCAGTTGATGTGTAGAGATAGCAACAGTGGCGGAGGAAAGCATTGGAGTTTAGTGAGTATTCGACCTTTGGATTATATTTTGATAGGCGCTACGCCTATATTTTGTTATGTCTATTGAGACATCGATTATTGATTATTATTTTGTATGCGCCTATGCGCACGGATATGTTATTTCTATTTGGACATTGTGTTGGGCGTGCCAGATTCCATGGGTACCGTCCATTAGCTTTATTTCCTATTTTTGTAGAAAGCAAACTCAAAAGCTAAAAGCTTGTCATATTTTTGTAAATTGGGCTATTATTGAGCATGAAGATGGAAATATACATAAAATACATGCTTTGTGAAGCACTCACACAAGGCATTGGGGGAGATTGAACCCAATTGGTCTCTTGCTTCTTGTCGTTCATGCTTTTACATTGTTTTTTGTGCAAAAAGGTAGATTTCATTGTTCTTGGGGACCTTTCGGGATTCACTACATGAGCATACTGCGACCGATCTTCGCACCAGTTGTTTTCCAACAAAAGAATAATTCTCCCAAGGACATAAACACATATAGCATAAACGAAAAGTACTCATAAAGGAAGAACATCACTTGGACTTTGCCACAAGAAGCTTCGAGCATCAAGAGGCTCCCTCCAAGTTTCGCTTAATTTGTATAACACAACACTAAAACAAAATCCATTAACTGTACCTGCACTAAACAAACACATGGCTCTCTTGGCCTAATGAGATAATCTACAAAATGACCATTCTGCAGTGTACTATTAAAACAAACCCTTCATCCCTACATAACTCCATTGAAGCATCAAATCGACCAAGGATAAGGACTCCTCAGGCCCTACATTAAATGCATTGGGTTATTGGCTAACCCTCCTACATAAATAGCAAGGGGTGTTCGATGAATATGTCGATAAAGGATCCTATGCATCCATGACAAAATAGGAAGGTGCTCAATTGCTACCTAACTCATAACCCAAACTAGCCATCGAGGTGGCCAAAAAAAGGACGTGTCAAAAAGAAGACCCCAAAGTAGTCCTAGGCTAACATTAGAAGCTAATTACAAGAGCTCCCTTGAACCACAATTGAAAAATATATCTTCAACAAAAGCATAATTGGCCAAGGAATCCGCAAAGCAATTCCATTGTGAGGAACTAGTTGACAAATCACTGTCTTAAAAATATGCAACATATCCAAGGCTGCACAATGGTACATCCACAGGATGGGATATCACATACCATAGGTCCCATTCAATTGATTGATCCACTAACTGTGAGTCACCTTTCACCAATAATTGGTGGATACTACCACATCAGGCTACATGCAGCCCCATAATCAAGGCCTTGTATTTTGCCATATTATTAGTAACTTAAGAGTGTCGTAAATATACTCCCATTCTCATAACAACCCTACATGGGGGATCTTTTATGACCACACTAGCACTCGCATGTTTAGCGAGCCCTCTCGAAGCTCTAACAAAATATAAAGTATAGACCCATTCTTCATTGATAGGCCATGCCATACTAATGCTCACTTGTACTTATGATAATCAAAGTCAAGCTGAGAGACATGATGTATAATAGGTACAATTCATCCTTCCTTACAAAACTCGATAGGAATACTCATTAGAATCCTTTGATAATGGTGGCAGTAGATCTTAATATCCCACATGAAAGATATATCTTGCCACTTAGCTAATAACCTTTACTCCACTAGATCACTCGACTTTGGTGGTAATATTGCTCTAAATACAGATACTCAAGATAAGGAATGATTCTTTCCATTCAATCATCTTGGTACCTACTGCAAGTTAAAGCTAAATCATAAAGGACATGCACATGCACCAAGTCTGACATCAACCCTAACGTTAGCCCTTACATGTAGTAAGGATTCAACGTATTAAAGGTAACCTTATTTTTAAACTCTACCCTTGCAAGTTTGCTAAAAGGGCTATAGAGCCATTCTTGCCTATACAAACAATTTTATACAGCCCATCCCATTTGGGTTCTAGTTTACCACAAAATAGCTCATGACGAGTATCATAATATAGCATCAACTGACCTTTCACAGAATTCATATTTCTTAGCCTAAAGGTTGTGAAGTGCTTTCATTATCTTCTTTTCTACTTCTTTATATAATAGAGCCTACACTCGAATTTCATCAAGATGTGCAAGGGAAATAAATATTTCCTCCAATTCTTCTGTCCCACCCAATGAATGATTGAGAGGAAATTACACAGTGGGTAGCTCTATCTCCCATGGTAAGACATAGGCTTGCCTATATACCAGCTTGAACAGGGTGTGGCCTATGGCTCTCTTGAATGTCGTATTGTAAGCTCAAATTTCCACATATAATTTCTTATCCCAATCTCATTTACTTTCAGACACTATCTTGGATAAGATCCCTATAAGCTATTCATTCATACTCTCAACTTGACCATTTTCTTGGCATATTATATGGGGTAGTTTTATTGTGTTTAATCTTCAAAGCTTCCATCAAGGCTACAATAACCTTATTCAAGAAGTGTGTCTCTCGATCATACACTATCTCCTTAGGTGGACCAAAATGGCAAACAATCTACTCCATAATAAACTATTCGTCTCCTTAGCGTTATCTTTCATATTTGCTTGAGCTTTAGACCACTTTGTAAAGTAGTCTATTGCTACAATGATATAATACTTCCACGGAGCCAATGAAGGGTATATTGGCCCAACGAAACAAATACCCATTTTTCAAAGGATAACATAACTAAAATAGGATTCAATGGTCGCTTACAATTCTCCCTGGCATCGTGTCTTTGGCAGACATCACGTCACTTAACATAACTAAAAGCATAATGGAAAATCGATGGCCACCAATATCTAGCAGAACGGAGAGCTTTCTAGGCAGTGAGTCATCCAAAAAAATATCCCCCACATGCTGAATCATGGCATTCCTCAAGAATGAATGGTACCTCATCAGGTACTACACATCGAGGATAGATATCATCCATGCCTTTCTTATACAAGACACCCAATATGGTCAAAAAGTGTAGTGCTTTTGCTGCTTAATCTTTCTCTTTTCAAACTTTGATAGAGTAGTCCCAAGTCCCCCTCTAGATAGATAATATGTTACAGTTGCATACTAGGAAGAGATGAAAGCTTTATCAATCTTAAGTAGACCTTTGACATCACTTCTTTCAACTAGAATTTCCTTCACCTCCTCGAAATCCACAAGACATTCTACAATACTCTGCATTTTTTGTGGCTTACTCCTAATCTCATAATCAAACTCCTGCAAAGTGATTAACCACTTTTCTAAACTGTCAAGAAATTGCAACTTGTTCAGTGGCAACAATCTAAGTCATTCTGCCCTTGTAAAAAATACCACCTTCTCATAGAGTATATAATGCCTCAATTTCTTTGTTGTGAAAACCATTCCAATGCATAATTTCTCCATATAAGTATAGTTAACTTAAGATATCTCAAACTTCCTACTAGAAAAGGCTATTGGATGATACCATTTCTCTTCCTAAATTTAGACTAAATAGCAACTGGAAAACCTCACCTCTTTTGGGTGCTTTTAGGATTGGTGCTTTCACTAGTTCCTACTTCACATCCTCAAAGGTTACTTGACAAGCTTCGCTCAAATTGAACACAAAGTTAAAAGATAACAAGTTTGTAATGGCAAGATTATTTCTATCAATGCATTGACAAATCTCCAATAATACCCCACTAATGACAAAAAGCTTTGTAGCTCTTTTGGAGTACATGGTAGGGTTATAACGACTATAACTTTTATATTTTCAATGTCATTCAACAATACTAGCTCACCTAACCACATGGCTCAATAACAACCCATAGGGCACCCCAAATACACACTTTTGTGGATTAAGACAAATGCAAAACTGCTCAAAATGCTCAAAACATTTCCTTAAAATGATCAATTATCTATCCCTTGTGGTGATGGTTGCCCCCAGATCATCAATCAGGACTTTTAACTCATTTGGAAAAATGTCACCAAAAGTCCTATAATTTGTATATTGCCAAGAATATAATGCATTGCATAACCCAAAGGCCATCACATGATACACAAAGGTACCAAAGATAGTGATAAATATCATTTTCAACTTAATTTTCTTTGCAATAGCCATTTGGCTATATATCTAGCAAAGGAATCCATAAATGAATAGATTTTCCTATCTGCTAATAGATCTAAAATCTAATAAATAAATTGTAACAGATTGTAATTATTAATGATATTCTTATTAAGCTCTCTGAAATCTATGCAAAGCCGAATCTGATTATTCTTCTTCCTAATAACAACTAGTGAATACCACTCTATCTATTGTACTAGAAATATCATGCTAGCTTTTCATAATTTTGTCAATTCCTCGAATGGCCAGTCCCTTAATTTGAAAGGCATACACCTTTCATTTTGTCACATGGGCTTGCTACCTTCCTTTAGGGGAATGGTATGAACAGCTAAGCTGGGAGGAATACCTCTCAACTCATCATAACTCCAAGCAAAGATGTCACGGAATTTGTGAATCAAGGACACATAGTCCTCCCTTTCTTCCAAAATGAGCATGGACCCTAATTTAATGGGCCGTAAATCATTCATTGTCCCAAGGTGGTCCAACTCACTTACATCCACATCTCTTATCCTCTCCTGATCCTCTCTTGGCTCATTCAAAGCTACTTGATAGATATCCTTTGTAGTGGACCCCTCATTGGATTTATCAGTTGATGATGTCTCACTAGTAGATGGAGCATCTAATGTATCTAACTCTGTAGAGGATAAAGGAACTCTCTGACTTTGAGGAGATTCAAGATAGGCATCTACTACTACACGTTTGGAATCTCTACCAAAGATAAACCAACCAGTGGGTATATCAACTTGACAGTTTGCTTGTAAGATCCATGGCCTTCCTAGAAATATTTAATAATTAGGCTACCCTACAAATGTGATAACCCTTAAGTCCAAAATGCATTCCACATTGGCAACAGTCACGTGAACTTTAGTGATGAAACCTTCAGGTTGTCTTAAACTGTCATTACCCATTCAGAGAATCATGGAGGCATCTTTTTTTATTTCTAACCTTAGTCTCTCCATCAATTCTAAACTCATAATGTTGATAGAGGATCTTGTGTCCACAATGGCATGTTCCATTAATATGCTATCAACATATGCTACTACCCTTGGACAATACTTTTCAACATGCTCCAACCAATCATGTCCTACCCACGCTATTCCCAAGGGATCCATGATATACCCCATGTGAAGAATCTTATTAAATTTCTTATGCACTCATGGAAACAACTTAATCAACTACAGGAGGTTTCTTCACAAAGAGAACTCGCTAAATCAAATTCATGATAGCTAGCAAGAGCTCTCTTTTCTCATTGAACCATTCTCTCCTTTGGTCTTCAATAGGATTCAGTGCCTCTTTCTTGGCTTTTGTCTTCTTCTTTGTTGGCAATTTCTTATCCTTCTTTGGGTCATTTTTACTATCAATGGCTTTTAGAGGTCCACCTTCCATGTTAGGATTAAGGACTTGTGTCCCCTTATCATCTTGCTTAGGGTTTCCCTCGACAAGTTTTGATAGCCCAAGACACATTGAGGAAATAGCTTAGCTTATACACAAGTATATATCATGACCTCTGTTATCTCAATCTATATGCTACTATAGGTATTCACCTCAACTCCTCACGTAGACATTAAACTAATAGGGGTAGATGGAAAATATAATCAATAGTAACCAAGAGAGGCAACAAGTAAACCAAAAGCACTTTCCAAAGTTTCCAAAGCACATTGGCCTTGTTATTTCTATGTATTTACAAAAGTCAATCAAGAGCCATAAGAAGCTCAAAATCCAAGATAAATATGCTCCAAACTATCTAGACTATGTCTACTACTGTTAGAGACCCCTTTCAAATCAAAAGCTCTTCAAAAGAACCACTTTGATGCATCCAAATAAAAATCACAACAAGATACCCTAATTTTGATTATTTATTACAACCAAGAATAGCACAAATCAAGTCCACATGGCCAAAAACTCCTCTTTAGTGAGAGATATGTTGGGGTAAAGGCGCCTCCGCCGTGCCGCCCCGTGTATTACTACATTAATAGTACCCACCACTGCACACTGCAGGTGGCGGGCACCCATCATGTCACTTTATTCTTTACATTCATTTTAGTGACTAGTAAATAAAGGAAGGCCCAGTCACACATTGTGACTGTTGGAGTTCCCATTTCTTGTCTCTCTCTTTCTTGCTCTTGCTCTCCCGCCATATCTCGCGTGCAAGCTTTGATCCTTCTCACCTTTCAATTGGTATCAAAGCTTGGCTTTCTCTTTCTCAAGCTCAACTCGGTGCTTCTCTACCTTCGCATCGACTCCCTTCATGCATTGGATCTCCATCCCGGCAGCCATATCCGATCTCCTCGAGCTCCCGTCACTCCCCGGCTTCCCGAGCACCTTCCCGGCCTATTGAGGCACCTTCAAGGCATTGGTACTGAGGTATTTGATCATTCTTTCAGGGTTTTATTTCAGTCTATAGGTTGCAAATAGCAAGGGCAGCCATGGCTTCAAACCCTTGAAGCTTATTCCCCTCATATTATGCCTTGCACTTATCAAGGCTCAAAGAGGCTTGTCATAGGCCTTTGATAGGCCCTTCTTGAGCCCCCCATTACCCCCTTTCAGCCCATGTGGAGCAGCAGCAAGTTCAGCACCAACAGGGCAGATTGCGCCATTTTTTTCTTGGCTATTAGCACTCGTCTACTTCAGCTTCACACTTGGCCATTGCTTCTTGCTCTCTACCTTGATCAAGAGGGCTATTAGACTTCATGTTTGATGTCATTTAAGCTTTGGGCATTAGTCTTGATCATTCGGGGCTGATTTATTCAGATTTGGGACTGTCATAAACTGTCATAACAGGCTGAAAACAAGGCAGCACCATTGACATTAGCATTTGTTGCTTACACTCCATTCCGGTTGTGCTATTTGATGCGTGTATGCGGTCTACTTGATGCCCGAATGCCTTGGGAATGTATGCACATGATTATGCCATGATTTTGGCCTGAAATATTGGCTGATTTGGGACTCTCATTTATTGTTACATAGTGCTGGAAATAGGGCAGCCACACTTGGCATTGGCATTTGATGCTTATACTCTACTCCGGTTACCTTGTTTGATACCCGTATGCGTCCTACATGATGCCTAGTGCCTTGGGAATGTATGCACATGATTATGCCATGATTTTGGCCTGAAATATTGGCTGAAATTTCTCATTTTTGATAGTCAAACTTGGCTGTAATAACAGTGGGCTGAAGGTACTTTGGATGCTTTGTCACTTACCTATTGGTACCGGATGTATGCTTTGGGATTTGCCATCATGTATCTGACATTTGGGGACGACTTTGAGCTCATGTTTGAATCTATGGAATGTATTTGAGCTACGCATAAGCTCCGTCTTGGTTGGTATTCACTGGCATTTGGACCGACTTGGCATGCTCTTGGACTGCTTATGCCTCATGTCTATGCTTGACAGTTAGGCTTCATACATTACATGCTTTGGTTCGTGATATATGCCGCTTGGTTCGTCTATGCTTTACCAACATTGGGAGCTTTGCCTTGGATGTATTTGAGCATTTCCGACTCAGTTTGATCATTTACTTGGTTGCTTCCATCAGTTGCTTCATGTATGTCATGCTCTTGGGATGCGTATGATGCATTGACTTGGTCACTTGTCACTGGTACTTTGTCTTGGGTTGCTTGAGCCCTTGAGCTCATTTGTACGCCTTTTATGCCAGTGGGAGCATCTTGCATGCTTAGTTGACCTTGAGCAGGGATTACATGCTATTGAAGCAGTTACATGTATTGGAGCAGTCTATGTCATTGAGCAGTTACAGATGTATTGAGACTTTGGGGTTATACTCCGACAATTGGATGTTGCATTGAATATATGTCTTGGTTCACAAGATGCTTATGAGCTGAGTCTCAGTTTTGGATCCACTTTCCTTTGAGCATACACCTATTTGTGTTGGGTTTTGGCAGTTGCAGGTACATTTTGCTTGGATTGTCTGGGGGTGTGCCTCTTACTGGCAGATGCTATTTGACATCTCTTGATGTTACGATCATGTATTTTCACTATCATTTGGCTTTGCTTTGTCCTCTTCATGCCGGCTTTGGACCTAGCATTGTTTAGTTGACATTAGATCCAGTTTTGGGACAGTTTGCTCTCATTATTGCAATTCTGAAATTTATTACAGCAAGCATTTATTGGTGGACTTAGTAGTATTTTTTATGCTGAAATATCCTGATTTGGTGTAACACACCTAGTACTAAGTGGACAGCATCTTTTGGCACACTTTTCTTGCCATTTGGAGCTCATTTCAGCGGATTTTGAGCATTTTCTACAGTAAAACAGCCAGCATTTTTACATTGTCTGTGCATTTCGAGCCTACATTATGGCATCCTCTTCGACTGATAATTCCATATTTAACATCACCGAGTTGGATGGTGCCAACTACTCTTATTGGAAGAGTCAAATGTGGTAGGTCTTGGTGTAAAAATCTCAGATTAAGCCACTTCGGTTGAGCGGGGAGTAGCCTGAAACTATGGACAATGACAACTAGCTTGAACTTGATGAGCTATGCAAGTCCACGATTGTATTTTCTCTCACTGAACAGGTACATTATAATGTATTTGAGGAAGCACAGAGTGCATGGGATCTATGGAATAAGATCAAGAATCTTTATGATAAGAAAAGTCCGGCGAGTCAGATGTACTGGTTGAAGCAGCTTATGGATCTGCGCATGAAGGATAATGCGACTATGTCTGCTCACTTGAGCCAGTTCCATGCTATACTGAAGAACCTGACTTCGCAGGATATCACCTTTGGAGAGGAAGTAACTCCTCTTTTCTTGCTTGGGACTCTGAATGAGTCATGGGATGTATTCCGCACTGCCCTATGTGCCTCTAATGCTACTCTGAAATTGAATGATGTTGAGAGTGCTCTTCTGCAGGAAGAGGTTAATCGCAAAAACTTGGATGCCTCTCGTGTTTCACACGCTTTGACAGTTAGAGGAAGGAATGACAGGAATGATCGTGGTCATGGACGTGGCCGTGACTCGCAGAAGGGCCAGTCTAAATCTCGTGGAAAGTCGCGTAGTAAGTCGCATGGGCGCAACGCTAATGTCACTTGTCATCATTGTGGGAAAAAGGGCCATATTAGACCATAGTGTCATGAGTTGCGCAATGAGAAGCGCAAGGATAAGGGGAAAGAGAAAGTGCAAGAGAAGTCCTCCGATTGTAGCATAGTACCTGCGAAGTCCAGTGTCAAGATTGAAGAAATTAATGTCACGCAGACCGAGGATTTCGATGGTAGTGATGAGTTCATACTTGCAACTAGTTCTTCTGATGTCTCACACTTGATGAGACACCTAGTATGTATGCACCTTGCTGGTTATTGGATTCAGGTGCGTCCTTCCAGGTGACGCCTTACCATGAGTGGTTTCACTCTTACCGTACTGTATCTGGATCAGTCAGACTTGGAGATGATAGAGGTCTCTTGATATTGTGGGCTGTGGAGATATTCAGTTGTAGTTTTCCACTAGCAGTTCCTTTTTGCTCAGGGATGTACGTCATGTACCTGCACTTACGCGCAGTCTTATGTCTGCAGGACAGTTGGATGATGCAAGGTTTCATGTCTGTTTTGGGGATTCTGCCTGGAAGATTACTAGAGGCAGACTTGTGCTTGATAGAGGCACCAAGGTTGGCAGCCTCTATCCTCTTGTTGTATCTGGGTCTTCTGTAGACCATGTTTTGGCAGTGGGCTCTATCCCACATGTATCACTTTGGCATGCCCGTTTGGGGCATATGTCTTTGAAGGGAATGAAAATGTTATCTGGTTTGTAGTATCTTCCGCCTTTGGACTATACACGTTTTGACTTGTGTGATCATTGTCTTTATGGTAAGCAGAATAGGTCTACACATAAGAAATCGGGTAGGCCATGCATAAGTGAGCCCTTGGCTTTAGTGCATTCAGATGTTTGTGGGCCCATGCCATGTATGTCTATGGGTGGCGCGAAGTACTTTGTTACCTTCATTGATGATTTTTCTAGGAAAGTGTGGGCTTATCCCATAAAGCAAAAGTCCAATGTCTTGGTAGTCTTTCAGCGTTGGCTTGCTCTTATTGAGAACTAGACTGGGTATAGGCTGAAATGCCTTAGGACTGACAATGGGAGAGAATATGTCTCATGTGCTTTTGAGTAGTTTTGTGATGACAGGAGTATTAAGCGTCAGTTGATCGCCCCTTACACCCCCGCCCAGAATGGTTTGGTTGAACGCATGAACAGGACTATTCAGGAGCACTCTATGTTTAGCCATGCAGGCCCACCACAGAGCTTTTGGACCGAGGCAGTTAGTATGGCAGTGCATGTCATAAATCGATCGCCTTCTAGTGGATTGGATTTCCAGGTTGCAAAGGAAGTTTGGGCTGGTAAGCTACCCTCTTATGCGCATCTCCGTGTCTTTGGATGTGAGGCATTCTGCCATGTGCCCAAGGACAAGAGGAGTGAGTTGGATCCAAAGAGCATTCAATGCATCTTTCTTGGTTATGGTGATTCAGAAGAGATGAGCTATCGCCTATGGGATCCGCACGTGCGGAAAATAGTACGTAGCCATGATGTAGTCTTCCATGAAGACAAGATGCACAGGCAACCTGAGAAGGTGGTTGAGATCGGCAGAGTGATCTTTCAGGAGGAGCCTAGAGCTCATGCACAGCCACTTGGACAGCCTATAGCTGCAGCAGATGCTCATGGTCAGGGTGTTGGAGAGGCAGCTGGGCAGGCAGCAAAGCCTGCAGTGAGACGGTCTGCTAGAGACAGACGTCCACCTGATAGATTTCAGCCCTCTATGCATTATGTTTTGGTTACAGATGCAGGAGAGCCTTTCACTTATGATGAGGCTATGCGCAGGGGTGACAATCACTCCTAGGAGAGGCCTATGCAGTCTGAGATTGACTCCTTGTATAAAAATGAGACTTGGGATTTGGTTTCCTTGCCTAAGGGCAAGAAGGCTTTGCCATGCAAGTGGGTGTACAAGCTGAAAAGTACCCTTGGACACCCCAAGCCGGCATACAAGGCTAGATTGGTAGCAAAGGGTTTTAAGCAGGAGCATGGTGTAGACTTTGATGAGATCTTTTCTCCTGTGGTTGAGATGACCACCCTGCGCTTCGTCTTGGATTTGGTTGCTCAGCTTGACTTAGATCTATATCAGATGGATGTCAAGACGACTTTCTTACATGGGGACTTGCATGATGAGATCTATGTGGAGCAGCCTAAGGGCTTTGCAGAACCTGGCAAGGAGCACCTAGTGTGCAAGTTGAAGAAAAGTCTTTATGGCTTGAAGCAGGCACCTAGGGAATGGTATCATAAGTTTGATGCCTTTATGCAGTCACAGGGCTACAGCAGGAGTGCTATGGATCCGTGTCTTTACACGAAGAAAGCCCATGATGGTTCATTTCTTATTTTGGTACTCTATGTGGATGATATGCTGATAGTAAGGAAAGCTCATGATGAGCTAGATGCTCTTAAATCTTAGCTAAAGAAGAGCTTTGAGATGAAGGATTTGGGACAGGCCTCTCACATACTTGGTATGAGCATTAGACGCGATAGGCATCAGGGACTCCTATAGTTGTCACAGAGGGAGTATATTCATAAAGTCCTTGAGCGCTTCTGCATGCAGGACGTAAAGCCTATTGGCTGTCCATTGCCTTCTTATGTGAAGGTATCACAGGCCGATTGTCCACAAATAGATGAGCAGAGGGCCGAGATGGCCTAGATCCCTTATGCTTCAGCCGTGGGTAGTTTGATGTATGCCATGATAGCCACTCGTCCAGATATTTCCTTTGCAGTTGGTGTTGTGGCACACTATATGGCTACACCTGGCAGGAAACATTGGGATGTCGTGAAGGGTATCATGAGGTACTTGCTATGGCAGCCAGGATACAGATATGTGTATTTGCTATGGCAGCCAGGATACAGGGGTCGTGGGGTACACTGACTCCGATTATGCAGGACATGCAGATAGTAGGAAGTCAACTTCTGGCTATGTATTCACCTATGCTGGAGGTGTTGTCTCTTGGATGTCCAGGGTTTACAAGTGTACGGCTTTGTCTACCACTGAGGCCGAGTATGTTGTAGCCATTGAGGCTTGCAAGGAGGCCATATGGCTAGGCCATCTAGTTGCTGACCTTGGGATTGATGCTATACCTACACTGCATTCGAATTCTATGAGTGCCATTTAGTTGGCTAAGAATCTGGTCTTCCATGCGAAGACGAAACACATTGAGTTGAGGTATCACTTCATACGTGGTGTCATGGAGGACAAGTCTGTTGACCTTGTCAAGATCTCCACTGACGAGAATCCTGCAGATCAGCTCACGAAAAGCCTCACTACTGAGCGCTTTGCCTTCCTCAGGAGATTGATGGGCATTGGATGAGATGTTGCCTTTCCTCATCCCTTGTACCTATGTACAGTTGTACTGTCTTTTTCTTTTCTTTTCTCTCTCACTGGGGCAGATTCGCCTTTAAGTGGGAGGTTGTTGGGGTAAAGGCGCCTCTGCCATGCCGCCCCGTGTATTACTACAGTGACAGTACCCGCCACTGCACACTGCAGGTGGTGGGCACCTGTCACGTCACTTTATTCTTTACATTCATTTTAGTGACTAGTAAATAAAGGAAGGCCCAGTCACACATTGTGACTATTGGAGTTCCCATTTCTTGTCTCTCTCTTTCTTGCTCTTGCTCTCCTGCCATAGCTTGCGTGCAAGCTTCAATCCTTCTCACCTTTCAAGATACAAGTTTCCTTGTTCTCTGGGACCATGAATCAAGCATAAACCACCATAAAGTGATCAAAGAGAGTGGATGGAAGCCCATATAAAACATTCAATTGTGTTTTTTCCCTATCATAAATAGTCAAAATGGCCCATAGATGGTGGTCAAAGATGGTAGACCAATCCACCAATGATCAAGGTTCAATCTTCCGTTGTTAGAGGCTATGTATCAACATAGTTGGTTCAAAGAGAGGAGAGGATAATCAAAAGTTTATCTTCAGCCCTCTATGCTCTGGTTGGCTATCAAAATAGTCCCAAATCAGTCCATAAATGGTACTCATGACACATAGCACTCTCCTTCCATGAGCAAAGATGAATCTTCTATTGGTGAAGTCCAAGATGCAAGCATAAGAAGCTATAGATAATGTAAAGAGAGAAGAAGAGAACAAATCTGAGTACTCAGCCTTGAAAGCTCTCTTTTAAAACTAAGAGTACAATAGCACACCCTCTCTAGGAGAGCCCCTTTGCATGAAGAAAAAGTCATTTTCCCCTACTACAATGGTTGAGAGCTTCCTTCTCACTTGCCACATGAGTTGCATGGCCCCCATAAGCTCTCCTCCATCCCTTTTTCTCCATGACTAGGATACACCATGGAACCATCAAAAGATGTCAAAAATTGCACTAAAGATCCTAGGCATACTCCACAACTCCTTGCCTACCACTTAATGATCTAGTGAGTCACTTGAGTGACAAACCAAGAATTAAGTTTGTAAGGAGCGGGATACACAAGAACTAGAAGTTAGACACCCAATAACTCTAATAGGGGTATATACGGTATAAGAGACCGAGTTTAGGGCATTTAGATATTATCAAGAACTGACTCTTCACCTTCATCTCGAGCTTCCATGACTTCCTCCTTTCTCCCCTCTTTCCTATATTTCTCTCTCCTCTTCTAGTATTTCATCATCTTCTTCTTTCTCTCTTCAGCTCATTCTCCTCTCACCTCTTAGCTTCATTCTCATTACAAGTGGTATCAAAGCATCAAGATTTGATCCTTTTCTCCTTTCCTTCTTCTATATCTAGTTTCCTTTTCAAATAAGAAATCCTAATTACTCAAGTCATAGGTATAGATACAGCAGGAGGACCACAGTTAGTTACAAATTTTTGGAGTAAGCAGGAGCTATGATTGGAGCCTTAGACATATCTGGAGGAAAATTTGTTAATTTAGTGGTTCATCACTCATTTTCATGCAATTTTTAGGGGTTTTAGGACCAAATTTTGAGAACTCAGAAGTAAGAAGAGGATAAAAATCTCAGTTACTTTGTGCTCTAGTCCCCTTCTCTCTCTTCTCCTGTAAGTTGCCATGGCTGCTAGCCCCAAGTATCTCCAAGATCTTTCTCCAACCTGTCCCAAGTCATCAACAAACATTGAAACTTTACTTCTTGTACCCTAGGCTTGAGATAAAGTATCTTATTGTGGCCAGTAGCTACCCCTTGACACTTGTAGGATAGCTTCGCAAATTGTGGTGCAATTTAAACTGGCTACTACTGCCCACCCAAGCTTTTGGCCAACCTTGGGTACTCATTCAACACTCTCCCTTCCCCCTTTTGGTACTTCTACTCTTGGAGCAATGGATAGTCTAGGTAGTCATCAATTCTTCATGTGGAGCTATCTCAGCCATGAAAGCTCAGATCAAGATTTTCCACCCCTGAAATCCTAGCCTCCTCAAGAGCCCCTTTAGCCATTCTTGACTTCACTTATCTAGATTGAAGACATGGGGCTCTGCATACAAGGATTTCTTGTGGGAAGCTATGAAAGCTCTCTTTGAATTGTTCCATTCTTGAATATTAATCTTGGGCACGAGCACGAAGTCTCTACCATCAGTGAAAGCATCAAATCCTTGAAGGCTTCATCCACTAGAGTGCTCTAATAAATCAGGCTTGTTTGATGGAGAACTTAGCATCATGGTGGATCATGCTTTATCTATCTATCCCAAAAACTAAAGAGGTATGTTAGCCCAATATTAATCTCTCATTTTAATCCACTTGCAGAGCTTAATTTCTTTTGTTGGAGAGATTATGGTTGCATATGCTCTCTTAGTTGAATCTTTCATTGTATGCATAGTACCCACTTGAAATTAGTGACCCATTTGCCTTCCAATGCATCATGATTAACTCTCCATCATTTTTTCCTTGATATTAAATCTTACCTCATCATGTATGTATTGGAATAATCCCAATTGGATGGTAATCCATTATAAAAAGGGTGTAAGTAGTTGCTAGTGAGTCATTGGACTACCAAGGTAAGCTCTACCCAAGCTCTTGTTTCATCCTTGCATCTCATGAAAATACCCAATGATTGATTTCTAATATACCTCATGATAATTTATTATTATTATTATTTTTTCCATATATATTGTGGCTAAGGAAAAAGGATGATGCTAAGAGAGGTGATAAGGAAAAAGAGAGGTGACTCTCTCTTACCATCTAAGACCTTGAAGGGGTGCACAACAAGGTCCAAGGGGAACTTTGCCAACCTCTCAATGATCCAAAGCTGGATACTTGTATGTAGCTATAGTTATATCCATGGTTACCCCATTTCTAATGAAATACTCCATTTAACCCACCTTTAGTGATCATGATACCCATGTATAACACTTGATATGAACGCGGTAAAAGGAGATGTATGGCACTAAGATCCACTTATGTAGTGATGATAGAGAAAATGGAAATGTAAATTTACTTGGTATTATGCTTAGTATGCCTAGTATATTGCTTATGATGATGCTCACGCTGCTCAGTCCATGAGCCATTCATATAGTGCAATTGGGAATTTGAACAGGCTATGTTTTACTCACAATCACTCAGGGGCAGTCACATAAATCCAATTATAAAGAAATCTCTATTACACATGGAATTAAATACCATATTTGGTCTCAAATAGATATTTTCCCCCTCCTATTTGAATAAAAAATCTCCCTAGTTGGAGCTATGCTCTAAAAGCTATGGCCATTTTTGTGCACTGAGATTACTATAAACAGGGTGTAGAAATGGAACAAAGATCTGGTTGCAAAGCTATTTGATCATTTTCTATCACAAATATTAATATCTCATCTCAAATAGGGCTTCCTTCCCTTCCATTTGAATCAAAAATTTCAATGATAGATTTTCCTACTAGAAGTTATGCCCCATTTACTAACAATGGGTCATGTGGACTGCATCTAAATGAGTGGTCACTAAGGCAAAAGTAAGGCCCATGAGGAGGTATAGAGGGGGAGTAGGGACTCCATGACCTCAATGAATGATGATCCTATCTTGTCATAATATTATCATGGTGATATGCATAAGGAAGTGTTCGATATGGATCCCTACATCATGTTCAACCACACCTTATGTCAGCACATGTGATGATGCCTTATATACCTTAGTGAGCTTTCTTATAATCTAATCTAAATTAAATATGTCAACTTATTATTTAAAAATTTCCATCTATGTAAAAAAACAAGTAGTGCTTCTACTAGAATGGTGTTATTGAGTGTTGAAATTGCACCATTGTGTAAATGGCAAGGTGCACACTTAAGGGCAAGGGATTGCCAACAATTTTGGGCGCAGCAGAAGTTGTTAATAATGAAATTCACATTATCAATTGGAGTTAGAAAAAGGATCATAAGGGCAAAACTTCTCATGAGGCGTATTTTGGTAAGAAACCATCTATCTCACATTTTAGAACTTTTGGATGTGATTGTTATGCACATGTTTCACAAAGGATAAGAGAAATAATTTAAATATAAAAGGCACAAAATGTAACTTATTGGGTTATAGTGATGAGTAAAAGATTTATACATTGTATGACCAAGAGGCAAAGAAGATCATAGCAAGTCGTGATGTGGTGTTCAAGAAGTAACCATATACAGTGGATGTAACGTGTCCCCTAGTATCATCCAGGACAAGTCTTAGCAGTCCATAGGAAAGGATGTCTAGAAAGCTCTGCCCGGCACTCCAATGGAATGTTACGGGTTTTTGCGATCTAGTTCTTCCCGCGTCTGCCACGTAGCGGAAGCATCCTGGCCGTTCCCACTTAGGATCGACCGGAATTAGGGTTTTCCTAATGGGTCATTAGCTAACAGCAACTAGCGTCAGACCCGAGCGAACTACTTTACATAGAAACGCCAGGTCCGAAGCAGATTCATGCTGCACTTGGTTCAAGGAGAATGGGAAACGAGAGGGATGCAAAGCTCAACCTCCCTGCCATAAGGCATAGTCCCATTCCGTTCCCCTAAAACAGTGTAAATCGGGTAAGACGTAACTCTAAGTCATCGTTCTTGTTATTCTTTTTGATGATGATGGTCATTCCGCTGCTCTTCGAGATTTTTGAGAAAAGTTCCCGGCTAACCGGGACCACCCAACCGTAGGACGGACGCATGGCCCATCCTCCGCACATTCCTCGATTTGTTTTAGTTATGTAATTATCTAACACATTAATTTGACATATAACAATCAGCTTCTTTAATGAACCTTGTTAAGCACTGGTTCCTTCACGTAATCTTATCACATGACATAGAAAAACAACATCAAGCAAGTTCTTTTAACATTTCATCATTTTATCTTTGAAATACAAGGAGTTCCACCCGTAGGCTTGTCTATAATCTGCCCGAAGGCTAACCAGTAATCTCCAGGGATCACTATTCCAAGCTTCCGCCCGTCAACTAGTATGCGGGCCTCGAGATCCAATCTCAAGTCACGTTAGCCTCTTGTGCAGGACCGGGAAGGTGAGGGATTTACGGCCAGAGCCCCCCCTGGCACCCAAGCGTCCTCTTGCTCCAAGTAGAACTCAATGGAGAGACCTCTCGCGGCGGGTTCAGTCCACGTTCCCGGCGCGGTCAACAACCCCCTTGGTTAGGGTCAGGTAGGCAGTCGGGGGTAACTGAAGCTGCCTCTCCCTTCAGGCCTTTAACATGAAGTATAGGTTCTTATCTAATTTGTAATTCATAATTCAAACAGAGTCCTAAAATCTCTAGCAAGCACAAACATTTCCATTAATCAACAACTTAGGGACAAACCCTAGTTTCTTATCTTTATGAATTTATTGTCCCTACAGTAAGGAAAGTAGTCAAGTGTTTAGGGTATGAATGTTTCTATGTTTAGATTGGTTTAGTTAACTTTTGAAAGGTAATATTAATCGTCTTGTCACGGTTTTACTATCCTTGTAACAATTTACTTTCCCAATCAATACAGTTTGATTTGGCATACAGCATAATGCCAAGGTGATACAAAGAGCGAGAATACTCCTTAGGACAAAAAGGCCTGGCTATGAAATTGGTGTATACACACTTTATTAGTCCCAAGTCCTCAAATAGCAAGGGAAAAGTGTTAATAGAGTGTCATCCAGCAGTCCCCTTTTACATTTTCTTTCCAAATGAATTCGTATATCTAATTTTTATACTTGTTAATTCCTAACATTTAACTTCCGCCTCCTTTAAAATGAACTCATGCCAAATAACAACAATTTCCTTGCTAAGATGTGCAACTAGCAAAGATAACTCCCTAGTAATTTGAGCATTGAAGAAACCTTTCTTAAATTTAGCTATTTACCATGAATCGTTGCGAAAGGGAATAAGACTAATGGTGCAAGATATTTGCTTGTAATTTTATAATGCTTGATGCAATTTGAAGAAAGCTAAGTTGTATACATTGTCATTCATAAGCTAACTCCTTCGTTTAAAAATAACTCGACCAAATATATCCTATCCTTAACAATTTTTCTTTGCATGATCGAATTAAAACGGAATTAACACCAAGAAGAAAAAAACCTGGCTTTGAGGTGAGATATCCACATGGATACTGGGAGATGACCCTCCCGCAGCTACACCATGGACTTTCTTTGGCGGCATCGTAGTTCGAATGTGAGATAGCCTTTCCCTTTTTCTTCTTGGAATTTCACCGTCTTCTCCTTCCTTTTCTTTTACCTTTTTCCCACTCTTCCTCCTTCACTCCCTCTTTTCACTCCCTCTACTTCCCTCCCTATCTTTTATCTCATGGCTATTTCTCCCTTACGGAATACCATACAAGGCCATGATGATGAATTGGATTTTTAGGACATGGGAGTGTGTGGACACCGGCTTGTTTGATAAAACTAAGAACACAAAGCTCAACTAAGAGAGCACTTGCACAAAAAGATCTAAAAAGTGAGTGAAGGAATTAATGCAAGAGAATGGAAGTCCGCAAGGTAGCCTAAGGACAAAGTAGGCCTATGGGTGTGACTTGAATAGTCTAAAGAGCTAAGAGGGGGGAAAAAAGAACAAGGGCTTAGAGGGGAATTAAAACCCGGGAGGGGGGGAAAACAAGGTGTGAAAAGGGGGCTTAGGAAGCCCCCTTGGAAGCTTCCAAGCCTTCTGGAAGCCTCACAAAGGCACGTGGGAGTTGGAGCTTGGTTTGTGGAAATGGGCTCCTACAAAAGCTCTTGGGAATGGGGGCTTTTACGAATGGAGTTTCGAAAATTGAGGCCTTACGAGGTGTTTTGCGGAAAGGGATCTTACAAATGGAGCTTGTGAGAATGGAGGCTTTATGAGCTTCTTTTAAAAACTCGGGGTGGCCACAAGGAAACAGGGCTTAAGGAAGATGGGAGTTTTCCCTCCCCCATGCGCAGGAAATCTTCCACGGGTTCCCTTAACAACTTGGGGTGGCTAGTGGAAAAGGACTTATAGATGGTTTGTGTGAATGGGGCTTATAGAAGCCCCCTTAGAAGCTTCTTAAAATAAGATTCTAAGAGGCTTCGTAAGGTGAATGATTGGGGAGGAGCCTAAAGGGATGGCTGATGACAAGGAAGGGAGAAATGACTGTGGTGCAGGTGCATCGGCAAGCTAGCGGAGAATGTGGCACCCTCCTCGACAGGTGGCGGCCCTTCACGCAGCGCGGCTGCAGTTACTCACTGGGAGGCAGCCTCTTAGATCCTTCTACTCCCACACAGCCTCTTCATCCTCAGCTTTTTCTTCCCTCTCACACAGCCTTTCCTCTCCCCTCGCTCAGCGACATCGCCCCCCCTTCACGGCAGCTGGTCCTCCTTCAAGCTCTCACGGCAGCGTTTGTATCTTCCTCTCGTTCTATGGCGGCCTCTCTCCTACGTAGTAGCAGCAGACCGTCCTCCTTTCAGTGTACGCCCCCCTCGATTAAATAATGTAGGGGAGGGAGATCTTCTCTCCTTGCGTGTAGACACGCATGTCCTCCCTCCCTCCAAAGGCTCCACCAAGGAGCTTAGTAGCTCCTTCTATTCCCCTCCCCCTCCAGCTCGTCAGTCGGCTGGAGGGATAAGGGGGGAATAAAAAAATTTCCATTAACTAATTCATTTTTATTAACGTGGGATATTACATTCTCTCCCCCTTGGAGGAATCGAGATGTCCTCATCTCGAGATAAACTGGGGATATTGATGGTTGAGAGAGCTTTCATCTATCCAAGTGGCATCCTCTTCGGGATAATCTTTCCACTGGACAAGGCATTCTTTCAAGGTTCTAGATCTTAACTGTCTTTCCCTAACATCTAAGATCCTTTTTGGCCTTAGTTCAAGGACTCCTTGACTAGGCAGTACAATTTGTTGGTCATCAAGTACATGATTAGGATTGGGTACATATTTTTTCAATAGGCTGATATGAAATACATTGTGAACCTTTAGGTTCTCAGGGAGTTGCAATCTATAAGCATTGGGTCCTAGGCATTTGAGGATTTTATATGGTCCACAATACCTTGGACTTAGCTTCTTGCATTCTCCTAGGGATAGAGAACTCTTTTTAGGGCGTACCCGAATGAAGACCATGTCTCCTTCTTCGAAGACTCTTTCTTGACGTTTCAAATCTGCATATGCCTTTTGTCTATCCTTGGCCGCTTGTATGTCTTGTCTTATTGACCTTATTTGATCATCCATGTCCTCCAACATTTGTCTTGAAGCTTCAACTCTTAGGGTTGGATCAGAAAAGTTTAGGGGACTTCGACAATCATGACCATACAATGCCTGGAAAGGGGTCATTTGAATGCTCTGATGGTAAGAAGCATTGTAGGCAAATTCAACTAATGGCAAGTATTGAATCCACCTCTTCGGCTCTCGACAGCAGTATGCCCTAAGCATATCCTCAATGATTTGATTTACTCGCTCTGTTTGGCCATCCGTTTGGGGATGGTAGGCGGTGCTAAAACAGAGTTGAGTCCCAATAGCTTCAAAGATAGCTCTCCAGAAGTGTGATGTGAAGAGAGAATCTTGATCACTAATGATTCTTTTAGGTAACCCATGTAGCTTGAATATCTCCTTGATAAACAATCTTGCAATGTCGGAGGCTTTATAGTTTGTCTTTACTGGAATCAAGTGTGCAACCTTGGTAAGCATGTCAACCACAACCATAACGGAATTATATCCTCCTTGGACTTGGGGTAAGCCCACAACAAAATCCATACTGATGAATTTCCATTTCATCGATTGCAGTTTCCCTGGCATCATGACATGTTCGGCCTTGATACGTTGGCAAGACAAACATTCAGTGACATACTTGAGAACATCACCTTTAAGCCTCTCCCAATGGTAGCTCTTCCTAACTGCATTAAGAGTTTTTGCATAGCCAGGATGTCCTGCGAAAGGAGAATCATGAGCTTCCCATAATATCTTCTGCTAAAGTGACTGGCTTGTTGGTATACACAGCCTTGTTCTGTAGTAGACAAGTCCATTATCAATGGAAAATTCCTGATGCTTAGCTTGCAACTTCTTATTCTACTCCTTGGTAGATATTTCCTTTATCATTGTTTGGTAGGTCAAATCATGGCATGCTTCCTCTCTAGCTAGGTCAAGTATAGGGTTGTTTGGCATAGATACCTTTGTAGCCAGATATCTGGCCGTTGATGGATTCTGCAAGATTAGGGAATTTAGGAATGCCTTGCGACTGAGTGCATCGGCAACTACATTCTCCTTCCCTGGTCGGTACTTGATTTCAAAATCATATTCCTCCAATACTTCAATCCACCGACGTTGCCTCATGTTGAGTTCGTTCTGGGTAAAAATCCATTTGAGACTCTTATGATCGGTTACTAGAGTAAACTTGTTACCCAACAGGTAATGTCTCCAAAGCTTTAGAGCATGGATGACAACTAGTAATTCCAGATCATGCGTGACATAATTCTTTTCATGACTCTTCAATTTCCTTGAAGAGTATGCTACTGGATGACCTTCCTGGATAAGTACACATCCCAAGGCAAGAATGCTAGCATCAGTTACTACCTCGAACTCCATATTGAGGTCAGGAAGTTTTAGAATAGGTGCTGATACCAAACTTTGCTTCAGTTTGTCGAAGCTATTTTGTTTGGAAGTTGACCATGTAATGGAAGTCTGCTTCTTTAGTAGATCAGTAAGGGGTGCTGCAATCAAAGCATAGTTTTTGATAAAGACCCTATACCATCCTGTCAATCCAAGAAAGCTATGTATTTCTTTGACGGATACGGGTATTGGCCATTCAAGCACATCTCTGACTTTGGCTGGGTCTACTGATATTCCCTCTAATGATACTATGAATCCCAGATATTCAATCTGACGCTTGAAGAATGCACACTTCTTCATTTTTGCATACAGCTTATGGGACCTCATTGTCTCAAGGACAATCCGAAGTTGAGGTTCATGATCTTCTTTCTATTTAGAATAGATTAAAGTGTCATTGAAGAAGACAAGCACGAAATCATCAAGATATGGTCTAAAAATATCCTGCATTAATCTATTGAAGGTGGCAGGTGCATTTGTAAGCCTGAATGACATAACCAAGCCCATATCTTGTATTGAAGGCCGTTTTTGGAATATCTTCTTCCTTGATCCTTATCTGATAGTAACCTAACCTGAGATCAATCTTGGAGAAGATCTTTGCACCTTGAAGACGATCAAGAAGCTCATCTATTCTAGGAATAGGATACTTGTTCTTGACTGTTGATTGATTCAACCCTCGGTAATCAATACATAGTCAAAGTGTCCCATCTTTCTTTTTCTGGAATAGTACTGGAGCTCCCCACGGTGAGTTGCTAGGTCGGATGTAACCCTGATCTAACAGTTGCTTGAGTTGTTCCTTCAACTCAATTGCTTCTGGTATGGGCATTCTATAAGGTCTCTTTGCAATTGGTGCAGCTCCAGGCACTAGCCTAATCTCATGATCTACTTCTCTTGGAGGCGGAAGTTCAATCAATTCCTCAGGGAATACGTCAGCGTATTCCTTTAGCCAAGAAGGTCCTTCATGAGACTCTTGCTTTTGATCTAACTTGTTGAGTTTGATCAGGTAAACGGGTAATCCTTTTTTGACTCCTTTTATGATCCGAGATATTTTGGCTAATTGGATTCTTGGCACTCCTGCCTCACCTTGAGTTGTGACAAACTCCCTTTCAGAGTTTTGAAAGGAAACTTGACCCTTTCCACAGTGGATGTGGGCGTCATTAGACTTAAGCCAATCCATCCCGAGTAGAAACTCATGGATACCTAAATTCATAACTCTGAATTTGACTGAGATTTTCTTTCCTCCCAGAAAGAATTCCACCTTAGCAGTTTGCCTAGTACAAGTTACCTCACGACCGTTTGCCAATTCCACAAGCAGGGTAGGTGCTTCTACTGTGGCTATTCCTAATCTTTTTGCACATGCTGGTGAGATAAAGGAATGTGTACTGCCACAATCAATCAAGGTTTTGAAACCTTTACCTTGATAGTCTGACGGTGTCTAAATCACCGAGAACTGGCGATTCGGCCCTTTCTTGTGTAGAGCGGCATGGACTGTCGCTCTTTCGAATTCTGCTTCCATAGTCGGATCTTCCTCATCTTCTTCTTCGCATATTTTCCTATTGGAAATGCAGGTACTTCTTCCTCTTCCACGGGTGGCGGCTCCTTGACCGCGGCCTGCACCTTGGAAAGGCGTTTGACGATGTCCCCCGCGCTGAGCTTGGAATATTGCCTCTTGAAGTGACCGGGTTCGTTGCAGTGGAAACATCGGAGGTTTTGGCCATTACTTTGAGTAGGAACAAAGTTGTTGAAGTTATTTGTCCTTGCTTTCTTCCTTTGTCCTAGATTGTGACCTTGAACTCTCTTCATTTGAGGTCTGAATGCTCCTCTGTTCGGGTCACTATATGACCAAGTTTTGTTGGCCCTTGGTCTAGCTTGCACCTCCTGAATTATAGGTGCCACTCGAATGAGTGCATCCTGAAGATTTGATGGACGCATAGATTCGAGACAGGTATTTACGAGTGGATTTAAGCCTGCACAAAATTTGGACACCTGCTGTGTCATATCCATCTGTGGCGCATACTTTAAAAGTGAGACGAATTTAGAGTAGTATGCGTCAAGAGTGAGTCCTAGCTGTTTTAGCTCGTAGAACTCATTCATTTTCTGTGTACGATACACAGGTGGCAAATATCTCCCCTGCACGGCTTTCTTTAATTTCTCCCAGGTAACGAACCCTTCTGAAGTCCCTTGATCCCTGCACCATTGTATCCACCAAAGTCTGGCTTTGCCGGTGAGTTTTAACTTGGCGAGCATGGCCTGATTGGTAGGTGCAGTACCCGCTGCTTCAAAGTAATCCTCCATAGATTCAATCCAAATTTCAGCATCAGACTGGACGAATCTGCCTCTCCCGTCAAACTCGGGTGGCTTTATCTGCTTGAGGAGGAACTTCTTCTCCTGGGTCACAACAGTACTTGATGTAGGGGGCGAATTTGGAACCTGTACCTGGGGTTGTGCCTGGATAAAAGTTTTCTTAACGTTATTATATGATAATTGACATTATCTTATCTTAGTTCAGCTATCTCGTAAATAATGAAGCTACTTAACTTTTTAACAACTCTGATGCACAGCCAGATATTGATAAAAGAGTTCTTTATTTATATTTACATGGGCATAGCCTTATACAACGTCTCCTGTGATGATAATCCAATCATTACATTTAGTTTGGGGAGAACAATGTTGTATTGCATTTGTCTACAGGAACTGTGTAATAGTAGGGTTTTGGGTCATGGATTTTTAAGAATCGATAATTCATTGGAAGTTCAGGATACCCTTTCCGTTGGAATCCATACTTCTCATGGCGGCCCAACACTTTAATCCTGTCGGCTGGGATTACACGGGTTACTTCCTCATATACATATGAGTTCATTTCAACCCTCCGACCTTGAATATGTAAAGTTGAATTTATGTGAGCTTCCACAAAAATGAACAACTTCACGACTTTCAAGTCTTCCAACCACTTGATCCTCTTTAGGTTGGTCTGTAGATAAGCAAACCGGTGGGCAGCTATGTAGTAGATTCATGAAGACCCCGTCCATCTTCGTTCTATGTATAAAGGTGATGGATTATAGATTTGCTCCAGGATGTTCATCATCCCAATTCTTTGTTTATAAAGGGGAGAATGCATTGCAGTCATAAACATGACCCGAAACACCAAAAACTTGTTCCACGCTTCATAGTTCTGCAAGACAGCATTGAAGATGAGGAAATGTTTGAACAACAACAATTTCTTTACTTCTTTTTTTTTTAAAGATCTCATAAAAACAATTCCGTTGTTGGTCGGTTCTGATACCAACTTGTAACGTGTCCCCTAGTATCATCCAGGACACGTCTTAGCAGTCTATCGGAAAGGATGTCTAGAAAGCTCCGCCTGGCACTCCCATGGAATGTTACGGGTTTTGCAATCTAGTTCTTCCCGCGTCTGCCATGTAGCGGAAGCATCCTGGCCGTTCCCACTTAGGATCGATCGGAATTAGGGTTTTCCTAATGGGTCATTAGCTAACAGCAACTAGCGTCAAACCCGAACGAACTACTTTACGCAGAAACGCCAGGTCCGAAGCAGATTCATGCTGCACTTGGTTCAAGGAGAATGGGAAACGAGAGGGATGCAAAGCTCAACCTCTCTGCATAAGGCATAGTCCCATTCCACTCCCCTAAAATAGCGTAAATCGGGTAAGACGTAACTCTAAGTCATCGTTCTCGTTATTCTTTTTGATGATGATGATCATTACGCTGCTCTTCGAGATTTTTGAGAAAAGTTCCCGGCTAACCGGGACCACCCAACCGTAGGACGGACCCATGGCCCATCCTCCCCACTTTCCTCGATTTGTTTTAGTTATGTAATTATCTAACACATTAATTTGACATATAACAATCAGCTTCTTTAATCAACCTTGTTAAGCATTGGTTCCTTCACGTAATCTTATCACGTGACATAGAAAAACAACATCAAGCAAGTTCTTTTAACATTTCATCATTTTATCTTTGAAATACAAGGAGTTCCGCCTGTAGGCTTGTCCATAATCTGCCCGAAGGCTAACCAGTAATCTCCAGGGATCACTATTCCAAGCTTCCGCCCGTCAACTAGTATGCGGGCCTTGAGATCCAATCTCGAGTCACGTTAGCCTCTTGTGCAGGACCCGGAAGGTGAGGGATTTACGGCCAGAGCCCCCCTGGCACCCAAGCGTTCTCTTGCTCCAAGTAGAACTCAACGGAGAGATCTCTCGCGGCGGGTTCGGTCCACGTTCCCGACGCGGTCAACAACCCCCTTAATTAGGGTCAGGCAGGCAGTCGGAGGTAACTGAAGCTGCCTCTCCCTTCAGGCCTTTAACATGAAGTATATGTTCTTATTGAATTTGTAATTCATAATTCAAACAGAGTCCTAAAATCTCTAGCAAGCACAAACATTTCCATTAATCAACCTAGTTGTATGGCAAACTGCTAAGGAAGGGTTCTTTCTTTTTTTGAGTGTATCAGCACTCGTCCCCAAGGTGTCTTGTAACTTGGCAAGATCTCTTACATTCCGGTGTAGGGCATACCCAACTTGGTTAACCCTAAGGTACCTTAGATATGCTAGTTTCTGGTTTACAACTTTCCTTATTTAGAAGGATATCCAAAAATACGTCTTTTTGCAAGATAACTTGCGTAAGGATCTGCCGTCCTTAATGAGGGTTTTTCCCTTTTCTCCTTGTGAATCAATCACAAAATGGTTTCATACATGTTGCGCAAGTCCCGCGATGGAATAATCTGTTTAGATTCTTTAAGCTGACATATGTCAGGCCTAGGGTTTCTTCATTTAAGAACCTTAGGGACAAACCCTAGTTTCTTATCTTTATGAATTTATTGTCCCTACAGTAAGGAAAGTAGTCAAGTGTTTAGGGTATGAATGTTTCTATGTTTAGATTGGTTTAGTTAACTTTTGAAAGGTAATATTAATCGTCTTGTCACAGTTTTACTATCCTTGTGACAATTTACTTTCCCAATCAATACAGTTTGATTTGGCATATAGCATAATGCCAAGGTGATACAAAGAGCGACAATACTCCTTAGGACAAAAAGGCCTAGCTGTGAAATTGGTGTATACACACTTTATTAGTCCCAAGTCCTCAAATAGCAGGGGAAAAGTGTTAATACAGTGTCATCCAGCAGTCCCCTTTTACATTTTCTTTCCAAATGAATTCGTATATCTAATTTTTATACTTGTTAATTCCTAACATTTAACTTCCGCCTCCTTTAAAATGAACTCATGCCAAATAACAACAATTTCCTTGCTAAGATGTGCAACTAGCAAAGATAACTCCCTAGTAATTTGAGCATTGAAGAAACCTTTCTTGAATTTAGCTATTTACCATGAATCGTTGCGAAAGGGAATAAGACTAATGGTGCAAGATATTTTCTTGTAATTTTATAATGCTTGATACAATTTGAAGAAAGCTAAGTTGTATACATTGTCATTCATAAGCTAACTCCTTCGTTTAAAAATAACTCGACCAAATATATCCTATCCTTAACAATTTTTCTTTGCATGATCGAATTAAAACCGAATTAACACCAAGAAGAAAAAAACTTGGCTTTGAGGTGAGATATCCACATGGATACCGGGAGATGACCCTCCCACAGCTACACCATGGACTTTCTTCGGTGGCATCGTAGTTTGAATGTGAGATAGCCTTTTCTTTTTCTTCTTGGAATTCCACCGTCTTCTCCTTCCTTTTCTTTTACCTTTTTCCCACTCTTCCTCCTTCACTCCCTCTTTTCACTCCCTCTACTTCCCTCCCTATCTTTTATCTCATGGCTATTTCTCCCTTACGGAATACCATACAAGGCCATGATGATGAATTGGATTTTTAGGACATGGGAGTGTGTGGACACCAGCTTGTTTGATAAAACTAAGAGCACAAAGCTCAACTAAGAGAGCACTTGCACAAAAAGATCCAAAAAGTGAGTGAAGGAATTAATGTAAGAGAATGGAAGTCCGCAAGGTAGCCTAAGGACAAAGTAGGCCTATGGGTGTGACTTGAATATTCTAAAGAGCTAAGAGGGGGGGAAAAAGAACAAGGGCTTAGGGGGGAATTAAAACCCGGGGGGGAGGGGGGGAAAACAAGGTGTGAAAAGGGGGCTTAGGAA
The DNA here is from genome assembly GCF_053477565.2 of Lygodium microphyllum. NCBI lineage: Eukaryota > Viridiplantae > Streptophyta > Polypodiopsida > Schizaeales > Lygodiaceae > Lygodium > Lygodium microphyllum. The sequence continues at coordinate 45,586,052 of NC_141163.1, read as the reverse complement.
GACCCCTTGGAAGCTTCCAAGCCTTTTGGAAGCCTCACAAAGGCACATGGGAGTTGGAGCTTGGTTTGTGGAAATGGGCTCCTACAAAAGCTAAGAGCAACGAGAAGAAACTTCAATGGAAGAGACAGATGATATGACAGATAATCTTGTTGATCTACCGGAAATACATAATGAAGAGATTGATCTATTTGTGGATCTTGATGATAATGATCATGGGTAGTTGGCCCATCCGGAGGATGCGCAGGATTAGAGGGGGTGGATGTCGTATTGCTGTGCATTCGAGGTGTGAAAACCACTCAAAAGTTGTGTCTGTGATTTGATACTTTGTACATACTTAGTTGTTATGTTTGCTCTTTCATTCTATGCTAAAGACAGAGAAAAATAGGGAGTTTTTGATAGATTGGTAACTCGAGATGCAATCTCATGGGCTACACTTATTTCAAGATATGCTGATTACGGGCATGGTGAAGAAACACTGAAGCGTTTTGAGTGGATGAAACTTGATGGGGTATCTCCAAATGCAGTAACCTTTCGTTACATTTTGAAAGCTTGTGGCAGCATAGGAGCCACAGAAAAGGTTGGGAAAATTCATACTGAGATTACTATGAAGGGGTTGCTAGAAAAGATGTGGTTGTTGGCACGGCATTGGTTGATGTATATGTCAAATGTGGCTTGCTTGTAAGAGCACAAGATGTGTTTGACAAGCTTCCACTTCGTAATGTAGTGTTGTGGAGTGTATTAATTGCAGGCTATAGCCAATATGGACATGGTAGCCAAGCACTTAAATGTTTTGAGCGAATGCAACTGGAGGGTGTCTCTCCGGACGGTGTCACCTTTGTTAGCATCTTGAAAGCTTATGCTAGCATAGGAGCTAAAGAAGGGCCACTAATCCTATCGAAAGGGAAAGAAAAGGGTGGCTAAAAACAAGGGAGGGAAAAAGCAGATTTTAAAAAAAAGCAGGGAAGATTTGACAGATTACGAAAAGGAAGGAAGGCGATGCTAATTGGGGAGAAGGGAAGGAAACGCAGAAAAACAGGCATTCGCGGATCTACGAGGAAAAAAAAAAGAGAGCTGGTTTGCAGATCGGTCAGTGTTAGTGAGGTGGAGGCATTATATGAGTTGTTTAAAAAGATTAGCAGTGCTGGAGATGATGATGGTGTAAAAAATCAGGAGAAATTTCAATTAGTTATGTTCGAAACTGGGAAAAAGAGGAGAGCTTTTTCAATCTGGGGGGGGAATTTGGAAATCAGGGAGCTCTGAGGGAATCGACGGGAGATGAGCGACGAAGGAAGAAAAAGCATCATTGAAAAGCCTGCTTGAGAAAATGATTCATCGATCTGTGTGAATGGAAGAGAAAATTTCCACTCCGAGCTTCCATGGAAAAATAATCACTAGCCATCCGCCACGGACGATTAATCCATCTTTGCTGAAGATTTGAGCTCATTGAAAGCTGCTGTCGACACTAAAGAATTCCAAAGATGTTTTAGGAGATCAAGTCAAACTGTCCTTAACACTACATCGTCAGACGCATACTTCTGTGGCTGCTACGGCTCAGAAGGAAAATCTCGACCAATCACAATCAGGAGATTCATGGAGGGACTGTGTTGTAGGCTGTTTGGTGGGGGAAGAAATTCGTGAATTCGAGGCAGAATACAGAGAAGTATTGGCATGATTCAATGCAATTACCAACAAATATACGCAGGAGAAACAGGAAATCGTAGAACTACTAAAACAATGGGATGTTGAAAAGGAACAGATGCTCTGAGGTCGAAACTGCAATGCAAGATGAGGTCCTGAAAATGAACGGTGGAAAAGGATTGAATACTATGGACTGTGGAAGAGCTGTGGGTTGTTGAAGATGATCGCTTTGCTGGAGCCTTAACTATACGAATTCGACTCGTACCGGATGCATCACTAACCTGCTAGAAATTTTGCATTCGCTGAAGCTGATGCTTTTTGAAAATTATTGTGGAAGGCTTGAATGGGCAACAACGGTAAACCAGAGAGGGAGCTAAATACTTCCTAGATTAGATAGATGTTCAAGACTTGCATCGATGGAAAAAGGATTTGAATCTTGATCCTGTAAAAAAGTTCTCAAGAAATCTGTTGTTATAGTGGAGGGGAATCTCAAGGAATCATGATATTCTCAGTCTTTTACTACGTGTAGAACACATTCTCATCATTATTGTCACCAAGGAACTAACAATTAGGCAGAGCAAGTGAGAAACCCTGCACTGATTTTGCGCCTTCACTAAGGAGCAAGTGAGAAAAGGGAAATGAAATATGTCTACCACTGAATTCAATGGAGACACCATCGCTCCTTTCTTTGACTTCCTGGGAACTGCATTAGCTCTCATTTTCTCTTAGCAATTGAAACAACCCAAACTCTTTGTGGGTATGATACTGAGACTTATTTTTGTGGAGGCTCTTGCTTTGTACAGTCAGTCTGAAAGAGGTTGCAGCTTTACAAGCTCTGCATCTACATAATGTAGAGAAAACAAAAATGTTCCGTGATCATAATGAAATCAGGAAACTTCTGATTGTTCTTGCAAAGGTTGGAGGCTGGAAAACTGTGTGTCATCCATATTGGAGATGATCGAGTAGAGTGATCTCTCTTACTCCCTTCATTTCAAAGTCAGCTACTGTTGAGAATGAAACTCTGTTTTTCAGTGAATTACAAGCCATTGAAAAGAAGTCATTCTTTCAAATCTCTTCCCACAAACTACATACAGTACCAGGATTTCAGCAATCTACATTGTATAGTGTGACAGTTATTGTGTCACAATTCCAGAGATGTTCATTGTGTATACAGATGCTAAATTACCCATTCCATGTTGGACAGCAACAGGATCTTTTATTTTCCATGTTACATTTACAGGCCTATAGGACAGATCTCTGTAACTGAATCATCTTTATCATCATAAATCAGAACTAAATCATCATTATAATCGCAATGAGTAGGATATTCTTCTTGGTGTTTTTGTAAGAGCAACCAATTTGGTACTCATAGTAAGGCTGGAGAAACAGATCTGAGTAATAGAATTTCAGATTAACTTTATTAAATGTATTCAGAGTTGAAGGCCAGTTTGATGATAACTCTGATTTTGGATGATTCACTTGTTTGATCTTCCATCTTGATATTTATCAAGGTCTTTTGTAGATACGACTCTGCTTTCACAAACCCTTCGACAGCGCCTCGAGTTGCTACCAACTTAACCACTCCGTCTAACCCAAAGATTAGACCCACAACGGTCACCTTTTTGCCATCCGGTCACATAGACCTCATCTGATATACAAGTCAGGACTCCACGAATGTTCGGGCTCACACTTGGCTTCTCCTCATAATGGGTGCCTTACAACTTTGAGCACCATGGATCATTGGTAGCACCTAATGAGGGTGGGGCATTGATCATATCTAAGAGCTACCACATAGTCCTTGTTCCCCTTTGGTATAATTTTTAAATGGTCTAAAATGTTACGTGTTTTCTCATCTATGAGGTATCCATACCCTACTGGGTTATGTCTAAGGTGTACCCTCTTCCACTTGGCAACCATGCTCCTCCTAGGCGTAACTAAGAGACCCATGTATATCTAAAAACAATATTAGTGAGTTTGGAAATCTCCCAATTCTCATTTTTTGAATACTAAAAAGGTGGCACCCAGATAACATGCCCATAGGTTTCTCAAAACCATATGATATGACCTATCATTAGAAAGCACTTGAAAAATGGAATCTATTGAGCTATAGACCGCTCAATTTGTAGTGTTCAAGTTATGAAAAATCCAAAGATTTGACCATGTGTCCCAAACTTATGAGAAATTCCCATATTCCACCATATGGTGTTTCTAGCATACTTGTGAGGGTGGTATCTCTCAAAGTAGCACCCATAGGGGTCACACTTGCGGATGGCTGAGTGAAACTTGGAGTCACAGGAGTAGACATCCCTATAGGTGTGACAAACCTTGGAGGTGACAAGTGTTAACCAGACCGATGAGATAGGAATACTATATCGATGCCTTCATAACACCCACTTGAGCCATCCTCTTTGGAACCATAATGAGAGTGAGAAGTAGCAATTGACCGTGGGCTCTTAGGATCTACATCTTTGTAGTACCTCCTAGAACTACTTCCTCCCTTAGCCGCCAGTCTAGATCATTGAATCCACCTACTAAAGATCAAAGCATTAGAGCATATTGAGATAAACCTTGCAGAATGGCTAGATGATAACTGTGATGCCATGTTTCTAAAGTGAACCATTTGATTCAGAGACATATATGTAAAGATCTCCTATAGCTCCCCATCTATCATCCCTTAACTCATCCTTGTCTTGGGTATCATCAAAGATAACTTGCATAGTAAGGAAACTATGTTAACATAATTAATATAAGGATTTAGGTAAATTATGTCAATAAAACTTTACAAAAAAGCATTTAGGTAAATTATGAGAACATAACACATATACTAAAGTAAAGTGAATTATCAAAACGAATTGAGCAAGTGGACCTAAATACAACTAAGCCTATTGCTCCATATGTACTTTGCATGTATACTTAGGAGAGACTTAGGAGCACAAGTAGCGTCTTTAAGTGAGATACCCAACACCCATCATATAATGATATGGATGCCTACTCTTTCAATGATCATATCACTCGACATCCATGGGCAGTAATGCCTCTATCTCAACCTCCACGATTGAAGAAAGGTCTGCAAGGTACACCAAGTCTTCTAGTATCAAGGAGGCTGTAGTTAGTGGTATGCCCTCCAATGGGTTTATCGACTCACACACTCCATTTAATGCATGCCCAAAACTCTTCTTACAAAATGCAATAGGTGCATTTCTTGTTTGGGATGAAATGCCACCTCTCTCTAGCCATTTTCAAGAAACATCTAATATTATTGTATGTGATATTCAATTACAATACAAATGTACAGCATGATTGATACATATTTTTCTTACCATTAGCTCAAAGTTTGAGATTTCGTGGTCAATGATCTCTGATTGAAACTTGCCAAAGTGTTGAACGTCGCCTATAGACAAGCAACACTTTCGTCGAATTTCCAATATGCACTAAGTATAAGAACACAATGCATGCTGATTGAGATACACCTCACGATCTTGGATGTCATGACCATCATCATTGTGTATTTCATCTATGTTATAGCAAACAATATGCTTTTTCTTCCCTCATTGTTTCTCTTCCTCCATTTTATTCTCTACTTATCTTTCTCGCTCTTTATTTTTATATTTCCCTCCATCTCTATATTTCTATCCCCTTCCCTCTCTATTTCTTTCCCATCTATCTCTTCACAAAGAAAAGTAAATAGAGAAAATGTCTCCCTCTCTCTCTGTATCCCACTCCTTCCCTCCATCTATTCAAATCTCCTAGAGCATTTGAAATATATAAGAGTCGATACTATTCATATGTTCTTTATGTTAGAGCAGCGCATTGAGGGGCCAATCCTCTCATTGCAGAGAGCTGCTGTGGGGCCACAACATTCACCTAGAGGGGTGCCTCCTTTATGTTTGTATTATGTTGGTGTACTACACCAAGATGTATGGGATCTCCCTCTGAGGAGTAAGGAAGGGCAATAGTTGGACTACGTTCCATTACAAATGCAATATCTATAGTAGTGATTAGGGTATTGTGCCCCTTGGATGCTCATGGTTGGTTGTGAGCCCATGTGGGGTTGTCTTGTGAGTGTTATAGAGGCTCGGCTAGTGTCCATAGCCAATGTCAAGCCCGTTTTAGGTCCCAAAAAGTAGTGCATTTGCTGGGAGGTGACTACAAGTGGTGATTCCTAAATCTTGATGTATAAGGGACCTGTTAGCCTTATTCTAGAATGGAAAGATACATTGAAGTGGTTGATGTTAAAATTGGCTAATTACAATTGCGGTAGTTAGCATGATGACCAATCCAAGAAATCTCCATAACCCAAAAGATACTTTGTCAATTCTAAATGGTTTAGTGGGATTTTTAGTTAGCCGATTACTTTATTCTTTTCCCCGAAAGTGGTACTATGCCTAGATTGCGACACTATGGTTTAGTGGGCTTTATTAAGCCACAATGCATAGCATCAGCTTTGCTATTTAGCCCAGATTTTGGAGGAGAAGTGGTATCATTCAATTGCATTTCTTGGTCATAAATTGGGGATATCCAAGATTAATTATACCTATATGGAGAAGTTGTGCCTTGGGATGATATTTGGGACAAAGAAATTCAAGTAGGGTTTATCGTATGGTACCATGTTATCGTGCCGCTACGTGCACACTATGTAAAAAAGATCTAGAGTGTGGCTTCCTTTTAGATTTAGGGAGCCAATGCCACTTTAGGCATTACTAGTAGTGTCCATAGTTCAAAATATTATATTTTTTTGGACAAGTTTTTAGTCAATTTTTGATATTCTAGATATTATCTCTTGTTAAAATCCATAAAAATATAGATGACTTCTAGATTAGAAGAACATGCAAAAGTAAGCATGTAGCTTTCAGCCAATTTGAGAGGATTTTATGTAAAAAAAGAGATTAGCAAAATTATGCAATGCGTGATCGCTGTTTTCAGGCAGTGAACAACACTCCGAAAGTGGGAGATGAAGAAGGAGTGATCTGGTAGGATTCTCGCCAGGTCTCCTAGTATTTAACCTTCCTTTTGGAGCCATTAGAAGCATCAAATTGGTGATCTGAGTAGCATAGAGAAAGGTATTATTTTGTACACGTTTTTATCTATTAGAGTTATATTTTCTCATAATGCTGAAAGAAACTGATAGGCTTCATCTATGTTAGTATTCTTCTATATTTTCTAATTCTTTTTGGGATTATTCTTCTACATCTTCAATCTCTTCAAAATCCTTCTCTTCCATCTACTCCTCTCCTTGAATGTACCTACACCCTGCTATCTCTTATCTTCAAGAACTTGGCTTGAAACCTTCAACACTTCTCTTATCTATATCATCTCTGAAGTCTAAGCTCTTGAACCCCCATGCATTCTTCTCTTTTCAAACCCCTGTGGTGACCTTCAACCCTACACGCTGCGACATTGCTAAACCCGACGTGAAGGTCGATGTAAGAGAACTCCAAGATGGGGGATTCTTTAGGAAATACTCTACAACAATTGGTGTGCATACTAGAGTAGATCAGCAACAACAAATCCAAATGTTACAAAAACAACAACAAAGACAAGATGAAGAGAATATTGATTTCACAGCTATCAAGGCCCTAGAGGAAGTTGGGCGTGAATTAAAACAATTTAATGGTCAAAATATCTTTGTTTTTATTCACTTATATGTAAGCCTATAAAAGGCACTCATCCCCACACTCATTCTATCAGTTATTATCATTCAGTTGTACTTGCATTATGCTTGGATAATATTAGTTGTTCTTCTTTGTCAATGTATCTACCTCATTATGATTGTCTATTTGCTCATTAGTGATCCTCCATAGCATGCATTCTCAATATTTTAACATGGTATTAGAGCAAGTTTCAAGTTAGTGAGTCATTAGGCCACTAATTGAGTCATTCCAGTTTGAATTTTTGGCTCCCTCCACTTTTCCACGAGTCTCTCACCTACCTCCATACCTACCCACCTTCAATGGAGGACCTAAATCTCTCTTCCCGGGTCATTTTAGTTTGTACTTTCTTTTGAAGAACTCTTCTCTTGCTCTAGGTGCTCCTCCCCATCACTTCAAAGTCCAACATGATTGAGTCTATGCTCTAGCACTATGCCTATAACAACTCATAGGCCAGTTTGCGCCATCTTTGATTCATACCAACGATTGTGCCTGCATGCACGATGACCATTAGGAAAAACATGAACTCACAAATGGGCCCTTAAAAATAATATAGTTTAAGATGTGGTCCTTTTGGATTGTCCAATAGAAAGGCTAGATATTAACATCCATGGAGGGTGAAACTTCTCTCTTTAAATATTGGGTTTTCTATTAAAAAAAGGGGTAGTGGGGAATTTAAAAAAGAGATAATGAATAGTACATAAAATTTGAGTTTCTATCACATCATATTTCCCCCCCTTTTTTTAGAGAATTTTCAATTTCGGTATTTTTCCCTATCACAAAATCAGTTTGACCCAAAAGTTGAGCAATAGAACACTTTCCCTCCCTTCTCTATACTCATGAATTTTCATCTCCATAGAAGCTCCCTGCTAAGAGTAATTTGGGTTTTCAGCGTTCTGCTTACCTCTGCACTTTCTTCTCCATGCAGCTCCAGATTTTGTCAAAACACAGGCTTTCATGTCTCTTTGCATTTTCTCTTGTTTGTTATTTTTTCAATACGTTTTGATGTTGTTTCTTACTATTATTGTTGTTTTGTTGCAGAGGTTGTTTGGGGCACGAGATAGATGTGCTCATCTCTCTCTCTCTCTCTCTCTCTCTCTTCTTTCTTTCCCCCTCTCTCTATGTGTTGTTTCTCTTTTATGTTGTTTATTCAATAGAATTTGATGTTGGTTCTACTTGTTGTTTTTTTGCAGAGTTTATTTGGAGCAAGAGGTAGAGGTGTTAATCTCTCTCTTTGTTTGGTTTTTTTCTTGCTGATATCTTTTCAATACAACATAATGTTAGTTCTAACCCTTGTTCTTTTATTATAGAGATCCTTTTGGGTGACATTGCATAAGTGCTCATCTCTCTCTCCCTCTCTCTTTCTCTCTCTGTGCTTCCTCTTTTCTACCGTTTTTTCACTATACCTTCATGTAAATACTAACTCTTGCTATTGTCTTTTGCAGAGATCAATTTAGGCAAGATTGGATAGGTGCTCATTTCTTTCTCTCTCACGCATACTCACACACACTCTCTTTCTTCCTCTCTACATTATCCCTTTTCTACTATCTTTACAATAAGGTTTGATGCTAGTTCTAACTTAAGGATCAATTGTTATTGCAGCACTTAACACAAGGTAGAGCAAAGATTTTGTAGCTCAATTTACAAGTAAATCTGTCATATTTTGTGGTGCCAAAATTTATTCAATTAATTAGTGACTTTTATGTCTGATGGAAATGATGTTTTCTTATGTCCATCATTTGCAATGGGTTTTGATTAGCAACGATTCAATCTAATGCATACTTAGGGGTTATTTGAAGTATGCATCATTTGCAATGATTCAATCTAATGCAATGATTAACCCCTAAATAATAAGAATTTGAAGTATCCATCATTTGCAATGGGAGAATTCTTATTATTTAGGGGTTAATACATACTTCTTTACATCTAATGCATAGGTTATAATGCCTAAGAGAATAACAAGCATTCTCCCAATATAAGTATGTAACAGAAAAGATGAAGAAAGGAATTGGATCATTGATACGTATCATTGCTCCTCTTGGGTACATATGCATCCAAGTATGAAGGGAGCTTTCAGGGTGAAAGCATATGCAATTGCAAATGTATCAAACAACTAGAAGGGTTAAATTTTAGCTCTCAGTCAAAGGAATGTTAATTCTCACCTTGTAATAGAGGCATTTGTACAACATGTATTCATGCAAAAACAAATACATATTGCGCCCACTATGCCCTTTCAACGAGACATTGCAAACAATAGGTATTTGCAACTCACTGAGAATGAGAAAGTTCACGATATCTATGTAACAACTTGTCTTGTATTTACAGAGGTATACCCTTTGGATTGCTGTGAGTGGTAAATTGTTGAGAGTTTCACAGGTTCTTTTAGGTGTGACCACCTCGAAATTGGTAGATTGCTCTTTGAGGGGCGTATAGCCAAGTAACTTGCAGACGACCTTGGTTTTTTCTATGACTCCAAGTATATGTTTCCCAATGGGGATTGAGAATATGAAACCCTTGAGTCTATGCACATATCGAATCTCAATAGTATAGAATGGCCATTGTGTAGTATCGACATTTTGCACATGTGTAGCACAAAAATTTCAACAAATGTATTGAATTTTGTGAAGCCAAGCACCGACTCAAAGAATGCACATCGAAGATGGTTCATACCTATTGCAATTTTTGCACACGTGTTCAAGGAATATAAGGGTTTGAGACGTACGAAAAGCACATATGTCATAAAAAGTGCATCAGAGGATTATGTAACAAGGATTGTAGGAAAAAATTGGACATAAAAAATAAATCATAGTCCCCACATAGTGGATTGTCGAGTCACAACAAGGGACATGGCTTTCAGATAATTTTTTTCTCTCTTAGTTGACTATTATCTTACTTTGGGATGAATTGGCTAACTTTCCTTTCCAATTACAGGTACTTTGTCACACGAAAAACTTTATGCCTAGTGTTCAAATATCATAGATGGAGGATGCTCAAGGGTAAATGGGTGTGCCTTGATCAAGACATGTGTCAAAGTGCAGCTGTGGATGTTATTGTCATTTGTGAAGGCCGCAAGCCCCAAGTGTTGCAAATAGAGGATGATTGGCCCTTAAGTATAATGCGCTACGAAATTACATAGTTAATGCAAAATCCACCTGTTAGCTTCTATTTTAAACTAGATGGCAGGAAAATTCAAAGCTGAGCTGAGAATATTGTTATTAGCGGAAAGTGTATGACTCCATATATTTTAGAAATTATAGAGTCTCCCTAAAAATCCCAACACCACAAGTTGTAATATCCAACACCTATAAATTTTTGGATTTTTTTGGCCAATAGAATATTATCGCTTGCAAACTTGCAATATTTAAAAATTATGGTATTTATACAAAGTCATACACTTGTTATACACTTTCCATATCAACACATTTACATATGCATGTAAACTTTACAAAGGCGTACGTAAAGCCATAACTAAATATCGTATGTGAATAGCCCTTAATGGTTTAAAACTTAAGATTTTTAAGGTAGAAAAAGTTGAGTTCTTGTTTCATTGTTTCATTTAACACTTTCTCTCTTCATCTCTTTATTTCCACCACATCTCTCCTACCTGCCACGATGGATACTCGCGCACACTTTGATGAGTGGATCCACAAGACTATCTTTGCCAACCAGGGTGACAAGATATTCCAGATTTTCTCTAAGAACTTCAACCTTGAAAGTATGCTCTCATCGTTGGATCCCCCCCTTCAGGTTTTGGAAGACTTTGTGAGCACCATTGCTACCTACACATACTCCATCAAGGGATCCGACATGACTTGGGTGCCTCTGGAACAGCTCATGGTATTTTAGGTAGGGAAGAATCACCAAAAAGTGGTGAATAGGTATCTTGTCCATGTGGATCCTTCTCACAGAGTATGCATTGTTTCCATGGGAAGTGCACCATGTACAACACCTTTGGATCTCGTGGAGTGTGATTGCACATTAATAATTTACCTCCTTACATTGGATACACTCCTAGAGGAGGAGAGCGATGAAGATACAACTCCATAGGTTGTTGCTATCACATACACAGGAGAAGATCTGATTGAAGAGCTCATAAATGTTGAAGAGGAACATCAGGTGGTGGTAGAGCAAGGGTTGCCTCTCATGGTGCCATCTTCTTCAGAACAACCACAAGTCGACAAACCCAACCTTGCCTCCTTATTTCCCATTGAAGTAGATGGTGTACAATACTTGCTTCTATCAGATATGCTGCAATACTTGGAAAGAAAGGAAGAAGGGTTGTTTTCCATCCTAGTCAGGGATTCGATGGAAGACCTGATTGATTATGATTACATGGATGTGCATCCAACAATGGCAAAGATTGGAAGATATAGTGTGTGCCATCATAGCAACACATGATCATATTACCTCGATTGAAGAAGATTACCTTATGTCGAATGCTGAATTTGAAGCACTACAACACGATTTGTTCGGACTAAGACCCCAGCTTCCTACCAAGGAGTTTGTAGATCCCTTTGCCCAAAGAGGTGTGTTAACCCTCAAATGAACAAAGGTGGAAAATCCGAAAAAGCTAAAGCAAAAGACAAAGACAAAGGCCAAGGCAAAGAGAAATGGAAGACAAAGACGCACAAGGAGAAGAGTCCTAAATAAGGGAGAAAGGCGCACAAGGAAAAGAACAAGTGAAAAATTTTGTAAAAGAGCACAAGCGCATCATGGTTTAATTCAAGGAGTGCCGGGCTCTCACCCCGTGCAATTTGTAAATGTAGACGGGTGGTGGAAAGGAAGCTAGAAAGATAGAATGACGATGGAAAAAAGGGCCTAGGCTACGACCGGTTATGTAAAAAAAGGGGAAAAGGGGACGACCGCCCAAAAGGGATTTAGGGTTTTTGATGGGACCTAAAATGGGCCGGCACTGGCTACGCACTAGTCGGACCTCTATCATGCGCTCAACAACCCCATGGCCTCGGGGGCCAAGAGCGTGGATGACATATACATCATCTTCTAAACATCTTGCATTTGTATCACGTCTCGTAGTCCAACTCTAACCCAATCAACACTCCTCAGAGGGAGTCCCTAGCACATTGCCAAATAGCACGAAGTACAAACATAGAAGGTCCTCCCACGGCTGACTGCCGCTACCTCACTGTAACTCTCCTACACCTTGGGGATTGGCCCCTCCATGCGTCGCTAAACATATATAACACATTATCGCACACAAACTTCTCTCTTTTATGATCCCCATATTTCCATGAGATATACTATGCTTCCTCACTTTACTTTCCCCTTAGATCCAACGCCTAGCCTATAGCTTGGACAACCTTACTCACTCAACGTTGGTCATGTTCTCCTAGAAAGCAATTGCCATGCATCTAAGAGGTATTGTTTGATACCCATTAAATTTCTTTATGATTTATGCAAATTGTGAATGTCCATGTGCTCAAGTAATTAAGAAAATCAGTATTGGTGCACATATGGAAAGCATTTCTTTCAATGATTTTGAATATCGCTCGTATGCGGCATTGCATGAACCTAGCAACGAGAAACCCTCGTGCTACTAGGTCCTTAATTTTTTAATTATCGATCAACCTAAATGGTATGCATAAAAACCAACAAGCTTTTCATCATTTCATTCAGCATTTAAACACCTTTTATACACTCTACCCCCTCACCCGTTTAGGTTATGCATTATGCATAGGTTTAGGGTTCATTTTCTACTTTTTTTTTATAAAGACAATAAACACTCACTAAAACATAAAGGTAGGGCTGAACCCCCATACTTCAGAACCCCCATACATCCACAAACATGAATCTTATTTTTCCTTAATTTTCGACACTCAAAATCTATTTTTCCCTTATTTTTAGTGGTTTTTTCCTATTTTTCTTGTATTTTTTGCAATATTAAATTACTAAAAATTAAAAATGAGTTATGAGCTGTGGCCCTTAGGTTCATTTTCAGCAAAAACACAAGTTTAGTTGGTGTGTCTTACTATATTTTCCATTCATATATCAAAAACACCCAATTTTTCCATATTTTGCGTGTTTTACGGGTTTTACACTACTAATTTCATCCACAACACTTATGGTTTTCTGATTTTTTGATTTCAAATAGTTGGAAGACATTGTAAACAACATTGTAATACACAATCATCCCATGGGAACAAGAATTCATGAAGCAACTTGCATAAAAACACCATTTTCCTTTGTAAAAATGAGATTACCGTTCTTTGCGGGTTGTGGGTTTTTATTTGCCATATCTCGGGACTGATTTCCAGCCACCATTAATGCTCATGACAGTCCACAATCAGCAATCTTCCTTCCTCTTGCACCACGGAGCAATCCAGTCTTCATTGGACAAGCATCCATCATCCATTCTTCTTCTTCTTCTTCACCACATGAATCTGCCTTTAGATGAGAGAGAGGGAGGAGAGAGAAAGACTAGATTTCCATCTCTGCATTTAGGCCACCATTGGAGGAGTGAAGACAGGTGATAGAGTCCACAGGCATAGGGGAATGAAGCCCCATAATCGATTAGGCAGGGTGTTTGTAAGCTGCATGATGCCTCCCATCCTCCCATGGCGCAAATTTCGGCGCTGTTATTGGCGCCCTCTTCTCCTCTCTCTCCATGATTTCTTCTCTTCTCATTTGCATGCCTTTTGGTTGGGGGGTTAAAATTTCCCCAAAGGGCACCCCCCCTTTGGTCCATGTTGTGGCCACCCTTTCAAATCTTAACCATTTCTTGGTCATTTCCCCGTCCGGACTTGAAATTGAGCTCTAAAACATCTTGGGCGTCCGACTTGGCATCCCGCATTGGCTGGTAACTCGCGTCAACCCGCACGACTGTCTGAAAATTTATGAAAAATCAACAAGTGTCGCTCGGGCGCCTTTAAAGCAGTTTGGTGCTTAAAATCGTCCTAGATCGAGTTGCCGCCTTCGACGTTGAATATTTTTCCCTTGATATTCATAATTTTTAGCTATTTTTAAGCACTTCTCGACACCAAAATTCCGCTCTCATTGACGAACACGGGATAGGGTGACTCAGCCCGTCGAATCCCACTAACATATCTACACATAAACAACCAAAGAAAGCATCAAGCTGATACAAAATAGATATCGAATAAAACTCAGCACAATGCTCTCCCTATCCCCTAACAAAACCAAGGCATGACATCCACAAGGAGTAGGCCTAGCATAATCTGATAAAAGGTCCAAAGCTAGTCACTATCCAACTGCTCCAACACGGCCAAACTAAAAAGAACTATCAAAGAGGTTGCCCTAAGTGGTGGTCTGAACTACCTTCCTAAATAAGGACAACACGACTAGGAACTCCTACTAGGCGAGGACTCCTATAGCCTGATCAAGAACCACATTTCTTCTTTTAGGGTTTCATTTTTCATTGACATACTTGGGCATGTAAAAAGGAGGGAGCTGAGCGTAGTGACCTAAGGAGAACAGGGCATCGGCCTCAGGACCTGTCTCGGTACCCAAGAACCTACCAAGCCCTCGCAAGGCGACACTTAATCTTTTTTTGACGCTCACTTTCATTTTTGCTCCAACCTGCCTTATTTTCCTTTTCTAGCAAGAAGCCACCCCTAGGAAGACAAGACATTGGCCCCGGGTCTGACTGGTCCCCAGAAACCTACCAGGCCTTCACTAGGCAATGATCAACTGCTTGAAAATTTTCCTTTCTATTCTTTTCTTTGATAGGGGTTAGAACCCCTTTTTACACACCTTTGTATTTATTTATTATCTTGAAGATATGCAGGGTTTTATTGCCCTTTATCATCATTATTTTCCTTTTTGCAGGCTTCCCTAACTGCCTCACAACTAACAAGAACTCATGGAACAGCTGCCTAGCAGGCTAGCAGAACAGGGTCACTAGGACTCCCTACGACAACAGGTTTTTCAGTGTCCGACAATGTCTTTACAGGAGGCAATGACTACTCAGACCTCCCTCAAACATACTAAACTGAAACCTCGGGACTTCACGCCTTGGACGCCCGTCCCCAATAAGAAACGAAAAACCCTCCTTCACAAGTACACAAACACATATAACATGAAAACCACAGTACTCATAAAGGAAAGATATCACCTGAATAGGGCCACAAGAAGCTTCCGCACAACAAAAGGCTCCTTCCAAGCGCGTCTTCAAACCTGTCTAGCACAGAACTCAAACAAGAAACCATTAACTGCACCTGCACTAAACAAACAATTGGTCCTCTTGGCCCAATGAAATAAAATACTTCACTACAATACTGAATCGGCCCTCTTGGCCTAATGAAATTAAGGATTCAAGACCTCGCAACACTGGCCCTCTTGGCCTAACGAGATCAAACAGAATATCACCTACACATCCCTCCCTGGAAGAATCGAGATATACAATAATATGCTCCTTTCCAAGGAGGAAAAATAGGCTCGTAGCCCTAAACTAATGCATGAGGTTATGACCCATCCCTCCTGCATAGATAGCAAGAGTCATACGCATAATATGTTGTCTAATCAACCTATGGGTCCCGGATAATAATGGCAGATTGGTCTCGGCCACTCTTTGCATCACCCATATCAACCATCGTCTGCCATATATTGCAAGCGACGGGGTCCTGTTTCATCATTGATAACAATATCCAGACTAGGACCACAATTAAAGAAGAGGTCTTCCTCATAAGCAAGATTTGCTAATGAATCCGCAAACTGATTCCAGTAACGTGGAATCAGTTGAAAAGACACTCTCTTAAACTCTAGTAGGGTCATAGCAGTCCAATGATACATACAAAGAATGGGATTCCGAACTGTGTATGTCCCATCTAGCTGATTCAAGATCAACTGGGAATCCCCTTTTACTAACAATCGACGAATACCACCTTGTTTGGAAATATACAGTCCCATAATCAAGGCTTTATACTCGACCATATTGTTAGTGAATCCTACCCCGAGATAAGCAGCTAACTTCATCGTAACTCTACGTCGGGGGTCTCGGATTACTACTCCAACACTTCCTTTTCTATTAGGGCCCTTGGATGCTCCGTCAAAATATAATGTGTACGTTCATAATGGGTTTACACAGTCGGCCATCACAAACTCCTCTACTTGTAATTATGGTAATCAAAGTTTAGCATATTGAGAGGATGAATTGACGGCTCCATCCCACCTTCTTCATTGAACTCAACAGGGATACTTGTCAACAGTTGTAAACAATGATGGCAAAAGACTTTGATCTCCCACACAAAGGTTCCGTATTCTTCCTCAATCACTTTATACCCTTTGCTCCACCATATGAGTTTTCCCTGATGGTATCTTTGCTCCAGATATGGGTGCTCCAAATAAGGGATTAACCGACCCATCCACCAGCTTTTAAGCTTCTTTCCCGCAGGGCTCAAGTCATTCCTAGCATGGACCTACAATACATTTCTCTTGTATTAGCATACTTAGAAGTAATAAGGTTTAAATTTATTAAGATTAACCTTGTTTTTAAACTCTACTCCCTGTAAATCAACTAATAGGGTTGTAGACCTATTCTTCCCTAATCTAACGATTTTGTAGGGCCCATCCCATTTAGGTTCTAACTTTCCTGGGAAAAGCTCCCTACGCGCATCATAATATAAATCCAGTTGTCCTTTCTTAAAGGTATACTTCTTCGCTTTTAGGTCATGCAACTGTTTCATGTGACGTTTAGCCACCTCTTGGTGTAATAGGCTTTGCAACTTGATTTCATCGAGGTGCACTAAGGTCGTAAATCACTCTAATAGAGCATCCTCATTACCCAAAGAATGGTTTATTGCGAATCTAATGGTCGGTAACTTAATTTCTAAGGGTAAATCACACTCTTCACCATAAACTAGTTTGAACGACGTGTGGCCACTGGCACACTTGAACGTGGTATTATATGCCCATACTACCACATACAGCTTTTGGTCCCAGTCGCATTTCTTTTCAGATACGACTTTCAATAGGATACCCACAAGCTGCTTGTTGGTACTTTCAACCTGCCCATTTGCCTGCGGATTATAAGGGGTCATTTTATTGTGCTTAATTTGCCAAGCCTCTGTCAAGCTTTTGATCACCTTATTCAAGAAATGGATTCCACGGTCTGACACTAATTCTTTCGGTGGACCAAAACAACATATTATCTGCTCTAAAAGGAAACTAGCAATTTCTTTAGCATCATCTTTCCTTGTTGCACGTGCTTTTGACCACTTTGTGAAGTAGTCAGTTGCTACAATAATATACATCTTTTGCGCAGTCGATGACGGAGTAATAGGACCCACAAAGTCTATTCCCCACTTCTCAAATGGAAGTATTGCCATAATAGGGGTGAGTGATCTTTTCCTATTCTCTCGACTATCATGTCATTGAAAAATATCGCATCTCTTAGCATACGTGAACGCATCCTAGAAAATGGCAGGCCACCAGTAACCTACTCTTAAAGCCTTTTGTGCTGTAAGCCATCCAACAAAATGACCTCCGCAAGCGGAATCATGGCACTCTTCCAAAATGAATGGCACCTCGTCAAGCATCACACATCGGCGATAGATGTCATCAACCCCTTTGCCGATATAATGGCCCTTCGATCAAGGCAAACTTTAATGCCTGCTGCTTAATTTTCCTTCTCTCAGCTTTAGAAAGTTCGGATCTAGCCTCTCCTGTCAATAAATAATGTGTTATTGCAGTGTACTAGGAGGGAATAGACACCGTATCTATTTTGAATAACAACTCTATTTCACTACCTTCAGCCACAGATTCTTTTGGCTCCCCAAAGTCCACAAGACATTCAACAATGCCTTGCAACCTTGGTGGCTTACTCCTGATTTTATAATCAAACTCCTGCAAAGTGATTAGCCACTTCGCTAGACGATCAGGCAGCTGCAGCTTATTCATCAATAATCAAAGCCCCTCCGCCTTCGTATAAAGCACAACTTTCTCATAGAGAATATAATGCCTGAATTTCTTAGTCCCAAAGACCATTGCAAGACACAATTTCTCCATGTAGGTATAATTGATCTCGGATACCCCCAACTTCCGACTAGCAAAAGCAATCGGGTGATACCACTTTCTTCCCAAATTTGGGCTAAACAACTGATACGTGCATGGTGGCTGCTAAAAATAAATAGAACACCTCACCTCTTTTAGGCGCCTTTAAAACGGGAGCTTTTACTAGCTCCTGCTTCACATCCTCGAAAGCTACCTTACAGGGATCACCCCATACAAACAAACAGCTAAAGGACAATAGATTTGTAAGCGGCAATGTTCTTTCTGCCAAGGCGTTTATGAATCTATGGTAATAACCAACCGAAGACAGAAAGCTATGAACTTCTTTCGGAGTGCGTGGTGGACCCATGGCAACTATGACTTTGACCTTCTCGGGATCTGTCACAATTCCTACCGAACTGACCACATGGCCTAGCAAGAGCCCATAAGGTACGCCAAAAACGCACTTCCGTGGGTTTAGAGTGATACAAAATTGTCTGCAGCACTCAAAGCATTTTCTTAAAATGATCAACTGCCTTTTTCTCACGATGGCTGCCCCTAAGTCATCAATAAATACCTTCAACTCTTTAGGGGATATGTCACCAAATGTCTTATCTGCTATTCGTTGCCACAAACCAGGCGCATTGCATAAACCAAAGGCCATCACATGGTATGCAAAAGTACCAAAGACAGTAATAAAAGTTGGTTTCAACTTGTCCTCTTCTGGAATTGCCATCTGGTTATATCCTGCAAAGCAATCCATAAACGAATATATCTCCCTGCCCGCTAATTGATCCAATATCTGGTCAATGAATGGCAATGGGTAGTAATCCTTAACCGTCTGCTTATTCAACTCCCTAAAATCTACACATAATTGGATTTGATTATTTTTCTTCTTTCTGATCACAACTGGCGAACACCATTCTGTGTGTTGAACAGGGAAGATTAAACCAACTTTTCTCAGCTTCTGTAACTCCTCAAACAACCCATCCCTCAATTCGAAAGGCATACGCCTTACTTTCTAATGCACAGGACAACTTCCCTCTTTCAACGGAATTGTATGAACAACGAGGCTGGGAGGAATGCCTCTTAGCTCATCATAACTCCAAGCAAAGATGTCACGGAATTCTTGAATCAAGGACACATAGTCCTCCCTTTCTTGGACACTGAGCATGGACCCTAATTTGATTGGTCACGACTCATCAGGCATACCAAGGTCTAGCTCGATAACATCTGCATCTCTTATACGATCTTGGGCCTCTATCGGCTCGTTCAAAGTGATCTGATAGACATCTTCCGTGGTGGATCCCTCTTTGGACTCATCACTCGATGATGTCTCACTGGCGGATAAATCTTCTAATGTCTCCAATTCTGTAGAAGATAGAGGAGCTCTCTCACTCTGTGGTCGGGGACTCAGGATAGGCATCAATCACCACGCGCTGAGCACCTCTGTCGAATATCAGCCGACCGGCGGGTATATCCACTTGACAATCCGCTTGCAAGATCCAAGGTCGTCCAAGTACTACTTGGTAACTTGGACGCCCTGCAAAACGAATTACCCTAAAGTCCAACAGGCATTCTACATTTGCAACAGTGACATGGACCTTAGTAATGCAGCCTTTCGGCTGTCTCAAACTATCATCCGCCATTCTGAGAATTGTGGAGGTATCTTTTTGGATCGCAAGACCCAACCTTTCCATCAGTTCAGAACTCATAATGTTAACAGATGATCCCGTGTCGAAAATGGCATAATCTACTAATATCCCATCGACATAGGTTGCAACCCTTGGGCAATGCTTCTCAGCATGCTCGAACCAGTCATCACCAACTCACGCAATACCCAAAGGTTCTACGATATACCCGGTATGCAAGATCTTTCTAAATTCCTTGCATACTCATGGGGAAAGCTTAATAAGCTGTAAAAGGTTCACATCCGGCTTGACTTCACAAAGAGAACTCGCCAAATCAAATTCATGCTAATTCAGTAGAGTTCGCTTTTCACGCCAAGCCATCTGCTCTTTAGGTCACTGAATAGGCTTTATTGCCTCTTTTTTCACTTTCACCTTCTTCCTCGGTGGTTCCTTATCCTTCTTAACATCGGCCTTACTCTCCATGGGCTTCAGAGGTCCCCCTTCCATGGCAGGATCTAGAACTTGCGTTTCTTTGTCGCCCTGTTTAGGGTTTCCGTCAACAGGTTTATCCTTGTCGGCCTCTCTACCCTTTTGACCTCTTGTAAGGACAGTTCGAAGATTAGAGGTTTCAGCATCATTCACGCGCACAGCCTTAATCAAACTAACCCCACTACCACTAGGCAGCTCCTCCACTATACGCTTTGGTCGTTGGAGTATTTGTTTAGGCGCGTCTTCTCGCTGGGAATCATTTCCTTGGGCACGATGATTAACAGGCCCTGATTGCCGACTACCTCGCTGGAGGGAACTAATCTTACTCCAGCAAGTGGCTGCTAAATGGCTGGATTTCCCACAGATGTCACACTTGACATTTGGGAAATTTCGTGGATAATGTTGCCCACCACACCATTTGCAGCTAAACCTCGAAGGTGCACCCTCATCTGGGTATCTACTTCCTATTAATTTTTTTTGTTTTTTAAGGAAGTTTACATCAACGGCTATTTGTCGATACTGCTCTGTAATCATGTCGGTATAATGCTTCATCATGTCCTTAACCTCGCCAAGAACATTGGAAGTGCTCGACTCGTAGCCTTGATCATTACCTTGTCGTTCCATCGGCCTAACAATTCGATTAGGCACTAGTTGTTGAACCACATGCATGGTATTAGGATTAACTGCCTGGCTTGCACCATTTGGAGCCATTTGACTGCCTGTAGGTATCGACATGCTAGGGGGAGCTGGTAATAAAGGCACATTCGGCATCATGTTCCCTCTCCCATTAGGATTAGCCATCACTATCCCTTGGCTACTACTGCCATTGGCCGTCGCCATATTATTTCCCAATGCTAGACCCATATTCGAAATTGCCTCGAGAGGCATAGGCTACTTGTAGTCGGGATTCCACTTTTTGTGCTCGTGTAATGGTAGTATCTATATCCCCCAAACGGACACTACTCAACTACAACTAGATATTAAAGTCCAAGCCATGTAGAAAATATTGCAATTGGGCAACTGCGGGGATAGGAATAGAGGTGTCCAATTTATGGAAAACCTCTTTTAATTTCTTCGCATAAGCACGAATATCCTCGTGTGGTTCTTGGCGGGTCACGTTGAGTACACGCAACCAATATTACCCACCCCTTTCAGGGGTAAACTCCCTTCAAAAAGCTCCATAAAATGAATCAATATGCAATATGGTTCCGGCTTCTAAACCATGATATCATATGGCAGCTCTTCCTTTGAGAGTCATGTTGAAGAACATAATTAAATGTCCTTCTTCTTGGATGCGACAGTTAAACATCAGCTTTTGAAACTCCCTGATGTGGAGTTCCGTATCTTCCTCAACTAGCCCATTAAAAATGGGTAGTGGATAACCTAGAGCCGGAAAATCCGTCATTCTTGCTGGAATTGCGATTGGCTGCGCCATGATGAAAATTGGATTTGCACTAGGAATAGGGGACGGTGGGGTTACACCTCCCGCACTTGATGTAGACTGGCTTATGGAAGAAAGGGGAGCACTAGAGCTTTCCCCTCCTCCTAACTTACTGCTTGTGGCACCAAGACCACTAGATCCACTCCCTCGTAAGGGTTCAGCACCGCTACGCTTAGGGGAATATCTCCTAAGAATTTTAGCACGTTGCCTAGCTCTTTCTTCTCTCTCTTACTTTTGGATTTCTGCTAGACGATGCTTATCGATGAATAATGGATCAATCTCCATATCCTTTGGCATAAACTGCTAACTGGTCCCTAGACAACCAAGATTCGAGGACAGCCACTTCTAAGCGGCTCCCGGCAGACGCACCACTGATGGGACCTAAAATGGGCTGGCACTGGCTATGCACTAGCCGGACCTCTATCATGCGCTCAACAACCCCACGGCCTTGCGGGCCAGGAGCGTGGATGACACATACATCATCTTCCTAAACATCTTGGGTTTGTATCACATCTCATAGTCCAACTCTAACCCAATCAACACTCCTTAGAGGGAGTCCCTAGCACATTGCCAAATAGCACGAAGTACAAACATAGAAGGTCCTCCCACAGCTGACTGCCGCTACCTCACTGCAACTCTCCTACACCTTGGGGATTGGCCCCTCGATGCGTCGCTCTTGTAAAGACATTGTCAGGCTATAAAGTTCTATTATTGAAGGTAGTCTAAGTGTTCTACTAGCATGGTAGAAAGTTGTTTCTAGGAGTTTCTATTAGTTGTGAGACAGATAGAAAAGCCTACCAAAATAAAAGAAAGAAAAGAAACAATGAACATATTTGAGGACTATACTATATAGAGGTGTGTAAAAAGGGATTCTAACCCCTGAACAAAATAAAAAGAAAAGAAACGAAAAGAAAATCAAAGAGAAGATAATCATTACCTTGCAAAGGCCCTGGTAGGTTTTTTGGGACAATTCAGAGACCTAGAGCTGATGCCTTGTCTTCTTAGGGGTGATACCTAGCCATAAAAAATATTAGGGATGATCAGAGATAAAATAAAAGTGAGGGGAAGGACAAAGGATTTAGTGTCACCTTGTGAGGGCTTAGTAGGTTCTTGAGTATTGAGTCACGACTTGAGGCTGATGCCCTATTCTCCTTGGGTCACTATGCTCAACTCCATTCTTTTTACATGCTTGAGTATCGAGTCGTGAAACCTATAAAAAGAAGTGAGTCAAATGTATTTGAACATAAAAGACCATGCTATAGGAGCCCTTGCCTAATAGGAGGTCCTAGTCCAGTTTTCCTAGGGTAGGTAGGTAGTTCAAACCACCTCTTAGGATGTCTTCTTTGATAGTTCTTTTTAGCCACTCTATGTTGGAGCAGTTGGTTAGCAACTAGCTTTGAAACTCTATCCAGTTATACTTGGCCTATCCCTTGTGAGTTTCCTACCTTGATTTGGTAAGGAGGTAAGGTGAGAGCTATTTGTGTTTTGTTGTATACTCCTTTTTTGAAGTAGCTTAATGCTCTTGATAGTTTCTTTATGTGCTAATTAGTTCATGGATTTGATGGGCTAAGTCACCCTACCCTATGGTTGCCAATGAGAGTAGGATTTTAAGCAAAGAAAAGAGCCAGAGACGTGCTGAAACATGTCATTTTAAGATAGAATTTAAAGCTCGATGCAAGTGAAAGACGCGCATCCGACAATTTTTAGTGGCCGTGGAAAATGGGAATTCAAATCATGTGAAAAGAAAAACTTTCACAATGGTTGCAGATTTTTCATAATTTTTTTGTGTGTTAGATCAAAGTAAGAGAAGTTCTCAACAGTTTAGGACTTCAAGACAAGCACACATAATTTTTCAAATATGCAGAATTGGGTATCGGACGATGCACGAGAAATTGGAGTTGGGCAGTATGATGATGGTCAAAATTTAGCCAAGATTGGAAGAGACATGACCCTTTGGGACCCAAAGGCCCAAATTTTCATGTGAGAGGGGGGGCTTTTTTTTTTGGGTATGTAGTAGCAAGGTGATGCCATCATGACGAATTGATGATAGGGGGCTTGGGGGCTTAAGAATACCCCATGGCTCTGATTATACCAACATAATCCTTCAATTTTTGTTTCCTAGCACCTCTCTCTACTCAAACAATGGCTACCCGATTGTGGATATCAGAATTTTGTATTTCTCTCTCCTCTCTCTCTCTCTTCCAAGAGGCAATTCATGGAGGTGAAAGAAAGAGAAGAACAGGATGAAGGATGCTTATTCGGTGGCATGCACTAGATTGTTACAAGATGCTTAGAATTGATGTCAAGTGCCATGTAGAGATCCATGGAATCTTTGATGGCTATCCACACATTTAATTTGCATGACGACCCAAAACACGGAATTTAGTGGTATGTCTATTTTATGAAGAAAATTTACTTGTTTTTTTATCATTTATGATCAACATGAAGTACATATGAAATGAAAATTTATATGAACATTGTTTAACGTGTCTTTCAAGGTTGCGAAAGATATTATGCAAAACTTATAATTAAACATCATCGTTATTAATAATTTAAAAACCAAAATATGGTATTTAGTTGAAAAAATAGGGTTTTTTTTGTTTTCAGGTGGAGAAATCATGTTCTTATAGTAAGAAATGAAAGATAATCTTAGTAATCCTAGTTAGGTTGTTGAAGATAAAATGAAAAAATAACAATAATTTATTAATGAAAAAAAGAAAATTCAAGAAAAATGAGTTTTAAATGGAAAAAAATAAGTTTTATATGCCAGCAAATTATAAATGTGTTTGTAGATGTATGGTGGGCCTAAGGCATGAGGTTTAGCCTCAGAGTAACCCCATTTTCTTGTTATATGTAATTTATTGCTTTTCAAACAAGAAAGTGATATGAAAATATTATCTACACCTACCACCGCAAGTATAACATTAAATAGTAGGGAGAGGAGGAGTCATGAGTGCTAAATGTAGGATGCATTCTGATTTTTATGATGCACTTTACATATAGAATATGTTCATTTTAAAAGTTAAAGGATTCAATAGCATGAGTAAACTTGGTGTTGTCCCTATGCAACAAGGCAAGTCCATTAGTATGAAAAGTATGAAGAGAACTATTTGTGCATTGTCACAATGCTATTTTGAATAAATAAAATAGTTGAGCACAATAGATAATCCACTCTTGTATTGCATTCATTACATGGTATTGAAAATATATATCCTAGATGCATAGCACCTGCTTTTATAAATGTTGACCCACGTTGAGAGTGAGGAGTCCGGAGCTGTAGGGTTAATGATCCATTTCCTTTTGGGGACTTATTTAGTGAGGATCTACTTTATATCATGGAATGATTGATTAAAGAGAGGACTATGTGTTGTATGTGCTATATGTTTGAACAACGCATCTTGGGGCCAATCCTTGAGGTGTAGGAGAGCTATAATTATAGTGGGCCACAACAGTGAGTCTAGGGGTTCCCTTTGTGTATGTGTTGCAAGGTGCTAGCAACCATTTTGTTTGGATACTCGCTATGAGGAGTTGGGAAGGGATCCATTGGACTATAAACAATACAAATGCATATCTAAGCTAGATAAGTATATGTAGCCTCTAGACGCTCCTGGTGGTCACAAGGCCATGGGGTGTTTTGGTTTAGCATAGAGGCCCGCCGACTAGAGCCTTAGAGCTAGTGTCGCAGCCCATTTTGGGTCATGCCACCATTCCCTCTCATCTTTTCAACCCATATGAATAGCAATTATGTCAAGAGAGAGAAATACTAAAATTTGAACTTTCATAGAATGCATCATTTCTCTTGCTATATCTATAAGAAAATAGAGTGTGAAAGTCAAAGATCTCACAACTAAAGAAGGAGGCATGATTCGGAGGGATGCAAGATCCCATTTTTAATATAAATGGGTTGCGAAAAAAAAAATCCCCTCCCCATTCATCGAGTTTTTGTGAAGTTTGGGCTTCTTAAGCCTCATGAAAACTAACTTGTTAGTTATTTGATTTAGCTCCTTTTTGGCTTCCTGGCATTGAAAACTATTATCTTGGTCTCAATCACTCACATTTCAACTTTTAGATCAAGTAGCTACTTTAGGATGCTAAACCTTGCAACCATTAAATGGTGAGTTAAAGGGACTTTGATTGATGAACGAACACTTGCGAAGTATTTCAGACATCAAAATCCACCTAGGAAAACTCCAGCTCCTTGATCTGTGATCTGCACATTTTTTGCCAAAAGTGCTACTTTGACAACTCTGAGACCACTTTTGTGCTTAAAATTTTGTCTCAAAATAAGCTCTCACGATCCCATCAAAGGGGAGGGTCAAGAGAAGGAAGGAGAGAGGAAAGAGGCATGTACAAGCATTGTGTATTTATACACCCGTGATGTGTATCACAACTACATTATAGGCACCATTATGCATTTGCATATGCGAGTGCATCCATCTAGACCTCGTGTGTGTCCAATTACACATGTGTGTATCTGTATACATCCTCATGTGCATTTGATTACATACATATATATTCACACAACTAGGTGCATTTTTCACTTCACATCGTGTATCCGTGCATTTGTGTGTGTTTGACTACACATAGTGCATTCATGCACATCACAATCGCACATAGTGCATCCAACCACACTTAGCATCTTCATGCACCTTGCATCCACATGTGCACTCGTACATTCATAGTCTACATCACACCTACATTATAGATACCCATGTGCATCCATTCACCCTAGTGCATGCGTGCGTATGTCCATCCATACACATGTATGCATCCACTCATTGTGTGCATCCAAAGATGCACATATGCATCCACACCCTCATATGCACCTGTTGACATGTGTGCATGCACTCAAAAAGCTCAAGTGAAGAGAGTCATGAAGTTCTTAGAGAACTATTGGAAGTAGAAGACCGAAAGCAAATGTCCCTCAATGCAAAGTTTCCTAGTCCTATCAAGAAAATCCAAGCATCTCATAGCTCCAATAGAATTCCAAAAACTACCGAACATAGACCCCCATGCAAGGAATGAGGAAGATTCTAGGGATACCACTAAAAACGTCAATGGAGAGTTAGCACAATGCCGTGATGGGTTCCCAAAGCATTGCTATGTGCACAAGGATATTACGTAAGAAATTGATGGATTTGGTTACCCAAACCACTTGCATCACCACCTCTATCAATCATAGCCTGGAATTCACACAAACAAAGAAAACAACCTGAAAATGGACCATGAACTAGAACAAGAACCACTCAGAAAATTAAACCAACTAGGATAGAAACCAAGAAGCCGAACTTCATCTATCAGAAAAAAGATAATCAACCTAACTCGATGGAAGTACAATCACTTATTGTAGCTGTGGAATCCAAGGAGAAGTTGGTAATTCCTTATAGGACAACCATTAAGAGTGTTTTAGGTAAAATGGAAAAAATCCCATGTTATGGAAAAATTAAAATTTCCAAGGTCAACATTTGTTATAGTCTAGTTTTATGAGTCTAGAAAGGGATAATATGGTTAAGAAGTATCATTTTTAGTATGCTTATTATTCTCTTTTTATTTTGAGCTTGGCTATGTGACCAAGCCATACATCTATGCTTTGAATATGATTAGCCCACTTGGCTATTACTAGCTAATATTGTTATTTTATGGTGAATATCAATATTAACAAGGTCATTGATGATAATATATGATGAGAAGTATGTTGGACTAGCAAGACTTGGTAACTCTATTTTTTAGTAATAACTCTCAAGAAAAAGTGGGTGGTGTTTTAAAATGCATTGGAACTCCTTCAAATTAGTCGCAAGTACTGGTTTAGGGTTACATTGCTAGACTACGTCATAGTACAAAGTCTTCACAAGACAAAAGATAAAATAAAACCTTTAAAAAACCTAGATAAATTCAAATGAAAACTAAAATATAGTTAATGAAATTTGAATGCCATTGATATCATTGTAGTCAAAACTCAATAGTTATTAAAATATAATTTAAGAAAATGTGATATTGTAGGCATTATTACTCACTCTTTATGTGCTCGTGAGCTAAAGTTGCATGTCCCATAGGCTTGATTGTGCCTTCTCATATGTAGCCTTTGGTATCTTCACTCTTTTATATTGACCCTATCCATTTGATTTCCATGCCCAAACAATTGAATCAACATGTTCCCATACCTTGGGTTATGCCTTATTCTCCATCCAATACTTATTCCAACAATCATGATAAACCTCTACATTAGTCATACCCTTCCTTTTTGCACATGGTGCCCAATATTGGATGAAAAGTTTTTGGTAGTTTGGTAATGTCCTATCCACCTCAACATTTGACTCAACAACTGCAAGCCAAATGGGATATATGTTGCTGTCATTTGGATGTAGTAGGAGGAAGTCTACATGTTGCACATCAATATACATCTTGAATTCTTCTTTGGTGTCAAAGAACATGACCCATAATAATGTTCATTCCATTGTTGAAATCCTAATATTTTTCATCTTTTTTTGAGTCTCCATTTTTTTATGTGATCATCTATTTGACATGTCCTTGGCCAAAAGTTTCCATATGATGTAAAATTTTACTTTGCTTGACTAACAGGACTCTCAATCTCTTTAGTAACATTATCTCAATAGTCAATAACATGCTTGAAATACAAAGGGATATCATGACCCTTTCCTTTGTTCTCCCAAAACCTCAAAAGAGCCTTTATTCTTGGTATAACTAACTCATGATCCTTGACAAAACTAGCCATTAGCAACAATTCAAGACATTCGCTAGTGATCTACCTTGGGCATCCTTCGTCCATAACTCTATACCCCTATTCTTAGGCATCCAATCAACTATTTTTTAATAAAATTTATATTGCATGACAGGACTAGTTCCCTGCATAAAAAACCAAAATTGGAGTGGCTTTGAGTGGCCAATAAGGGCATCGAATCCATAAAAAATGTATCCATTTAAAAAAATATTAAAGTTGGGAACTGGGGTAAACACCATATTGGGGAATATGGGAATTTCCCATAAGTTTGGGACTCTTTGTCAAATCTTTGGATTTCTCATAACTTCAACACTATAGCTCCAAATCAAGCAGTCTATAGCTCAATAGATGCCATTTTTCAAGTGCTTTCCATTGATAGGTCACATCATATGGTTTTGAAAAACTTATGGGCATGTTACCCGGGTGCCACCTTTTTAGTATTCAAAAAATGGGAATTGGGAGATTCCCAAACTCACTACTATTGTGTTGGTAAGTAAAAATGGGGATGGCATTGATGATGTAGATGTTCATAGTACCTCCATCAAATGTGGGAATGCGTATAGTGTTTCTATTCTCAAGGCTTCTAAATATTGACCAAGCATTGCATCTATGTCCTCATGTGTATGACCCACCATCAAAAAATCAAGATGCATAGTTTTGAAAAACCCCTTGCAACAAGAAGCGAGAGATATGCGAATACATATCTATTCTTATTCTCTGATGCACGATTTTCCATTTGTTTGGGAGCTTACAAAATGAGTGCTCCTAGGTAGAGGATGTACTTTGATGTTGTTGTTGATCTTTGTTGATATCAAATACCATATCCTGACCATTTAATGAGTAGCCATTTATATACAACTTAGCACTACGAGGATGTTTATTGGGTGGTTGCAATTGTCATTTTCCACCATGAGCTATATGATAATCTGGTGCATTTCTACAATTCAAAATATTAAACAATGAATTTTTACCCATTGTTAGACCACTGGTCTAGATCCCCAAGTTGGTGTCTTTCTACTCTCTCTAAGTTATGCAAACAAAATGCAAGAGATCCAATTGTGAGATTAGGATCAGAAGGCCATAAACCATTTAGCACAAAGTTTCCATTGTGACCTTCTCCATGATTATAGGGATTGCTATAATAAGTTATACTTGGATTTGCCATGTGAATCCAACTATTTTGGAACTCAACTCAATCTAGGGATTGTAGTCTTCTTTTGATCCATTTAATCATGAATTATGCATATATATTTTTCTAGTTGAACCTCTAAGTACCTACGCCATGTGTAGTAGATGTTCCTACAACTTAGTCATTGTGTCATATGAAGCTTTCTATTTGTGGATATTCTTTGTCTCTCTTGAATATCCTGTGTGGCTTCAAGTTGAGCTTTTAAAGAGCTACAAATGGTGCACTTGGAAAATTGACTAGACCCGCTCAATGCCACATGCAATACTCTTTATTCCAAATTCTATTGAATGTTCACTTTGACATTCCTTCTTTGTAACCTTGTTGTTGTAGTGATGAATTCACCTCACGTAAAATGTCAGCTTGCTTATATGTATCTAGAATAACCTTGTTATACTGAACCAAGTGAAGTATATATGCTAGCAATTGTTGGAGACATGTCTCTTGGAACCCTCTTGATGAAAGTTTACTTCCTTTTCTTAGAGAATAGTTCATTAGAAGCCATATCTAGGATTCCACCACTTGAAGTACTTAAGCTTTCTAATGGTGGTGATTGGTCTAAAGAAGAACATGGTAGGGAACTACCATCCAAAAAAGTCACTTGATCAATTGGTCATCTAATTATGTCAAGAATATTCACACCATGCAAGTTCTCCTGAGAACCTTCAATGAACAAATACTCTATGCTAACCCCAATACAACTCTCTCCCAAGTGATCAAAATGTATAGCATTACCAGGATGCAAAAATAGTATAACACCTTTTGTGGCATTTGTGAACTTTACTCTCATCCCATAAGGTGACACACTAATACTTCCATGATTTATAAGTCCTTAAATCATATTCTTGGAGTGAGATAGATGGCATTGCATTATCCTAGTCTGAGATAGGTGACATTGCATCAAGCCATATAGAACCATTAGAGGGCATACTTTCTCCATACCTATGACATATGCAAGACGTCCACATTTTTAGTAACACCATAGTACTCTATTTGTTCACAATTGTCAACTAGAGATGTTGAAGTTGTAGTTTTCTCTTTATCAACTACTAATAGCCTTACACTCAATAAGGGCCATCAAATAGCTCTCCACATAGCGTGTTTCAACTCTTTCACATCTAAATTAGGAAAAGGAACCATGAAAATTTTGAAGTATGCATTCACTATCACAAAAAGATTGCCCATCCCAATCTTTGATCCACCGTAGATTGCATTTGGAGGGAGTGGTTCTAGGGGGTGATGTGGAGATGTGGATGCTATGAGTTCGCGGCCAAATTTGGATAGGCGTGCTACTCCTTGCTCTCGTACTATAGGTTTGAGAGAGGGTGGCTCAGGTGGGTGTTGTGGAGGCACCGATGTAGTGCCTTTGTCTCATCATTCTGGTGGATATTTATAACCTCCAATATTTTTCACACATATAGGAATATCCACTCCACTGACTCTGGGCTTTGCTTAGCCATCTGTAGTGGTACCCTTATGGGTACTACTTTCAGAGATACTGCCCCCATGGGTACGCCAGATATACAGGGGTCTCCTAGCTATGCCCAGGAGCGTTGTCATAAGTGGGATAGGACACACCTTAGAAGTACCCTAGAGGGGTATGGATACCTCATAGATGGCAAGACATGTGCTATGATCATGAACGATGAGGGGAGGAGGGTGATGTCTTGCATGCGAGAGTTGTGCCAACAAGTTTTTAGGCATAACCTCTTAGACCATTGAAAGAATATACCCAAGGGGAGAAAGGACTATATAGTGCCATCCTTCCATGAGGAGTTTCCAATACCTACCATAACAAAGAGGTTTTCCATTGGGTGGATGATAGAATGTATACATGCGTACATGTCACATAGACGATCGGATGTACTCAAGACACTCGAGTGACGTCTCAAATCCCGGATGGCTAGACGCATATGATTAGCAGAGGCTAAGGGAGAAGGCTATAGATTTTCCAAGGCATTGGCGACAACAGTGGGAGGAAGCAAGGGGATAATTAGAGGTGGGGGTTGTGTATCATCTGGGGAGTGGTGGGCCATAGGACTTATCTGGAGGACTTGGTAAGTTTTTTTTTTGTTATTCTTTCTTTCTTATTTGCAATATCACTTGTACTAAAAATTGTGTTTCTAATAATTATATTCTATTTTCTTTGCAATACTTTATCATAAACCGTAATCACCCCATGTTTTGAGATTCAATATGCAGAGAGACAAAGTCTCAGTGCACTCATCGATAGATTATACACGTGCAATGGCCCAATAAGTCAATCAACTTTCTTGTCCATAGTCACTATTTTTTTAAAATGCATTACGTATGGTGGACTGATGTGTAGTCGTTCAATTTTCAAAGTCTGTTTGATGCTCCCTTTCCTCGGGACAAGATTTCTTATGGCGAGGATCTGTAGTTCTTGCAATTGGATTATGGAGAGCATACCCTTGTCTTTTTTGGTTGTGCGATCTTTGCAAGTATCTTCATGTACTATTCCTTAGATGTACTTATCATCTTTTGTATAAAATCACATCTTGCAATAATTACAAATAGAATTTCATGCTTATTTTGGCTCTCCTCTCTCTCTATGGTTCCATGTAATATCATGAGTTGTCATCACTAGTCTTATACTTATTCTATGAGTTATTAGTCTTGTGGGCTTGAGTAGTTTTTGTACTCTCCTTGATCACCATTGCATACCCAATGTGTAATTGCTTTGCAGAATATTATACAACACATGGTGCTATATGTGGCAGGGTAGCTACCACAATTTTTTAAAATCTCTAATTGTCCCTCTATTAGCATCACTGATTGTAATGAAAGAAGCTGATAAGAGAGGAGAGAGATGAGGAGAGAGAAAGAGAACAAGAAGAAGAGCAAAGAAAACCAGAAGAAGAGAAAGAAAGAGAGAAGGGAGGAGAGAAGGGAGGAAAAAGCCATGGAAGTTGGAGATGAAGGTGAAGAGTATGACCTTGATAATAACTGGTTGCTCTAATCTAGGGCTCTTACACCTTAAATACCCCGGTCACTGTGACGGGGTGTCTAAACCCTAGTCGGTGTGTATCCCTCTTGTTACAATCCATCCCCACTCGAAAGGTTTTTTCCCTAAAAAACTAGGAGAAATAGAGAGGAGTGATGGGTGGGCTAAGGGAGGGTCGCAGAGTACTACTCAGAGCCCTTGACAATGAAGATTAGGTGTGGAGAGACTACGAACAGCATGTAGTCCGAAACCAGTCTATAGAAGTAAACTGGTCATAACTTTTGATAGGCTGCTCCAATAGAGCACACCATATGTCGAAACGGAGCTTATGACGTGTACTTTCAGCCTATGTAGAATGCACATGCATGTGATTTGAGTAAGTAAAAAATTTTTCTAAAATAGTGTGCAGTCTGTAGGTAGAAGGTGGGCACCGGCTAGTCTTCCAGCTGTTGGAGTTCACGGAGGTAGGGAAATTAATTGAGGATGGTTGCTAGGCACCAAGAAGCTTCTTCCAAGGGTAGGCCTTTCCATTTGATGAGGTATTCTTTGATGGATCGGGATCATAAGTGCTTATCTTGCTGCCCAATGATTGCTTCAGGGACATATTGAGTGATGCCTTCTTCATCTATGGGGGGAAGTTCTTCCACATAGTCCACTGAGGAGCGTACAAAGGGTTTTAGTTGAGTAACATGAAACACATTGTGGATTTTGGTGATAGGGGGGAGGTCTAAGTGATAGGCCAAGTCGCCAACTCTCTTCAGGATTCGGTATGGGTCATAGAAGCAATGGGCTAGCTTGTTACTACTGCCCTCTTTGAGAGTTGAGTAGCGGGACTTAGGCACTTTCAAAAGGACCATGGGATAGCTTGTTACTACTACCCTCTTTGAGAGTTGAGTAGCGGGACTTAGGCACTTTCAAAAGGACCAATTCCCCCTCTTGGAATTCCAGATGCCTTCGTTTTTCATCAACATAGAGTTTCATATGTGTTTGGGCCTTTTGAAGATTCATTTTGTATTGTTGAAGTAAAGCTTGCATGCAATCCAATTCAACTTGACTCTGAGGGTTGATCTTATCAGTAAACAAGACTATAGGAAGGGGAACCTTATACCCGTATAAGACCTCAAAAGGGGAAACTCCAATGCTAGAGTGTGTGGAGTTATTATATGCAGACTCAATCAAGTGAAGCCACGTATCCCAATTGTGCTATACATCATGGAAAAAGTGCCTCAAATATGTCTCAAGCCATTTGTTCACTCTCTCAGTTTGGCCATTAGTCTAAGGGTGGTACGTAGTGGATGGAGCAAGCTTGGTCCCTATGGAGGTGAAAACTATCTGCCAAAATTTTCTCATAAACTTTGCATCGCGATCATGTACTATGACTTGTGGTAAGCCATGCAGCTTGAATACATTCTCCATAAACTGAGTGGCCACCTAAGGGACAGTATATTGGATCTTAGTGGGGATAAAGTGGGCAGTCTTGCTGAGGCAATCAACTACCGTATAGATACTATTCCACCTTTTCTTAATCATAGG
This sequence comes from Lygodium microphyllum, assembly GCF_053477565.2. Taxonomy (NCBI): domain Eukaryota; kingdom Viridiplantae; phylum Streptophyta; class Polypodiopsida; order Schizaeales; family Lygodiaceae; genus Lygodium; species Lygodium microphyllum. The sequence goes on along the minus strand of NC_141163.1, from coordinate 45,551,820 downwards.
AAGGCCAGTGATAAAGTCCATTGTGATGTGAGTCCATTTCCCTTCAAGGATAGGGAGAGGTTGCAAGAGGCTAGTGGGCCTGAGTGTACTATCCTTGTTTTGTTGGCATGGAACACATTTGGTCACAAAGTCCTTGACATCCATCCATAAGCCTTTCCAATGAAAGCTCTTGGCAATCCTGTCATATGTTTTGAAAACACCCAAGTGACCAGCAGTGGGGCAAGAATGCATTTCTTCCATGATCTTCTGTGTGAAAGGGAAGTGTGCGAGATGACAATCTTGCCATGGGACCAAATAAGGCCATGCTTGAGCTGATATTGGGAGTTTTCAACCAAAATCCCATGTTGTAATTTCTGAAATGTGTGGTTAAAATTATCATCTAACAAGTAAGCCTCTTGGAGATTTTCAACCCAATCACTGTGCAATTCTGAGATAGAGGACACTCTACATATCCACATTCGAGAGAGAGAATTAGCCACAATTTTATCCTTGCCCTGCGTGTGTGAAATGTCAAAGTCATAGTTTTGTAAGGTTGCCACCCATTGCCTTTGCTTAGGAGTCAAAGAAGAATGAGTCAAGAAGTATTGGAGGACTCGGTGATCAATTTTCACTTGGAAGCGGCTGCCATACAAATAGTGGTGCCATTTCTTGATGGCATGGAGGATGGCCAACATCTCTTGGTCATATACATTCATTTGCATCTCCTTCTCATCAAGCTTGCAGCTTTCAAATGCAATCACACCATGCTCTTGCAACGATACTACACCAATACCCCGGCCACTCGCATCATAATGAATGGTAAATAGCTTAGAGACGTCAGGGCAAACAAGGATGGGGGCTGAAGTAAGTGCGTCCTTCAATTGTTTGAAGCTATGATCCACAGTGGCATCCCAAAAGAATGACTCTTTTTTCAAGTGATCAGTCAAAGGTGCTGCAATGGTGGCATAGTGCTTAATGAAGCGTCTATATAATGAAGAGAGACTAAGGAAGCCATGCAAGGAAGTCATGGTGGAAGGAGTGGGCCAATTTTTAACACATTGCACCTTTTTTAGGTCAGCCTGTATACCATTCTTGCTCACAATGTGTCCCTAGTACTCCACAGATGTCTGCATGAATATGCATTTTCTCTCCTTAGCAAAGAGTTGATGCTCTCTCAATACGTCAAACACCCTCCGAACGTGTGTCAAGTGCTCCATAGATGACTTGCTGTAAATGAGGATGTCATCAAAGAAAACAAGCATGAACTTGAATAGAAAAGGCTATAGGATTTTGTTCATGAGGCTTTGAAAGGTGGCAGGGGTGTTACTCAACCCAAAAGGCATCACAAGAAAATGATAAATTTCACAATCAGTCTTGAAGGCTGTTTTGACTTCATCTCCTGCCCGCATATGAATCTGATGGTAGCCAAAGCACAAGTCAATCTTAGTGAAAAAGCATGCCCCTTTTAACTCATCCAACAAATCATCAATTCGTGGTATGGGGTAGCGGTTCTTCACTATAATTTTGTTCAAATATCTGTAGTCAATACACATGCGAAAGGAGCCATCTTTCTTTTTGACTAAGAGGACAAGGGATGCATAGGGGGAAGAACTCGGTTCAATGATTTGCGTTGCAACCTCTTCACACTCACACTTGGAGAGTCTCTAGGGGGGTTTGTTCACTAGCTTGGAATGGGGCTCTAGGTCAAGTGGGTGGTCCACTTATCTCTTGGAAGGGAGGGATGTAGGCATTTGAAATAAGTCATTGTATTCCTCAAGTAAGGCCTGCAAGACAAAGTCATGAGATATTGCGGAGGGATGATCAGAAGTGTCCTTATTTAATTGCAAAACAAAGATTTGTGAGCATTTCTTAAACTCCCGTTTGAGTTGATTTATTGCAATGAGTTGAAAATCAGCATGATCTTGAACTCCCTCTAGGTGGATAGGCTGTCCATGCATCATAAACTCCATGTAAATATGAGAGAAGTCCATAGCAATTTTCCCCAATTGTTTCAGCCAATGACATCCCAAGACAACATCAATGGGGCCCATATCTAGGGCAATTAGATCAACCAGTGCCACATAATTCTCAGCCATGCATAAAGGAACTGCAAGACATACATGTGTGCTGATTTCTTCTTCTCCATTTGCTACTTGGACCTTCAAGGGGTGGTGTAATGCGATAGGGGTACATTTCAACCAATCAATGGCTGATTTATTGAAAAAACTGTGAGTGCTTCCACTATCCACAAGGATAAAACTTGAATGCAAAGGGTACTAGGGTTGCGGGGACCCATCCAATCATCCAAGGAGATCGAGTAAAGGGAAGTGGGAGGTGGGTGGGATGTTAAATCAAGTATCTGTGAGGGAGCACCACCCGAGTCAAAGGGAAACCCATCCTCTAGGTCATAGAACTACTCATGATCAACATCCTTCGTGGGCTCAGCTTGGTCAATGGCCAGGTCATCCTCCTCATTGTGCTAATCTTCCATGACATACAAGCTATGAACTTTGACCTTAGCTATCTTGTACGGGAATTTAGAGGCATGATCAGCAGTGTACTTATCTCCACATTTAAAGCATAGGCCCTTTTCTTTCCGTTTCTTCAAAACGTCTAGGGAGATGAACCGTTGACTACTGGATCCATGGGAAGGTGATGCAGTGGACTATTTATTTTCAGCATACTTATTTTCAGCTATAGAGCCCAATGTTGTCCCAAAAGTGCCCATTTTTCTTTCAACATGGAAGGCGGGGTAAGTGGGTACTTTGGGGCTGCTATTAGGCATAGAAGTTTCTCAAAAACCACCTCCATATGGGGCTGATCGTGAAGGGATGCGGGGAGGTCCAACACCTTGCTGAAAATGCTCATTCTTACGGTACTTACTTGCATATCTCTCAGCTAGTTCGATTGCATCAAACAGTGTAGTAGGTTTTTGGGCCATGACATCAATCAATAGACTCGATTCAAACCCATAGATATACTTGTGCAATTTAGCATCATCATTAATGCTTTCCACATACATGGTTAAGTTCATGAACTGATTGGTGTAGTCACGTACAGTGAGGATACATTGGTCAAGAGTGTACCATCATCTTGCCAACCGTTCTTTTTCCACAGGGGACACAAAAACTTGGACCATATGCATTTTGAAATCTTCCCAATCAATGAACTGTTGATTCTCCCAATTGATATAGCGCCACCAAGTGTGGGAAAAAGTGCCTGCACCTGAAAACAAGTATTGGGCTCCAGATCACCACGAGGTGGGAAAAGTTCCCCCCAGGCTAGGTTGAGCACCCCTTCAGGGTCTTTAGTGGTAAGGGAGGGTCACCTCTCTTTTGTCTTACGACCTCACTTGGCATTGACCTTTTTCCTTAGTCGGAGTATACATGGGAGACATTTTTAATAAGCAATTAGCATGAGATGCATTCGAAAGAAGACATTGGGCCTTTTCATGAGATGCAAGGAATGGTAAAGGTTGGGGTATGGATTACCTTGGCACTCTTGTGACTCATTAGCTGCTACTTACCCAATTTACAATGGCTATTATTCATCCAAGATCATAAGACAAGGTAGGAGGTTAATGTCAGCCATTACAATGAATTTCAGGAAGAGATATGATGCTTGTATGCAATCTTGAATCTCTCCAACAATGGATTAAGCTCAGCAAGTGGCTAAACTGAGAGATTAAGATCAGAATGGCATACCTCTTTAATGCTTGGGAAGACCGTTGAAGCACAAATCATCGTGATGCCGCTTGCTCCATTGATCAAGTCCGATTGTTGGTTGGGCATCCGTGGAAGAGTGCTTCAGCATTTGAATGCTCCTGCTGATGAAGAAGGCTCCCATGCTTATCCCCAAGCTTGAGCTTCAAGAATGGGAAGCTTCAAGTGAAGCGTTCATGGCTGCCCGCAAAGCTCCCATGCATGCTGAGATCAATGTCTTCATCCGGGCAAGAGAAATCATTCATGGGCTGAAGGGCTTGTGGGGTGTGAGCTCTCAAGGTTAGGGATGGCTTCAGTTTGAAGAATCCATGGCTGCCCCAAACTATTTCAAACAATCCTAGGGCTGAATTCCAAGAGCAAGAGTGCCAAAGAGGTAGACCGATGTGCTGAATCAATGCCCTGGAGTGGCAGGGAGAGGAGGGCAGCAAGAGGAGTGGTAGGAGGGTTGGGGAGGGGGCAGGACAGCCAGCACAAAATGAGCCGAAAATTACAGGGCTGTCCTGCAGGCCTTATGGGCAGTAAATCCCCCCAGTCCACTACTTGATCAGTAGCTTTGGGGGTCAGGGAAGGAGTCCCGGGGCTGGTTGATGTCGGGGAGCACCCTCAGGTCATATTTTGGGGTTTCTTTGGGCTGGCAGCCATGGCTGCTTGTAGGACAAGAGAGAGAAAGAGGACTGGGGAAAAAACTGGCTGAGGTTTTGCCCTCTTCCAAGTCCTGGGACTCTAAACTTGGCCTTGAACCCTTAAAATTTGCATGAAAAGAAGTGAAGACCTACTATTTTAATTTTTTTACCTCCATATACGTTTGAGTCTCCATCCATAGCTCCTGCTTGCTCCAAAAAGCTAAAGTTAACAACAGTCCTTCTTATTGTACCTGTACTTGTAAGCTGAGTAACTAGGGTTTTTGGGATTTGAAAAGGGAGAAAGGGGAAAGAGGAAAATGACCAAAGTCTGAAGCTCTGATACCACTTGTAATGAAAGAAGCTGAGAGGAGAGAGAATGAGAGCTGAGGAGAGAGAAATAGAACAAGATGAAGAGGAAAGAAGACTATAAGAAGAGAGAGAAAGAGAGAAGGGAGGAGAGAAGGGAGGAGGAAGCCATGGAAGCTAGAGATGAAGGTGAAGAGTATGATCTTGATAATAACTAGTTGCCCTAATCTGGGGCTCTTACACCTTAAATACCCCGGTCAGTGTGACAGGGTGTCTAAACCCTAGTCGGTGTGTATCCCGTTTGTTACACTGATTTCTCTATACATATCGCTACTATCATCACTATGCACATCACAAACCGTCGGTATCTATGTCGCTATTTGCATTACAAATGCGACACAGATAGCGACGGTTTCTGTGACTTTTTTTGTAGAGACATCTATATTGATGCTTCTAGCAACGATGGGGGAAAATTTTTTATGAATATTTTCATCACTTTGAATGTCGATACGAGGCCTGTATCTTGTATTGTATGCATCCCCAATCCATTAGAAATAGATAGAATTTCAAGCATTCAAAAAGCCAAAAAAATAGACCACTAAATTTTATGCACGAAAATGGTATGGAGTCACTCCTTCAATAAGTAATAACCATGCAACCATAAGCCATACGAAATTCTTGTTAAAAATATTGATCTAAAATCTAAAATAGAAAATAGATGACCTCTAACTAGCTTTTATGGATAAAAATATAAATAGAACTGAGCCAACAATTTAATGCTTTGAGTGATAAATAAAGATATATTTGAAAATTTTCTACAAGTGGCAAAAGTGATTGGTCATCATGCTAGATTAGTGATGTTAGATGTCATACATTAGGCAACCACCTCCAATTTTGGAGGGGTAGCTCCCAACAAAGTAATGTATCATTAGACTAGGTAATTGAGTGCATATGAGCTACGTGGCTACAAAATATGGAAGACACACAATGGAAGATTTTGGTCTACAATCTCCAATCTAAAGGTTTGTGCTATACTTTGTTGTCAATGCCTTTGATTTTCACTTGTATATTTTTTTCTCCTGGCCAAGCTAAAAGTGTGTGCTGCTTCAAGATTTTGTGCTAAGCCACAGGTGTACAATTTCTCATCAGGTCATCTTAAGCACATTCAACCCCATGGATCATCTTCAATATTAGCAGGGTGCCAAGTTGTGTAGAATAATAGTATATAGCATATAATGTGTTGTAATTGAATAGGCATATGAAATGAGAAAAATAAATTAAGAAAAAGGGTGAGATCAAAGGGGGGTGAAACCTACACAAACAAATACAAATGAAAGCTCGAGGGGGTTACTCATGAATATATGTATGACATATAACTTGAGTTCAAAATAAGGAGTTTTTAAAATACCATTTATATACATTTTTTACATATAGAAGGGTGTCATATGAAGGGGTTACTTATAGTTGAATAAAAAATGGTTGTGTTTTATTCAAGAAAAATTCAGAGATTAGGATATTTATGAATAGGCCATGAACACATGTTATATAGAGGATATATATATATAAAGTGAACCTCCGATTGTGAAAGAAACAAAGAGAGATATTATCCTTCAACTAGATTCTCTCGATCATGGATATTAAGGTCGGGCTCTTGTGTCTGTCTAGGCCTTCTCCTCAATGTCATCCACTATATGAGTACACACTAATGCACTCAATTGGCTAAAGCAGTCTCTACATAACAATGCACATGATCATCTCAACCTCTAAAAACTAGCAGACTAGGCACTCAAACCCATGTTTAATTGTTGAATTTATGAGGAGGGACATCTAATGATGTTCTTTAACATGACCTAAAAGGGAGGGTTGTAATGTGGTATCATGTCTTAGAAGCTAGTACCATAACCACAATCGATTTATTCTATGTAGCCTTTGAAAGGGAATTCACCCCTAAGAGAGGTGGACAATATTGGCTACATGTGCTAAACGTGACATGTCAAGAGCCCCATGAATATGCCTTAGCGTATGCCAAGAAGATGAAAGAGGTATTTTGCAAATTGCAAACCTCTATCCCTATTTCACATGTTTCCCAACTATAATATTTCTTACATGAATTGGACTTCAATATCCAAGTGCAGTTGAGTACTATCTCTCTAATGGATATAAATAATGCTATAACCTGAGCAGAGGAACTAGAGTCCCACCTTAACATCAATGAAAAATATAAATTCAAGTCTTAGTCCTAGAAATAATTTAGGATTGGTTAGTGGAGATGAAGATGTGATTAATGCCCCTGTGACCAACCCAAATGGTAGAGGAAGCATGATGCAAAATCTACCTTTATTGCTAGCCTCCTCTAAATGTGGTTAAGCTAACAACTAGCCAAAGAGCTCCTTTTGTAAACCAAGGGTAAGTATAGGTAGCACCCTCTTTGCAAATTGTGTAACCTAGTAGTGGTGTGGGGTAGCTCTTGAAGCCATTGGTTATGAGTCCTCTGCGTCAAACATTAGAGAGGAAGTAAAACATATGATGAAACATTATACAGATATGATCACTGAGCAATACTGCCCGCCGATCACTATAGATCTTAATTTTTTAAAGCCTCAACAAAATCTGATGGGTAGTAGAAAGCCCAATGATGTGGGCCCATCATGATTTAGTTGTAACTGGTGTGTTGGGTAGCATTTCCCTTGTCATTGTCTTAATGTCAAATGCAATATATATTGAAAGATTGGTCACTTGGCCACTGGAGTAGGGTTAGTTCTCTCTAGCAAGGTAGTCAACAACCTAGGCTTGTGAACCATCATGCGAATAAATAAAATACTAAAGGAGAGGGTGCTAATCCAATTTTGCAAAGGGATAAAGCCACACTCGAGGAAACGCTCAATGGGGTAAGCCTAGTTGAAACTTTTCCGATCAGTGAGAGTTTATCTTCTAACAATGTTAGGGTAGTAATTAAGGGTCAAAAAGTGAGAGATGATAAAAAATATGACCATGGTACAAGCAAAGTTAACCCTAAACCTAGTAGGGAGGATAAGAAGGTAGTGGATGCCCAGGTGGGTCCTCTTAAAAATAATGGTGTTAAAAAAAATCTGTGGTCAAAATAAAACAAAAATTGAAAGAGAACGAGGATACTAAGATTATCAAGAAGCCAAAAGAGCAACTAGCATGGAAAGAGAAGAGAATATTGGCAAACTTGCATGAGTTTGACCTAGCTAACATACTATGTGAAGTCAAACCAGATGTGAATTTTCTACAACTAATCCAGCTATCACCAAAGAAAATCATACAAATGGGTTATGCCTTAGAATCTTTTGGTATCCAACAAGTGGGTAGTGACTAGTGGGATAATGTAGAGAAGCACTCCCTTAGGGCGTAGGCATATGCCGATGGAATCTAGATAGAAAATGCAATGGTGGTCTGTAAACATTATCATTATGGATTTATTGAAGATGTTGGGTCTACCAATCCAAAATGATGTCATGAAAGTTTTAAAAATGGTTGATAATAGCCTAAGGCAACAAGAAGGAATGGTAGCGTTAGTACATGTGACGATTGTTGGTTGATTGATTTTTGGGCATGGATTAAAGAGAATAATTCTAGATGCATATCCTGAGGACCCATTGGATGAAAGGGCATTACCTTCCATTACAAAATGGGAGGCACTCGAGGGAACTTCAACTATTGGAACCTCAATTTCTAGTGATTCTGAAAGGGTTCTACTACTAAGGAGGTTTACCAAGCTTGCTTGAATGAGCTAATCAAGGAAAAGGACATGATTGGTGATGCTGATGTGATAGAGCTGGGTCTTGGGTCTCCCAATGACATCTACCCCATTAAACTTGGAACTATGTTATCTACTAATGAGTGTGTGAATTATGTGGCACTCCTACAAGAGTTTAAGGATATATTCGCATGGTGTTATGATGAACTCAAGGGGATTCCCCCCTCTATTGTCGTGCATATGATCCCATTGAAATAAGGTAGTAAGCCAGTGAGACAAAAGGTTAGACGTATGCCTTTTGAATTGAGAGAGTCTTTTTTTGAGAAATGGATGCATTTAAGGAAGGCTAGTTTGATATTTTCCATTGAACATACAGAATGGTGCTCATTGATAGGGTAATAAGAAAGAAAAAGAACAATCAAATTGGCCTATGTGTCGATTTTAAGGAATTGAACAAGTAGATGGTGAAGGACTATTATCCTCTACCTTTTATCGATCGGATTTTAGATCAATTGGCAAGGTAAGAGATATATTATTTCATGGACTATTTTGCAAGTTATAATCAAAAGGCCATGGCTAAAGAGGATAAGTTAAAGAGAATGTTCATTACAGCTTTTTTTTTTGTACTTTTGTGTACCATGTGATGGCTTTTTGCCTATGTAATGCTCCTGGATCTTGGCAAAGAACACCTAATAAGAGATTTGACGATATATCCCCTAAAGAGCTAAAGGTTTCATAGATTATTTGGGGCTAGCTATACCATGACCCCTCATAGACAATTGATTGTTCTACAAGCATGCTTTGGGCGATGCCATGAGTATTGCATAGCATTGAATCTTGGAAAGTGTGTATTGAGGGTGCCTTATGGTTTTCTCTTGGGTCATGTTGTGACTGTAGTTGGTATTGCCACACTGACCTTGAAAAGGTGGTTATTATTGTGGCCCTAATCCTGCCCACTTGCCCTAGGAAAGGTCATAGTTTTGTTTCATCCATGGGGTAGTATCGTTGATTCATTAATGCATTGACTAAATGATCGCTACCCTTGACAAATCTTTTATCTCAGAGCCATCTTTTGGAATAGACAAAAGAATGCAAAGTGGTGTTTGAAGATGCTAAAATAGAATTATTCAAAGCACCAATTTTAAAAGCTCCAAAAAGGGGTGAGGTTTTCTATATATTCACAGTTGTGACAAGGCATAGTATTAGTTGTTGCCTATCCCAAATTTGGGAGGCACAACTTTATCATCCTATTGCATTCGCAATCCAAAATTTAGAAATTTCAGAGCTTCGTTACAGCTATTTAGAGAAAGTTTTCTTGCATATGGTATTTGCCACCAAGAAGTTGAGACACTATATTCTTTATGAGAAGGTGGTGTTCTTCACCAAGGCGGCGCTAGGATTACGCTTATTACTGAACAACTTCAATCCCTTGACCGCCTAGCCAAGTGGTTGATCTCTTTGCAAGAGTTTGACTATGAGATTAGGAGTAAGCCACCAAAGCTACAAGGTATTGTAGATTATCTAGTATATTTTGCTGAGCCTAAGGAAGAGTGTGCTGATATTAGTGACTATGAGGACTTATACAAAATTGATGCAGCTTTTATTCCATCATGGTAGGTGTCTATCAAGCATTATTTGTCAAGAGGCAACTTGGAAAAAACTCTTTCTAAATCAGAAAAGAGAAAGACCAAGTAGCAACGACATCACTTTTCAATAATAGCGGGTGTCTTATATAGAAAAGGTGTGGATGAGATTTATCATCATTGTGTGGTGCCTGAAGAGATACCCTTTATTCTAGAGGAATGTCATGATTTAGCATGTAGAGGCCATTTTGTTGAATGGCTCACCGCCGTAAAAGATTTGTGTGCTGGCTATTGGTGATGATTGACGATTTTCCAAGATGCTTTAGCACATATTAATTACTATGATGTTTATCAAAGAAATGATGCTAGGGAAAATCATAAACGACTGCTTAATGCTATTCTTGTGACTTGACCATTTGAGAAGTGGGACATGAGTTTTGTTGGACATGTGCATCCTTTGTCTACTATGCAGAAGTGTTATATCATTGTGACAACTCACTACTTTACAAAATTGCCTAAAGCTCAAGCTACTAGGATAAATGCAATGTCAAAGAAACAACTAGTTTTATTATGGAACAAATTGTTTGCCATTTTGGTCCACCTAAAGAACTAGTGTCCCGATTGTGGAACACACTTTCTGAATAAGATCATAGAAGCTTGCACTGAAGCTTTGAAAATTAAACATAATAAAACCATACCTTATAATCCCCAAGCAAATAGATAAGTAGAGAGTACCAACAAGAAGCTTGTACAAATTTTATCCAAAACTGTAGCTGAGGATAAGTGCGGCTGGAACAAGAAACTTCATGTGCCTCTGTCTAAGCTTATAATACTATGTTCAAGAGAGTAATAAGCCATACCCCATTGAATTTGGTATCCGAGGAAGATTGTGTCTTATCCTTGGAAATTGAGTTACCCACTGTGAGGTTTGTGTTGAACCATTCTTTGGGTGAAGAGTGTGTCTTGTCCTAGGAAATTGAGTTACCCACTGTGAGGTTTGTGTTGAACCATTCTTTGGCATGTAAGAAAGGTTAACCTCCCTAGCACATCTTGATAAGATTCAATTCCAAAAAATTTTATATCAAGAGGTAGGAAAGAAGAGGATGAAAGCACTTCATGACCTTCGTGCTAAAATATATAAATTTTTGAAGGGTTAATTGGTCATATATTATGATGCACATCATGAGTTACTTCCTGACAAGTTAGAACCCAAATGGGATGGCCCTTTAAGATTGTCCCTATAAGAAATGATGAATCTATAGTCCTTTTAGCACATTTGCAAGAGGTAGAGTTTAAAAATAAAGTAAACTTGAATAAGTTGAAGAACTAATATGCGTAGGGGCTAATGTCAAACTTGGTGCCTTTGCAGGTCTTCCAATAACCTTTTTAAACTTGCAGTAGTAGGTACCAAGGCAATCGAATGGGCATAATCATTCCTTTATCTTGAACATCTGTATTTAGAAAAGCAATACTACTAAGGTTGAGTGACTTGGTGGGGTAAGGATTATCATATCATTGAGCGACAAGATGGATCTTTCACATGGGATACTAAGGTCTACTGGCACCATTGTCATAGGGTTCTTATTAGCATCCTTATTGAGTTTAGTGAGGAAAGAGAGATTGTACCTATCATACATTCTCTCTCATGGATCAACTTTGACTACTAGTACCATTTTCATAGGGTTCTTATTAGCGTCTCTATTGAGTTTTCTAAGGAAGGAGGGATCACGTTGTCGTAGCATGTAGGGTTGAAGTGTTAAATGATGTGGATCTAGGACATGACACAAGCTATGGTGGATCAAAGATGTAAACCAAGTTCATAATGACATGGACAAGTAGAGAAAAACTATTACACAAGTGAATTAGGTTCCAAGTTAGATTAGCTTGGACTCATAAACACAATCTTGTGTAGAATCGACAATGACAAACACTTAATTGAAAGTACAAAGCATCATGATATTGTGTTCATTTCATAGTCAAAAATATTGATCTAAAATCTAAAATAGAAAATAGATGACCTCTAACTAGCTTTTATGGATAAAAATATAAATAGAACTGAGCCAACAATTTAATGCTTTGAGTGATAAATAAAGATATATTTGAAAATTTTCTACAAGTGGCAAAAGTGATTGGTCATCATGCTAGATTAGTGATGTTAGATGTCATACATTAGGCAACCACCTCCAATTTTGGAGGGGTAGCTCCCAACAAAGTAATGTATCATTAGACTAGGTAATTGAGTGCATATGAGCTACGTGGCTACAAAATATGGAAGACACACAATGGAAGATTTTGGTCTACAATCTCCAATCTAAAGGTTTGTGCTATACTTTGTTGTCAATGCCTTTGATTTTCACTTGTATATTTTTTTCTCCTGGCCAAGCTAAAAGTGTGTGCTGCTTCAAGATTTTGTGCTAAGTCACAGGTGTACGATTTCTCATCAGGTCATCTTAAGCACATTCAACCCCATGGATCATCTTCAATATTAGGAGGGTGCCAAGTTGTGTAGAATAATAGTATATAGCATATAATGTGTTGTAATTGAATAGGCATATGAAATGAGAAAAATAAATTAAGAAAAAGGGTGAGATCAAAGGGGGGTGAAACCTACACAAACAAATACAAATGAAAGCTCGAGGGGGTTACTCATGAATATATGTATGACATATAACTTGAGTTCAAAATAAGGAGTTTTTAAAATACCATTTATATACATTTTTTACATATAGAAGGGTGTCATATGAAGGGGTTACTTATAGTTGAATAAAAAATGGTTGTGTTTTATTCAAGAAAAATTCAGAGATTAGGATATTTATGAATAGGCCATGAACACATGTTATATAGAGGATATATATATATAAAGTGAACCTCCGATTGTGAAAGAAACAAAGAGAGATATTATCCTTCAACTAGATTCTCTCGATCATGGATATTAAGGTCGGGCTCTTGTGTCTGTCTAGGCCTTCTCCTCAATGTCATTCACTATATGAGTACACACTAATGCACTCAATTGGCTAAAGCAGTCTCTACATAACAATGCACATGATCATCTCAACCTCTAAAAACTAGCAGACTAGGCACTCAAACCCATGTTTAATTGTTGAATTTATGAGGAGGGACATCTAATGATGTTCTTTAACATGACCTAAAAGGGAGGGTTGTAATGTGGTATCATGTCTTAGAAGCTAGTACCATAACCACAATCGATTTATTCTATGTAGCCTTTGAAAGGGAATTCACCCCTAAGAGAGGTGGACAATATTGGCTACATGTGCTAAACGTGACATGTCAAGAGCCCCATGAATATGCCTTAGCGTATGCCAAGAAGATGAAAGAGGTATTTTGCAAATTGCAAACCTCTATCCCTATTTCACATGTTTCCCAACTATAATATTTCTTACATGAATTGGACTTCAATATCCAAGTGCAGTTGAGTACTATCTCTCTAATGGATATAAATAATGCTATAACCTGAGCAGAGGAACTAGAGTCCCACCTTAACATCAATGAAAAATATAAATTCAAGTCTTAGTCCTAGAAATAATTTAGGATTGGTTAGTGGAGATGAAGATGTGATTAATGCCCCTGTGACCAACCCAAATGGTAGAGGAAGCATGATGCAAAATCTACCTTTATTGCTAGCCTCCTCTAAATGTGGTTAAGCTAACAACTAGCCAAAGAGCTCCTTTTGTAAACCAAGGGTAAGTATAGGTAGCACCCTCTTTGCAAATTGTGTAACCTAGTAGTGGTGTGGGGTAGCTCTTGAAGCCATTGGTTATGAGTCCTCTGCGTCAAACATTAGAGAGGAAGTAAAACATATGATGAAACATTATACAGATATGATCACTGAGCAATACTGCCCGCCGATCACTATAGATCTTAATTTTTTAAAGCCTCAACAAAATCTGATGGGTAGTAGAAAGCCCAATGATGTGGGCCCATCATGATTTAGTTGTAACTGGTGTGTTGGGTAGCATTTCCCTTGTCATTGTCTTAATGTCAAATGCAATATATATTGAAAGATTGGTCACTTGGCCACTGGAGTAGGGTTAGTTCTCTCTAGCAAGGTAGTCAACAACCTAGGCTTGTGAACCATCATGCGAATAAATAAAATACTAAAGGAGAGGGTGCTAATCCAATTTTGCAAAGGGATAAAGCCACACTCGAGGAAACGCCCAATGGGGTAAGCCTAGTTGAAACTTTTCCGATCAGTGAGAGTTTATCTTCTAACAATGTTAGGGTAGTAATTAAGGGTCAAAAAGTGAGAGATGATAAAAAATATGACCATGGTACAAGCAAAGTTAACCCTAAACCTAGTAGGGAGGATAAGAAGGTAGTGGATGCCCAGGTGGGTCCTCTTAAAAATAATGGTGTTAAAAAAAATCTGTGGTCAAAATAAAACAAAAATTGAAAGAGAACGAGGATACTAAGATTATCAAGAAGCCAAAAGAGCAACTAGCATGGAAAGAGAAGAGAATATTGGCAAACTTGCATGAGTTTGACCTAGCTAACATACTATGTGAAGTCAAACCAGATGTGAATTTTCTACAACTAATCCAGCTATCACCAAAGAAAATCATACAAATGGGTTATGCCTTAGAATCTTTTGGTATCCAACAAGTGGGTAGTGACTAGTGGGATAATGTAGAGAAGCACTCCCTTAGGGCGTAGGCATATGCCGATGGAATCTAGATAGAAAATGCAATGGTGGTCTGTAAACATTATCATTATGGATTTATTGAAGATGTTGGGTCTACCAATCCAAAATGATGTCATGAAAGTTTTAAAAATGGTTGATAATAGCCTAAGGCAACAAGAAGGAATGGTAGCGTTAGTACATGTGACGATTGTTGGTTGATTGATTTTTGGGCATGGATTAAAGAGAATAATTCTAGATGCATATCCTGAGGACCCATTGGATGAAAGGGCATTACCTTCCATTACAAAATGGGAGGCACTCGAGGGAACTTCAACTATTGGAACCTCAATTTCTAGTGATTCTGAAAGGGTTCTACTACTAAGGAGGTTTACCAATCTTGCTTGAATGAGCTAATCAAGGAAAAGGACATGATTGGTGATGCTGATGTGATAGAGTCGGGTCTTGGGTCTCCCAATGACATCTACCCCATTAAACTTGGAACTATGTTATCTACTAATGAGTGTGTGAATTATGTGGCACTCCTACAAGAGTTTAAGGATATATTCGCATGGTGTTATGATGAACTCAAGGGGATTCCCCCCTCTATTGTCGTGCATATGATCCCATTGAAATAAGGTAGTAAGCCAGTGAGACAAAAGGTTAGACGTATGCCTTTTGAATTGAGAGAGTCTTTTTTTGAGAAATGGATGCATTTAAGGAAGGCTAGTTTGATATTTTCCATTGAACATACAGAATGGTGCTCATTGATAGGGTAATAAGAAAGAAAAAGAACAATCAAATTGGCCTATGTGTCGATTTTAAGGAATTGAACAAGTAGATGGTGAAGGACTATTATCCTCTACCTTTTATCGATCGGATTTTAGATCAATTGGCAAGGTAAGAGATATATTATTTCATGGACTATTTTGCAAGTTATAATCAAAAGGCCATGGCTAAAGAGGATAAGTTAAAGAGAATGTTCATTACAGCTTTTTTTTTTTGTACTTTTGTGTACCATGTGATGGCTTTTTGCCTATGTAATGCTCCTGGATCTTGGCAAAGAACACCTAATAAGAGATTTGACGATATATCCCCTAAAGAGCTAAAGGTTTCATAGATTATTTGGGGCTAGCTATACCATGACCCCTCATAGACAATTGATTGTTCTACAAGCATGCTTTGGGCGATGCCATGAGTATTGCATAGCATTGAATCTTGGAAAGTGTGTATTGAGGGTGCCTTATGGTTTTCTCTTGGGTCATGTTGTGACTGTAGTTGGTATTGCCACACTGACCTTGAAAAGGTGGTTATTATTGTGGCCCTAATCCTGCCCACTTGCCCTAGGAAAGGTCATAGTTTTGTTTCATCCATGGGGTAGTATCGTTGATTCATTAATGCATTGACTAAATGATCGCTACCCTTGACAAATCTTTTATCTCAGAGCCATCTTTTGGAATAGACAAAAGAATGCAAAGTGGTGTTTGAAGATGCTAAAATAGAATTATTCAAAGCACCAATTTTAAAAGCTCCAAAAAGGGGTGAGGTTTTCTATATATTCACAGTTGTGACAAGGCATAGTATTAGTTGTTGCCTATCCCAAATTTGGGAGGCACAACTTTATCATCCTATTGCATTCGCAATCCAAAATTTAGAAATTTCAGAGCTTCGTTACAGCTATTTAGAGAAAGTTTTCTTGCATATGGTATTTGCCACCAAGAAGTTGAGACACTATATTCTTTATGAGAAGGTGGTGTTCTTCACCAAGGCGGTGCTAGGATTACGCTTATTACTGAACAACTTCAATCCCTTCACCGCCTAGCCAAGTGGTTGATCTCTTTGCAAGAGTTTGACTATGAGATTAGGAGTAAGCCACCAAAGCTACAAGGTATTGTAGATTATCTAGTATATTTTGCTGAGCCTAAGGAAGAGTGGGCTGATATTAGTGACTATGAGGACTTATACAAAATTGATGCAGCTTTTATTCCATCATGGTAGGTGTCTATCAAGCATTATTTGTCAAGAGGCAACTTGGAAAAACTCTTTCTAAATCAGAAAAGAGAAAGACCAAGTAGCAAGGACATCACTTTTCAATAATAGCGGGTGTCTTATATAGAAAAGGTGTGGATGAGATTTATCATCATTGTGTGGTGCCTGAAGAGATACCCTTTATTCTAGAGGAATGTCATGATTTAGCATGTAGAGGCCATTTTGTTGAATGGCTCACCGCCGTAAAAGATTTGTGTGCTGGCTATTGGTGATGACTGACGATTTTCCAAGATGCTTTAGCACATATTAATTACTATGATGTTTCTCAAAGAAATGATGCTAGGGAAAATCATAAACGGCTGCTTAATGCTATTCTTGTGACTTGACCATTTGAGAAGTGGGACATGAGTTTTGTTGGACATGTGCATCCTTTGTCTACTATGCAGAAGTGTTATATCATTGTGACAACTCACTACTTTACAAAATTGCCTAAAGCTCAAGCTACTAGGATAAATGGCAATGTCAAAGAAACAACTAGTTTTATTATGGAACAAATTGTTTGCCATTTTGGTCCACCTAAAGAACTAGTGTCCCGATTGTGGAACACACTTTCTGAATAAGATCATAGAAGCTTGCACTGAAGCTTTGAAAATTAAACATAATAAAACCATACCTTATAATCCCCAAGCAAATAGATAAGTAGAGAGTACCAACAAGAAGCTTGTACAAATTTTATCCAAAACTGTAGCTGAGGATAAGTGCGGCTGGAACAAGAAACTTCATGTGCCTCTGTCTAAGCTTATAATACTATGTTCAAGAGAGTAATAAGCCATACCCCATTGAATTTGGTATCCGAGGAAGATTGTGTCTTATCCTTGGAAATTGAGTTACCCACTGTGAGGTTTGTGTTGAACCATTCTTTGGGTGAAGAGTGTGTCTTGTCCTAGGAAATTGAGTTACCCACTGTGAGGTTTGTGTTGAACCATTCTTTGGCATGTAAGAAAGGTTAACCTCCCTAGCACATCTTGATAAGATTCAATTCCAAAAAATTTTATATCAAGAGGTAGGAAAGAAGAGGATGAAAGCACTTCATGACCTTCGTGCTAAAATATATAAATTTTTGAAGGGTTAATTGGTCATATATTATGATGCACATCATGAGTTACTTCCTGACAAGTTAGAACCCAAATGGGATGGCCCTTTAAGATTGTCCCTATAAGAAATGATGAATCTATAGTCCTTTTAGCACATTTGCAAGAGGTAGAGTTTAAAAATAAAGTAAACTTGAATAAGTTGAAGAACTAATATGCGTAGGGGCTAATGTCAAACTTGGTGCCTTTGCAGGTCTTCCAATAACCTTTTTAAACTTGCAGTAGTAGGTACCAAGGCAATCGAATGGGCATAATCATTCCTTTATCTTGAACATCTGTATTTAGAAAAGCAATACTACTAAGGTTGAGTGACTTGGTGGGGTAAGGATTATCATATCATTGAGCGACAAGATGGATCTTTCACATGGGATACTAAGGTCTACTGGCACCATTGTCATAGGGTTCTTATTAGCATCCTTATTGAGTTTAGTGAGGAAAGAGAGATTGTACCTATCATACATTCTCTCTCATGGATCAACTTTGACTACTAGTACCATTTTCATAGGTTTCTTATTAGCGTCTCTATTGAGTTTTCTAAGGAAGGAGGGATCACGTTGTCGTAGCATGTAGGGTTGAAGTGTTAAATGATGTGGATCTAGGACATGACACAAGATATGGTGGATCAAAGATGTAAACCAAGTTCATAATGACATGGACAAGTAGAGAAAAACTATTACACAAGTGAATTAGGTTCCAAGTTAGATTAGCTTGGACTCATAAACACAATCTTGTGTAGAATCGACAATGACAAACACTTAATTGAAAGTACAAAGCATCATGATATTGTGTTCATTTCATAGTCAAAAATATTGATCTAAAATCTAAAATAGAAAATAGATGACCTCTAACTAGCTTTTATGGATAAAAATATAAATAGAACTGAGCCAACAATTTAATGCTTTGAGTGATAAATAAAGATATATTTGAAAATTTTCTACAAGTGGCAAAAGTGATTGGTCATCATGCTAGATTAGTGATGTTAGATGTCATACATTAGGCAACCACCTCCAATTTTGGAGGGGTAGCTCCCAACAAAGTAATGTATCATTAGACTAGGTAATTGAGTGCATATGAGCTACGTGGCTACAAAATATGGAAGACACACAATGGAAGATTTTGGTCTACAATCTCCAATCTAAAGGTTTGTGCTATACTTTGTTGTCAATGCCTTTGATTTTCACTTGTATATTTTTTTCTCCTGGCCAAGCTAAAAGTGTGTGCTGCTTCAAGATTTTGTGCTAAGTCACAGGTGTACGATTTCTCATCAGGTCATCTTAAGCACATTCAACCCCATGGATCATCTTCAATATTAGGAGGGTGCCAAGTTGTGTAGAATAATAGTATATAGCATATAATGTGTTGTAATTGAATAGGCATATGAAATGAGAAAAATAAATTAAGAAAAAGGGTGAGATCAAAGGGGGGTGAAACCTACACAAACAAATACAAATGAAAGCTCGAGGGGGTTACTCATGAATATATGTATGACATATAACTTGAGTTCAAAATAAGGAGTTTTTAAAATACCATTTATATACATTTTTTACATATAGAAGGGTGTCATATGAAGGGGTTACTTATAGTTGAATAAAAAATGGTTGTGTTTTATTCAAGAAAAATTCAGAGATTAGGATATTTATGAATAGGCCATGAACACATGTTATATAGAGGATATATATATATAAAGTGAACCTCCGATTGTGAAAGAAACAAAGAGAGATATTATCCTTCAACTAGATTCTCTCGATCATGGATATTAAGGTCGGGCTCTTGTGTCTGTCTAGGCCTTCTCCTCAATGTCATCCACTATATGAGTACACACTAATGCACTCAATTGGCTAAAGCAGTCTCTACATAACAATGCACATGATCATCTCAACCTCTAAAAACTAGCAGACTAGGCACTCAAACCCATGTTTAATTGTTGAATTTATGAGGAGGGACATCTAATGATGTTCTTTAACATGACCTAAAAGGGAGGGTTGTAATGTGGTATCATGTCTTAGAAGCTAGTACCATAACCACAATCGATTTATTCTATGTAGCCTTTGAAAGGGAATTCACCCCTAAGAGAGGTGGACAATATTGGCTACATGTGCTAAACGTGACATGTCAAGAGCCCCATGAATATGCCTTAGCGTATGCCAAGAAGATGAAAGAGGTATTTTGCAAATTGCAAACCTCTATCCCTATTTCACATGTTTCCCAACTATAATATTTCTTACATGAATTGGACTTCAATATCCAAGTGCAGTTGAGTACTATCTCTCTAATGGATATAAATAATGCTATAACCTGAGCAGAGGAACTAGAGTCCCACCTTAACATCAATGAAAAATATAAATTCAAGTCTTAGTCCTAGAAATAATTTAGGATTGGTTAGTGGAGATGAAGATGTGATTAATGCCCCTGTGACCAACCCAAATGGTAGAGGAAGCATGATGCAAAATCTACCTTTATTGCTAGCCTCCTCTAAATGTGGTTAAGCTAACAACTAGCCAAAGAGCTCCTTTTGTAAACCAAGGGTAAGTATAGGTAGCACCCTCTTTGCAAATTGTGTAACCTAGTAGTGGTGTGGGGTAGCTCTTGAAGCCATTGGTTATGAGTCCTCTGCGTCAAACATTAGAGAGGAAGTAAAACATATGATGAAACATTATACAGATATGATCACTGAGCAATACTGCCCGCCGATCACTATAGATCTTAATTTTTTAAAGCCTCAACAAAATCTGATGGGTAGTAGAAAGCCCAATGATGTGGGCCCATCATGATTTAGTTGTAACTGGTGTGTTGGGTAGCATTTCCCTTGTCATTGTCTTAATGTCAAATGCAATATATATTGAAAGATTGGTCACTTGGCCACTGGAGTAGGGTTAGTTCTCTCTAGCAAGGTAGTCAACAACCTAGGCTTGTGAACCATCATGCGAATAAATAAAATACTAAAGGAGAGGGTGCTAATCCAATTTTGCAAAGGGATAAAGCCACACTCGAGGAAACGCCCAATGGGGTAAGCCTAGTTGAAACTTTTCCGATCAGTGAGAGTTTATCTTCTAACAATGTTAGGGTAGTAATTAAGGGTCAAAAAGTGAGAGATGATAAAAAATATGACCATGGTACAAGCAAAGTTAACCCTAAACCTAGTAGGGAGGATAAGAAGGTAGTGGATGCCCAGGTGGGTCCTCTTAAAAATAATGGTGTTAAAAAAAATCTGTGGTCAAAATAAAACAAAAATTGAAAGAGAACGAGGATACTAAGATTATCAAGAAGCCAAAAGAGCAACTAGCATGGAAAGAGAAGAGAATATTGGCAAACTTGCATGAGTTTGACCTAGCTAACATACTATGTGAAGTCAAACCAGATGTGAATTTTCTACAACTAATCCAGCTATCACCAAAGAAAATCATACAAATGGGTTATGCCTTAGAATCTTTTGGTATCCAACAAGTGGGTAGTGACTAGTGGGATAATGTAGAGAAGCACTCCCTTAGGGCGTAGGCATATGCCGATGGAATCTAGATAGAAAATGCAATGGTGGTCTGTAAACATTATCATTATGGATTTATTGAAGATGTTGGGTCTACCAATCCAAAATGATGTCATGAAAGTTTTAAAAATGGTTGATAATAGCCTAAGGCAACAAGAAGGAATGGTAGCGTTAGTACATGTGACGATTGTTGGTTGATTGATTTTTGGGCATGGATTAAAGAGAATAATTCTAGATGCATATCCTGAGGACCCATTGGATGAAAGGGCATTACCTTCCATTACAAAATGGGAGGCACTCGAGGGAACTTCAACTATTGGAACCTCAATTTCTAGTGATTCTGAAAGGGTTCTACTACTAAGGAGGTTTACCAATCTTGCTTGAATGAGCTAATCAAGGAAAAGGACATGATTGGTGATGCTGATGTGATAGAGTCGGGTCTTGGGTCTCCCAATGACATCTACCCCATTAAACTTGGAACTATGTTATCTACTAATGAGTGTGTGAATTATGTGGCACTCCTACAAGAGTTTAAGGATATATTCGCATGGTGTTATGATGAACTCAAGGGGATTCCCCCCTCTATTGTCGTGCATATGATCCCATTGAAATAAGGTAGTAAGCCAGTGAGACAAAAGGTTAGACGTATGCCTTTTGAATTGAGAGAGTCTTTTTTTGAGAAATGGATGCATTTAAGGAAGGCTAGTTTGATATTTTCCATTGAACATACAGAATGGTGCTCATTGATAGGGTAATAAGAAAGAAAAAGAACAATCAAATTGGCCTATGTGTCGATTTTAAGGAATTGAACAAGTAGATGGTGAAGGACTATTATCCTCTACCTTTTATCGATCGGATTTTAGATCAATTGGCAAGGTAAGAGATATATTATTTCATGGACTATTTTGCAAGTTATAATCAAAAGGCCATGGCTAAAGAGGATAAGTTAAAGAGAATGTTCATTACAGCTTTTTTTTTTGTACTTTTGTGTACCATGTGATGGCTTTTTGCCTATGTAATGCTCCTGGATCTTGGCAAAGAACACCTAATAAGAGATTTGACGATATATCCCCTAAAGAGCTAAAGGTTTCATAGATTATTTGGGGCTAGCTATACCATGACCCCTCATAGACAATTGATTGTTCTACAAGCATGCTTTGGGCGATGCCATGAGTATTGCATAGCATTGAATCTTGGAAAGTGTGTATTGAGGGTGCCTTATGGTTTTCTCTTGGGTCATGTTGTGACTGTAGTTGGTATTGCCACACTGACCTTGAAAAGGTGGTTATTATTGTGGCCCTAATCCTGCCCACTTGCCCTAGGAAAGGTCATAGTTTTGTTTCATCCATGGGGTAGTATCGTTGATTCATTAATGCATTGACTAAATGATCGCTACCCTTGACAAATCTTTTATCTCAGAGCCATCTTTTGGAATAGACAAAAGAATGCAAAGTGGTGTTTGAAGATGCTAAAATAGAATTATTCAAAGCACCAATTTTAAAAGCTCCAAAAAGGGGTGAGGTTTTCTATATATTCACAGTTGTGACAAGGCATAGTATTAGTTGTTGCCTATCCCAAATTTGGGAGGCACAACTTTATCATCCTATTGCATTCGCAATCCAAAATTTAGAAATTTCAGAGCTTCGTTACAGCTATTTAGAGAAAGTTTTCTTGCATATGGTATTTGCCACCAAGAAGTTGAGACACTATATTCTTTATGAGAAGGTGGTGTTCTTCACCAAGGCGGCGCTAGGATTACGCTTATTACTGAACAACTTCAATCCCTTGACCGCCTAGCCAAGTGGTTGATCTCTTTGCAAGAGTTTGACTATGAGATTAGGAGTAAGCCACCAAAGCTACAAGGTATTGTAGATTATCTAGTATATTTTGCTGAGCCTAAGGAAGAGTGTGCTGATATTAGTGACTATGAGGACTTATACAAAATTGATGCAGCTTTTATTCCATCATGGTAGGTGTCTATCAAGCATTATTTGTCAAGAGGCAACTTGGAAAAAACTCTTTCTAAATCAGAAAAGAGAAAGACCAAGTAGCAACGACATCACTTTTCAATAATAGCGGGTGTCTTATATAGAAAAGGTGTGGATGAGATTTATCATCATTGTGTGGTGCCTGAAGAGATACCCTTTATTCTAGAGGAATGTCATGATTTAGCATGTAGAGGCCATTTTGTTGAATGGCTCACCGCCGTAAAAGATTTGTGTGCTGGCTATTGGTGATGATTGACGATTTTCCAAGATGCTTTAGCACATATTAATTACTATGATGTTTCTCAAAGAAATGATGCTAGGGAAAATCATAAACGACTGCTTAATGCTATTCTTGTGACTTGACCATTTGAGAAGTGGGACATGAGTTTTGTTGGACATGTGCATCCTTTGTCTACTATGCAGAAGTGTTATATCATTGTGACAACTCACTACTTTACAAAATTGCCTAAAGCTCAAGCTACTAGGATAAATGGCAATGTCAAAGAAACAACTAGTTTTATTATGGAACAAATTGTTTGCCATTTTGGTCCACCTAAAGAACTAGTGTCCCGATTGTGGAACACACTTTCTGAATAAGATCATAGAAGCTTGCACTGAAGCTTTGAAAATTAAACATAATAAAACCATACCTTATAATCCCCAAGCAAATAGATAAGTAGAGAGTACCAACAAGAAGCTTGTACAAATTTTATCCAAAACTGTAGCTGAGGATAAGTGCGGCTGGAACAAGAAACTTCATGTGCCTCTGTCTAAGCTTATAATACTATGTTCAAGAGAGTAATAAGCCATACCCCATTGAATTTGGTATCCGAGGAAGATTGTGTCTTATCCTTGGAAATTGAGTTACCCACTGTGAGGTTTGTGTTGAACCATTCTTTGGGTGAAGAGTGTGTCTTGTCCTAGGAAATTGAGTTACCCACTGTGAGGTTTGTGTTGAACCATTCTTTGGCATGTAAGAAAGGTTAACCTCCCTAGCACATCTTGATAAGATTCAATTCCAAAAAATTTTATATCAAGAGGTAGGAAAGAAGAGGATGAAAGCACTTCATGACCTTCGTGCTAAAATATATAAATTTTTGAAGGGTTAATTGGTCATATATTATGATGCACATCATGAGTTACTTCCTGACAAGTTAGAACCCAAATGGGATGGCCCTTTAAGATTGTCCCTATAAGAAATGATGAATCTATAGTCCTTTTAGCACATTTGCAAGAGGTAGAGTTTAAAAATAAAGTAAACTTGAATAAGTTGAAGAACTAATATGCGTAGGGGCTAATGTCAAACTTGGTGCCTTTGCAGGTCTTCCAAGAACCTTTTTAAACTTGCAGTAGTAGGTACCAAGGCAATCGAATGGGCATAATCATTCCTTTATCTTGAACATCTGTATTTAGAGCAGCACTACTACTAAGGTTGAGTGACTTGGTGGGGTAAGGATTATCATATCATTGAGCGACAAGATGGATCTTTCACATGGGATACTAAGGTCTACTGGCACCATTGTCATAGGGTTCTTATTAGCATCCTTATTGAGTTTAGTGAGGAAAGAGAGATTGTACCTATCATACATTCTCTCTCATGGATCAACTTTGACTACTAGTACCATTTTCATAGGGTTCTTATTAGCGTCTCTATTGAGTTTACTAAGGAAGGAGGGATCACGTTGTCGTAGCATGTAGGGTTGAAGTGTTAAATGATGTGGATCTAGGACATGACACAAGCTATGGTGGATCAAAGATGTAAACCAAGTTCATAATGACATGGACAAGTAGAGAAAAACTATTACACAAGTGAATTAGGTTCCAAGTTAGATTAGCTTGGACTCATAAACACAATCTTGTGTAGAATCGACAATGACAAACACTTAATTGAAAGTACAAAGCATCATGATATTGTGTTCATTTCATAGTCAAGTACAATGCTTTATAGGCTTTGAGTTGTTCCACTCTCCTCACTGTGCATATGGGATTCAGGACAGCTCCTCTTGGAGCAAACATCATTTGTCTATTTCTCAACACCCCCCCTCAAATGATGAGTCCCTACACTTGCTAGCTTTTGCCCCCTCTTCATGATAACATGGCCCGGAAGACTAGCTCATAGGCAGCCTAGTCAAGTTAAAGCTTGAGACTTTACATCTTGGCAAGGGTTGTACAAATCAAATCCACTAAGGAAAAGAAAGATCCACTATGGGAAAAACATATGAAAGATACAATGAAAGTTCTTCAAAACAATCTGTCAGAGTTGTTGATGGTAGCAGAAGCATATTCTTCTTCTTCTGCTTCTTCCATGAATTGGTTCTGGTGATGATCACTTTGCAATTGTTTGGCTCTCTTCTTGTGGAAACATTCACTGGCTACATGGCCAGTCTTACCACAATAGTGACATGTAATCCGATCCTTGTTATTGTTGTTGATGAATCCTCGAACTCTTCCTTTAGGTCCAACAGCTCCTTTGGTGTACAAAAGATTGTCCCTAGATGATGAGACATTGTCTTTTGCATTCTTGGTTTTTACTTTGCCTTCTTCATCAGCTAGTGAGTGCTCAATATCTTTAAGTGTGAGGCTTGGAACATTACTCAAAGTGGACACAAGATTTTCATATGGATCCTTGTTTACACTTGCAAGTAGTACGGCTATTGATTCATCTTCCTCAATATTCTTTTTAAGAGATGCAAGTTGAGTTTTTAAACTCTTAAACTTATTAATGTGTATGGTCATAGAAGCATTGTCTTTGATATCCAGTTTATAAAACTACATGAGAAGTTTTACCTTTGAATTCTTTGCTTGAGTACCAAACATTTTATCAAGTTCCTCCCAGGTGGTTTTAGCATTTCTAATGCCAGATATATGATGTAGCACATCATCACTTAATCCCCAAGCAATGATGCCTAGTTCCTTATTATTCATCTTCTTCCATTCTTTGGATTTGAACTCGTCTTCTTCAACGAACCCATCTTCATCATCTTCCTTCTTGTTATCTGCATCATCTTCAAACAAGTCCCATAAGTCCTTTCGCATCAAATGGTACATGGTCTTTTCCTTCCAGGCATGGAAGCCTTTGCCATTGAACTTTGCTATTTTCTCAAGTTCTGCCATGTTGAGCAGCTCCAATTAACTGAGAAAAGACCAGCAAGGGGGATTTGTGAAGTGTCACAAGGAGATTAGTGTCAATTGACACTAGTTGAGTATCAATAGATACTATTCTTGAGCTTAGTATTGAATGTCACTGCTTGATCTTCTTCTTGCTTGTTGATTTGAAGTGTTAATCTTGCTAGGAACTGAGTTAAAACTTAGATAAGAGTGGCAGTGTGTGCCCTAAGTTGAAGGGAATGAGAAATTGAAGAAAAAATGAGCTTGCACCTTGATGGCTATGGCTTCCTGGATTAGGGTTTTGACCCAGGCCTGGTTTTTTCCAGATATCTAGAGCTAGAGTTGATCATTTTGAAAAAAAAATTAAATGGAAATGTAGCTTGCTCCATGCTCTACAAGAGCCCCATGATAGTCGTCAAGATCGGGTATACAGCAGTATGTGCGCAGATCAGTGAAACGTAACCAGGCATAGTTATGGCAGTGACGTCAAATTTCAGCAATGCCAAGCTTGTAGGTATCCAATGTCAGGCTTAGATGTGATAAGCAGAAGCTCCTTGAGTAGAAGAACAATCCTCCTGAAGAAAGCACACTGAAATATTGCCTGATTTGAGAGATATGAGAGCTCAAAGTGAGGTATGTCCTATAGGCCACAAACTGGGGCTATGGCAGCAATTGACAATAGTGACAATGCTAAGGTCCAGATAGCCAAATCTCATGGATTGATGTGATACAGGGAAGCTCTGTGAGGTGGAGAACAACCTTCCAAAAGGGAGCTCAGAGAGTTTTGGTATGTGGAGTGAGATACAGGAGCTCACTACACTCATAGGATTGACGGTGCATCGGCTAGGTGAGAGATAGCCATTAGAGCTCACTTGAAATGCTTGAAGCAATAAGCGGTCCGTGGGTCTTGGCGGTTGAGCATGAGCTCCCACTACATTTTGGTTCCATTGCCGAGACCAACGGATTCAAGCTTGAGCACTTGCATGCCTTATATCGAGCATCGAAGTAAGGGATCCATCCCCAAAATGGAGCTTGAGATAGGTAGGAAGTTTGGGTGTTTTTGATCTTCAAAACAAGTAAGTATTTTGGGATATTTTGTTTGTTTGATGATTGGGAAACATGGAGAAATTATTTCAGGCTTTTGCTTTCGATTCTTATTGCATTTAGCATAGGTTAGGATTAGGAAATCGCACCGGAGAAGGGTAGGGTTTACTATTGCAAAACAAGGAAAAAATTGTGCAAAAAATGGTAAAAACCTCACTTGTGATGCCTAAGATCGGCAAGTGAGTGATTGGGGGCATCAACACCATACCCGAGAAGGGGTATAAGAGCCAAGAGGCCTAGGGAGAGCTCATTTGTGACCATTTCAGTGAGAGAGAGAGAGAGAGAGAGCCATCGTACGATTCGATTCGATCTCAACATCAACGAGCCTACCACTCTATTCACGTATATGAATCCCTTCCCCTATCCCCTTAGATAGGATCTAGAGGTTTATGTTTGCTATGATTGATTAAATCGCAAGAATCAAGCAAAATCAACCTCTCGCTGTCATCGTCACGCCGCGTTCGGCCCGTCTAAGCGGTCTCTTCTAGGCTGAGTCCCAGAATCGGCTCTCCCTCCTCTTTTGTTTGGCCCACTCGGTCCGAAAACCTAATCGGCCCTCGGCCTAGACCTACTCAACCTGTCCGAGTCGACCATTTGGACCATCGACTAATTCGGCCCTCGACCATCCGAGCCAAACCATTCGAGCCATAGGATTCGTCCCTCGGTCATATGTCATATTCGACCCTTGATCCAAGTGCCTCAGCTTGTTTGAGTGACCTCATCCAAATTGACCATTCGGCCCATTCGAGTGACCTCATCCGAATTGACCATTCGGCCCTCGACCCAAGTGCCTCGGCCCATCCAAGTGACCTTGTCCGGATTGACCATTCGGCTCGTCTGAGTGACCTCATCCGAATTGACCATTCAGCCCATCTGAGTAACCTCATCCGAATTAACCATTCGGCCATCGGCCCGTCCGAGTGACCCACTCCTACCCTGCAATTCGGACGAGGTGGGCCGAGTGTAAATTTTTATCAAATTCTTAGAAATTTGACCTGACCTGGCTCAACAGCGCAAACTGTCGAAAGTCCTTATGACTCTCAGAACTTGATTCTGGCACACGGAATAGAAAAAATCATAGGGAGCAGCCGCTTAGCAGCTTGAAGTAGGCAGTAGCGAGACCCAAAGACCTAGATGCAAAGCACTGAGCAGTTAAAACCTGATTGGCCAAAAACAAACAAGGCAGCATATTAGAAAAACCCTAAACCCTGTCAAGGCAGCCAAAAAATTGACCAACAAGCCTATCAAGCCCAAAACAAAGCGAGAGTGTGTAAGACACTTCGAGATTGTTTGTTGCACTCACCTTGAATTTCCGTACTTGAATGTACTTAAGGAAATTGAAAGCCTCATTGAGCACAAGTGCACGACAAGTGACACGCACATTGAATGACCATAAATCGAGGATTGTATTTAATAACTAAAGGAACTCACTCAGATAAACCACTCAAGGAACCCATCAGTAATAAGAGAGGACCCAAGACGTAGACAAACCATCAACATGCAAAGTAGGACCAAGCAGGTGGCATCAATGATGTGGATTTGACAAATCTACTCAACTTGATCGATAGCTTGGTGGAGCACGACAACACCTGGTAGAAGAAGGCTCAGATCATAGGTCTAATGAGGAACTCGACTTGAATGTCTTCTCGGAGGCTATTCAGCAGAGCTGGTCAGCAGCTACGATGCACACACCTGGTACGAGCACTGTGGCAAGACGACAGACGCTATCATCATAGACCTAGAGGAAGAGAGAAAACTAGCCCACAAGGCTTTGCAAAGCATAGTCGAATACAATAGGGACCAACAAGCTAGGAGCCAAAGGCAAAGCACGGAGTTGTGTGAGGTACAGCGAGTGCTAAACTTAGCAGGTAGAAATCGAACAGATCACAAGAGGGCCCTAGAAGGAGACTTGACATTGAGCGAGCTTCTCATGAAGCGACTGCTAGATAACACAGCAACAGAGCAAAGTGCCACGACACTAGTGACATTGTTGCTCGTAGGATTAGGAGCAAACCAAGGCTCAAAGAGCTAGTCTAAAATGCCTATTGTTGGCAAGCAACTCAACAAATACCAACCCCACGATGATCCATACAGCTTTGTAGAGCAGTTCAAGTAAGTCTGTGAAGCCAACGGCCTCAACAACCTAACTCAATGCTCTCAAGCATTCGGGCTCTGCTTAGGTGACAAGGGAATGACTTGGTATACAAGCCTAGATGCCGTAGAATGAGAGATCCATTCCATTCTGAAGGATAAAATCAAGAAGCCTCTCTGATGGAGTGATATCAGTAAGCTCTGATACTCCTTGACCTCTCATTACTGACTTTCGCTTCCCTAGAGATGTACTTGGCATTCTCACACTGGTGGCAAAGCATGGAGAAGAAATAGCACAGTCTCATCACATGTTGATGCCCTTGAGCTTTTTGAAAGCCTTCTTCTGTTACTAGTTCCTGGAAAAACCTTGGAGCCTAGAAATTATGTGGGTTCAGACATGTTTCCAACTTGTGCCGATACGGTGCGATAAGACTGAAACACTTGACACGGATGTGCCTCCTTGTGCCGTATCGGTGATTCCAGCAAGAACCTTAACGAAAGAGCCGCAACTGTAAGGACGGGAGAAGAGAGAACCAGAATCAGTGATCACCCGACCTCGGGCACTATGAGCTTAGGAGGCAAGCTGAAGGAAGACTCTGCAGAACACCCAAAACGACGTGAACAGATGAAAGCATAGAAGACAAACACTCACTCTCATGCCGTATTAGGAGAAGAGATAGAGGTCCACAAAGAAACCGAAAAAAGCAGTGCGGATTAGGGACACACCCTTATGTAGGCGTGCAATAATGCCACCTAGCACTATCCGTTGGGCTTTGACACGTGGGAGTAGCCATTGTCCAACACGTGGCTGATAAACACGTGGCAAACACGTGGACCGGTCGTTAGTCCACACATAGTATATGGACGATATGCGCAGACACGTGGCACAATCAGTGTCAGACACGTATCATGATTGACGTGGGTATATAAGGGGTTATTTTTCCTACGTTTACACTTTACATTTCTCGAGCTCTTCCACCTTGCTTGCCAATACGGTGCAATCCAAGTCTTGCATCTTCTGTGTTTCTATTCTCTCGCGTTGTATCGGTGGTCTTTTTGCTGATTTCTTTGCTTCGATGGTGGTCAAAACAAGGTGTGCCGATACGGAGCGAGGACGTTCGTCCGAGGCTTTCATAACCTCCCCCTCGTGTCATATCGGCCTTGTGTCATTTCCAATATGGAGCGAGGGCTTCTTTACGTAGTCTTCGTTTTCTCCATATCGCGCCATATCGACATTTTTCATCTCGTCTTTGATACGATGTGATTGTCGTCTCCAATACGGAGTGAGGGCGTGCTTTCATTGTCTTCGTATTCCTCCTATCATGCCACTTTGGCATTTCTCCTCTTGTAATCTCCAATACGGAGCGAGGGCGCGCTTCCATACTGTTCGTATTCTTCATATCGCGCTGTATCGGCATTTCTCTTTTCGTCCCTTCTCACGCTGTATAAGGCCTGTTGCGTTTACAGATTTTTACTATTTCACTTTTTGTCCTTCTGGTTCTTGTATTTGCTTCTCTGGATGGCAAGGACAAAGCAAACTGCAAGAAGAGTGTATCTGGATAGGAAGGATAGTGGGGGTAGAAGAAACTTACAATTTGATGAATCTGAGGAGGAGCCCTCTTCAAATTTTGTTGAAGCTAGGCTATCACAGGCCCTAGAGCATTTTACCACAGAAATCCCCCCTACACCAGGTGTTGGCCTAACATCTTCCATGGAGTTAAAGAATTTCAGTGTAGTGAATGTTTATTCTCCTGAAGTTGAGGAAGCAAAGGGTGAGACTTGCCCTGTGAAAGATTCATCCCCTGCAATTGCACCTGAGCCTACATCTGCTGAAGCCACTGAACCTCCCAAGCCACAAAAGAGAAAGAGGAAGTCCCGGTTCTTCTATATGCAGAGATGTTTCAGTGAGATCAGGAAAGCCTAGAGAGCTACACAGCATGTCATTCCAAAGGCTGCTTTTATAAGAGTCGTTAAAGAGATCTCTGATAGATTGTCTCAAGTGGCAACTGTCTCTGGTCTAAATAAAAAGTGGCAACTCTCAGCCATTCTTGCCCTACAAGAGGCCGTAGAGGATTTTGTTATTGATTTCATGAATGATGCTTACATTGCTGTTACCCATGCTCATAGAATCACCCTTATGAATAAGGATTTCAGCATCATCAGCAGAATCAGGTATAGGTTCGATAAAGTGCTGAGGCCCTTGCCTTCCAACGATCAAAAAGCCCTTGAAATCCTTAACATTCCCCCGAAATTGTCCAGGAAAGGCAAAAAGCTTAAAGTTGAGGATGTAACTCACCTTTACTCTACAAGGGGTGCCACCCAGCAGGAGTCTTTCTTGAGTGAAAAAAATCAGGAGGTGTTGGAAACTAAAGACGAAGTTTACAAGAGGAAAGCCACATCACTTACTCCCGTCAACAGCGAGAGGATGGGCAAAGTGTATGGGCAGATACTTGTGAATGTTTCTGTGGAACCTGAGGAGGAATATCTTAGTATATCTCCCGAGGACAAGCCCATGTTGGAAAAAAGGGATGTCCAACTATCTAACTCCGTTGTTTTTTGTTGCATAAGGTAAGGCTTATATTTTTTGTTTTTTTTTGCGTAAGGAAAGTCTTATAGGTTCAAGTATATTTTAGATGTAATTTGTATTGAATAGCTTTTGCTATTGACTGTAGGGCATTGGTCTCCTCTCTCACTCTCGATATCCGTAGAACCATATATATTGTTGATCCACTTCTCTCTGTGGAACTATTTGCAAAATTTGGGTCTAATATTTCACCATTTTTTTGTAGCTTCGATAGTGTGACAAATTACCACATCTTTTTCCCTTATGTAGAAAGGTATTTTTCTTTTTCTGTAGAGAAAAAATTATATTCATTTGCTTTCATCCTTCTACTCACCTCTATTATGAATTTGCAGAGGGCATTGGAGTCTCAGCTATATTAATTGTCTTACAAGAGAAATTATATTTATGAACTCTCTCAGCGGTGTTCATGGCCAAGCATGAATGTATGCTGAAAGAAAATTACTTACTTTGATTTTATTTACAAAAAATAGTTTGAACTTACAAAGCTTCCTTTTGCAGTGCTGGTAGACTTGTTTCTACATTTTTGGATACTACATATGAGGATCTTGCTGATCCTCAAAGGCCTTATACGTTTCTTCTACAAGAAGTTCCATTGCAAAGCGATGTGCATTCTTGTGGATGGAGAGTTATCTCAAATATTTGCAGAACAGTGGATTCAAAGTTGTTACAAATGGAAGGAGTGAATGTAAGTTAATTTCATTTGATGTTTTTGTAACCCTTATCATGATTTCTTTTCATTAACTTATAACATTTATTCTTACAGTGTAGAGACTATCTTGATTCATATGTTTGGTGGATAAGGGAGAGATGCATTGAGCTGATTCTGGACAAGGCAATCACACCATATGATCTTGACTCCCCTCTTCCTCCCAAAACTTCAATGGCCAAGGGCACAAGCAAGGGAAATGTCAAGGGAAAGGGTAAGGACAATGGCAATGGTAAGGGCAAGGGCAAGGGCAAGGGCAAAGGCAATGGGACCACTGCTGTAGAGTCTAAAAAAAAAGGAATGCCAATGCTTTCTCCTTTGAAATTTGATCCATCCCCTCTTAAGCCCCAAGAAAAGAGATTAAAGAGATTACCTGTGTAAAGGTGAAATTCTTTCAACAATCAAAGAAAGGCCCTATGAGAAAAAATATCTTTGAAGAAATCGATAAAGAACCCACAAAGCCAACAAAGGAGAAGGCAGCAGATAAAGAATCAAAATAGCAAACATAAGCATACACGAGCCTTATTATTTTGGCTTTGTACATTTATATGAAATTTTTGTACCTCATGGTGTAATGAAATTTTTCACTTATAAATCGAATGTAATGTACATTTTATTTATATACATTCGAAAGGAAACTTGCTTCATGATAGCTTATGAGTTCCCACTAAAAAATATCTTAAGGACAGTCTATTAAGATAAATTACTGCAAAGTTTTCATTCTCAAGGCTCAAAACTCACAATTGTGGGAGACAAACAACTCATACAAGAGAAAGAGCGCTCGACTCTTTTACCAATTGTTACGCCATTCACTTTGAACTTATATCTAGGGGATGTATTGTCTAGCAATTCCAAGGTATCCCTCACATCTTTTAGACTCCAATTAGAAGTAAAATTCACCTTCTTTACTTCTTTATGCGGCAAAACGTGCACTACAAGTTTATATGGTGTGCAATCTGTATGGGAATCCAAGGGAACCCAAATACCCAATCTTAGTTTGTATCTCCTGTAATCAAAGCCCAAAGCAAGAGTTTGGCGAGGGATACTGTAATCCAAAGCCAAGGATTGAGGGCATGCACTGCACCTCAAGATATCATTCTTATGGTCGCACTCTCTAGATTTCCAAAGTGTCCCTATAGTGTTGTCCAAATCCTCTTCCAAAAAGTTTCTACTTAGCCAGGATACCTTCGTTCTTTGTAAATTTGCTGTTTTGAAGCAAGCTACGAAGATATGGAGGGGTACAAACCATGATAAACGTATTCTTCTTGAGATTCTTCCAGCTGTCATGGACTTTTTAATATCCTGAGATATTTTGAATTTGAAACTTTGCACCGTTACCTTGTCAGGAATCTCCCAGTTTAGAGATGAAAGACTTGGCAATGGCAAATCTTCGATATTCCCATACCTATCCGCTTTAGAGGGAACCACATACTGTGCATAATATATAAAAACCTTTCATTCACTAAAAAAAGACACAGTTTGATCGGCATAAATAATGTCTGCCAATACCTTATGAATGGCATGGAAAGTCCCACTTAGGCTTTCCACTGGTTGCCATTCAATACTTGTTGACGGAAAGATAACTACAATGACGAACCGTTTGTTAGAACTTGCATAAATGGAAAAGAATTATATACGTTATTCAACTAATAACTTACAATGTGTTTGTTGGGAAACACGTTCGTTTGGAAGCAAATGCATATCCTTGGCATGTAAACATGTTGCACGTTGACAAACCAGCCTTCGGGCATAATTTTGAAGGCAATGATACGCCCCTTCCAGTGATGTTTTATATCATCTCGTTTTCTTCTTTTCACCTTATGAGAGCCCTTGCAAGATGGCAGCATGGTAACCCAATCGTTTATAGCAAAGATTTTGGGCTCAAAATTTCCATCTGCTCCCTGGCTATAGACTATGCAAGAGTGTATTAAATGAGAAGGGCGCCTGGAGGAAGCCATGAAAAGAATGAAAGCGGAGAGAAAGAAGCTCAAAGAGGGGTGAATGAACTAAAAAGTAGTGCCAAGAACACAAATGAGTATGTATTGGGCACCAAAAACAATATTGAAAGATCTCCCGACTTTCAAAAAACTCATTATTAATTTCATCACATCTCTGTCACATATTCTGTCAGATTTGTAAGTAAATAACGTCTTTGGGACTCCAAAACATGTCAGACCTTAGGGGTTTTGGCTAAAAAAGAAAAGAGAATCACGAAATGGACTCCACTATCTCTAAAAAAGAGGAGACAAGAATACCATATTCTTGCACATGTGGCGAACTCTGTTTGGCCCTTTTCTTAATCCCGTGATTAACAAAAGTGAATTTTTTGAAGCATTTTTGGCCCTAATGTAAAATTTGATCATTAAGCATTGTAGGGTGGGCAAGTCAAGGAAAATATTGTTAAATTCATTGAATGTAACCTCCTTTTTCTTGCCCTTGAAGCTAGACTTGATATGAAAAGGCTCACCTAGAATCTCCATCACTTTGTTATTAACTCTCTGTCTAATAGTCCTAACCACAAATGGCTTCGGAAGTATGCAATTGCGTACCTGTCCTTGCTACATATTTGATTGTAAAAGCTGAAAAAGTTGCATATAAGCATCTCAACTGATACCAATACTATCCAGTGTCTTCTGTACTAACTCAGAATCCAAAGAATGATTCTTTACAAATGGCTCCAAGCATTGTTTCTTTGCCTTTTTAAATTTCTTCTTCTCCAAAATATCCTTTGAAACTACTGAAGGAAGAAGATGACAATAAAACTGAGCTGCTTTTAAAGAATCTCTTTCACTTGCATTTGGTTGTAGAAGAGATCTAAGTAAAATTAACATCACAAATCAATGCAAGTAGTTTAAATAAAGCCATATTTAAGATTTTTCAAGTGAAAAAAAATATACCTTGCTGCTTGGATTCTTTTACCACAGCCTCCTCCTCCTCCTTTGAGATTCTCAATATTTTGAAGGCCTAATAAAGTTTGCTTTCATTGATAAGCTTTGATACACTTTTCCAATGAATGAATTTTTTATTGACAATCCTCTAGCTTCTGCAACAACTCTATATCATGTTTCATCAAAAGATGATTCTCTAGTCCAAGGATATCCTTTTCTGCAATAAGATTAAGTATATAACCTAAAAATCCATTGTAGCCATCACCAATAAACCTCATTAATGATGAGCTATTATAGAAAGGAGGAGTGCTATTTCTACTAGGATCTTTGGAATATAGCTTTCCATCTAACCAAATATCAATATTCTTCTTTCCTTCAAACCTCAGTATATGTTTCATAGACTCTGTAACCGTGATAGATTTTATTCTCTTTCTTATTGGTTCATACTCACTATCCAACTCAATATGAAGATGATAGAGAGGTCTTTTATGAGAGCTACAGAGATTATTAGATGATTGATCCATAGCTGAGTTACTGAGATCATTGGGTGATTGATCCATAGCTAAGGATATGATTAGAAGCAAGAACGAAAACAAAGAAGAGACTACTAAGGAGGAGAAAAAAAGAAGAGACAAACGATGGAGGGAGGCAATCGAGTATCCACCAAAATTCAAATTGAATATTACTTTTCACTTTAATGAGGAGAGGTAAGATCTTCATTATGACAACCTTGCCAACTTTATGGCGACCTTGATTTCTAGGTTCGATGTGACCACGAGAATATCACGACAATGACTTATTAACGAGTTTTGATATTTTAACTTACTAAAATATAAACCTTTTAAAAATTCTATAAAGTGATTTTATTTCTTAAATTTTTTTCTCTCTCTAGGATCTCTTACAGGGCATTTTCAAGACCTCAAAACTCCCCTAATGATCTTCTGCCTCTTCTTCTTCCTCTATGTCTTCATGTTCTTGAATTATATTCAAGTCTTCTAGCTCATATGTTGAACTTTCTCTTCATTTGAAGAGCTTGATTCTTTTTCTAGCTATGGGTATCTTCATGCTTGTTCCATCCAATTCAACCAATGAATATGTGGCATTGTCATGAACGACCTTTACCACATATGAGCCAAACCAACACTTTACCATCTTCCTAGAAGCATTGTATTGATTGTCTAGGCTGCTATCATAGACAAGCACCCAATCATTTTCTTGAATTGCTCTTGACCGAAGTCGATATTGCTTATTAAATCTTCTTTGTTCTTTAGTCTTGCTGTCTTTAGCTTCTCAATAGTTGCTTGAACATCTTCCGGCCTTCTTTCTAGCTGCCATGTGCACAAAGTCAGCAACTCTTCTCTACTGATGTCTTCCTCCCAAGGTAGAAGACTCCATGTGAGAATAGATTCTTAAATTGGCATAATTGGTTGTTGTCCATGCATAAGTTCAGCTGGCATATAGCCAATCACTAAACTATGAGTAGTCTGGTCAGCCCATAATGCAAAAGGTAGCATTTTAGGCCATTCTTTGATCTTTCCTCTACAAGACTTTGCTAGAGCTTTGAGAATAGGTTGATGACCTCTCTCACTCTTTCCATTGCCTTCAGGGTTGTACGATGAAGTTAAAGCCAACTTAATACCCAATTGAGCAAAGAAGTTGCGTGCTCATCAGTATCCAACTCTCCTCTATTAGTTGCTTTACCCACACATTCATATCTACAAAACACTTCTTCAAGCAAAAAATGACAAACAGCTTGAGTGGATTTGGTTGTTAAGGATTTTCCTTCAACTTGATTGGTTAGATCCTCTCTTGCAAGCACTAAATACCACATATTCCATATTCCTGTAGGCATGGTTACAAGATCAATAGCCCATCTATAATGTATAGACAAAGGATAAGTTGGTTGTAACCCATCTCGATGCTTGACCATAGAATACATTTGACACACATAACAGGTTTCAACAAAATGTGCTATGTCTCGATACATGTTTTGCCACCA
This sequence comes from Lygodium microphyllum, assembly GCF_053477565.2. NCBI lineage: Eukaryota > Viridiplantae > Streptophyta > Polypodiopsida > Schizaeales > Lygodiaceae > Lygodium > Lygodium microphyllum. The sequence goes on along the minus strand of NC_141163.1, from coordinate 45,514,158 downwards.
ATATTTTTCTTTGACTTTACTAAAGGTTCCCCATATGCCTCTATGACCAGCCCACAGGCTTTCATGAAATTCCTTCATTACATGTTGTTGTAATCTTTTGTTACCTAAAACTCAAACATGCGCTCCTTTCTTCTTCTTTGCGTGCTTTCATAGATCTCCTTCTTTAAGAAAAAATCCATAAGATTTCCTCTTGATATGTTTGAACTCCTCATCAGTCCAAGTCTCCTTCTTCTTCATTGTGCTCAAATATTGGCTGATCTTTAGCCAATCTTCTTCAAGGAAATGAACTAGAACTTGAGCAATGCAATGAGCATGCTGGCTTTTAGTTGACCATCCTATTATTTTCAACTTTGGACTAGTATATGCAGTAACTGCAAAGGTATTTTTAGCAGCCATGGAATGAAATTCAGCAAGTATAGATTCTTCAGCTTCATCTTCTTCCATCAGCTCTTCTTCATTGTCATATCTTGCGTGTGATAGCATGTCAGCAACTGGATTTTCCTTTCCTGCAATATGCTTTAATTCAGGGTTGAGAGACTTAATATATGCAATCCATCTTAGCATAGCAATGTCCGGTGTAGAGTTGTTGGCAATCATGACCAAGAGTGGAAGACAATCAGTTTCTACCACTACAGTGTTGGAAACTGCGAGGAAGATGAGAGATGAAAGAGGAAAGGAAGAGAGGAGAGAAGAGAGATATGAGACACTGGAAGTGGAACCCCAGAAGTGTGTCAACTGAGGACACATGATAGGAATATATAGAGGGGACTTGGGGCGCTATATATAGACAGATTATATATAGCTAACACCCCCACTCAAATAAAGGTCCCTTACTATGGATGAATAAACCCTTAGCGGCTCAAGGGAAAAACCTATAGCTCTATATAGGCCTACCGTTATATTAATATTCAAAATATAAAGTTACAAAGTTGAACTTACAAGAGCCTATTCATAGGCATCAAAGGAGCTACATCACTCGTGAATTACAACATCAACGGAGGAGCTACAAGAGTCTATTCATAGGCATTAAAGGAGCTACATCACTCATAAATTACAATAGCCTATTCAGAGGCATCAAAAGAGCTATATCACTCCTTAATATACAACATGTAAAATAAGGATAAGCGACATCACTGCAAAAGATAAAAATCTCCAAGAAATTCCTTCAACTGAACTTGGGATGTAAGTAATATATTTGTCACATCAAAACTTAAAGAAAAATGTTATAGTGACATTAGAACAACACAAGGTCTATAGAGACGGCTCGCAATGCCGTTCTAAAGACAACATAACACATGTGGGGCCCCATGAATAGAATATAAATAAAACAATTCGTCATCAACTGGAATATAGACGCTCATTAGCTGGAAAGAATATAAACGAAACAATGTATCATCAGCTAGAATATAGACTCTCGTCAATGGAATAACAAACGAGGACGATCATCATGAGGTCATGTAACCTAGTGCTATAGGTACAATTGTGAAGATCATTAAATTGCACCCGATGTAGATGTTGCAAACTACAAGCACAGTTGGTAACTTGCAGATTTGACATTTAGTACATACAGAAACATAAAGCTATTATCTTTTTCTGGGGAGGAAAATTCCCTGAGCGTTTCATTGTTAGTCAAGAAGAACTTACTATAGCTAGCAAGGTTGCATTTGGGTATTCTGCTAAAGAATCTTCACCTTTAAGGAGAGCATCAAGCCATGTTCCCTTAGTTGATGTTCGTTGATCAAAATTCCTTGGAATGGAACTAAACCAGTTGCCAAAAATCTCTTCAACTGCCTTGGCTGTAGCATTCCGAATTCGGCTTTTCTTTCTTTCAGATGCTAGAGATTTCAGCCTGTTCAGAAGAAAAGCATCAATAATAATTTGCAGACAACATTTTTTGCAGATAATATCAGTTGAACTGAGTTTCTCGTAAGTTGCTTGGCTGCCATTCGAACCATCATAATTTCCTGCAAGTGCAACTTCCTCCTTATAAGCACTACAAGCTGGACACTTTGGCACAAAGCACATGGTGTCGGTCCTGTTAACTTGAAAGAATTTCTTATTTTCCAAAATTTGGAATTACTGTGGATTTCACAGCCATCATTCTGATCTAGAATCTTACAGATTCGTGATTGTAGCTCACTCATGCCAATATCTGATAAGTTTTGATCCTCAAATGCTATCTGATTAATGGAGGCAAGCTCTATTGCTACCAGGCCAACTTGACCAGAATAAGTTTTGATCCTCAATTGCTATCTGATTAATGGAGGCAAGTTGTGTTGCCACCAGGCTAACTTGACCAGAATATAAAGGTGATAGTGGGAACCGATTGGGATCCACAAACACAGGATCCTTGCCAAGTCCCAAGAGGACTCTATTCCTTTCTGCTGCAGATAAACCAACTTTGAGACACATTATCTTGAGCTCCATGGTTTCAGAGAATGTCAAACACTTTGCTAGGCCTGAACTACAAAACGTTTTGACAACATCTGAATATTCTCCTGATGCACTTTTTGCTTCTATACTACAACTGTTAGAACTTGTGTGCAGAGGATCATCAAAGGAATCTGGAATCTCTTCAGAATCAGTTAAGAAGATTTCCCAGTTCTCATCCTTCTTATATGATGGTTGTTCCCAACTTCTAGGCTCTGAAGCAGAACACTGTGCTTCAAATACACTAGACCTAATTTGAGACTCAGATCCTTTCGCAACAACTTCCAACCAAGGCTCATCCTCACTTGTCATAAACTTGCCCCATGGGAGAGAGAATCCAAAAATCTCAATCTGCCCAAGAGTCATTGCAATGTTTCCCGGTGAAGCAAGATTTCTAGCAAATGAGGGCTATATATAGTCTGTCTTTATATAGCTAACATACAGAAGCACCTATAAAGTATTTATGATCACACTTTAATGCTGTTACAACTCCCCACAATTCCCTTTTTACTTGTGCATACCTTCTTTGATGTTCATTGAGAACTTTTGCTCCAAAATGAATTGCATACCTGTTACCTTCAAGATCCTCTTGGCCAACAGCCCATCCTATCCCAATGGGACTTGTATTCACAGTAAGGATGATGGGTTGACCATTTGAATAGTTAGCCCTTTTGAGAGTGGGGGCTAAAATTAATAGCTTCTTTAATTTACGCATAGTGAGAGTATGCTCTTTATTCCAAGAGAATATTTGGCCTTTTCTTAATAATTGATAAAGGTTTTCGGCTACATGAGCAAGATGTGGTATCCATATGAGATACAATACACATGAGCCAAGAAATCTTCTCACCTTTGAAACATTTGTGCATTTTTCTTGCATTCTACTGATGGCATATATCTTGATTGGAGAAGGTTTGTGCCCATAGAGGCCACATAGATGACTGACCACTAGGACTTCTTCTACTCAAAAAATTGACTTAGCTCCAGAAAGGGTAAGATGTACCTTTTCTAGCCTTATCAAAATCCTGTCACAATCTTGAATATGGTTAACTACAAATGTCCTACAACCATCTTTGTCAAGCTCCTCATTCTTTTCATTGACTTCACATCCCTTGATAGGTACATCATCAAGAAATGGAAGAGTAAGTTGTGGAATAAAGTCACTTAAGACTTTGTGCATGGCATTCATCATATGGGCTATGGAGTTTGTTGCACCTTGTGGTAGATTGCACATGCGGACCAATCCAAGAGGTGTCTTCATTATGGTAATGTCTTAGCTTTCTAATGAAAGCTGCAATTGGTCATATCCTGAATATAGGTCTCCCATAGAATAAATTGCTCTACCTGCAAAAGCTTCAGAAAACTCATCAACAATTGGATCCCAACGAACATTTCGGATTGTGACACGATTGATAGGATGTAGATCTTGAATGAATTGTAAAGATCCATTTTTCTTAGGCACAGTAAACCATTGGTTTGAGTAAGGTGCTAAAGAAGGTTCTAAAATCTTCATTCTGATCTTCTCATTTAAAAGTTCCAATAATTTCGGCAGATGCGCCCTTGGAACAGGAATGGGCTTGAGGTTCCAAGGCACATGTGGGACCGTAAAAATGACCATAGGAACCACAATATTTGGATCCACACAGCCTATTACACTTGGTTGAAAAGAAAAAGATTTTTCATGTTTCATTAGCATTTGCATAAAAGAGTGTTTTTCAGCGGGCGAAAGGAAAGAATTTTTACCTATTTTGAGCTCTTTTATACTTTTAGATGTGAACTTGTGAGACCAATGTTGGAAGAATCACGAAGACTTGGCTGATTTGCTGCCCTATCAGCAAGCCCTTCACTCTCAAGAGGCAGTCAGACAGCCACAGGTTTGAATTTCTTATCCATTGTCTTGTATTTTTTCTCCACTTGTGCTTCAGCCTTGTTGAGTAAACCATTGTCTTCGTGTTCAACAAATTCTTGAATTGTTTGATAAAAATCCAATGTACATACTTCTATGGACTGATTTTCACCATGAGCAGCTGCATATATTTCAGCCAATGTGTCAGTAGTAATCAGTCCAAAAAAAAGGCTCAAAATATCTTCATTTTGAGCCATCATATCATAAGTTTTCAGCTCCCTTTTTACATGGCATAAATATTTTCTTTCATCCTTAGTCATGGCCAGAAGAGACTTATAACAGCCCGTACTATTGGATGTACATACATATAAATTTGCTAGAGACAATTTCTCTTACATGAGGAGGTTCAATCTTTTTACATGACGCACTACCATAGCCTCTCTTTATGGTAGTGCAACCCGAAAACCCTTGAAATCTTAGGCATTAGGAGGCACAGGATAATCATGCAGTCGATCTCTGTTTCGATGATGGTTAACACACACAGTAAGAAATTGGATAGCTCGTTCATTATCCTTGCTTCGGATTCAAGCATGGAAGGACCATCATCAAGATCTTTTGTTTCCAAGCGGGCTTCAGAAATGTAAGGTTGCCCAAGAATGATAGGGTAACTACAAGAGTCTTGAACAAAAAATTGAAAATTTTCTTTTATATCTCCAATAGTTGCCTGCACATTAGGACATGCAACATATAACTCTCCGGAAGAGTTGTTTGCAACTCTCATTCGCCAACCTGGATCAACATCTATGGGCCATCCGCCACTTTCATAGAGACTCCTTGCCATGACATTTATCCCCAAGCCATGGTCTAAGAGTGCAATACATGGTGTTTCTCTTTCTCCAATTTTGACGACTTTCTCAGTTGTTGCTCTTGCCCAATGCATACGGGAGTAGTGACTGCTTGGAATGAACCGAGCCTATTAATCTCTTTTTTTTTACATAAAATCGTCTCAAATTGGCTGAAAGCTACATGCTTTCTTTTACATGTCCTCCTAATATAGAAGTTATCTATAGTTTTATGGATTTTCACAAGAGATAATATCTAGAATATCAAAAAGTGACTAAAATTTTGTCCAAAAAAATCTAATATTTTGAACCATAGACACTAATACTAATGTCTAAAGTGACATTGGCTCTCTAAATCTAAAAGGAAGCCACACTCTAGATTTTTTTTACATGGTGTGCGCGTAGCGGCATGACAACGTCCTACTTGATGCCTTTGTAGGTCTTCCATGATACGACTGAAACTTGTAGTAGGTGCCAAGGCAATCAAATGGGCAGAATCATTCCTTAACTTGAACATCTCTATTTAGAGTAGTGTTACCACCAAGGTTGAGTAATTTGGTAGAGTAATAATTATCATATCAGTGAGTGGCAAGATGGATCTTTCACATGGGATATTAAGGTCTACTGGCACCATTGCCATAGGGTTATTTTTAGTGTCCCTATTAAGCTTAGTGAAGGAAGGAGGGATTATACCTGCCATACATTCTCTCTCTTGACTCGACTTTGACTACCATAAGTATGAGTGGACTGATCAGTATGGCGTGGCCTATCAATGAAGAATGGTTCTAGCTTCACGAGGGTGTGCTAAGTATACGAGTTTATTTGGGCACCACTTTTAGTAATAATAAGACAGAATACAAGGCCTTAATCATGGGGCTAAATATAGCTTGATGTGGTGGTATTTGTTGTTTATTGTTGGTGAATTGGGACTCACAGCTAGTGATCAACCAATTGAATTGGACCTATAGCGTGAGAGATCCCATTCGACATATGTATCATCTTACATCCTTGGATATACTTCAAATTTTTGAGATAGTGACTTGTCACCTGGCTCCTTGTTAATAGAACCTCTTTGCCAATTGGTTGGCAAATTATGCCTTTTTTGAGGACGTATTTCTCAACTGTGGTCTTGAGTGGTTATTAGAATTGTCAGATGTTATTAGCCATGACTACTGTGGGGACTTCTTGCTTACATGTCTTGTTATGGATGCCAATTGTTAGTATGGGTGATGCTCGAGGTAGTGATTGGCCATCTTCATATTATTTCATAGACCCAAAGGATTATTCAACAATATATTTACCAAACACCCCTTTGTCAAGATTGTGGGAGAGAAGGAAGGAGTCTCACTTGTAGCTTTCTTGCTTGCACAATGGGGGAATACACACACAGGTGGAGGCTGAAAACAGTTTTCCTCTCCTTAGTTGTGTAAGCCAAAAGAACTCTAGTACAAGGAAATAGAAGAACCCTATATACGGGTCTCAAATCAAACTCAACTAACTAAGGTGGCATACTAACTAAGCCACGAACTAGAGTAGATAAGGATAGTTGTCATGTAGCTATTATTCATGGGCGGTGTACCAACCGCATCTGCAACTGACAAGTCGGTGACATAAATGCACAATGGTCACCCTGGCATATCACGAGTGGAGCTCGATGTTGAAATGTGCAATGTCCAATTATTGGAATATTGTTATTGGTACCCTAGAGGGGTATCATTGTGTGATTTATGGTAGCCACATAGGAGGATGTGGACTTCATGGATAGATGTGGGACAAGGGTCACCACAAGTTGAATGTGGATCAGAGGATGCCACATAGCAGGCTATTGTCTTGAGGTTCTCTATATAAGAAACCTAACATTGTATGATCATTAAGCATTGGAATATATTGTTGAGTGTTGCCTACATCGTTGTCTCTCCATTATGGATTTCCTTGTGTATTTTGATCCTCCATAGCATTGCACTAATCTTGCATTGCCCTAGGCTTAGTGGCGGTCTCATTTAGTTTCTTATCATGGTATCAGAGCTGGTCATCCGCTAAGCTTAGGTAGATTAGTGTGTTTTCTTTCATGTCTTTTGTATAGAGAAAAAAAAAATGGCAACACTCTATCATTAGGGAGAGTTTGTGTGAGATTATGCCTTTGCTGTATTTGAAGTAACCCACGAAAGTAGTAGTCCTGAGTTGAAGTTTTCTACTATGATAAAAGAAGAACTGTGCAGGTTGCTGCAACAAAGGAAGTTGCTCCCTATGGAAGCTGCTGCTGCCAAGAGAAGAAGACTCCCTGCTCATGGAAGAAGCAGGAGGATGTTGCTATTGAGAAGTCAAGAAAGAAGCTGCCGTGAAGAAAGGAGAGAGTTGTTGCAAAGAAGAGATGCTGCAAAGATTGTTGTTGACGCTGCCCTTGCTAAGTTGCTGTTCAAGAAGGTCAGCAAAGGAGTTACAAGATGGTTGCTGATGCAATGACACTCATGACAGGGAGCTGCTGAAAATGATTGCAGTGAAAGGGATACTGAAGAAGGAGCCGGCAATGCCCTTCTCAAAATGGATCACGAGGTTGCCATTGTTATCCTTGCTTATAAGGAAGATGTTTGGAATAAGCGTGATCTGTTTCAGCTCGTGGAAGAGTTTTTTGACAACAGCAAGCTGCGCAGAAATTGCAAAAATTTTGAAGAACGTAGTGGATGAACGGAGAAAAGAAGTCACTCATGAAGATCAGGATCTCTTGGCGGCACTTCTAAGACAGAACATGGCAAATCAACATAACATCGACTTGATAATTTCTTTGCTCATGGCTGGCTACGAAACTACATCCATGATCATGACCTTGGCTGTAAAGTTTCTCATTGATCATCGAGTTGCTCTCATGCAGATACGAGTGAGCCCACCCAAGCCTTGCCGCTTTAGAGTTCTGTACCGCTGCTGAATGCTCCATCCCAGTGCCATCTTCATCTCGATTTCTGCATAAGCTTTTGCAACATTGCCGTTTGTTGTTCTTAAATAGCTCCAAACTTGAGGACGAAGTCTCCTTCAAAAGGACGAGAAAGAACAAACATGGCGGCTTGCACAGTGGTCTGGTTTCGCAGAGACCTGAGAGTGGAGGATAATCCAGCGCTCATTGCGGCGGTTAGGGCAGGAACTGTGGTGCCCGTCTTCATCTGGTCCCTAGAAGAGGAAGGCCAGTTCCTCCCTGGAAGGGTCTCCAGGTGGTGGCTCAAGCAGAGTTTGATTCATTTGGATGAGTCTCTTAGGAGCCTAGGTGCCAATCTCGTCATGCGGCGATCGAGCAGCGCCCTCTCTGTTCTCCTTGAGATTGTGAAGGAGTCAGGAGCAACTCAAGTCTTCTACAATCATCTCTATGATCCCCTATCCCTTGTGCGGGACCATCGTGTGAAGCAAGGACTTTCTCAAGCAGGTATCTTGGTGAATACTTTCAATGCTGACCTGCTGTATGAGCCTTGGGAAGTCAATGACGAGCAAGGCCAACCTTTCACGACATTTGCGGGCTACTGGACTAAGTGTATGGTGTAAATGATCTTATCTTGTGTGGTTTGAAACAAGCCTTAGCCCCTTAGCCTCTTATCCTTTCCATACCACTCCCTAAGATGAATCTCCATATGGAATATCTTTGGGAATCAAAATATATGTCAATCTTGGTTGTGGCAAGAGCCACATATTTAGTCAATGGCATATATGGCATAGATATTTTTGTGTCAAATCTAGTGACACATGTATTGAAAGATTGTGAACAATGATGTGCTCATTCACAATCTATACCTATGGATGTATTTTTATGACACCTTTATTTGCGGGTGTCTTGCCCTTGCATGGACATAAAATGGATGTAATTCTCTCACCCATGTTTATGAGGGTCCTCTGCCCGAGCCCACGGGTGCTCAAAAAGGATATTTGATTGTGGTGTGCAGGAGTAGTGTACGTTGATGATGCACTACTTGGGTTGGTTCCTTCTCCCTGACACATGGGGTGTCTAAAAAGCACTTGGGTGGTTCCGCCCGAGCAGCATGGTGCTCGAAATGGACTTGAGGTGTCTAGGTTGCTAGACACATGCACACACATTTGTTGAACACTCCAATTTGTCATTGAGGGGGAGTGTTGAGAGAGTGAGTTTGGCAATGCCAAATCATTGGGGGTGAGAGGTGAGATGGTCACACTGATTGTACATTGAGGAGGGGTGTTGAAATGTGCAATGTCCAATTATTGGAATATTGTTATTGGTACCCTAGAGGGGTATCATTGTGTGATTTATGGTAGCCACATAGGAGGATGTGGACTTCATGGATAGATGTGGGACAAGGGTCACCACAAGTTGAATGTGGATCAGAGGATGCCACATAGCAGGCTATTGTATCGATATCTCAACACTCCCTCTCGAGCTCAATCCCAATTCCTGCACACCAAGCAGGTCTCTGAACTTGCACAACTTCTCTACGCCCAATGTCTTCGTAAATATGTCAGCAACTTGATTCTCTATGCTGATATAAACTAGATCAATAAGACCTAGTAAAACCCTCTCCCGCACATAGTGATAATGCACCTCAATGTGCTTTGTTCTAGCATGATAGACTGGGTTATTTGCCAAGTGTATACTACTCATGTTGTCACAAGAAATGACAACTGGCCCATTTGTAGGTTGATGCATATCATAAAGTAGCTTATGCAACCAAGCTACCTCACATGCAACCATTGCTACACCCCTGTACTTAGTCTCTATGCTAGACAAGGCAACCGTAGGCTATTTCTTGCTGCTCCAAGTGATAGCAACACTCCCAAAAGAGAACACATATCCACTGGTAGATCATCTATCAGAAATGCTACCAGCCCAATCAGCGTCAGTGTATCCATGCAACTGTATCTGAACCCCAGTCTTATAAAATAGTCCATACTACAATGTGGACTTCACATACCTGAGTATGCATCTAGCTGCATCCAAATGCGGTTTCCTTGGAGCCTACATAAACTAACTTACCAATCCAACAACATAGCTCAAATTTGGCTTGGTAATAGTCATATAAAGCAAGCTTCCTACTATGCATCTGTACATAGTAGGGTCTTTCAGAAGCTCACCTGCATCTGCGCTCAACTTCACATTCTGCTCCAAAGGAACTAAAATAGGCTTACAGCCTGTCATCCCATATTTGGACAGCATGTCCAATCCATACTGCCTCTGCAAGAGCTGTATCCCACTTGGTGATCTAATCACCTCAATGCCCAAGAAATAACGTAGCTCTCCCAAATCCTTCATCTGAAACTTCTTCTTCAATAGCATTTTCACATGAAGGATATCTTCATCACTGTCACCTGTCATAATCAAATCATCAACATAAATGACAAGTAGCATAATATCTTTCTATGTTTTTCTCACATAAAGTGAGAAATCTGCCTTGGAAATCTGAAAGCCAATAGTGACAAGATACTGTCCTATCTTGCCAGACCATGCTCTAGGTGCTTGCTTCAAGCCATACAAGGCTTTCTTCAACCTGCAAACAAACTCAGGATGAACAACATGCACATAACCTGGTGGTTGCTCCATATAGACCTCTTCTTGCGAATCACCATGCAAGAAGGCATTCTTTTTATCCATCTGATGTAAAGACCATTCCTTTGATGCAGCCATAGCAATGACTGCTCTTACGGTTGCCATCCTTGCAACCGCACTGAATGTTTCTTCATAATCAATGCCATATATTTGTGCATATCCCTTGACTACCAATCTTGCCTTGTATCTGTTCACAGAACCATCTGCATTGTGCTTCACCTTATAAACCCACTTACAGCCAATTGCATTCTTACCTTTAGGCAAGGGTAACAATTCCCATGTAGCATTTTCTTCCAAGGCATCCATTTCTTCATCCATGGCTTTCTCCCATTTTTCTTTTCCCATGGCTTGCTCAAAAGAAGTGGGTTCTGGTTCTTGTATCACTTTGACCATATATGCATAGTGAATGGCTGTAAATCCATCATATTTTAGCCTATCCACAGGATACCTAGCTCTGGTAGACCTACGCAAAGTAGGTTCACTCCCAGGTGCTCTCAAAACATCCCTGGTCTTCCTTACTCCAGGTGTAACAATAGAAGGAATACCCAACTCATCATCAATGCTCTGTTCTGAGCCACTGGATTCACCATCCACATAAGAGTGACCTGCATTCACATCAAACATGGGCTGATCTACCTTCTCTTTTCCTTTTCGTGATACCTGAATACCACTATCTGCATTGCTTTGAGAAGATTCTCCTGATCTCAATCTGCCTGTCCATGACAAAGAATGTGAGCCACTGCTAGAGGACCCTCCAGGTCCACTAATATCTTGTGACTGCTGTTGTGAATTTTGTGTAGCATTACCATTTTGTGCATCTACATTATCAATCACATTTACTGGTTTATACCAGCTACTCATCTCATCAAAAACAACATCTCTGCTCACTGTAAACTTACGAGTAGAGGGGTTATAGCATCTATACCCTTTCTGCTCTGCAGAGAGTAACCAATAAAGATGCACTTCTCAGCTTTTGGATCCAACTTGGATCTCAACTCATCTGGCACATGAACATAGGCAATGCAACAAAAAATCTTCAAATGAGAAATATCTGGTTTCCTACCAGTATACCTCTCCTCTGGAGTCATCCCATGTATTGTTGCAGTGGGAGTCCTTTTCATTATGTAGACTGCTGTAGCAACTGCTTCAGCCCAGTAAAAATCTGGCAAGTATTTTTCATTGAGCATGGCACGAGATACCTCTCCAATATGCCTATTTTTCCTTTCTGCAATTCCATTTTGTTGTGGGGTATGACTACATGAATATTGCTGCTTTATGCCATGCTCTTGCAGAAACCTTGCAAACTCATTTGAGAGGTACTCTCCCCCTCCATCTGACCTTAGGCATTTTATTTGCAGGCCTGTTTCTTTTTCAACCATAGCTTTAAGAGTTTTGAAATGCCCAAAAACTTCACTTTTCTTTTTCATAAAATACACCCAAGCTTTTCTGCTATAGTCATCAATAAAAGTGACAAAATAATGACAGCCTCCAAGAGATGCAGCTTTAGTAGTCCACACATCAGAGTGGATTAATTCCAATGGCTTCTTACTCTCTTGAACATGTCTAGGAAATGTTTTCCTTTCCTGTTTTCCAAATTGATAGGCTTCACATACCTTACACATTTCTACAACCTTGAATTTAGGCAATCCTGCAACAATATTTTGGGCCTGCATTGATTTAAGTCACTGTACATTAACATGACCAATGCGTTTATGCCAGATATCAATATCTGCAACTACACCGGTCCCATGTGCAAACATTGATGCACTCAATTGAGGCATGTCTGCATCCAACGTAAACATTCTGCCCTTCTTCTTTCCTTTTGCTATCAAGCGACCTTTATTTTTCATATCCTCAACAAAGCATCCATGAGGATTAAATCTGACCTGCAAGCCCTGCTCAACCATTTGACCAACAGAAACCAGATTCTTGGTGATATTCGGGACATGAAATACATCGGACATGTATTTCTTTTTCCCATCCTGCATAGACAAAGGAATTTTTCCAATCTGCATAATAGGATGTGCAGTATCATCACCAGTCTCCACAAATCCTGGTTTTTCCATTTTCCTTGCATCCTCCATCCATTCTACATGACTTGTCATGTGGTTTGATGCACCTGAGTCAACATACCATACATCATTGCTTTCTTCTACACTTGTCACATAATTGTTCATGTGCTGCACCATAAACAAATGCTCATTTCTGTCATCACCCTGTCTACTAGAAGATGCATAATTCCCTTGTTGCAATTTTCCATTCATGATGTCATTCTGCTTTTTATAGCAGTCTTTAGCCATATGACCCATTTTACCACAGTAGTAGCATTCAACATCACTGTTTGCATTTTGGCCTCTTTGCCATCCACCACGACCTCTTTGGCTCCTCCTGCCTCTAGAGTTACCACATTGTCGTGTTGCTGCATATCCGAGCCGTATACATCTCCATTTTATTTGTTGTGCATTTGTGCTATTTTTCCGCGTGCGATTCATTGTGTGTGAGATGCATTACGATAAACCATATCCAATGTATATATTCTGCTAGTGTGTGTGTGTGATTCTGTTTGGATGCATGATGTGTGTGTGCTAGAAAAATATGAAAACTTGATGCCAAAGGACATTATCAAGCTGATAATTTCAATGATGATCTCTAAGAAAAGTGTAGGGAATTGTAGAATCAAAGGAAGCTTTGTGGAAGCGATCATCTAAGTTCAAAAGTTCCCATGACATAGAGTTGAAGGAAGTCTCTCAAAAGCTGCTTAAGCGAGTAAAGCACTAGTGAAGCACCGAGGGAGCATTTTGTCACCCAATTCTCAAGGCCCAAGTCAAAGTTTATGCGCAGATCACTCATTGTAAAGCTGACTGTCAATGGGGCAATGCATGACTCCAAAGATAATCCTCAAGGTCAAAATCAATGTTGGTGCATAGATCTCGTAAGGGTGTAAAGAAACTATATTGTCAAAGAGGAGTTTTTTTTATCCCCGCTTAGCTAAAAGAGGAGAAGGGGAGACTAATTTGGTTTAAAACCGTTTTTGGAGGGAAAAAGCATCCTTGGCAAGAAAGCAGGGGGTTTTTGGCGGAGGAACGAGTTCATCCAGAAAAAGAAAAGGAGGTCTCTGGTGCCCTAGGCTCTCCCTGTCAAGGGATTGAATGGAATTACAGGACTAATGAAAAAGGAAGAGGAGTTTTTTGGCATCCTGCAGGAGATGAGCAAAGGATTTTGTGGCCACCTGCTCCTTCAACCTGTTTGCGCGTCTCTTGAAACGAATCTATGATCACATCAGTTTGCGGATTTTTGAAACTATGTCATGATAAGTGAGTATGGTCGGAAGCGAGTTCGTAGGCTCGGGAATATGTAAGACGGAGCTTCACTTTCTGAGCAGACACATAGTAACCTTGCTTACAATTCTAGAATCAAGCAATATGAAATAAGGACTGTCCCTGACCGTGAAACAAGCAAAGGAAATCAAGGATACTGAAAAGCAGAGCCTGTCCTTGACTAAGGATCAAACAAAGAAAATTGGGAACACGCTTGGTGAATGCAAGTAAACCATCCAGGACGGGAAAAACAGAATCGAATGAGAGACGCCTCTGAACAGGACTAGCAGGTTTGCAGAATCGGCACGAGTCAGCTCATTGTTTACATCCCATAGCCCCGCACCTCTGCGGACATGGATTGTCTCCAACTGCGGAATTACAGGACGAAAATAAGAGGCAGTGCAGCAAGCTGAAGAGGAGCAACCTGGAGTTGTGCATATTGAACTTCCTGAAGATATAGCAGGCACAATGATAAAAGCAAAAAATTTTCATGTTCATCCTGTTCGGCGTCCAATAGCAGAGGGAAAGGCCATCCAGAAAGCAGATGGTTGAAGCGGCCAGCCATCCTCTCTTGTTGATTGGAGCTAGTGCTAATCACAAACGCACTTAGAAAATGCTTCAAGAGTTTGATGACCAACTCGGGATCCCTTTTGTGACAACTCAAATGGGAAAAGGTGTCATTTTACTGATACATCTTTGGAATACCTAGGGGAGGAAAATTTGGATCTTCTTGATTCATTAAGAGGGTTGAGTATCAAATGAATACTAACAAGACATGAGCAGGCTGCTGGGTTCATGGCAGCAACACTGGGCGACTAACTGGAAATGTTGGAGTTTGCCTATCCACCTTTGGCCCGGGTGCAACTAATTTTGCATCTATTGCAACATATGCACAGTTGACTGAGTTTCATATGATGATGAACTTCATAACAGGACAGAAACCAATACGAAAGAGCAAGCAGCGACTTTTCAAATAGTTGACATTGTTGAGAATATGAGGCCTGTCACCAAGGTGATTAAATCTTAGAAACATGAATCATATAAAATGAAACAGTTTACAAAGCAGATTGCTAATGGTGAACTCAAACCATCTTTGATTAGAGAGATCGTGCTGGTAAACAGAGAACGACTATTCTTATGTATACACAATTCCAGATGTGGACACTTGATACTCTAAAACGGAGTTGGGTTGCAGGTTCCAGCACATAGATCCTTTCAGCTCTCTGGATCTTTTGAAATCTTTTGTTGATCAGTTACAGAATGTACATGCTGATGTGAAGAACATTTTTCTTCCTACTGCTAAGAAACTGCTTTGAAATCCCATAAATTACTGGTTTTCCATGTTTGATAGAAACCTTTGAAAGCATCAGAAAGCAGATGTGTTATACAACAGATGGTTCTCTGCACTAAAGGACATGCTTGACTGGATTATTAGTTATGCCCATTATTCTGATCAATGTAACTGTCATCATACACCTGAATGTAAACAGTTTATGAGATACTTCAGATTTTTCTGAACATGAACTTCATGTAACTCACTTGACAAGGAATATAGTGAACTTTGGCATCAAAAATTCGATTTCTTCTTGTTAGTCTCTTCACTTGGTGCATCTTGAACCCCGTGTTCTGCAGCCTTTACGTGAACTCTACGACAACGTCCTCCTCCATAGGACTAGTTTTCTTGAGTTTGCTGCATATTCTGATTTCTACCACGGCCTCCAGATCGGCCTCCTCTACCTCTGCCTCTACCTCTTCCAGCATTTGAGTAGAAGACAGGTTCCTTTGAAGTTCCTCCTGAAGAAGATGCACCACCATTTCTCTGCTCCTCATAAATTAGAAGAGCAATCAACTCCTCAAAATTAGAAAATCTTTCACGAACTGAAATGGATGTCCGAAACTATGCATAATCCTTTCCTAGACCATTCAAGGTCACAGAAACTAAATCATCATCTTCCACTGGCGACCCAATGGAAGCAAGTGCATTTGCAATCTTCTTCACCTTCATGTGGTAGTCATTGATGCTCATATTTTCTCTTTGCACATTATGCAACTCTTGCTTGAGCTGCATTTTCCTGGCTTGCGTATTTGTGCTATACATTTTTGACAAAGTATCCCATGACTCCTTTGGCGTACTTACATCTTGAATATGCACAATCATAGAGTCTGAAATGCTGATAGACAGCCAATACATAACTTTCTTGGCTCTCTCATGCCATGCTTTAAATTCCTGCATTTGCTGTTGATTGGGAACATCAGGAAGAACTGGTTCTTCTTCATTTCCTACAACAAATTCCCACTATCCTTTTCCCATAAGGAAATTCGTCATTCTAAACTTCCATGCTTGGAAGTTGTTCTTGTCAAGCTTTTCAGTTACAATCTGTGAAAGAGAATCAGACGCCATTACAGAACACTGCAAAAAAATTCTGTCACTGCAAAAAACACATCTTCACCCTCACAAGGGCAAATCTGCAAAACTGGCGAAAGTGGTATTTGACCACACAGTCACTTTCTAGTGACGATTTTGCATCAACAGGCAACAAGGATGATTCTGTAACTCCCAATGTCTCTGCACATAGGCATACGATGCAATTTCTATAGTAACTTTTCACTGACATGTAGAACAGTGGTTGCACAGCATAAAACTGGGCCTTTTCCTGAGTGCGTGTAGAAAACTTCCGCCTCCAAAACAGGCCCCGAAATGGCCTCAAATAAAAAAAACAGGGTCACCGATGGCTAAAGCCCTCACCCGCAGCATATACTGCCCTCTTGCTTCACCGTGAAGGGCATCTCAACCTGAGACAATGCACTCTTGCAATTTCTGGCTGTGCTACCTATAGAGATCTGCTCCCAAAACAGAAAATGAAAGCAAAACTACTCCTCTTACCAAAACACCGCGAGCTTGGCTTGCTTTCTTGAGCTCCTTACCACGAACAAGGCTCTAATACCATGTCAAGATTGTGGGAGAGAAGGAAGGAGTCTCACTTGTAGCTTTCTTGCTTGCACAATGGGGGAATACACACACAGGTGGAGGCTGAAAACAATTTTCCTCTCCTTAGTTGTGTAAGCCAAAAGAACTCTAGTACAAGGAAATAGAAGAACCCTATATATGGGTCTCAAACCAAACTCAACTAACTAAGGTGGCATACTAACTGAGCCACGAACTAGAGTAGATAAGGATAGCTGTCATGTAGCTATTATTCATGGGCGGTGTACCAACCGCATTTGCAAATAACAAGTTGGTGACATAAATGCACAACAGTCACCTTGGCATATCACGAGTGGAGCTCGATATCTCAACACCCTTATCATTTATGTAGGGGGGCTAGCTAATAATTTGATGCATTTAGTATAGGGTCTAAGCAGCCCATCCCTTGGTATAGTTTTGGGATTCAATAGAGTTTATGTGGGCACTAAGGGTTTTCTTTTAGTAGTAGGTTGTTGAATGGTGTGTTGTATGCTTATATTTCATAAGGCCAAGAGAGCCACTCCTTTTTTAGAGAAATGCTTTAGTTTGTTAGGCCAAGAGGGCCATGTGTTTGTTTGGTGCAAATGCATTTGATGGTTTCTTGTTTTAATGTTGCACCAGATAGGTCTAAATAAGTGCTTGGAGAGAGCCTCTTGCTGTGTGGAAGCTTTTGTGGCCAGGTCCAAGCGTTATTCTTCATTTGCAAGCTTGTTATTCCTTAATCTGAATGTATATGTGTTTGTGGAAATTTTTCTTCTTTTGGGGACGGATAGGTCAAGGTATGAAGTCCCAAGGTTTGGTCCGAAATATTTGGGGGAGGTCTAAGTAGTTATCCACCTCTTGTAAAGGCATTTTCAAGAATTTAAATATCTATTTTAAGATAGTTCTGAGTGACCCTATATTGCTGGCTTGCTAGGTAGTTGTTTCTAGGAATTCCTCTTAGTTGTGAGGCAACTAGGAAAGCTTGCCAAAAATAAAAATTGAAAATGATACATATCTCTGGAAAAACTAGAATAAAGAGGTATATAAAAAGGTGTTGTAACCCTTAAAATAAGATAATAAAGAAAGGGAAATTCCAAGAATAGATGATCATCACCTTGCACGCAGGCCTAGTAGGTTCCTAGGGGGACGAGTCAAGACCTAGAGCACGATGCCTTGTCTTCTTAGGGGTGACATTTAGTCAAAAAAACAAATAAGGATGGTTGGAAAAAAAATAAAAGTGAGAAAAATACAAAAAGTATTCAGTGTTACCTTGCAAGAGCTTGGTAGGTTCTTGGGTGCCAAGATAAGCCCTAAGACTGATGCCCTATTCTCCTTGGGTCACAATACGATGAGCTCTCTCCTTTTTACACGCTTGAGTATCAAGTATTGAAGTATAAAAGAGTGACAAATAAAAAGTATTTGAAAACAAAAGACCAAGCTATAGGAGTCATTTTTCCTAGTTGGTCTAGTTGCCCTACGTCTAGAAGGTAGGCGAGACCACCACTTAGGATGACTCCTTTCATACTTCTTTTTAGCAGTTCTATATTAGAGTATTTGATTAATGACTAGCTCTGGATATTTTTAAGATTATTCTTGGCCTATCCCTTGTCGATCTTCATGCCTTAATTTTGTCAGGGGGTTAGGTGCATTAAGCTATGTTTGTGTTTTGAGGTGTATATTTATTTGTAGTAGCTTGATGCTCTTTATGATTTTTGTATATGTAGATAACTTCATGGATTAAATGGACTGAGTCACCCTATTCTGTGGGTCGCCAATGAGAGTGAGATTTTGAGGCCAGAGAAACTTAAAACACATGGCAAAATTTATCAATTCAAGGCAGAAATAGAAGCTCACTGGAAGTATGGGATGTGGATATGATCATTTTAAGCAGCTTTCAAATCACTTGGAACCAAATATCCTAGCAATTGTAGATTTGTATAAATTTTTCAAGCAGTGAAATCAACGATGATAAGTGCCAATAAATATATAACTCCAACATGGGATGGCATAAATTCTCAAACCTCAAGTTGGTCATTAGATGCGCAAATTGGGAGTGCCCGAGTGGGAGGGCCAAAGGTAGATTGAAAAAGGCAAGGAAAAAAGGGCATGACCCTTGAAGGAGCCCTTCTCCCCCCCAAAAAAAATTTCATGTGAGGGGGGGGGGGGAGAGGTTTATTTTCATGGCAAAAAAAAAGAGGTAGCATCTGCATGTAGTGATGCAATTTTGAGGGAGGGGCTAGAGAGCTGAAGAACAAGCCGCCTATCAACCAAATGCATCAGCCTTCCCCTGCAATTTTGAGGGGGGGGGGAATAGAGAGCTAAAGAACAAGCCTCCTATCAACCAAATTCATTAGCCTTCCCCTACAATTTTTCGCTTCCCATTGCTAGTCTTGACCTTGAAAATGATGGCTTGCACATGGAGATCCTGATTTCGTATTTCTCCTCCTATAGGCAATTCATGTGGAAATTCTTGAGAAAACAATGAGCAGGAGAGTGATGGTCATGACTATAGAATGATGATGATGCCAAGAAGTGATGTCTAGTGTTGTTTGGAGACTAATGGTAGGTCCAATCACTATCTATAAAATCAAAATTTTAGATCCAAAACACACAAAATAGTGGCAATTCTTTTTATCAACTGAAATTTGAAATTTTTAATCATTTTGTGATATAAATCATGTTCATATGTGGTGAAAATTTTTTAGAAGGTTGATTGTGATGTATTTAAGGATTGCAAACCATAAAATTCAGAATCCAAGTTGTAATTGTGTGTTATTAATTAATTAAAATTTGAGACGTGTATTTTATGTTTTTTTTTCGGGCAACCATATGATGTTCATATGGAATTATATTAAATGCAATGATGGAAAAGAGTCCAAATTTATTTTTTTTAATAATTTTTTAAATATAGCATTTTACATAAAGAAAATAAGGAAATTTACTAAAAATGAGATTTTAGGACAAGGAAAATAGAGAAAAAATAGTTTTTGTATGTGAAAATTTATGGAAAATTAGGGCTATATTTGTGCAAGTATAATGGAGAAAGGCATGAGTATTTTCCTAAGCTTACTCCCATTTGTATGTTTTAGTTTGTATTTATTGCTTTCATTATGAAAAAACATACATGGAAAAACCTCTTGACCTACCCAGCCACGATAAGTGTGAGGCTCCTGATGTTGTAGGTTTAGTACTTGGAGAAGTTACTATATGTATATCCTCTATATCGCTTGCATTCTCAAGGCCTATTTATAAATATCATTTTTTGTGATTTTTTTTGAAATAAAACATAACCCTTTTCTATTCAATGTGTAAATAACCCCTTTATATTATACCCTTTTGTATGTAAAAAATGTATAAAAATGATATTTTAAAATTACTTTATTTTTAACGCATGTAATGCACACATATATTCATGAGTAACTTACTTGAGGTTTAGTATGATCATTTCGTTGGGGATTGATTTGGTGAGGAATATACTATTTCTTGGGCCCACCACAATGATAAGCTAAGGGGTGCTCCCTTTCTTTGTGTTACAAGGTGTTAGCCACCTATATGTTTGGGTACTCCCTCTTCTAGGATTTGGGAAGGGCATCACATTGGACTACAATCTAGAGATGGTATCTACAAATGCATTATTTTGATAAATCAATTCATAGTGTCTATACGGTCCTAGCCGCGAGGCCTTGGGGTTGTTTGGGTGAGTATAGGAGGCTCGATGGCTAGAGCCCTAGAGCTAATGTTAGGCCCATTTTTGGTCTTGACAGATGTTGAAGTATTAAAGTCCTTGGTTGAGGAACCAACTTCTCAATATTAAATGTCAAATTATTTGTTTATCATTATTGTTACTCAATCATTGTTTTAGCCTCTTCAACAATGTTTATAAAAGTACTTGAATATACATAATATAGGTTTCTACATGGATTTGGAAAATGTGTTGTCCTCTGTTTGAGATGTTGTGATAACCAATTCAAATGTGGTGCTTGCCATCTCTCCTAGTAATATGAAAAATATATGTGCCTTGAAAAAGGGTACAAGGATGAGGTGCCAATGAGTCTTTCCTACTTGGTGTCATCAAAGGGATAATAACATTTTTGGCATTCTAGACCATCCTCTTTCAAATTACTGGATGGGCCCACAATCTTTCCAACCTAATAAAGTGCATGTGTAGATGGATTACTATTTTTTCTTTTTCTTTAATTATGCACCTCTCTCTATTGCAATGAATGATAATTTCAAATGATTGTTACTTGTGTTGTTTTTACTAGTAAGGAAACTTTTGTGTGATCTAAGAAGATGCGTATTTTACAACAAAAGAAAGAAGGGGAGAGGTGGGCCCATATTGCCACCCTCAAAATGGCATCATCAACATTTTGGGACCAATCAATGATAACCTCAACAAAATTTGAGATGTGTTTGTGTGGCCATGGAGTGCTTGAAAAAGGGAAATGAAAAATCAAATATGTCTCTTTATGGCATTGTTTGGCATATTAACCTTCATAATATCATTAATGAGTTATGGTTGGAACTAAAAGATTGAGCAGATGTTTCTTATGAGACAAGAAGATATGTAGATGCCTTAGTCAAGGAAATTTAACCTATTCTATAGCTCCACACTGACAAGACAAATAAAGTGCCTCCTCTCAAGGAATATTCTCAACCATTTGTATGCCTTTGAGAGCAAGTTTCTATCATGCAAAATGAAGTTGCGACTTTGAATATGTCTATTGCAAGGTTCAATGGTTTTCTGGTGCAAATGAGCAAATGTCCACTTTCTACTTCTTCAGAAGAAAAATAAACTTCCTTGCACTTGGATCTGTAAAGCTCTTTGGGCACTACTTGGATATTTGAGATTCTTGCTATGTGCAATTTGATTGGGACCCTCTATTCATCCATAATTTGTGATGCTAAGACTTTATTTTCCTTCAATAGTGTATACTTTTTATGCTTTGCTTTGATATTATGTCCACTCATTTGTGTTGTCTTTGGATAAAGTGGACATAAGTTGTTACAATAGTGTTGTTTTTGGTAATGCACTAATACTTGCCTTTTTGTTTTTCTATCTCATGTACTCATTTGTCTCTTAAGAAGTTGTAGTACATTATGTATTGGATTTTTCTTTTGTAGTTCATGATAGCTTGCTCTTTGATGTGTTATCTATTTATTTCACACCATTGTTCTTTTTTGTGTTGTAAATGTCTATTCCCATGTGCAAATATTATCCTACTTTTGTGGGATAGTTGCAATTGCAAGAGTAGCTCATGCCACTTTTGTTGAATTCCATCATGCAGGGAACCCTTGCTCAAGTTTTTGAGCGACTCCCAAGATTGCCATATTTATATCCTTTGGTGAATGCTTTTTCGGAGATCTAGTATGGGACTTGTGTACAATGTTACCATATTTTTGTTACAAAAAATAGACTACTCATTTTATGAGCATTTTGTAGGTTATAAGGCTAAGAATGCGATAGGAATCTATAATGTGGGATTGTGTAATAGATATTATAGAAAATATTATAATGCTGAGATGATTTTAGATTTATTATGATGTGTTACACATAAGCACTACATGTGAGGGTGAATCAATTGCACATGGGTTCGATAGTGTCCTCCTATGGAACATAGGTTCGTGCACCAACATGTAATTTTGGTTAGACTCATTTCCATGATTCTATGTTTTGTTGCTCTATTTAGCTATGTCTCTTGATGAATGTTGTATCTTATGTCTTCCTAACTACTAGAAAGTTTGTGAAGACTAAAGTCACCTCTTTGAAGGGCTCTAGATATTCGTATAAAAGATCTTCCATTTCTTTGATGCATGTTGCACTAGTGGCATCGATGATCTCAGATAAAATACACTTGTGCAAGAGAAGGCTTTTTTAAAAAAAATGTTGGTGCATTATGCATTTGTAGTGTTGCTTTCCAATTTCTTTGTGTCGCCCTAGTTTGCACATCACTTTCTTTTTTCATTCATAGAATTCAATTACATTTTCTTTTTTATACGTCATTATCATTCTCCTTATGTGAGCTACATAGATACTTTGTATGTACAAAAGTATAGACTGGCTACTCTTAAGTTCATGTTTTGATGCATGCTTTCATTTTAAGAATTTTTGCAAAATATTCTCCTCACATCTATAAAGAGCTGCACTCCAATAGTAGAGTGAATAGTTGTTTGTGCATGATTTGCACTATTGGTAGTAGGCACTATATGCTATCCTTTTGTGAGAAAAGGGAAGTGGATATGCAAACTTGTCCTCTTCCCTTTGCTCACAAAATAAAAAAGTAAATGAGGCAATGTCTCATGAGCTTTGCAAATTCATACTACTATGCATGCGTGGTTAGCAGTTCTGGCTGGCAACATCAGGTAGAGTAGCTAGTGTGTGGGATAATCAAATGATAATATTTATGATAGGTGAGCATCTTCACCATCATATAAGTGATCTCATTATCATAGTATTTTTATTAAATATGAAAGAAAAAACACATTGTTCCACTCCTTTAAATTCATTGTTATAAATCATTTTTACTCATACATAAAAACTTTAAAAAGCACATGTAATCTTCACTCCTATATGTCTATTGAGATGGCTTGCATGCCAGGTTTTGTCATTAAATAGTCTAGATTATACAATGAATTCCCTAACATTTGACACATCGAGAAGGCTCCCTACGGTCGCATTGTGCTATTGCTCTGCCCCCGCCATTGTACGAGCTCCCCCCTACCTACTCCCCCAAGGCATGTTGTTCCTCCACCTATTGCCCCGCCTACTCCCCCCCGTGGAGTGTTGCTCCATAGTGTTGCCCCCCCGGCCCGCATTGCCCCCACGTCATCCACCCATGCCTATTGTTTCCCCCCGCCAGCTCTCCCGAGCTTGACCGGCTGTGGATATATATCAGCAAGGGCCCCACGCTCTTTCACGGGTTTACCCGGTCGTTGGGTGAGTGTGGGGCCCACAAATTAAAAGCCCCCTAAAAGGTGCATTGGTCTCACTCGGAGGATCATCCCGAGGATTGAACCCTGTACCCGCAATCCCACACCCTGAAGCCTTACACCATGCACCCGCGAATCACATTGGTGAGAGATTTGTATCCCCTTTTGACTTGACTTTGAAAAAACAAAAAGGTCGAGAGACCGGCCAACAACCGGGAGTTTACTGGCACGTCCCCATAAAAGCGGGACCCATGCTGAAATTTATCTTCGGCCAACCTGACCCCCCCTTGCCCTGGTCTCTTGCATGCTAGCCTACACCAGCTCTCCCCCCACCCTTCCTCCCTGCCTCCTGTGCCTTGATCCTCCACCTCCTCTACCCTGATCTCCTGCCTCTTCCACCAAGCGGGGCCCCCAGTCTCGTCCAGCAAACCCACCACCCGCGCTGTGCCCATTGTGAGCTGGCCTTCAGTGGTGTCCAGCACCTCCCTACCAATAGAAAACAATATTTTCCCCCTCCTTGCCATCAGCCCCCCCTCCTCTCCTCCAATTGCTCCCTCCCTCCACAACAACTTCTCCCCCCCCCCCCCCCCCCCCCGGCAGCACAACAGCGTGATTGGTAGGTTCTCAACACGGATGCGCAATGGAAACCTTGAGTGCCCCCTAGTGAAACACCTTGCACATCATCCTCTCTAAGGAACAACTCTTACCCATCCTTGCCACATAGCTTGAGCTAAAAGAAATAGCGATATTTGGTTACGTAATAGGACACTCCCCATCTAGGTCCCAACTTTGGGATTGGCTTCACTCCACGCTGCGCTTTGGCACAACACAGATCATGGAGACAGTTCTCATGGGTCAAGGGATCTTCATGGTTTGACTCACCTCTGTAGATGTAGCACGTAAGCTAGCGGATAACTCACCCTATGCTTCCATGAAGGTGGTCATTTACATGCTTTCCTGGTACATTGACTTCACAATGGAGGCATTCATGCTCCATAACAGGTTTCTTAGATATCCGATCACCTTACTCTTCCCTGGACTGGTAGTAGAGTATCACTGGTTAGTGGAGGACTTTGGACATGGCTCTTTGGCATAGTTCTTCTTGCCTCCTTCGTGGATGCAATGACAACCGCAAGTGTCCCAAAGGTATAGGTGGAAATGAAAGATACAAAGAATATACCAAAATTTCTGGAGATTGAGATAGTCGGACACTCTTTCAGGCAGTAGCACGTTATTGTGACTTCATAGCTAGGGCAATGCTTGCATTGTGATGACTTTAGGCATTAGGCAATCTTACCCATGAAAGACGATTTTTTGTTCATAGAATCATAGAGAATTATAAAGCTTGTACTAAGTCTTTCCTATTAAATTGTACTGAAATTTTGTAACTCATGATATAATGAAATCATTTTGGTCCACAAACAACAATTTGTTATTCATAGAATTATTGCAAAGCCTATACTAAGATTTTTTTTAATAGTACTTATCAATGTGTATAGTTCCATGTTTCTCGCAACAATATTTGTGAGCAAAAGAAAGATTCAAAATTATTTATACATGCATATTTATGGTCCAAAACTCGTAACACTAGGAGGCAAACAACTCATACATGATATAGAGCTCTCAGCTCTTTTTTCAATTACAGCACCGTTTACCTTGAACTTATATCCAGGAGTAACATTGTCTAGAAACTCCAAGGTGTCTCTTACATCCTTAAGACTCCACTTTGAAGTAATGTTCATCTCTTTTACTTCTTGTGCGGTAACTTGCAGTGTAAATTTCAATGTCTTACAATCAATATCTCAATCTAGAGGAACCCAAGCACCCAATCTAAGTTTGTATCTTCTATAATCAAAACCTACGATAAGAGATTGTCGAGATATATTGTAGGATAAATCCAATGATTGAGGGCACACATTGCACCTTATAAAGTCACCTTTGTGGTCAGACTCCTTGACTTTTCAACATAGACCTAAATTTTTTTCCAAATCTTGCTCTGAAAAATTTTTGTTTAGCCATGAAACCTTCGTCCATTGTAAACATGTTGTTTTAAAGCAAGCTACAAAAACATGCAATGGTAAAAACCACGATAAGCATACTCTTTTGGAGATCCTTCCAGGAGTCATAGCCTTTTGAATATCTTGACCAATTTTGAGTTTAAAACTCTCCATTGTTTCTTCATCAGGCATCTCCCAATCCAAAGATGAGAGGCTTGGTAATTGCAAATCTTCAAGGTATCCATATACACCTACTCTTGAAGGAACCACATATTGTGCATAATACCCAAAAATTCCACTTTCATGAAAAAAACTTGTGGTCTGATTAGCATATATAATCCTTGCAAATTCTTTATGAATGGCATGGAATGTTGCATTGAGGCTCTCCACTCGCTGCCACTCGAAACTTATTGATGGAAAGATATCTACAACCAATAATCCATTATTTAGCATATCCTTCAAACAAAACCATATACTCACGTGTATTTTACAACTCAAACTTAAAGTGTACTTGTTGGAAAAAACATTGTGGTGGAGCCAAGTGAATATCTCTAGTCATGTAAACATGTTGCACCAAAGCAAACCAGCCTTGAGGCGTGGTTTTGAAGGCAAATATACGTCCCTTTCAATGATATTTGATATCCCCTTGTTTTGTTTTTTTCACTCTGTGAGAACCCTTGCAATATGGTAGCATTGTAACCCAATCATTTATAGTAAATATTTTGGGCTCCCATTGTCCATTTGCACTCTTGCTATACATGGTGTAAGAGTTTATAGAATGAGAAGGATGTCTTGTGGATGCAATGTAATTAAAGACAACAAGTATGCAGACAATGTGCAGAGAAAGAAACCTAAAGAGAGAGGTCGAGACAGATTTAAAAAACAACAAGCGCCAAGAACTTTGAAAATTATTCCAAGAAGGACATCTTGTGGATGCCATGTAAAAGACAATGAGTATGCAGACAATGTGCAGAGAAAGAAACCTAAAGAGAGAGGACAAGGAGACAAATTCAAAATACTATGAGCACCAAGAACTTTGAAAATCTCCCGATAAGGACTTCTTGTGGATGCCATGTAAAAGAGAATGAGTATGCAGACAATGTGCAGAGAAAGAAACCTGAAATGAGAGGTCAAGGAGATAGATTAAAAATACTACGAGCGCCAAGAAATTTGAAAATTCTCCCGATTCTCAAAATGGTCTTGATTAACTTAACTTTGTTATGTCTTTGTCAGAGGTTTTGTAAGCTTTTATTAGTTGATAGGGGCTATTGGGACTACCAAAACTTATCAGGGTTTGAAGATTTTGGCTAAATAGGAGGGGAGAACCACAAAATGAACTCTACTATCTCAAAAGCAGAGGAGACAAAAATACCATATTTTTGTCCAGGTGGCAATATCTCTTTGGCCCTTTCCTTAATCCACGGATTAACAAAAGTGCCATTTTAAATATTTTTCGGCCCTAATGTTTGATTGTTTTGTTGAATTATAGTGTCATTTAGCTATACCACTTCTCCTATGAGCTGTTGTATGTGAAGCTAATGTGCAGTGATCACATCATGACATTTTTTAATGGTTTGACAAGTTGTAAATACGTTGGGCTGATCATTGAGCCGCCTAGTGTAACCGAGAAACCCATTTTCACCCTCACGCACATACTTCATCAAATTTGTGATTCTTGAGAAAGCTAGAGATCTATTGTTTAAGGGGTCAATTGGGTAGATTCCCCCATCAACCCATAAGTCCACATGTTTAATCCTATTTTCCTATAACTCTGCAAAACTTAAAGGTTGATACTAGTACACTAGGTTCTTTTGAATAATGGGGCGTATTCAATCTCTATCTCAATATGCAGCTCCTTCTTTCATGTATTCATTTTACTATTAATAGAAACGGGGAGCCTACTTGGTTGTCACAGGAGGTAGAGTGGAGATGCACAAAGAGGCACACAAAGGTACCAAGGGAAAGGAGAGTGTAAGTAATTCACTTTCTTAATGAAGGTTGCATAAACATAGAGAAGAGGTCACAATCGAGCCATGAGAGAGTATAGATATGGGGGAAAATAGCTTAGAGGATAGGGGTGTCTAAGATTTTTCGTATTTTAGACATTTCTATTTTACCTCCGAAAATATTTACAAAAGACACAAAATTTGACTAGTTGGTTTGTTTTTTGACCAAAAGCTTGAATATAAAAAATCCCCAAAATATCTTAAAATGAACTTTTGAAATTTCATTTTTCTTGTTCTCGATTAAAAAAACAATTACCTTGTGTCTAGTAATCATTTTGCATTGAAAATGAAGCACCACACTCCCGTAACCAACTCCTTTTTTAATATAAAATTTGGTTGAAAAATATTTCTTGAATGAGGAGAGAGAAGGAATCTAAGTATATCTTTATAGATAATATAAGAAAGGCAAAATGAGATTGCAAAAGTGGAGAGAGAACATGATTATTTTACTATTCTTCTCTCCTCTTTTCCTTGTTTTAAGGAGGAGAGAGGGGGCTAAAAGGCCCATTTGTGAGTTCATTTTTTTCATAATGTGATAACAAAATGATATCAAAGTATATCCTAAAATATTTTAAGCAAGGCAATTCGAAGTAAGTTATTGCATCAAACTTCTTTGTCATCGAAGGGATAGTCACATTATACCCGATCGAATGAGTTTATTAAAGAACTTAATAGATTCATAATCCTAAACTCTTATTACATATATTGGTATACAAGGTGGAGAGCACAACCTTGCTTTTTATATATCAAAGGGCATCTTATAGAGTTGAAAAGATATAATCATATTGATGTGCATACCATATTAATATGCAAAAAACATAGGTAAGTTAAAAATCACTTTGTATCATGTTTTTATAATGAGGAGGTATATATATGTATTATATGTACAAATTCTTACACAAAGAGGTTCAAGTTTTTTGTCTCATGTCTTTGAAAGAAAAAAAAAAGGTAAACTAGGTCCCACTATGCCCACTAGCTATCCATAAAATTATAATTGACCCTTTCTATTGCGAAGGTTGAAAAAATAGAGTGATGGAAAAACTTAAAATTATCAAACTCAAAAGAATAGATTTTTAAACTATTCTTTACTAAATTTACCTCAATGCCATTGGGAAAACTTAAAATTCTCAAAGTCTGTTCTTCAACTTGAATACATGCCATGCTCGATGTTTCCATAGTCAAGCATGGGCACAAAATCTAATTACTAAGTGGAAAAAAGAGATTACAATCTTAGCTAGAACATGGGTACAAAATCTAATTAATAAGAGTAGAATCTCTTCAACTTGAACACTTGATAAGGTGGATGTCTACATGCCCAAGCTAAGGTCTCAAATTTTTGTTGAATAATCATAATCCAAGGGGAACACAATAGCCAAAACCATTGACATTAAGGTCCCATAAGCTCATTGTAACTTATTATTAACCATAAAACTCAATCCTTTATCTTGTCAAGATTCTAGAAAATAAAGTTTGAGCTAAAATTTACAGTACAAAAACAATGAATGATCCTAAAATTTTCTACCTTCAACTTTATCCAATCTGCTTGGTCGCATGGCCAAGCCCTCCTCATATATTGAGAATGATAAATAGCAAAAAGATTTCCATAGTGACTCAAAAGCTAGGCTAAGTGACAAAAAAGGGTTACAAATAGCCAAGTGATGGAAAGGGGTTAAATAAATCTAAAAATAATCGGACAATGCTTGGATTGAGACTTTTCCCATTTTACCTAAAACACTCTTCACTACAAAAAGGAAGGATCCACATGCCCACCTCTTGGTAATGACCTAGCTCCATATGAATACTCAAAATGAGGAAAATTTTACACCATTAAGAAGCAACGAGCAACCACTAGAGGCATCAACTAGCCCACTTAGGAGTCCCAAGTTTCCTAAGAATGCTTTGCCTAAATAGAAATGCGAAATCATGCAGCTATTCAACCTAAGCCAATAAATCCATAAAAACTAGTCAATCACATTGCCACATCTGACCAAGCTAATAACTTGACCAAGTAGTCTTCCTTGATCAATAAAAGTAGCCAATCCTTTGACACAACTACTACCACTTTCCAACAGGTATCTCAAAAGTCATAGCCTTTCACTATGATAGAACCCACATCTATGAAGGTCAGCCCATTCATAGAGTCATATTTTATAAAACATATTTGTCACCTCTCCAAAACCCCCTACATACCTCAAGCCTAAGCTCATAAAGAAAAGTCTTGAGGAGATGGTTGATGAGGTAGCACAACAAACCAATGAGCTAGCAATGAAATGTTTAGTCTAGCTTGATGTAAAGCTCACATTGCTCATGCATGTGTATATTTACAGCAACATTGGGAAACCAACAAACGATCACAAGTAGCTCTTAGAAAATCCATTAATGTGGGATGAGCAGCATCAGATTTTCTCTTGCTACATGTTGTCAAAGTAGTACATGCTTGATGGCCCAAAGACGTGGAGTCTCATGAAGCAAGCATGACAAGTAGAGAGTTGGTACATGTGAAAAATAAGATGGGAAAGCACAAAAAACATTGGAGTAGATGCCCTATCAAATTCTGCAAAAGCAACTCAATACACATTAGACATACTCTAGGCAATTGGCCTAATTCAACTCCTCTCTCAGCATTTCGCTCTTAGGAGATCTCTGAATCTAGTAAAAACACATATCAAAGTAGTTCGCAAAGAACTTGGCAATGGAATAGTTTTCGAGCATAATCCTTGACTTCTCTCACTTAGAACTTTTAGATACAATATTTCTTAGAAATAATATCAAGAAATCAATATCTTGCTTAGCAATGTCCAAGAAAAAAAGGCTAACATGGATAGGATGTCAACTTTCTCTCCCTCTCTCTAATACACGTGATTGATGGTTAACCTTTTGAAGGAGATCACATGCATAAGGGATCCACTCTTCGTCTGAAGTTCCATACATGGATTCATAAGGGGACTCATGCAGGATACCAAGAAAATCCATGAAGTAAGAAGTCAGGAAGGCTAGAAAAAAGGGGACTTCACAGAGGATATTCACAACAACATCATAAGAGACTCATAGCCTAAGGTATGGTGACTCAATTATCATAAGGAATAGTGCTTCTATCTTTGATGGCACTTCAAAGCAATGACCTAGAACTCAAATATTTCTTAGCCTATTTATGGTATCTATAACGATGAAGTTCTCATCACCTATTGCATTATTTTTCATACAGATTCCATAATAGCCTTTTCACCTATTTGACTCAGTTGTTCTCATCACAAACACTGGAATAATCTCCTTCCCAAAATATCTTTTCATGTAGTTTTTATCTTTCCCCTTCAACCTTTCATGTTGGAGTCACCAAATCTGAAGCGTATGATCATATATTTCTAGCTGATGATTATATGGCAATGGCAACCGGGCATGTCAGCCACTTTGATGGCTATGGTCATGGTCTCAGTGCTGGTATCCTTCACATTCTCCTGAATCACCCGCAGTATGCTTGTTAAAGCTTCAGATGTGATCAAGCAATGGTCACAAGGACTTTGGTAATACAACCTTCCGATTGCCTTAAATTGCAATCAACCATTTGTAGAATTCTGGAGGTGTCTTTTTGGATTACTAGACCCAGCCTCTTCATCAATTCAGAACTCATGATGTTAATAGATGACCTTGTATCTACGATAGCATGATCCACTAGTATTCCATCAACGTAGGTTGGAACCCTTGGGCAATGATTTTCAACATGCTCCCACCAATGATCTCCTACTCCCGCTATGCCCAAAGGTTCCACGATATACCCAGTACATGCAGGATCTTTTTAAATTCCTTGCACACTCCTAGAGACAACTTAATCAACTGTAAGAGATTCACATCTAGTTTAACTTCACAAAGAGAGCTTGCTAAATTGAATTCGTGATAATTTTCTAGAGTTCTCTTCTCTCGCTAGACCATTCTCTCTTTGGTCGTTGAACTGGCTTCGGTGGGTGGGGGGGAAGTTGGGGGTCATGGGGGGGGGGGGGGGGTCATGGTGGGTGGGGGGGAAGTGGGCAGCTCCTCTAAAGTAGCCTTACCTCTTTGAAGTATTTTTTTCGGTCCATCCCCTTGCTAAAGATTGTTCCCTTGTGCATGATGGTTAACAGGGCCTGGCTATATACTATCCTATTCGAGAGAACTAATCTTACTCCAGTAGGTGGTAGCCAAATGGTTGGACTTCCCACAAATATTACCTTTGATATTTGGACAATTTCGAGGGTAGTGCTGGCCACCACACCATTTAAAACTAAATCTTGAGGGTACACCCTCTTTAGGGTGTCAACTTTCTATCAGATTCTGTTGTTTTTCAAGGAAATTTACATCAATAGCTATTTGTGGATATTGTTCAAAAATCATGTCACTGTAGTGCTTCATCATATCCTTAACTTCACCAAGGACATTAGAGGCACTTGACTCATAGTCATGATCTTCTATTGGTCATTTCATTGGTGTAACAATTTGATTGGGTATTTGTTGCTGACTCACAGGAACAACATTAGGGTTTAATGCTTGGCCTCCAACATTTGGTGGATCCATTTGACTATCCATAGGCATAGTCAAACTGGGAGGAGATGGCATTAAAGGAAAATTTTGGACCATGCTTCCTCTCACATTCGATTAGTCATAGCTATCCCTTGACTTCCATTGCTATTGGTCAATGCCAAATTATTTCCTGAAACTAGACCCATATTAAGATTGGTTCGAGAGGCATAGGCTATTTGTAGTCGCGATTGTATTTCTTGTGCTCGTCTAATGGCAGTGTCTACATCCGGCAAAGTGATACTACTCGACTACACTTGAATGTTGAAATCCAGACCATGCAGAAAATATTGCAGTTGGGCTGCTATTGAAATAGGGATAGAGGCTTGCAATTTGCAAAATATATCTTTTAACTTCTTGGCATATGCTCGGATATCTTCATGTGGCTCTTGACGTGTCACATTTATTACATGTAGCCAATATTGACTACCCCTTTCAAGGGCCAACTCTCTTTGAAAGGCTTTGAAAAATAAATCAATAGTGGTTATGGTTTCGCCCTCTAGGCCGTGATACCATATGGTAGCCCTTCCTTTGAGAATCATGTTAAAGAACATCATTAAATGTCCTTCATCTTGGATACGACAGTTGAACATCAAATTTTGAAACTCCCTAATGTGGAGCTCCAGATCCTCCTCCACTAACCCATTGAAAATGGGTAGGGGGAAACCTAAGACTGGAAAATCCACCGTTCTAGTAGGTATAGCAAAAGGTTGTGCCACCATGGTAACAACTAGATTCACTACATGGGTTCGAACAACGAGGAATATAGCTCCACTCAAAGTGGAGGGACTAATTGGGGAGGGGGGGGGGGGGGGTACTAGAGCTTCCTCCCCCTAATGAACTATGCACTGAGGTAGGGTTATTAAGACCCCACCCTTGGAAAGATATTGGGCCACTCCTTGCAGAGAGTATCTTCTGTTTATCTTGGCTTGCCGATGTCATGATGCTACGCATCCATCACTGCAAATCTAAGGGTGAAGTTTTTCGCCAAGAATTTGAACACATTAGTCAGTGTTGTTAGGAATTTATTTTCCATTGTGTGTGTCTCTTTGTTTGCATTTGCATGATGCACTAGCACTTGTAGTTAGGATAGGCACAATTTCTTCAATGCATTCATAAATTTTTCTGTGGAAGCATCGCTTGATTGATTCCATAGCATGGATATTAAATTGTCAACTACA
Source organism: Lygodium microphyllum (assembly GCF_053477565.2). Taxonomy (NCBI): domain Eukaryota; kingdom Viridiplantae; phylum Streptophyta; class Polypodiopsida; order Schizaeales; family Lygodiaceae; genus Lygodium; species Lygodium microphyllum. The sequence continues at coordinate 45,480,563 of NC_141163.1, read as the reverse complement.
TGAATGATTGGGCATGAAATTATCTTCCAAAGCATATTCTTGATAGGGTACAATGCATGGAAAAATAGGTTCATATGAAGGTTTTCGTTTTGAGGACTCAAGGACCAGAGGAAAAGATTATAATGTTGATCCTTTGCTTTGGACTTTCCTCATGTGACTTGCTCTTCAGATGTTGCCGATGCAAATTATGTCTCCATAAGCAAAATTGGCTCAATATTTAGCAGTCCACGAAAGCTAAAAGTTATCCGCTCATATCATATGGATATTTAAGTGGGGTATTACTACATTCGACACTTGCATTCTTTGTGAAGATGGTAGAGACTTGCTATGATGATAAAATAAGCTCAACAAAAAGTATGTTGTTGCACGATAAACAATTTTGCGCATTGTTAAAAGATACATTCAATATTGACAAAGTTTATCGAGACTACACATACCTTGGACAATGGCCTCACTTGATATATTTTGAGATGTAATGCTCCTTGAATGTGATAATGAAACATTTGTGGAAATTCAAAACACAAGAGCGTGTCAGGTTTTGGGCTATGGATTGCATTATATTTTGCTACAGGCAATGAATTAGGCTAAATTTGATATGTATGCTATCTTTAAGTCCTTGCCTTCCTTTAAGGGAGAGAAGGTCTTCAATACTACAATTCTTTCTAAGGATGACCAGGAAACTACTTTGCATGATATCTGGGATGTACCCAATGAAGTTTTTATGTATATTCTTAGTAGACTGTCACCTAAAGACATGCGAAGTGTGGGAGCTACATGCAGGCATATGCAAGAGCTTGCTCTTTATTTTATACCTTTCATGAACTTGAAGTTGTTTCCACAATAGCAGGCGGCGATTTGTTGGATGCTGCAGTAGGAATTAAGCACCTCCTTGCATTATTGACTTCAGAGGTGGTTTTAGATATGTGCAACTACAAATGGATGAAACTGCATCATCTATTCCTTTAGAATCTACAGATGTAGAGGAATTAAGAAGGGTGATCTCTAAATTTTCTCAAGAAGCCTTGCAAACTTTGAGTTTTGCATATAAAGATTTAGATAGTGCACCTGACAGCTCAAAGAAACTCTTGGAGGGTGGTCTGACTTTTGTTGCCATTCTTGGAATTAAAGATCCGATCCATCCAGGAGTCAAGGAAGCAGTCAAGTTGTGCTTTAAAGCTGGGATCAAGGTACGAATGGTGACAAGTGATAATATGGAAACTGCAATGGCGATTGCTCGTGAATACAACATTCTCACAAAAGAAGAAATAACCATTGTGGGTCCAGACTTTCACCGTTCGAACCATGAATAGAAGATGGAGAATATTGCAAAGATATAGGTGATTGCAAGGTCGTCTCCACAAGACAAGTTTATCCTTGTAGAGCACTTGAAAGAACAACACAAAGTGGTTTCTGTCACTAGTGATGGAACGAATGATGCACCAGCCCTACACGAAGCAGATATTGGGCTTGCAATGGGCATTTCTGGGACTACGGCTCACTTATTTTTGTGAATGCTATTCAATAGCAATGCCGTAATCACCGATGACAATCAAAGTCAAAAATAAAGAATGATTTTTGGCGCCTCAAACGGAAGAATGATATTATCAACAACGGCTTCAACGTCATAATTGATGATTAAGAACAATGCCTTTTAGCTTTTTCAAAGTAGCAGATGGCTATAAAGACTAAGGAGAAAATCAAGAAGGCAAGCAGACGGGTGACGAAGGAGAAGACAAGGGAAGCGTGACAATGAAGGAGAAGGCAGACGGGTGACGAAGGAGAAGACAAGGGAAGTGTGACAACGAAGGAGAAGACGTCGAGATGGTGACGAAGGGGAAGACGAGGGAAGCGATGACTTGATGCATCTCAAAAATCATTGAAAGAAATCACAATGACTCGGAGGAGTAGAAGAACAAGAAGACGATAGTCCCAAGGTGGGGGAGGATTGGCGAGCTCTGCACACGACTTCCATTCCATATTGGAGGACGTCCTGGCGATTGATGCATCACCTTCCCCGATAGTACCTCCAGCATGTTTTCCCTGACAAGTCTCAATCAACACTTGGTATAAGGCTGACCCTTCTCTACCGCCATGCCAACTCTATTCGGATGCACAAACCGAATCTCCACGTGATTAGAAGTATGGCTTGCTCATGAAACTATCCTGATTAGCATTTTCTGATTGATACCTCTCTACTTCCCACGTGGTGGCACAAAGATATTCTTGCAATTCGGGTAGCAAGCCTTCTCTGCCACCATGTCAACACTATTCGGGAGCACTTATCGAATCTCCACGTGTTTATAAAGCTTACCTGCACAGTTGCTTGGCATCATAATATAGAGCCGCCTTTGGCTTTATGTTCTCCGTCACAAGGCCATGGAAGGTGCATCTCATGCATTGACTCCGTATGCAACAAATACTATGCTAGACAAGGAAGTAACAGATATTACGACGCCAAAGGTGCCACCCCACTGCCGTACTCTATTACAATTGCAATGAAGCTTTGGACAAGTTAGACGTCTCAAGTCTCTATTATGAATTAAATGAACTGGATTCTAGAGCTTTATGAGCTTATTGCACTGTCACCTTTGGATGAATGATATGTATTGGATTAAATTTGAAGATTGAAAGCTTCTGTTTGAGGACAATACGATGTCCCTTTAATTAGATATGAGTTTTAAATTTGGATCTATCATAAATATCTTAAGTCATATTAGCAAGGAAAAGGCCTTCCTCAACCTTTGGGAACTTAATTCTTGGAAGTACCATATTTACATTGTCAAAAATACTTTTTAATCACTTTTTCTTCATACATATTCATGCATAACTATGACAATTACCCTCTCTTGTAAGCAAGGAGCCTTGAGCCTTGAATATCTTTGAGAAAGATTCATGAAATTTATTCTTGAATGCATCAAATCAAGAATTTGGTGAATTGGATATTGTGAAGATGAAAATTCATGTTTCCATTTTCACCTTATCATGTCCTCACCTGTATTCGATCAAATGTGAATTCTAGCTATTCAAATAACACTCACAAGACTACCCCACATGGCCTCGTGGCGGCCAGGAGCATCTAAGGGACACACTCTACCCTAAATACTAATATAGATATTGCATTTGTAGTAGAACGTAGTCCAATGATTGGTCTTCCTTACTCCTTAGAGGGAGATCCCATACATCTTGGTATAATATACCATGTAACACAAACATAGGAGGCCCCTCGATGTCTTACACTGAGAGGATTGGCCCCTCGATGCACTGCTCTAACATAAAGAACATACAAACAATCTCCACTCTTATATATTTTGAAAAATCTAGGAGATTTGATCTTTCCTTACCAAGCTTGCCCCAAGAAACCATTCATCGACTACCCTAAAGCTCTGGTTTTCTTACACACTCCACGTAGGTCAACGTTTGGAAAGCAATTGCAATGTGTCTGGATTGGATACCATATTATGCTCAATGAAAATGTGGACGACCATTCTGCTCAAGCATTTTATCATTAGAAACCAGCTAGATGAAGTGCGAAAACAAACCTTCAATAATTTTCCAACTAATCGTACGTGCAGCGTTGATAGAGACTAGCACCCAATTTCTTCGTGCTACTAGTCTCCTTAATTCAAACGATAATCCATCCTATATGTTATGCATAGATAAATAAATTGGAATTTGAATCATTTTCAACAATTAACCACTCTCCCAAACCCTCTTCCCTCCTACCGTTTAGGTTTTGCATTCGTTGGATAGGTGTAGGGTTCATTTTTATGCAAATCATGTAAAAATCGATAAAAACACACTATAACATGGAAATAAGCCTTAATTGAGGCTTGATCCTCATGCTCCATCCTTGTTATATGCTCGTGGACATAAAATGTATTTTTTCCTAAATTTCCTTACTCATCAAGGACACTCACATCATTTCCATATCCATTTTTATCCCATATGACCCCAAAATACTCAACAAAACCCCCAAATTTCATTATTTTTATAAAAATCGTGACTTACAGGTTTTGTGTGTTTTGCAACAAATTATTATATCATTATATTTGTTTATTTTCTTTCATATTTCAGAGAGAATGCAATATGGGAAATCAAGAACAATCAAAATCAAGCACCTCTTCAATAATTTTCCATGAAACGAAAGAACCGCTCACTTACACATAAAAACCACGATTCCGAGGCTCGTATCTCATAGATAGGAGGTCACTTATGCTTCTTTCTTGACGCTGATGCACTCTCTCAGCCAAATATATGTCCTCCATCACTCCAATATCATCATTTGCTTCAGGATTCGTCATCACAACCCTTCCCCTTCTCTCATGAATTAATGCATATGAACAACTGTTAAGAGGAGAGAGGAGAGAGGAGAGAGAAATACTAGAAAATAAAAATTTTAAATCCTCCACCAAAATCAGTTTGATTACAGTCATCTCCTTCCTCCCTCTGCCGCCCTGATCAAGAATCTCTCTCCAAACGGATGAGGGATCAAGCAGTACTGATGAGATTTGGAAGGGGCGCCCCCTTTCATAAGTTTTTTCATTAGTTTTTGAGGCTTTGATTAAGCCTAAGGTTAAAACTTTAAAATATCCTGTTCATTTTTTTGTATTCACACCGTCCCACAAGTGGATATTTTGATTTCCAAAAGCGCAAACGGACTCGGATTTGAGATACGTTTGGACAGATGGCTTCGTAGCATCAAAATCTGTAAACATGGCATTCCTCACACACTTTCTGGTTCCAAGATCCAGTAGATGTGTTATAACACCAAACCTTGCGAGGATTAAATGGGCGTCAAATGACCTCCGATCAACGAATCGAGACTTGTGTTAGATTCCTAACGTCGAAATGCATCTAGGAAGTCTCTAGCTCACCCTTCAATCACGGTTTGATTTTTCATGAAAATTTGGTCTTGGGTGCTTCTCGGGCACTTTTTGCTCCAAAGACAGTCGCAAATGCTTCAAGCACGGCTCAAAATTGGCTCCTAAAATCTAGCTCTCAGTGTATCTTGAGAAGTCATCAATAAAAGTCATGAAATAGTGATATATAGATTTTGATGGAGGAAAAGGCCCATAAATATTAGTGTGAATAAGATCAAGCAAATCTCTAGAATGAGTTGTGGTGAGAATGAAAAAGATTTTGCAAAAATATTGTCCAAGTGCATAATATTCACAAACACCTATATGAGGATGAGCTTTGAATTCCATACTTTGAACAAGGTCATGCTGATAAAGATCGACGAGCTTAGAAAAATTAGAGTAAACAAAGCGATGATGCCATATTTTGTTGTTAAGATCACCAGGAGCTGTAACAACATTTGCAACATCTTCATTTAAAGAAAACTCAAAAAGATTACATTTCGAGGAGCAACAACTATGGTTTGGCCATCTTTCTCAATGTGACACTTGGTATGGTCAAAACTGACAAAGCGACTAAGATCCACAAGTCTTGCAACTGAAAGAAGATTCCTTTGTAGATCTGGGACATGTAAAACTCCACACAAAATTCTTGTTGAAGAAAGAGTATCGAGATATAAATCACTTATTCCTTTGACTTGACAAGTTGTGTCATCACCAAGATAAACCAAAATTTTTACAAGAAAATAATGATTTTATGATGTAACCATTGGGATTGTTATATCATGTTTCTCGTAGCACCAGAATCAACAATAAAAAGAGATCCATCATAAACATGAAGTATCCTTTCCAAAGAGATAGAATAACTCACACAATTTGCTTCTTTAGTAGTGTTGTCATGTGTAGTAGCATATGCTCTATTACAATCTAAATCAAAATGCCTCTTGCAACATAGACAAGTTGATGACCACTCTTTTTGTAGTAGTCACAAGGAGAATGATCTTTGGATAAATGTGATTGTTGGTTTGTAATACCATGTTCTTCATCATATTAATTTGTCCAACAATAATCTTCAGTATGACCATTTCTATTGCAATAAGAATAATGTCTATTAGGAAACTTGAGACAAGACAAGTTACCACTACGACGACTCCTACATGTATAGCATGGAAAGGGACACCTTTGAGCAAGTAAAGCTTGGTTGATTTATTCATGCTATGTGTCCTCTTGTGAGATCTTATCCACTCATTATAAACGGTTTACCATTCTTCAAAGATAAGTCCAAGGGTATTATCATGACCTTGATCAAATGGTTGAGGTGGACATTCATAATTACCAAGAATAATATCATGCAAGTCATCATCTTACCGACTATTCAAAAACTGAGGATTCATCCATCAACCTTCAACAAAGGCAAGTTAGATTGTACAAACTACACCTTGTGGAAGTTCAAAATTACAACTATCCTTAATTCTTATGAGCTTTTAAAGACTGTGCTAGGAACTAACGCAGAACCATAGCCTAGCCCTGACCCATCAAATTCTAGTGTAATGATTCCTCTACCTCGGCACAAGAAGAATATACCACTGACTCATGGGTGTTGGATAGCGGGGCCTCCTGTCACATGACCAACAAGAAAGGTCTATACAGTTCTATGTAGCCTCTACAAGAATCCATCACTGTGACAATTGGAAATGATGTAAAATGTCCTACTGCTAGCATAGGTACTATTTCTTTTGTTGCTGCAAATGGTGAAGTCAAAAAGCTTTCAAATGTGTTGTATGTTTCCAAAATTAGGAGAAATCTATTATCAGTTTGCTACCATAACTGATCTTAGTCATGAAGTGAGGTTCAAGAAAATAGGTGTAGAAATACTTGACAGTGCTAGCAAAGTTGTTGGCAAAGGAGAAAGAAGGAACAACCTATATGAGCTAAGTGCTCTTACAACCACTACTAGAGTAGACACAAGTAAGCTTTGGCATGAAAGGTTTGGACACATCGGATTTGCAATGTTGAAGGAGATGCACAAGCAAGGTATGGTTGCTCACCTACCTGCAGTGAGACTGAATTGAAGGAACCATGTGAGGCTTGTATGATGGGCAAGCAACAGAGAAAGGCAATTCCATAGGAAAGCAAGAATAGAGCACATGCTTCTCTAGAGTTGGTGCATGCTGACATGTGTGGTAAGATGCCTACATAGGTCTTGGGGGGATCTTCTTATTTTATGTTGATTATTGATAACTACAGTAGGAAGATCTAGATGTACTTCCTTCGTGATAAGGCTCAAGCTTTTGGTAGGTTTAAAGAATGGCTAAAACTTGTTGAGAATGAAACAAGGAAAAGTGTGAAGAAATTTAGAATAGATGGTGGAGGTGAGTTCAACTCAAAGGAGTTTGAAGAATTTTGCAAGAGCAAAAGGATCAAGTGTCTATTGAAAACGCCTCACAGACCTTAGCAAAATGGTGTTATGGAATGTAGGAATCGCACCGTTGTGGAGATGGCAAGATGCATGCTAAAGGGCAAGGGATTGCCTATAACCATTTTTGGGCTAAATATTTTAATACTGCACTCTACATTTTAAATTCGAGCTACAAAAAGGCTCTCAAGGGAAAAACACCTCATGAGGCTTACACTGGTAAGAAACCATTTGTCTAGCATTTCAAAATTCTTGGATATGAATGTTATGCACATGTTCCAGATGAGAAGAGAAACAAGTTAAAACCAAAAAGAAAAAAAAAATATTCTTGGATTATAGTGATGAGCACAAGGCTTACAAATTATATGGCCAAGAGGCAAAGAATATCATCGCGAGCCGTGATGTGATGTTCAAGGAGCAGCCGTATACAGTGGAGGAGGAGAAGGCAAGTTCTTCCACTTTATCATCAAGTGAAGAAGTATGAACCTGTCCCGAGAGCTGCCCCTATCCTTAAGGAGGAGGAAACTTCTTCTTTAGATGATGAGGAAAAAGTTCACTAACCTGACATCACCCCACCAAAAAAGCCATTGCCGTGTTGGGTGAAGTAGCTCTCTGACCACAATAATCCTATGCCTACATCTATTGAGGAGAAGATAGATGAACCAAGGAGGTCTTAGAGAATAGAGGAGCAAAGGAGGGCTTCTACTCACATAGTCAATATGGCCTTGATGGCTGAGATTATGAGAGAAGTAAAGGAGCTAACTGACTTAGAAGAAACACTTGTAGATCCAGCATTGAAGGTAGTTATGTTGAGATATCGAGCTCCACTCGTGATACGCCAGGGTGACCATTGTGTATTTATGTCACCGACTTGTCAGTTGCAGACGCGGTTGGTACACCGCCCATGAATAATAGCTACATGATAGCTATCCTTATCTACTCTAGTTCGTGGCTCAGTTAGTATGCCACCTTAGTTAGTTGAGTTTGGTTTGAGACCCATATATAGGGTTCTTCTATTTCTTTGTACTTGAGTTCTTTTGGCTTACACAACTAAGAAGAGGAAAACTGTTTTCAGCCTCCACCCTTGTGTGTCTTCCCCCATTGTGCAAGCAAGAAAGCTTCAAGCGAGACTCCTTCCTTCTCTCCCACAATCTTGACATGGTATCAGAGCCTTGTTCGTGGTAAGGAGCTCAAGAAAGCAAGCCAAGCTCGCGGTGTTCTGGTAAGAGGAGCAGTGTTGCTTTCATTTTCTGTTTTGGGAGCAAGTCTCTACAGGCAGCACAGCCGAAGAGTGCAGGAGTGCATTATCTCAGGTTGAGACGCCCTTCGCGGTGAAGCAAGAGGGCAGTATATGCTGCGGGCGAGGGCTTTAGCCCTCGGCGACCTTGTTTTTTTGATTTAAGGCCATTTCGGGGCCTGTTTTGAAGGCGGAAGTTTTCTCCACGCACTCAGGAAAAGGCCCTGTTTTATGCTGTGCGACCACTGTTCTACAGGTCGGTTAAAAGTTATTGTAGAAATTGCATCGTATGCTTGTGTGCAGAGACATTGGGAGTTTCAGAATCATCCTTGGTTCCTGTTTATGCAAAATCGTCACTAGGAAGTGACTGTGTGGTCAAATACCACTTTCGCTAGTTTTGCAGATTTTCCCTTGTGAGGGTGAAGCTGAGTTTTTGCAGTGACAGAATTTTTTGCAGTTTTCTGTAATGGCATCTGATTCTCTTTCACAGATTGTCACTGAAAAGCTTGACAAGAACAACTTCCAAGCATGGAAGTTTAGAATGACGAATTTCCTTATGGGAAAAGGATATTGGGAATTTGTTGCAAGAAATGAAGAAGAACCAGTTCTTCCTGATGTTCCCAATCAACAGCAAATGCAGGCATTTAAAGCATGGCATGAGAGAGCCAGGAAAGTTATGTATTGGCTGTCTATCAGCATTTCAGACTCTATGATTGTGCATATTCAGGATGCAAGTACGCCAAAAGAGGCATGGGATACTTTGTCAAAAATGTATAGCACAAATACGCAAGCCAGGAAAATGCAGCTCAAGCAAGAGTTGCACAATGTGCAAAGAGAAAATATGAGCATCAACGACTACCACATGAAGGTGAAGAAGATTGCAGATGCACTTGCTTCCATTGGGTCACCAGTGGAAGATGATGATTTAGTTTCTGTGACCTTGAATGGTCTAGGAAAGGATTATGCACAGTTTCAGACATCCATTTCAGTTCGTGAAAGATTTCCTGATTTTGAGGGGCTGATTGCTCTTCTAATTTCTGAAGAAGATTGCAGATGCACTTGCTTCCATTGGGTCACCAGTGGAAGATGATGATTTAGTTTCTGTGACCTTGAATGGTCTAGGAAAGGATTATGCACAGTTTCAGACATCCATTTCAGTTCGTGAAAGATTTCCTGATTTTGAGGGGCTGATTGCTCTTCTAATTTCTGAGGAGCAAAGAAATGGTGGTGCATCTTCTTCAGGAGGAACTTCAAAAGAAGCTGTCTTCTACTCAAATGCTGGAAGAGGTAGAGGCAGAGGTAGAGGAGGCCGATATGGAGGCCGTGGTAGAAATCAGAATATGCAGCAAACTCAAGAAAACCAGTCCTATGGAGGAGGACGTGGTAACTCTAGAGGCAGGGGGAGCCAAAGAGGTCGTGGTGGATGGCAAAGAGGCCAAAATGCAAACAGTAATGTTGAATGCTACTATTGTGGTAAAATGGGTCATATGGCTAAAGACTGCTATAAAAAGCAGAATGACATCATGAATGGAAAACTGCAACAAGGAAATTATGCATCCTCTAGTAGACAGGGTGATGACAGAAATGAGCATTTGTTTATGGTGCAGCACATTAACAATTCTGTGACAAGTGCAGAAGAAAGCAACGATGTATGGTATGTTGACTCAGGTGCATCAAACCATATGACAGGTCATGTAGAATGGATGGAAGATGCAAGGAAAATGGAAAAACCAGTATTTGTGGAGACTGGTGATGATACTGCACATCCTATTGTGCAGATTGGAAAAATTCCTTTGTCTATGCAGGATGGGAAAAAGAAATACCTGTCCGATGTATTTCATGTCCCGAATATCACCAAGAATCTGGTTTCTGTTGGTCAAATGGTTGAGCAGGGCTTGCAAGTCAAATTTAATCCTCATGGATGCTTTGTTGAGGATATGAAAAATAAAGGTCGGTTGATAGCAAAAGGAAAGAAGAAAGGCAGAATGTTTACATTGGATGCAGATATGTCTGAATTGAGTGCAGCAATGTTTGCACATGGGACCGGTGTAGTTGCAGATATTGATATCTGGCATAAACGCATTGGTCATGTTAATGTACAACGACTTAAATCAATGCAGGCCCAAATTATTGTTGCAGGTTTGCCGAAATTCAAGGTTGCAGAAATGCATAAGGTATGTGAAGCCTGTCAGTTTGGAAAACAGGCAAGAAAACCATTTCCTAGACATGTTCAAGAGAGTAAGAAGCCATTGGAATTAATTCACTCTGATGTGTGGACAACTAAAGCTGCATCTCTTGGAGGCTGTCATTATTTTGTCAGTTTTATTGATGACTATAGCAGAAAAGTTTGGGTGTATTTTATGAAAAAGAAAAGTGAAGTTTTTGGGCATTTCAAAACTCTTAAAGCTATGGTTGAAAAAGAAACAGGCCTGCAGACAAAATGCCTAAGGTCAGATGGGGGGGAGAGTACCTCTCAAATGAGTTTGCAAGGTTCCTGCAGGAGCATGGCATAAAGCAACAATATTCATGCAGTCATACCCCACAACAAAATGGAATTGCAGAAAGAAAAAACAGGCATATTGGAGAGGTATCTCGTGCCATGCTCAATGAAAAAGACTTGCCAGATTTTTATTGGGCTGAAGCAGTTGCTACAGCAGTCTACATAATGAACAGGACTCCCACTGTAGCAATACATGGAATGACTCCAGAGGAGAGGTATACTGGTAGGAAACCAGATATTTCTCATTTGAAAATTTTTGGTTGCATTGCCTATGTACATGTGCAAGATGAGTTGAGATCCAAGTTGGATCCAAAAGCTTAGAAGTGCATCTTTATTGGTTACTCTTTGCAGCAAAAAGGGTATAGATGCTATAACCCTTCTACTCGTAAGTTTACAGTGAGCAGAGATGTTGTTTTTTATGAGATGACTAGCTGGTATAAACCAGTAAATGTGATTGATGATGTAGATGCACAAAATGGTAATGCTGCACAAAATTCACAGCAGCAGTCACAAAATATTAGTGGACATGGAGCGTCCTCTAGTAGTGGTTCACATTCTTCGCCATGGACAGGCAGATTGAGATCAGGAGAATCTTCTCAAAGTAATGCAGATAGTGGTATGCAGGTATCACGAAAAGGAAAAGAGAAGGTTGATCAGCCCATGTTTGATGTGAATGCAGGTCACTCTTATGTGGATGGTGAATCCAGTGGCTCAGAACAGAGCATTGATGATGAGTTGGGTATTCCTTCTATTGTTACACCTGGAGTAAGGAAGACCAGGGATGTTTTGAGAGCACCTGGGAGTGAACCTACTTTGCGCAGGTCTACGAGAGCTAGGTATCATGTGGATAGGCTGAAATATGATGGATTTACAGCCATTCACTATGCATATATGGTTAAAGTGATACAGGAACCAGAACCCACTTCTTTTGAGGAAGCCATGGGAAAAGAAAAATGGGAGAAAGCCATGGATGAAGAAATGGATGCCTTGGAAGCAAATGCTACATGGAAATTGGTACCTTTGCCTAAAGGTAAAAATGCAATTGGTTGTAAGTGGGTTTATAAGGTGAAGCACAATGCAGATGGTTCTGTGAATAGATACAAGGCAAGATTAGTAGTCAAGGGGTATGCACAAACATATGGCATTGACTATGAAGAAACATTCAGTCCGGTTGCAAGGATGGCAACCGTAAGAGCAGTCATTGCTATGGCTGCATCAAAGGGATGGTCTTTACATCAGATGGATGTAAAGAATGCCTTCTTGCATGGTGATTTGCAAGAAGAAGTCTATATGGAGCAGTCACCAGGTTATGTGCATGTTGTTCATCCTGAGTTTGTTTGCAGGTTGAAGAAAGCCTTGTATGGCTTGAAGCAAGCACCTAGAGCATGGTCTGACAAGATAGGACAGTATCTTGTCACTATTGGCTTTCAGATTTCCAAGGCAGATTTCTCACTTTATGTGAGAAAAACAGAGAAAGGTATTATGCTACTTGTCATTTATGTTGATGATTTGATTATGACAGGTGACAGTGATGAAGATATCCTTCATGTGAAAATGCTATTGAAGCAGAAGTTTGAGATGAAGGATTTGGGAGAGCTGCGTTATTTCTTGGGCATTGAGGTGATTAGATCACCATGTGGGATACAGCTCTTGCAGAGGCAGTATGGATTGGACATGCTGTCCAAATATGGGATGACAGGCTGTAAGCCTATTTCAGTTCCTTTGGAGCAGAATGTGAAGCTGAGCACAGATGCAGGTGAGCTTCTAGAAGACCCTACTATGTACAGACGCATAGTAGGAAGTTTGATTTATATGACTATTACTAGGCCACATTTGAGCTATGCTGTTGGATTGGTAAGTCAGTTTATACAAGCTCCAAGGAAACCACATTTGGATGCGGCTAGACACATACTCAGGTATGTGAAGTCCACATTGCAGTATGGACTATTTTATGAGACTGGGGTTCAGATACAGTTGCATGGATACACTGATGCTGATTGGGCTGGTAGTATTTCTGATAGACGATCTACCAGTGGATATGTGTCCTCTTTTGGGAGTGCTGCAGTCACTTGGAGCAGCAAGAAACAGCCTACAGTTACCTTGTCGAGCACAGAGGCTGAGTACAGGGGTGCAGCAATGGCTGCATGTGAGGTAGCTTGGTTGCATAAGCTACTTTATGATATGCATCAGTCTACAGATGGACCAGTTGTCATTTATTGTGACAACATGAGTAGTATACACTTGGCAAATAACCCAGTCTATCATGCTAGAACAAAGCACATTGAGGTGCATTATCACTATGTGCGAGAGAGGGTTTTACTAGGTCTTATTGATCTAGTTTATGTCAGCACAGAGGATCAGGTAGCTGACATATTCACGAAGGCATTGGGCGCAGAGAAGCTGCGCAAGTTCAGAGACCTGCTTGGTGTGCAGGAATTGGGATTGAGCTCGAGGGGGAGTGTTGAGATATCGAGCTCCACTCGTGATACGCCAGGGTGACCGTTGTGTATTTATGTCACCGACTTGTCAGTTGCAGACGCGGTTGGTACACCGCCCATGAATAATAGCTACATGATAGCTATCCTTATCTACTCTAGTTCGTGGCTCAGTTAGTATGCCACCTTAGTTAGTTGAGTTTGGTTTGAGACCCATATATAGGGTTCTTCTATTTCTTTGTACTTGAGTTCTTTTGGCTTACACAACTAAGAAGAGGAAAACTGTTTTCAGCCTCCACCCTTGTGTGTCTTCCCCCATTGTGCAAGCAAGAAAGCTTCAAGCGAGACTCCTTCCTTCTCTCCCACAATCTTGACAAGTTATGTAAGCCAAGTATGACAACATAATGAAGAATGACACTTGGGAGCTTGTGGATCGGACAGCAAATCAGAAGGTTATTGGCACCAAGTGGATCTGGAAGGTAAAGTACAAGGTTGATGGTACCTTAGAAAAGTACAAAGCTAGACTTGTTGGAGAGGAATTTTCACAGGTTGAAGGGTTTGATTTTCAAGAGTCATTTTTCCCAACTGCTAGAATGACCACTATTTGCACAGTACTTGTAGTGGCTGCCCAAAAGTAGTGGCCAGTCTACCAAACGGATGTTAAGTGAGCATTCTTAAATGGTAATCTCAAGGAGGAGTTATACATGGCTCAACCACCAAGGTTTAAGGCCCCCCATTTTGAGAACAAAGTGTGTAAGCTGAAGAAGGCATTATATGGATTGGCCAAAGCATGGTACCACCCCATAGATAAGTACTTTTTTAAACTTAAACTTCAAAAGATGTGCCTCAGATGCTAACTTGTATGTTTACACGGATGTGGTGATTGTCCTCTATGTGGAGGAATTTCTTATTATAGCTAACTATGAAGATATGATCAATCAAACTCGAAAGGCTTTGAGTTTTGAGTTTGAAATGATAGACTTGGGCTTGGTGCACTATTTTTTGGGGATTGAAGTCTAGTAAGAGCTAGGAAAGACCTTCATCTCTCAAAAGAAGTATGCATGGGAGTTCTTGAAGGCATTTGGCATGACGGAGTGTATGGAGATAGCTACACCTATGAAGGTGAATGTAAATTTATCCATTTAGGATACGCTAGCACTAGTAGACATTGGGAGGTACAGGTTGATCTACTTGTGTTACACCAGACCAAATATCAGTTTTGTTGTTGTTGTTTTGAGCAGGTTCTCAAACAAGCCTCATGACAGTCATTGGAAAGCTGGGATATAGGTGCTCAAATACTTGAAAGAAATTCTTGTCAATGGTATCACATATAGTTCCAAAACTTCTCTTGTGAGGAACTGTCACTCAGATTCAGTAGGAGACACTGATTCTAGGAATTCAGTTTCTAGTTATTGTTTCTCTTTGGATTCAGGAATTTTCTCTTGGATTAGTAAGAAGCAGCCAACAATGGCATTGTCTCCTCCTACCGAAGAAGAGTACAAGGTAGCTTATTTTACTGCATGTGAAGTAGTATGGTTGAGAAGGATCCTATGGCATATGGGAGTGCAGGATAAAGAACCAACTGTGCTCAGATGTGACAATTAGAGTTGCATCACCATTGACAAAAATCCGCCTCCACTCTTGCCATGAGCATTCATGGCATACTCCTAGTAAGTGTGTGCACTGCATGGGAGTACCTTCCCTACCCAATGGGCCTAGGCAGGAGTGAGCTTGTGCTCCTATAGAAATAAGATATCGATTCGTTCGATGAGGGTGAGCTGCAACTTCTGCCAAACAACCAACTTCTTGCAACCACGTGCCCCATTGTAGTGGAGGCTATTCATATTCGAGGATACAAGACTTAAACTCATACAAAAACCTATGGACTAACGGAATAAGCATCTATTTGGTCTAATGAAGAAGAAGAGCTATGGGGCATGCGAAGATGCTTTGCTACAGGCCTAGAAGGTGAACTCCATTCCTTCATGGTTGCCCTTGGGACCATGGGGGTGATAGATGCTCCAAGTGGTACCACCAACACATCTATTAGCAACCGCTGAGAGATGTGACTCTGTATAGTGGTAGAAACCAACTACCTATACCAAGGGCCACTCAATCACATCCATCGGTGCTCTCCAATCTAGAGGGGCTCAAAAGATGACACCCAAAAAAATGCAGGCTTATGGTTAAGTCTACTGCATTCATTGTATTTTCCCTTGTGAAATACCCTCTAAAATCTGATGAAAAGCATAAAGAAACCTCAAAATTATCTAGTTGTTTCCTTCTTAAAGAGACAGTAAGATGAAGGTGATGTTGAGGACCAACCTAGACACCCAAATGGAAGCACTAGTTGCAAAGGACTTGGATATTGCTGAATTTAAAGTAGAGACTGTAATTGAAGAAGCCACTATAGAGGTTGATGAGCCATTTGACAGTCCTTCAAGCCTTATTGTTCCATCTTTGCCTACTTTCCCAATTAAAGACAAGGAATGCATATTATTGTCTAATCTCCAAACTCTTTTCAATTTGAGAGAAAATTATTGCTTGGCAATTATTGCAAAGGCATCTGTAGATGCAAAAGGCATAGTGGATGTTGAAAATGAGTTCAAGGAGGACTTACTTAATTAGATACTCAAATGTCCGATGATATGTTTATAGATGCATCAAATTTTTTATACTTATGTTTAAGCAAGGTTAAAGATGATGAGAGAGAGTTACTACCTACTAACAAAGAGTTTGACCAATTTCAAGAGAAGCTTGAAATCTCCAATTTTGGAAGGGAGGAGTCAGAATATGCAAAGGAGCTCAAGGATATCAAGGAGACCTCAATCAACTTATGGAATCCAAGCAAACTTGAGAGTGATGAAAATCAAATGGTCATGCATTCTTTTGTTTTTGTGCATACATATTTTCATTTTTTTCATTCTGACTCTTGCTTTTACATTTGGAGATTGCATATGAGGATAATTTCTTGGGAAGAGCCAAAGGATCGAGAGTTGGTGGTAGTTCTCTAAAGGATGTTGCACTTGGGCATTACATATCGAGGATTGATCCCAATATTCTGTTGGTTTTGCATAGCACTTTCTCAGAGGAGGCCTCATGGCCAATTTTCTGTGTTGAAGCACTTACAAAGCTTCTTGGATACTTAGGTTTGCAATACAATGTGCACAAAGTTATGTTTTTGGAAAATACATCAGCCATCTGAATATTTGGTTATGGTTGCGGCTTCTCTAACTCCAGGACTGGATACTTCCTTGCATACTCATCTTATGTTTTAGTAGAAAAAAAAACAGATATCAAATCCATAGTTTGATATAAGAGAAGAAAATTTTTACGTTGTAGAGGACAAATGCCCGAGGAGGAAGAGGATGTAAAGGCTCTTAAAACTAGACATGTGTATAACATTTTGAAAATAGTATCAGTATTTTAGATTCCACTGTATTTATTGTGTTCTTTGAAGTTGTCTTCGAAAAAACCAATTGAATAACTCTTGAAGGGCATTGGTTTTTTTGCTCCTTCTCCATGTCTAGTGCTCCGAAAGAAACACATGTGTGCTTGGTAGTGAGATTTCTCCATAACTTGGTTACTGTAAGTTGCTAGGGACCCTTGCTCTTCCACAAAATAAGGCCCATGAATAAGAAGAATATGATGTGACAAACCAATAGGCAATAATCAGTTTAAATCATTAAACCTTATTTTCAAAATAGAAAGGTTCAAATTTATGTCCATCTTACCAAGTAGAAAGTAATATCCTTTTCTCCCCAGGCTTCCTTGATTTCTTGAACAAGATTCACAATTGACCATTTTCCAAATAGTTAGATGTTATCTTTTTTTCCTTGAGCATTTTAAAAAATATGTCAAGATGTCTCCAAACCTCCATTTGTAGGAATGCAATTCGTGGTGTGCTAGCCACATTTGTTGTGATTACACAGAACTCTCTCCAACACTCCCACAATGCGTTCATTTGTTTACCAGTATGATTTCTTAGAAATTGTATAGCTTTTGCACCCCCCATAGAGACATCTGCTAAGACCTCTCTTGTTTTCCCTAAGGCTTTTGGATCCTTTCTCAGGTGAACTTGACCTCCATGAAAACCCATTTTTGATAGTAAGGCCTCACATTTATCAATACAGTCATCTAACAAAGATACTGGTTTTATTGAATATGCATAGTCAAGATGAAATCTAAGCAACTTATCAATTATTCTAATCTCTGCATGTAATGTACATATATGAATGTTCCTTAGAGAGATTGAGAGAATAGGATCCCACAAGCCATCCACGTTTTTGAACTTACTCAAATCTATAGAGTTTCGAGTCAGGCTCTTCTTGTTGGCTGCAAAGTACTCCATTCTTTGGATCCCAAGCTCTCCATGCAATAAATACAAGGATATTTTGCATTGGCCCCATTACTTACTCCAAGTATACATTTGATAGTTTTTAATTCATCACTCATATGCCATTCCACATTAAAACTACCAACACCATTGATTATCAACATTTCACCTTTACTTTGAGACTTTATAATATTAAGAATACCTGTATGAGAGAATAACCATTTCAACATTTCATGACTTTCAGTTGGTACTTGGGCCGCACCAATCCACCAAAGCTCAAGAATACCTGTATGAGAGAATAACCATTTCATGACTTTATAATATCAAGAATACCTGTATGAGAGAATAACCATTTCAACATTACATGACTTTCAGTTGGTACTTGGGCCGCACCAATCCACCAAAGCTCCATCTTGGATTGTATCTTAAATTGTTGTTCTGGCTCCCTGCCGGTCAGGTAATCCAATGCCGTGTTCATGATACAGATACTGAATCTTTCCATCTTTTGTCCCTTTTGAATCTATGCTTCATCCAATTTTGGTGCAAACTTCAAAATACCACAACATTCTTGGACAATAAGTTTATACATATGGACCATTGCAATTTGGACTCTTTTAAGATCAATCCAAATATTATTAAATGTGTTGTATTCAAAAAAGGCCATTGTTTTATGTTTTTCATAGGGCATGGATCCTTCTATATGAATATACTCCCAAAAAAAATATGGAATCCTACGATTCATGGATGTCCTAGCAATTGAAACTGCAAGAGGCTGAGGCAAACACTAACTCTTTCAAAGTTTGGCTTCTCAAGTCTACATTTTCAGGTGATTTAAGAATCCTTAAAATGTCCTTCTTTGTCATGGTTTCTTTAATAAGCCTAATCCTATCATTGTTCTCTCGAATATTAATACCTGAAATATTAGACATACATCTCTTTGCAAGATTTAGTTTTCTTTTCTTCACCCGACTACACAAGTCCATTATATATTTTTTTGTCTAAACGCTATTGGAGTTTCTTTTAAGCACAGTTATTTTTCTTGCGATGACAGATTGGAGTTTTCTAGATTATCAACCTTTTTCGTTAGCTTAGAAATAGTTTTTTATGCCAATGTTAATGCTTCCTTCATTTCGTGCATTTGTTTTGTAAATGTAAAAGATGCAAAATATAACCTCATGCAATAGCCAAGCATCCCATCACAACCATCTCCAACATACCTTATGAAGTTGTGAATATTGTAAAAGGGAGGATGCTTACCTATAGAAGGGTCCGGAGGATAAATATTTCCATCCATCCATAAGTCTACATGCTTCTTTCCTTGTAATCGCAACTTGTTAGCTTCATCCTTATCCAACAATGCTCGATGGTGTATACTCCTCAAAGATGAATAGATAGGATCTAATTGAATAGTAAGTTTATACTTGTGTGGTGGGGTTGCGCTTGTATTGCTAGAAGAGGTACTGGTAAACATTTTGGTAGGGAACCCTAAACGGGACAATAATATTCACAGAGAAGGAAATAAAAACCACAAGAAAGAGAGGTGCAAAAAATGAATGTTGAGGAACACAAAAGAGCGACGTCTTCTGGTGCAAAAATTCAAAAATACAAGATTTTGCAATTTTCTAGAGAATAAGAGTGAAAAGGTGACACTTAATGCCCATTAAAGATTGAAGATATTTAATACCCGACCTCTTAAATGAATCATATATTCTCTCATAAATCACATCCAGGTAGCCAAATTTGGAGGGTTTTTCTTTTCTAAACCTCTTCTAATTAGCAACTTAATCATAGGTACAAGAGTAGGATTTATTCTCAATTGTGTTACATGTCGATTAAGCTTCTAGGAATTTTAATCCTCCTAATAAGGTTTAGTGGGCTCTAGATCTTTGTCTTCACCTGATTCGTCTATATATCCATAGACTGCACCTGTGTAGCTTCTTTTTCTTGGAGGCTCAATGTCTTCTGGACTTAGATTAGGGCAGTCTACTTGGATGTGTCCTAGCTCATTACAATCGAAGCATTGATGGTAGGGACATCTCCTACGGATGTGCCCTATCTCTCCGCACGTATGGCATCTCTTATCGTGATCTCCATAGTCATCTTTGCTACAATTGCCTGATTTAAGTTCTTGGACGATTGGATTCACTCGGAGTAATGCATATTGTAAGTCCATTGACGCATTGCTTCAAGAGGTGGTTCAGGGTAGTGTTCATGCCATGGCAAAACTTGGATACTTGCTGTGCAATATCCATAGGTGGCGCATATTTTAGTAGGATTAAAAACTTTGAGTAATAAGCTTCTAGGGTTAATTCCAGCTGCTTGAGCTTCAAGAATTCATTCATCTTCAAGGTCTGGTAGGTTGACAAAAGGTATCATCCGTGTATAGCATCTTTCAACTGAGTCCACGTAACAACGACTTCAGAAATACCTTGATCTTTGCACCATTGCTTCCACCATAACTGAACCTAGCCAACTAACTTGTGTTTTCGAATCATTGCTTGATTCATGGAGGCAGTTCTTGAAGCAGAGAAATAGGCGTCCATCGTCTAACCCTTCTCCATCAAACTCAGTGCCTTAATTTTCTTGAGAAGAAATTTCTTCTCTTGCATGTCAGCATTCGTGGGTGCAGAAGGTGCCTGACAATCAAGCCAAACTACTCAGATTATTTCTGTTTAGGATATGTCTATGAACCGAACATTAATCAATCATGTATCATCATGAAATTTTGCTCTGATACCAACTGTAACGTGTCCTCTTGTCCAATTATAGGACATGTCTTAGTAGCCCCATCAGGATAGGAGTCTAGAAAGTGCCACTTGGCACTCGCAAGGAATGTCACAGGGTTTGCGATCTAGGTCTTCTCGAGTCTGCCCCGAAGCGGAAGTATCCGGTCGTTCCCATTTAGGACCAACCTGAAGTCAGGGTTTCTTTCCTATCAACCAAGTCTCTAGGAAGTAGCTAGCGTTGAGCTCCAGATGAACCACTTTGTGTAGGAAAAACATAGTTGAAGCGGATTTATGCTGCACTTGGTTCATGGAGAATGGGAAACACGACGGATGTGAAGCTCAACCTCTCTGCCCATAAGGCATAGTCCCATTCCACTCCCCTAAAACAATATAGATCGGGATTCTAACTCTACTGACTCTAGGTCTTCACAATTTTGTTATTACATATTTTGAGAAAATTTCCTAGCTAACTGGGACCACCCTTTTGTAGGATGGACCCAAGTCACATCCATTGCACTTGCCTCGATAGCTTTAGTTGTCTAATTAGGTCCTACCACATTTATGTGCGATATTTAAAATCGGCTTCATTAATTAAGCCTTTTAGGGCACAGAGTTCGTTCACGTAATTTACAACACATACACAATAACAAAACAAGCAGTCCTTTTATCAAACAAGTTCCTTATCTTTAAGTTAATCTTTATCTCCTGCCCATATAGGAGAATTATGTATCCCTTCTGTCCAATAGAAGTACCCGGTCCAAATCTCATGGCACCGAAATTTCCATCCTTGATCTAGAATAGGATCTTCCAACGTCTGAGATGTTGGACTCACAGGTATCTCCAACTCCATTTTGGATAGGAAAGGGGTGTCCAGAGCTCCACCTAACTCACAAGCGGTCTAGGAGTGAGATGCCATTTCTGTGGTTGGCCTTTTCACCACTCGACCATCGCCCTATGAATCGAGCAGTGCCCTCTCGGGATAATCCCAGATGTGATCTTGGAGATGATCCATGAGTGCAAAATATCCTTCCTTTATTATATTAATCCAATTAAAATTCAAGCACAATCAAAGCAATCAGCCCTAATATCATATTCTAGAAAAACATTCCGTTATTCCCATGGCAACTTGTCATTACAGACCCCTGCCATGCATTTGCCATCAACAGAAGCCTTGGAATATTCATCCAAATCACAATGCAACAATCCCTTGATTGAAAGAAAACCATTTAGGATGTTGTTCAATCAACCAACAAAACTAATTGTATTTTTTCCAAACAATACAATAATAGACGCGACAATAATTCCATCGCATATTCACTCTTCCCTTGGGGCCAAAGAGTAGAATTTACTTAATATTCCCTCCTTTAGCCTAAGGCATATGCTAAAGGTTCCAATACTATACATGACGTAAGTCCTATCATTCCAATGTAAATTCATCAATCTAGCAAGAGCATTTATGCCTCTTCTCTAAGTGACAATTATCTTTTAGCATTTTCCTACTATGCAATATTTTTTCCTTGAATTTATCTTCCTTTCTCCTAAGGCAAGGAGTCGCATGCCATCGATGTAAAGTTTACATAATCTCTCTCATGTATGTATCGTGTATATGCATTTGCAAACTTTAAATAGTATTATCCTCGGTAAAGATTAATCAAAGACTCATCGATGCTCAATACTTTAGTGTCCCATATGCTGCTTATGCTATGCATGGATTCATCACATAGAAACTAGGTGCAATTTAACTCCCTTTGATAAAAGCACTTCACAAACTCATCTTTGAATATTTGAGATGCGATTTATCCTTTTCAATGACTTATTCTAGCACCACAAGGTACGGAGCCTAATGTATCTCTTTTGAGCATTAAAGCAAGCATCTATCAATTTGAAAATACATTACTTACGACCGATACCGCAATTGGATTGAGAGTGATGCCTTTGCTTGAAGCTCTGTTCTAGTTGTAGGATTGTCATATGCATGCAACATTCTTTGCTTGGAGGCCATTGTCCACAAGTAGACTCAAGAGATTAAGAAGGTGGAATAGATTCGAGATGGGAGAGCGTAAGAGAAGATGGTTAAATCAAGGATCGAGATAGAGGGAAATTGTGTAGTCTCTCAGGGTAACTCCTCTCTCTCTCTCTCTCTCTCTCTCTGTGTCCCTCTCTCAAGCTCTCTCTCACAATCTCTTGGAGGGGTATACTCTCTCTCTCCCTCTCTCTTGCAGCCTTTCGGGGTCTCCTTATGCTCCCTTGTGCCTCCCCATGCTTCATATTTATAATGAATTTAAGAGGAGGGGATAAGTCTGAGAACAAGAGTGGAGGGTCTCTTAGAAGACTCACTGATCTAATGCTCAGATCATAAATCTGATGGTTGCATTGGCTCCAAATGGGGGGTAACACCCCAAGACACTTGCTTAGAAAGCTCTTAGTTCACTCCTTCTTTTCTCTGTTCGAAGTGTTATCTATTGCCTGGAGATTGTGATCGCGGCACACACGATTTTTCGAGTCACTTTTCCTTATTTCTCTTTCTATAAAATCTCCAAAACTAACTAAAACATCACTTGTCTTTTCTTTTAAATGACTTTTAGTTCTATCTTATTAGGATAATATCTAAAATATAATAGTTTTTTTTCCCTGAATAATCTAATATTTTTGGACCATTCAAACTATACACATTAATACTAGTAATTAATATGGCTCATAAGTCCCGTTCACATTGTACTTTTCGTGAAGGGTGGCTATGGTCCTTATCAATCCGAGAAAAATATCAGATTTATGACTCTCAAATTTTTAAAATATATTTTTAATTGAATGAAAATTATTAGCTATTAATGCTAGTTATTTTTTATCTTCGTTAGTCTTTAGTTAGTAATCTTACTAACTTATTAATTAACTAACTAACTTTCGAACTAACCAACTAGCTTTTATTGTGTGGAAATATTACAGAAATGTTTTTGGCCCTAATGTTATCTCAATGCAAGACACTATCCATGACATTGGTATCTCATAACAGGAGGCAAAGGCACAATTGGATGACATGTGAAAGATCAACAGAAAGCCAACATAGGAGCACAAATGAAAGAAGAAGCTAATCAATGAGTTAATTGTGAATAGCGGCCAGTGGAAGCGACGTATCAAAGTATGTAAGGTAACTAAGAATGAAAACCTAGGTGAGGGTGAGGTTGGATCATATATTAGTAGATTATTGAAGGCAAGTACATTGGAAAATGCTTTGAGCAATCCTAAGTTTAAGGCTATGAAGGAAAATGTGATTGAGTGCACATTAAAAGATGTGTCAAATGAGTTCTCAGCTTTGGATGCAAAATCCATTTGTGATAGGGCCGATATTAGCACAACTTTCTCAAAGATATTCAAAGGTGTGAAGGTTGGGTTTGGTTGTGTGCTGAAGAGAAATAGAATCGTGCCTCTTCCTCAACCTTCAAAGTTAATAGAGACCTAATGGCAACTTAATACGAAGGTTTTGGAGTTGATAGGATATACCATGCATGTTCAATACATGGAAACACTAAAGGTTAGGACCAAAAATGCATATGAGGTGAAGTTCACGGAACTCAACAATTACTATTTAGCTTTGTACAAGGTGGAGTCGGCAATGGTAATATAATACAATATGTTTGTTGAGGAATATAATGGTAAATTGTAGTTTATTATAAAATTAGATGAAAGTAAGGTCATCAAAGAAGTAAAGCTTGAAAGAGTTAGTGTAGTGGCTCGCTGCATTTGAAGTAAAGCTTTACAATTTGACAAGTTTGAAAGAGTTAGTGGCTTTACATGGTGCAGTAAAGCTTGAAAGAGTTAGTGTAGTAAAGATTTACAATTTGACAAGAATATCCAAGGAAACTTTAGTGTTCAATCCAAGCACCATGTGTAGTGGCTCGCTGCATTTGAAGTTCCTTAGGAAACATTTGAGGTGCTGCAACTATTCTTTATGCATACAAGCATTCCAAGGATTATTGATCATCAAGAACATGGTGAGATGCTCTCGATTGAAGGGTATGGTCAATACTTGGTTGAATGGCATATTGAAGGAGGAGACTTTAAGACTTTAAAATGCATGTGTGGAATCTCCAATGGTGGAAATACAAAGAATCCATGCCTATATTGCTTGATAGAGAGGGTGGAAGGAAAGAACAGAAAGAAGAACTGGCAAAGGATGACAAGTGCTACACCAACGCTCTCGTGCCGCTACGTGCACATTGTGTAAAAAAATCTAGAGTGTGGCTTCCTTTTAGATTTAGATAGCCAATGCCACTTTAGGCATTAGTATTAGTGTCCATGGTTCAAAATATTAGATTTTTTTGGACAAGTTTTTAGTCAATTTTTGATATTCTAGATATTATCTCTTGTAAAAATCCATAAAACTATAGATGACTTCTAGACTAGGACATGTGAAAGAAAGCATGTAGCTTTCAGCCAATTTGAGAGGATTTTATGTAAAAAAAGAGATTAGCGAAATTGTGCGACACGCGATTGTTGTTTTCAGGCAGTGAGCAGCACTCCGAAAGTGGGAGATGAAGGAGTGGTCTGGCAGGATTCTGGTCAGGTGTCCTGGTATTTAACCCCCCTTTCGGAGCCATTGGAAGCATCAGATTGGCAATCTCAACAGCATAGAGAAAGGTATTAATTTGGACATGTTTTTGTTTATTAGAGTTATATTTTCTCATAATGCTGAAAAAAACTGACAGGCTTCATCTCTGTTAGTATTCTTCTATATTTTTTAATTCTTTTTGGGAGTATTCTTCTACATCTTCAAACTCTTCGAACCCCTTCTCTTCCATCTACTCCTTTCCTTCAATCTACCTGCACCCTGTTGTCTCTTATCTTCAAGAACTTGGCTTGAGACCTTCAACCCTTTCCTTATCTCTACCAACTCCACAGTCTAAGCTCTTGAATCCCAATACATTCTTCTCTTGCCAAATCCCTGTGTGGTGACCTTCAACCCTACGTGCTACAACATTGGTGAACCTGATGTGAAGGTTAGTGTAAGAGAACTCCAAGATGGGGGATTCTTTAGGAGATACTCTATAACAATTAGTACGCATACTGGAGCAGACTCAGCAACAACAAATCCAAATGTTACAACAACAACAACAACAAAGGCAAGAAGAAGAGAAGATTGATTTCATATCTATCAAGGCCCTAGAGGAAGTAAGGTGTAAATTAAAACAATTAAATGGTCAAAAGGTCTCTGTTTTTATTTGCTTATATGTTGAAAAAATGCTCTTCTTTGGTGTACCACAACATGCATGGAGTCGTTATTTTGCAAGACTAGTCAAGCATGGTCTTCAAGAAAGAATCCATGGTATTTTTCAACAAGATGCGGATTGGGCTGCATTCAAAAAATCCCTAAGTGGAGAATTCTTCTTAGAATACTTTGGCCTTATGATGAAGAAAAGTTCCACTAAATGGGTTGAAAAACCCAACAAAGGTTTAGCTCACCATCTCTATATCATCAATTTGAAAGTAAATTTGGACAATTTGATGTTGAAGACCAACAAAGTATGAAAGATCGGAAGATTGAATTATTTCTTAAGGCTACAGATCCCATTCTGCAAGAAAAGCTTGCTCATTGCCTTGAAGATGCTACGTCGGAATCAGGAGTCAAGACTGCATGGACAAATGTTACTGATGCAGTTAACATGATTGCTCAAAGAGAGCGGATGCGACTAAGATTGGCAACTTCAACAACTCCATTGATGGAGCTTGTTCCACCTTCAAAATCCCCTATTCCTTTGACTAATCAGCCGACTCTTTCTTCTTCTATTACTTCTAAAAATGATGTAATGGATAAAATCATTAAAATCATGCATGACCTTCATCTGAATCTTATAGAAATTAGTTCCAAAGTAGAGAGGTTGGATGTCAAAGTCAAAGAGTGAGGATGAGCATCAACTCAAAGACCCATGAGAGAAGGCTTTAAGAGGCAGTGTATTTGGTGTGATAGTCAACAACATGATAAGAGGGAGTGTTCTGCCTTCTATGAGGCTGAAGCACAAAAGCTTGTCTTTTGGAAAGACGGAAAAACTCATGCGGCTGAAACTGGTCTTCCACTGGAGTCAAATTTTGGCAATGGTGGAATGAAGAAAAGATTATAAGATTTAGCTGTAAAGAATGCCTATGCAGCAATTGATGTAGCTATCTATGAGTTGCAAATTGAGCCAATTAAATCAAGTTTGAAAGCATGTAAAGCTAATGTGCAATCTAAAGTATGGATGCAGGCACTAGATCAAATGGAACATAGTAAAGCAGCCAAAGAAGATTTGGCTAATGCCAGTCAATATATTCGAGGAATAACAGATTGGAAAGAATCGATAGATTCTTTTTTAGCCTTTGCACATTTGGATGTCGTCAATCATAAATAAGTCTTGATTGAAGAAAAGAGAAGAAGAGAAGAAGAACTAGGGCCTTTCTCTTCTGGTCCGCCGGAACAAGTAACTAGAAGAACGCCTGAACAACCAAAGCTTGCTGAAAATATAACCCTAGATTAAGAGATAGAAGATGTGCCACAAATAAAGAAGACCGAAGGAAAGAAGAAAGGAAAGTAGCCACGCTACAAATTGTAGTTTGACATAGAATCTGCAACCAATCTCAAATGAGTCCTAGAAGAACGAATTCTACGAAGCAAAATTGAATTCACCTTAGGCGAAATTCTTGGAATTGCCAAATGTGAATTCCATGATGTAATTATTAATGTAATCAAACGGAAAAGACAATATGTTGGTGATGAAGCTGAAGAAACAGTGCATGCTTTTTTGCAAGTTCTTCGATTTTTTGTGCAGGATGAAGGGAAGCTGACTTCACAAGGAATTCAACTTGAAGCAAATAAAGAATTAATTACAACAATTGAAGCTAAAGATAAAGAAAATATAAATGCAAAACTTAAAGAAGTGAAAGCTGAAAGCGTAATGGTCGGCTGGTCCAAACCAGTTGGGCAGCCCACCTCTCAAAAAGAAGGCCGTCTACAGCACAAGCATGAGGAAGAAGAGGCTCGGTCCATTCCAAGCAGTCATTGGGCAAGAGCAACAACGGAGACAGTCATCAAAATTGGAGAAAAAGAAACACCATGTATTCCACTCTTAGACCATGGCTTGGAGATAAACGTCATGGAAAGGAGTCTCTATGAAAGTGGCAGATGGCCCATAAATGTTGATTGGGGTTGGTGGATGAGAGCTGCAAACAACTCTTCTGGAGAGTTATATGCTACATGTCCCAATGTGCAGGTAACTATTGGAGACGTAAAATACAATTTTCACTTTTTTGTTCAAGACTCTTATAGTTACCCTATCATTCTTGGGCACCCTTACATTTCTGAAGCCTGCTTGGAAACAAAAGCTCTTGATGATGGTTCTTTCTATGCTCGAATCCAAAGCAAGGATAATGAATGAGCTGTCCAATTTCTTACTGTGTATGTTAACCATCATCGAAATAGAGATCGACTGCGTGATTATCCTGTGCCTCCTAAAGCCTGATAATTCAAGGGTTTTCGGGCTACACTACTATAAAGGGAGGCTATGGTAGTGCGTCATGTAAAAAGATTGAACCTCTTAATGCTGCAAAAACTGTGTCTCTAGCAAATTTGTATGTAAGTACAGCCAATAGTATGGGCTGTTATAAGTCTCTTCCGACCATGACTAAGGCTGAAAGAAAATATTTATGTCATGTAAAAAGGGAGCTGAAAACTTATGACATGATGGCTGAAAATGAAGATATTTCGGGATTTTTTTTTTGGACTGATTACTACTGACACATCGGCTGAAATATATGTAGCTGCTCATGCAAAAAATCAGGCTAAAGATCAGTCCATAGAAGTATGTACATTGGATTTTTATCAAACTATTCAAGAATTTGTTGAACAGGAAGACAATGGTTTACTCAACAAGGCTGAAGCACAAGTGAAGACAAAATACAAAACAATGGATAAGAAAGTCAAACCTGTAGTAGTCCCACTATCTCTTGAAAGTGAAGGGCTTGCTGATAGGGCAGCAAATCAGCCAAGTCTTCATGATCCTTCCAACATTGGTCACAATTTCACATTTGAAAGTATAAAAGAGCTCAAAATAGGTGAAAATTATTTCCTTTTGCTAGTTGAAAAACACTCTTTTATGCAAATGCTATTGAAACATGGAAAAGCTTTTGCATTTCAACCAAGTGAAATAGGCTGTGTGGATCCAAATATTGTGGCTCCTATGTTCATTTTTATGGTTCCACATGTGCCTTGGAACCTCAAGCCCATTCCCGTTCCAAGGGCGCATCTGCCCAAATTATTGGAACTTCTAAATGAGAAGATCAGAATGAAGATTTTAGAACCTTCTTCAGCACTTTACTCAAATTGATGGTTTACTGTGCGTAAGAAAAATGGATCTTTACGATTCATTTAAGATTTATAGCTTGTCAATCGTGTCACAATCCGAAATGTTGGTTCGGGTCCAATTGTTGTTGATGAGTTTGTTGAAGCTTTTGCAAGTAGAGAAATTTTTTGTATGAGCGATCTATATTCAAGATATGACCAATTTTAGCTTTCATTAGAAAGTCGAGACATTACCATAGTGAAGACTGGTCTGCATGTGCACTATACCACAAGGTGCAACAATCTCTGTAGCCCATATGATGAATGCCATGCACAAAGTCTTAAGGGACTTTATTCCACAACTTACTCTTCCATTTCTTGATGATGTACCTATCAAGGTGTAACGTGTCCACTAGTATCATCCAGGACACGTCTTAGCAGTCCATCGGAAAGGATGTCTAGAAAACTCCGCCCGACACTCCCATGGAATGTTACGGGTTTTGCAATCTAGGTCTTCCCGCTTCTGCCACGTAGCGGAAGTATCCTGGCCATCCCCACTTAGGATCGACTGGAATTAGGGTTTTCCTGATTGGTCATTAGCTAACAGCAACTAGCGTCAGATCCCAACGAACTACTTTACGCAGAAACGCTAGGTCCGAAGCGGATTCACACTGCACTTGGTTCAAGGAGAATGGGAAACGAGAGGGATGCAAAGCTCAACCTCTCTGCCATAAGGCATAGTCCCATTCCGTTCCCCTAAAACAACGTAAATCGGTTAAGATATAACTCTAGGTCATTGCTTTCGTTATTCGTTTTGATGATGATGATCATCTCGCTATTCTTCGAGATTTTTGAGAAAAGTTTGCGGCTAACCGGGACCACCCAACCGTAGGACGGACCCATGGTCCATCCTCCGCACTTTCCTCGGTTTGTTTTAGTTATGTAATTATCTAACATATTAATTTGACATATAACAATTAGTTTCTTTAATTAATCCTATTAAGCACTGGTTCCTTCACGTAATCTTATCACGTGACATAGAAAAACAATATCAAACAAATTCTTTATTATTATTTCATCATTTTATCTTTGAAATACAAGGAGTTCCGCCCGTAGGCTTGTCCATAATCCGCCCGAAGGCTATTCAGTAATCCCCAGGGATCATTATTCCAAGCTTCTGCCCATAGACTAGTATGCGGGCCTCGAGATCCAATCCCGAGTCACGTTAGCCTCTTGTGTAGGACCAGGAAGGCGAGGGATTTACGGCCAGAGCCCCCTGGCACCCAAGCGTCCTCCTGATCCAAGTAGAGCTTAACGGAAAGACCTCTCACGGCGGGTTCGGTCCACGTTTCCAGCACGGTCAACAACCCCCTTGGTTAGGGTCAGGCAGGCAGTCGGGGGTAACTGAAGCTGCCTCTCCCTTCAGGCCTTCAACCTGAAGCATTAGATATATTTTCATCCTTTAGTTCTTTGAGCAAACAATGCAAACAATGCTTTCTAAACTGTTACAAGCACCATCAATTCCAGTGGTCGTTTATTTGGCCAATTGCTAAGGAATGAATCTTTCTCTCCAAATGCATCCAGCACTTGATCCGGTATCAATTGCGACTTGGCAAGATCCCCAAGGGCTTGTTTGTTAACCCTATATCCTTGGGTTAGGGCCATACCCTGTTAACCCAACTTAACCAATACCTTAGGTTTTATTAACAGTAAATCTTGGCGACCATGTCACTCCAATTTATTGATTGATCCTTTGCTTCCAAGCAAATACCTAACTTCCCTTATCTTGGCAATTTTTCCCAAGAAAGGTGATATAACAGGATGACTACTCATCCTCTTGCAAGTTTAACTTGCACAAGAACCTGCCAACCTCATTCTAAGGAATGGAAAAACTCTCTTGTGAACAACCCACAAGTCCATGCAACGTTGCAACTTGTGGCACAAGTGTCGCATCTATTCCATGGGATCATTTCACTCATTAAACGATATTTTCTGGTCACGAAATTATCTCTAGACAAAGAGCAGGGTTTAGGGTGTCTTCTTACCCAACCCATTCCTAATTACACTAGGCCGACAATGTTCTGTTCCTAGGGATTTCAACTCAATCCGAGTTTCATCATTTGAACAAGTGATCCTTAGGGTAAAAAAACCTTAGATCGTTTTATGCACGAGCATTCAATTTTCCCTACATTCCATGAATGTCGGTAGGACCTTTGGTTCAAGGGTTTTGTCTTGGCAACAAGTGCAAAACTAGGCTGAGTCCTTAACATGCTAAACCCTAGCTAGCACTTGGGTTATTTATCGTATCAGTTGAGCCATCCTATGTGAATCCCTTGCAGGTTAGGTGATTTAGATAATTCGATCTACTTGTCTTGTGACAAGTACGAACCATCCCTAGAGATGTTAACTTGATCTTAAAGGAGAAAGCTAGTTGTAACATCTCACAATTCACATAAACATGCAATTCATTGCTTCTACATACCCCTAAATTTGCAATAACCCTAACTTTTCTTTTTAAGATCAGAACGCATGTTAAATTGCGGCATAACTTCCATTGATCCTACTAGGACTTGCCTTCAAGAATTATGCCCATAATTCTTTTTCTAAGCTTCTAAGATTTCATGCTTCAATAAACCATGCAGCCTTTCCCTAAATACAACTCTTGATGAATGAAAAATTTCATATGACAAATGTGCAACATGCACTCCTTTCCTGACTACAACGTACTGAAATTCATGGAAAAAAAAAAGAGAAAAAAAACTAGAGTTGACTTATTCCAATTTACAATCACATGCCACACGCAAATTCCTAGAATCATTTCCGCGCTCTTCTATTTCCTACGGGGTTAAGGACTTTCCCTAATGAATCATTCAATGAAGATTTGTCTAAAAATGCGACGTGCAATTAATCTTTCCATGCCTATCAAAGGTGCACTTTAATAATCTCAACCTTATAATGATAGGCAATAGGTGTTCTAGGCCGTCACTTTGACATGCACGACAAGGCAACATACTATTAAGGACGTTAAATGGATAGACAATTTCTTTATATGGAAAATACCAATGACCCAATTTCAGGTCATGAACTAATTTTAATCATTGTTTGAGTAGTCGATTTATTTCGATTGCATTTAACTTGACTAGGTGATTTTAAGCATGCATAGATGCTTCCTAATCCATGAAGTTATCATGATTAATGCAATGCTTTTGTGTGGAATCAAAATTAGTAAAAACCTGGACTTGTGGGCTCTGGGAGATATCCACATGAATATTAGGAGAAGAACCTCCCGCAGGCGCACCTTGTGACTTTTTAGGGCCCATCGTAGGCGTAATTACGGACTTCTGATTTGCCTTTATCCTTACCCGATCAGTGAAATTACTTGCCTTGGTATGTAGCCTCAAGATCTTGCCCTTCTCCCTTGTATGCAGGAGATCCCTTCCAAAGTGTGGATCCTTGAGAATACCGGCTTGCGGAATTTGGACTTATGGGAGGCCTTGCGGGGTTGGAGCTTGGTTTGTGAAAATGGGGCTCCTACAAAGTTCTTGGAAATGGGGATTCTATGAATGGAGTTTCAAAAATTGAGGCCTTACGAGGATGTTCGCGGAAAGGGCTCTTGCGAATAGGCCTTGCAAGAATGGAGGCTTTAGAGTTCTTCTTCTCCTTCCCTAAAATCCTAGGGCCGGCCTTGTGGGTGATTGGTGGGAAGGGCTCGTAGTCTTCCCCTTCTTCTCTTCAAAGCTCGGGCTAGGGGGGCTTGTGGGTGTTGCAATGGAAAAGGGGGTTTAAAAGGAACCCGAGGGGGGGGGGGTGTAAAATGGGCTTATGGGGAATCCATGGGAAGGGGGCTTAGAGAAGCCCCCTTAGAAGCTTCCTAGAGAAGCTTCTAAGAAGCTTCAGGTAGCTAGGTGGAGGCTTTTGACGGCGGCGACCGTGAGCTCCACAACACAGGCGGTGCCAGCAGCAGTAGTTCGGCCGTTGGCCGCGTTCAGTTGGCAGCTCCCTCCAACACAGCGGCAGCTCCTTCCTCCTCCACGAACAGATTTCACAGCTCCCTCCCTTCCTTTACTTCCTTCTACCTTCCTCAACATAGCTTCCACAGTCTGTCGCAACTCCCTCTCTCCTCACGGTGCATCACGGCACATTGGCAACGATCTGGCTCTCCCCCCTCCTCCGCTCACTCCACACGATTTATATAGGTGAGGGGAGGGGATCCTCTCTCCCCCACGCGGCATCCTGCATGGGTTCACCCCCCCCTCAGGCATCCAGCAAGGATGCTTAGTCATCCTTGCTATTCCCCTCCCCTCCAGCACAACAATCGCGCTGGGGAAAAAAGGGGGAAAATAAAAAAATTTCCCTTATTTTCAATTTATTATTCTCATGACCTCCTATTAAGAGGAGGTTCATGTGAGGAATGCGTGCTTAGAAATCAGGAATGTCACACAAGGGATGTGAAGTTAATGAAAAGAATGAGGAGCTTGACGAAGATGATTGCAAGACATTTGTAGTTAGCCATATTCATGATTGTGATAGGATTTTGACAAGGCTAGAAGAGGTACATCTTACCCTTTCTGGACCTAAGTCGATTTTTGGAGTAGTAGAAGTCCTAGTGGTCGGTCATCTATGTGGCCCCTATGGATGCAAACCTTCTCCAATCAAGATAGATGCCATCAGTAGAATACAATAAAAATGCACAAATGTTTCAGAGGTGAGAAGATTTCTTAGCGCATGTGTATTCTATCTCATATGGATACCACATTTTGCTCATGTAGCTGAAAATCTTTATGAATTATTAAGAAAAGGCTAAAGATTATCTTGAAATAAAGAGCATACTCTCACTATGCGTAAATTAAAGAAGCTATTAATTTCAGCCCCCGCTCTCAAAAGGGCTGACTTTTCAAATGGTCAACCCATCATCCTTACTGTGGATACAAGTCCCATTGGGATAGGATGGGCTATTGGCCAATTGGATCTTGAAGGTAATAAGTATGCAATTCATTTTGGAGCAAAAGTTCTCAATAAACGTCAAAGAAGGTATGCAAAGTAAAAAGGGAATTTTGGGGAGTTGTAACATCATTAAAGTGTGATCATGAATACTTTTATAGGTGCTTCCGTAGTGGTAGAAACTGATTGTCTTCCACTCTTGGGCATGATTGCCAACTGCTCTACACCCGACATTGCTATGCTAAGATGGATTGCATATATTAAGTCTCTCAATCCGAATTAAAGCATATTGCAGGAAAGGCGAATCCAATTGCTGATGTGCTATCACGTGCAAAATATGACAATGAAGAAAAGCTTATGGAAGAAGATGAAGCTGAAGAATCTATACTTGCTGAATTTCATTCTATGGCTGCGGAAAATACCTATTCAGTTATTGCATATACTGGTCCAAAGCTGAAAACAACAGGATGGTCAAGTAGAAGCCAGCATGCTCATTGCATTACTCAAGTTCTAGTTCATTTCCTTGAAGAAGATTGGCTAAAGATGGCCAATATTTGAGCACAATGAAGGAGGAGACTTGGACTGATGAGGAGTTCAAGCATATCAAGAGGAAAGCTTATGGATTTTTTCTTAAAGAAGGACATCTATGGAAGCACACAAAGAAGAAGAAAGGATTGCTGAGTTTTAGGTAACAAAAGATTGCAACAACAGGTAATAAAGGAATTTCATGAAAGCCTATGGGCTGGTCATAGAGGCATATGGGGAACCTTTAGTAAAGTCAAAGAAAAATATTGGTGGCAAAACATGTATCGGGACATAGCATATTTTTTTGAAACCTATTATGTGTGTCAAATGTATTCTATGGTCAAGAATCGAGATGGGTTACAACCAACTTATCCTTTGTCTATACATTATAGATGGGTTATTGATCTTGTAACCATGCCTGCAGGTATATGGAATATGCAGTATTTAGTGCTTGAAAGAGAGGATCTAACTAATCAAGTTGAAGGCAAAGCCTTAACAACCAAATCCACTCAAGTTGTTTGTCGTTTTTTGCTTGAAGAAGTGTTTTGTAGATATGGTTGTGTTGGTAAAGTAACTGCAGATAGAGGAGAGTTGGATGCTGATGAGGCACACAAATTCTTTGCTCAATTGGGTATTAAGTTGGCTTTAACATCATCCTAATATCCTAAAGGCAATGGAAAGAGTGAGAGATGTCATCAACCTATTCTCAAAGCTCTAGCAAAGTCTTGTAGAGGAAAGATCAAAGAATGGCCTAAAATGCTAACTTTTGCATTATGGGCTGATCGGACTACTCACAATTCATTGAAACTGGCTATATGCCAGCTGAACTTATGCATGGACAACATCCAATTATGCCAATTGAAGAATCTATTCTCACATGGAGTCTTCTACCTTGGGAGGAAGGCATCGGTAGAGAAGTGTTGCTGACTTTGTGCATATGGTAGCTAGAAAGAAGGCATGAAGATGTTCAAGCAGCTATTGAGAAGCTAAAGATAGCAAGACTAAAGAACAAAATAAGATTTGATAAGCGATATCAACTTTGACCAAGAGCAATTCAAGAAAATTACTGGGTGCTTGTCTATAACAGCAGCCTAGACAATCAATACCATGCTTCTAAGAAGATGATAAAGTGTTGGTTTGGCCCATATGTCGTAAAGGTTATTCATGACAATGTTACATATTCATTGGCTGAATTGGATGGAACAAGCAGGAAGATACCCATAGTTGGAAAAATAATTAATCTCTTCAAATGAAGAGAAAGTTCAACATATGAGCTAGAAGACTTGAATATATTTCAAGAGCATAAAGACATAGAGGAAGAAGAAGAGGCAGAATATGAAGACATTGACATGGCAGAAGATACTTCTTTTGACACTGCAAATCCATAAGACTTTGGCACATACCAGAGGATGTGCAAGTTAGGAGGGGGTGGATGTCGTACTGCTACATGCACACCATGTAAAAAAATCTAGAGTGTGGCTTCTTTTTAGATTTAGAGAGCCAATGCCACTTTAGGCATTAGTATTAGTGTCCATGGTTCAAAATATTAGATTTTTTTGGACAAGTTTTTTGTCAAATTTTTATATTCTAGATATTATCTCTTGTAAAAATCCATAAAAATATAGATAACATCTGGATTAGGAGGACATGTAAAAGAAATCATGTAGCTTTCGGCCAATTTGAGAGGATTTTATGTAAAAAAAAAGAGATTAGCAAAATCGCGCGATGTGCGATTACTGTTTTCAGGCACTGAACAGCACTCCAAAGTGGGAGATGAAGAAGGAGTGATCTGGAAGGATTTCGACGAAGTGTGCTGGTATTTAACTCCCCTTTTGGAGCCATTGAAAGCATTAGATTGGTGATCTGAGTAGCATAGAGGAAGGTATTATTTTCTACACGTTTTTGTCTATTAGAGTTATATTTTCTCATAATGCTGAAAGAAACTGACAGGCTTCATCTCTGTTAGTATTCTTATATATTTTCTAATTCTTTTTGGGAGTATTCTTCTACATCTTCAAACTCTTTGAGCCCCTTCTCTTCCATCTACTCCTCTCCTTGAATCTACCTACACCCTGCTGTCTCTTATATTCAAGAACTTGGCTTGAAACCTTGGACCCTTCTCTTATCTCTACCAACTCTGAAGTCTAAGCTCTTGAATCCCCATACATTCTTCTCTTGCCAAACCCCTGTGGTGACCTTCAACCCTACGTGCTGCAACAACGCACAATAGAGAAGATCTCACTTGGAAGCCCATCTTCAACATTCCATTGGATTATATTCACATTTGTTCATTGCATGCTTTTGTCAAAATCATGGAGAAAGTTGTATATGAATACATTTGCTTTGCTTATAGGATGCAACAAAAAAAAGAAGCCATTGCAATATGTAGGAATGTGGAGTGAGTGCTTTTAGAAATTGGGCTACACAAGCATCAAGTGACGATTGAAAAAGATGAGAAGAGATCAAGAAAATTTGGTAACTTGCCAAAAAAGCCTTGCTTTGGAGGAGCAAAGGCTAGGAAGTTTCTCTCAACACCCATCAATGAGAAAGGGAATGTCATTGTTCGTAGGCCGCAGGACTACGATGGGTGGAAAAAGTTACATTTTGCAGTTCTTGATCGAAGTATTGGAGGAAAAACAAGGTTGGCCAAAGCTAAGGTTTTGATAAATCTTAACAAATTGGCTCCCTTACTTTGCAAGATGGTATTTAACAATGAACATAAGCAAGAATTTATTGATGTTGTGCATAGCTTCTACGAAAACATAGTGGAAACCTGGAGAAAAAGCTCTATCACACATTACATGGTGCATACTAAGTTAATATTTTAAAATTTTATGAATTATATAAACTATTGAGCATAGCTTTACTCATGTATGATATGTTTCTTTGTAGCATATCCTTGAGGCACATGGGCCATACTTTGTAGAAAAGGAAAGCATCGAAATTTGGTCCACAGAAGGGATGGAAAATTCACATTGGACAACTCATCGTGCATAATAAAGAAAAACCAATCATGGTGGAGAGGTGAATGGTAGCAATCCAATGATCCAATTGATATCTTGGTGGTATAGGATTATAGTAGCGAACCAAGCTAAACTCTCATAAAAGAGAGCAAATGAAAGTGCTGATGAATCGTTCGCTCTGCAGACATGATGGAATCACATCGTATCACTAAAAGAGTACATTATGAGGCCAAAGAAAACCATGCCAAGTGGCTAGAAACAAGGCTTCGACAAGGAAGCAAATGGATTTGAAGAGAGCTAAAACAGTAAGATGAACAATGTGTTCAATATGAATGCAATTCATAATTTAAGAGAGAAAGAGAGACTGTGTATCTATGTGAATGAGTCTTACAGTTTAGGGTTATATAAAAGAGGGTTTCACTTTCTATCTTATTCATTGAGTTCTCACATCTCTTGTGTAGGAAAGATGACTAGGTTTAAGGTAGTTGCAAATAAGCTTTCGCTCAGGGCCCCATATCGTGTTTTGCTCCTTGGAGCATCTACTAGCTCTGATGCATCCCCTTTTCAACCTAACCCAGCTCCCTCAAGTCGCCCTCACAAGGGTCCTCCTTAGCATACCCCATAAGAAACACAACTAGAAGCCAAGTACAATGGCCCTGAGAGAAATTAGGAGGTATCAATGCTCTTTTGATTTTATCATTCTGAATGTGAGCCTCTTGAGACTTGTTCACGAGATTGTGTAAGACCA
The DNA here is from genome assembly GCF_053477565.2 of Lygodium microphyllum. Classification (NCBI taxonomy): domain Eukaryota; kingdom Viridiplantae; phylum Streptophyta; class Polypodiopsida; order Schizaeales; family Lygodiaceae; genus Lygodium; species Lygodium microphyllum. The sequence continues at coordinate 45,442,575 of NC_141163.1, read as the reverse complement.
CTACCACACAAAAAGCAAGAGGAGGTGGTTTTTGGCACAAGGTCAGGATAGACATGATCGCTTCACAAAAGAATGTCTTAATGCTCTACACTGTGCTGCAGAGGCCTTTTTAGCTGACTTGATGACTCATGCTCAGTGTTGTGCAATACATGCAAAGCACATCACTGTAACTCCTAAGGACTTCCAACTTATAAGAAATCTTCAAACAATGAAGGATACATTTTTTCCAATGGAATGAACACATTTTGTAATGTTATCTTTTTTGGCATAATGTTCTCCTTGTGCATTGGGCATATGACTATGTCCCAATGCAAAACTATTGTATACACCCTTAAAATATGAATTAATTTTTTTCTCTTGTCCTTCACTCTCAACTTTGACTATGCATCTGCGCTCTATTTTCAATTCTTACTTACAAATTTTAGTAGCATTGTCAATTTCAATAGGAAAAACATGAAAAATTTTACCATTTCTTTTTGCAAACTTTACTCATGATGCCTCTATATAGTCTATGTGGTGCGAAGTTTCTAAGGGCCAATAGTCACGATGTTGATTTCTCGATTATCAATCCATCCATAATTTTGGTATGGAATAGTTTTTAAATACTAAACTTTATCGAAATGTGATGAAACTTCACATGCACACTCATTAGGTGGCCAAGAGCCCTTTTTTTAAAGGAAAAAAAATGCATACTGACCTATGGTCTGAAGTTTGTGGCGTCTGGAGCCACTTTCCTAGCAGACTTCGAACCTTGGGTCTACATGCATTTTTTTTCAAAAAAAAAAGTCTCTTGGCCACCTAACGAGTGTGCTTGTGAAGTTTCGTCGCATTCCAATAAAAGGTTATGGATTTACAATTACATAATGGATAGTGCGTATGAAGCTGCATTAACTCGGTTTTGGGGTTTAAATGGGTTAAAAGTTCATTATTCTTCTCATTTTCACAACTTTCTTTCTTTGCTTCCTCCATTCTCACACCCCCAACCTCTGTCTTTTCTCCATCTTGCCCTCCTCGAGCTTGCATGGCACACACCAAGCAAGCATGTCGCCCTTTTGGCCCCGGGAAGACCTCATGCCAAGGCCTACCACTTGGAGCACAAGGTGGAGCCTTCTCTAGTGCAACAACATGTGCTCCCCATAGAGCACGATGACCACCATAGAAAAAGAGGAGATGGAAACCACGCACTGACACCCTTCGGGAGATAAGGAGAATCCAACATGGATACGAGCTTCTCATCTCAAATAGATCTTTTCATAAGGTTGTTTGGAAAGTCATACAAGACTTGGAGAGCTAAAAGGGATAAGAAGATTTTGGCACGAGTTTGGAATAGCCCACCAACATGAAGGTGGACTGTTGTAGCTATGGAGGCCCTACAAATAGTTGCAGAGGGGTTTCTCATCGACTTGTTTCATGATACATAACTAGCGGTCATCCATGCAAAGCATGTCACAATCATAGATAAAGACATGAACTTTATCATTCGACTTTGACACGACAAGGGGACTCCTCCATAGGTTATGAGATTAATGATGCAAGGTTTTGTAATGAGTGTTACAACACCATAGCATCTTGGAAGGCCAAAAAATTTTGTATACTCTATCACATTGGAATATTTATTTATATATACATTATATCTCATGCAATGTGTACTAAATTCAAATAATTGAGTAAAGTTATTTTGATTTGTTTCTTGAAACACGACTCATATGAATGCATTGAAAGTAGTAATGCATATGCATACGAGTTACATTATTGCTTATGCACAATTGTAAGTGCAGCATTACACATTGACATAATTAAATTAGATTATATTAACATATACAAATGCGTCATTCACGTACCACACATTATTGTCACACTCACACAAACCACACATTTATTCAATACATACATATTTATAGAGACAGTAAAATATCTTATATTCATCAAGAAAAATACATGGAATGGCTGATAGTGATGGAAAATACAAAAAGCCGATAGCCAACAAGAACTCTCAAATTTTTCTTGGCTTTTTTATCGATGGAGAGGAGGGGCCAGCTTCCGATGAAACTATAAGTTCATTCTTTGCTTCAAAAATGATGTGCTTCCCCTTCAGCTCTTTCTTTAGGAGAAGCAGATCTAACACTTTAGCAAGGTCACCTAATGTAGCAAGCACAGACATTGCTCCACCATGCGTTTGGTCAAACAAATAACTAGCACCATCTTCTCCAAGCTAGATGGTAGAAAAGGTCCAAGCTTGAATTTTCATGATTATTTCTTGCCCTCATGGTGAGCACTTCTTATAGACGACTACCAAGTCTACAACAGGGTTGCCAATGTACTCCTTCAAAGCTGAATCATTCCATTGATTTGCATAGCGAGCTCCTCCTTGCCTTGATGCAAACTCATCTATATATAGTATTTCTTGAATGACAAATTCAAATCAAAAAATATATTTGGCAACTAACCTAGAGTTATCAGAAAGCGACAAAACTTGACGGTAGGGTGCGTCTGGTCCCTTGGAGTCCACCAATGAAATCTTGGCAAAAAATGATGCTTGCAATAGCTGCCTCATCCAAAGTCTAGCATCTAGCGCTAGCGTCTAGGGCCACTATTTGAAGTCTTGCATCTGGGGCCACTTTCTGGCCTAGAAAGTGGCCTCATATGATAGGGTAGCTACAAGCATCATTTTTTGCCAAGATTTCATCGTTGTGGACTTCGAGAGACTCGAGCACTCTAGTGTCAAGTTTTATTGCATAAAAATACATGGTATTTATAAGTCTCACCTTCTCCAAATCATCTTCTATCTTCATTTCCTGATGTGCCAGTGAGGCACCTCTTTGGGCAAAGGAATCTACAAACTCCTTGGTAGGAAGCTGGCGCCTTAGTCTGAATGGATCATGTTGTAGTGCTTCAAATTCAGCATCCCACATAAGGAAATCTTCTTCAACCAAGATAATATCCTTCTATGCTGCTATGATGGCACTCAGTGTATCTAAGCTTGTGCCATCATATCTTCCAATCTTTGCCATTGTCGGATGCATATCCATGTAATCATAATCGATAAGGTCTTCCATCGAGTTCCTGACTAGGATGGAAAACAACTCTTCTTCCTTCATTTCCAAGTATTGTAGCACATTTGATAGAAGCAAGTATTGTACACCATCTATTTCAATGGGCGTCAAGGAGGAAAGGTTGAGTTTGTTGACTTGTGCATGTTCTAAAGAATATGGCACCATGAGAGCCAACCCTTACTCTACCACCACCCGATGTTCCTCTTCAACATTTATGAACTCTTCAATTGGTTCTTCTCCTGTGGTATGTGATAGCAACAACCTGTGGAGTTGTATCTTCATCGCTATCCTCCTCTAGGGGTGTATCCAATGCAAGGAGGTAAATTGCCAATGCGCAATCACACTTCAAGAGATCCAAAGGTGATGTACCTAGTGCACTACCCATGGGAACAATGCATACTCTATGCAAAGGATCCACGTGGGCTAGACACCTATTCACCACTTTTTGGTGATTCTTCCCTGCCTGAAATACCATGAGCTGTTCCAGAGGCACCCAAGTCATGTCGGATTCCTCGATGGAGTATGTGCAGGTAGCAATGGTGCCCACAAAGTCTTCCAAAACCTGAAGGGGGGACCCAACAATGAGATCATGCTTTCAAGGTTGAAGTTCTTAGAGAAAACTTGAAATATCTCGTCACCCTAGTTGGCAAAGATAGTCTTGTGGATCCACTCATCAAAGTGTGTGCCAACATCCATTGTAGCAGGTAGGAGGGATGTGGTGGATATAAAGAGATGAAGAGAGAAAGTGTGAAATGAAACAATGAAACAAGAACTAAACTAGTTCTACCTTAAAAACCTTAAGTTTTAAACCATTAAGGGTATCAAGATTGTGGGAGAGAAGGAAGGAGTCTCACTTGTAGCTTTCTCACTTACACAATGGGGGAATACACACAAAGGTGGAGGCTGAAAACAATTTTCCTCTTCTTAGTTGTGTAAGCCAAAAAGAACTCAAGTACAAAGAAATAGAAGAACCTTATATATGGGTCTCAAAACAAACTCAACTAACTAAGGTGGCATACTAAGTGAGCCATGAACTAGAGTAGATAAGGATAGCTGTCATCTAGCTATTATTCATGGGCGGTGTACCTACCGCATCTGCAGCTAACAAGTCGGTGACATAAATGCACAACGGTCACCCTGGCATATCACGAGTGGAGCTTGATGTCTCAACACTCCCCCTCGAGCTCAATCCTAATTCCTGCACACCAAGTAGATTTTTGAACTTGCGCAGCTTCTCTGCGCCCAATGCCTTCGTGAATATATCAGCTAGCTGATCCTCTTTGCTGACATAAACTAGATCAATAAGACCTAGTAAAACCCTCTTCCGCACATGGTGATAATGCACTTCAATGTGCTTTGTTCTAGCATGATAGAATGGGTTATTTGCCAAGTGTATACTGCTTATGTTGTCACAATAAATGACAACTGGCCCATTTGTAGGCTGATGCATATCATAAAGTAGCTTATGCAACCAAGCTACCTCACATGCAGCCATTGTTGCACCCCTGTACTCAGTCTGTGTGCTTGACAAGGCAACTGTAGGAGGCTGTTTCTTGCTACTCCAAGTGACTGCAGTGTCAATAATCCCAATGTGGGGTTGATCATGGTGTGTACAAAATGATTGATACATTATCACGGAGGATTGTAATAGACAAGGAACTCCATGGCTACAAAGAGAAGGCAAACAATATGCACACTCAACAAATGTTCTCTTCTTATTATTCATTTCATACAATGGCTATACTTTTATAGAAGAGATAAGGCCTCATTTATGTAGCCTCACACTTTCCATGTGTGTCCCCATGTGACACCATACAACCCACACTTTACATGTGTGCCCTATGTGGCACACTTTACTCCACATCTCTCATCCATATTCATGCACCATACAATCTTAAGTACACAAGAGTGCTTTCACATAATACACACCCGCAAATACCGAAGCTTACATTCTCAACACCCCCTCTTAAGCGAGGTGTTTACTTTACCTTATCACCCATCCAATGTAGCATTGCATGACCGCAATTGCTACTTCTTAACACTCCCCCTCAATGCTATATTGGAGTGTTTATATGACTAGACACTTCTAGTCCACCATATGCATGTTTTATGTGCATGTACAATGTTTGTTTGAGCAGCACTTACTCGGGTGAACCTACCCCATCCTTTTTGAACAATCCTAGATGTTCAGGAAAGGTATGACAAACCTCAAGGTGCAACAATCATGTGCACACACCACGCACTCGCAAAATTATTTTTGAGATCTCAATCTCGGGCAGAGAACCCCTCACACAAGCCAATTCTTGTGCAACCTCGTCTCAAATAGACTCTTTTGAGACACACATGCATGTAGATACATTCATTCTGAGCCTCTAGGTGGGATCGGGTAGAGTACCCTCATACCATGGATGAAGTACAATTTTTCATTTTCAACTCTCAAGTTCAGCTATCATTATCCACAATACAAATGTGAATTTTTTCACATTGTTTCACACAAACATATTTAGAATGTATAACTTAACTTTTGCTTTGGTATATGAATGGGGCTTTACACATGCCAAAAACCCAGAAAAGATAAGGTTGCCACATGGCAACTCCTTTGCCCCATCGTCACTGGCAAGCTTCTTCTTTTTTTTGTTCGACTCTTCGTTTCTGTGCTCTTTCTCTCTCTCTCTCTCTCTGCCCTACTTAGAGTGTTTCAATAATGCACTTATTGCTATCAATTATATATTCTCGGAATCGAAAGCTTCTTTAGCACCAACTCGGTGACCAGGGATGCCATGATCGAGCTTATGTACAGTCGTCCAGGATTGTGAGGTAGATTGCCTGTGAAAAACGCAGAAGAGGAGAAGAGAAGCAGCAAAACTCTGCGTCTGATGGGGGCTCGGAAGCAGAAGTGGACGCCGAAGCAAGAGGCTGCCTTGCGGGCAGGCATGGAGAAGCATGGCCCATGACATCGTAGGCGAGGGTGTCTGTGCCGGTGAAGCCCGTAGGGTCGCCGGCACACCGGAGTCACGATCCTCCAACTTCAGGCCTGCAAAGGCCTTCCGATTCGCCGAAGGGGCCAATCCAAACCTTCCTGCGAATAGCATCATTGTTGTGGATGCCACCATGATCAGGTTAGTTGGAGAGTCGATGAAGTTGTAGCGCACACGCAAGAGCTCCCTTGTTTTGCACTCGTAGAGAGGGCAAGCACGCAAGAATGGAGGAGGAGGAGACAATGCTAGTCTTGCTGGCCTTGAGGCCTCGGAAGTCACAGGTGGAAATGGATGAGGGCAAGGCTAGAGCTGCCTGAGCTGTGGCCATCGCGTCTTCACAATCACACACCTCTCTGATGCTGCTTCTTCTTCTTCTGCCGCCTCCGTTGCTGCCGCTTCTTGAGTTAATCACTCAATTGCAATCAATTTCTTGACCTTTGCAACCCTATTTGCTGCAAGGTCTTCTGAATAGTCTTCGATTCGTTTTCACCCTTCTGAACAGTGTTGTATGTTGTTTTCTTGGAGCTTTGTGCAATCTGCATGCAGACATCATCATGAATCCTTGCATCGTCATCCTGGTCATTCCATCCACCTGCTTTGGTATTTATTATCTTTTCAGCATGCATCTTCAAGGATGCTTTTACCATGCTTCTTTATTTGATAAGCCTCCAAGGTGCCAACCATGTGAAAGCCTTCCTTGCTTCCACTCTGAATTCTCTTCCTTGAGCATACACATGAGACATGCCTCAGCCGACATGCTCCATCTTGGATTTTAGCCATTCAAACACCACTTGCCATTCCAATGACAACAAGCATATGCACCTTTACATGCTCCTTGCTCAATAGCAGGAGCCAATAGGACAACAATGTCCACAAAGAAAAACCCTTCTGTTCTTTGAGCATTGTTCCATGTTCAGCAACAATAATCAAGAGGCAAAATGACCAAATACCTTTGACTTCTATTAGTAGCTTCTTTGTTGACAGTGGCTCCACGACTTGTGCTGAAAAACTCCATTTTCAACCTCCATAATTCACAACTCCTTCATTTGATGTTGATGGCCTCTTTGTAATCCTAAAAATTTTCAGCTTCCTCATTTGCAATCATAATAGTAATGAGTGTGCAAGATTTTTAAGGAAAGAATGGCTAAAACATACTAAGGCTAAATTCAAGAAAACCACTTACAATGATATCTACACATATAAGTACACCATGATCGATAGCCCTAAACCTTGCCTCTGATACCATGTCAAGATTATGGGAGAGAAAGAAGGAGTCTCACTTGTAGCTTTCTTGCTTGCACAATGGGGGAATACACACAGAGGTGGAGGCTGAAAACGTTTTTCTCTTCTTAGTTGTGTAAGCCAAAAGAACTCTCTTACAAAGAAATAGAAGAACCCTATATATGGGTCTCAAACCAAACTTAACTAACTAAGGTGGCATACTAACTGAGCCACGAACTAGAGTAGATAAGGATAGCTATCATGTAGCTATTATTCATGGGCAGTGTACCAACCGCATCTACAACTGACAAGTCGGTGACATAAATGCACAACGGTCACCCTGGCATATCACGAGTGGAGCTCGATATCTCAACACTCCCCCTCGAGCTCAATCCCAATTCCTGCACACCAAGCAGGTCTCTGAACTTGCGCAGCTTCTCTGCGCCCAATGCCTTTGTGAATATGTCAGCTACCTGATCCTCTATGCTGACATAAACTAGATCAATAAAACCTAGTAAAACCCTCTCTCGCACATAGTGATAATGCACCTCAATGTGCTTTGTTCTAGCATAATAGACTGGGTTATTTGCCAAGTATATACTACTCATGTTGTCACAATAAATGACAACTGGCCCATCTATAGACTGATGCATATCATAAAGTAGCTTATGCAACCAAGCTACCTCACATGCAGCCATTGCTGCACCCCTGTACTCAGCCTCTGTGCTGGACAAGGCAACTGTAGGCTTTTTCTTGCTGCTCCAAGTGACTGCAGCACTCCCAAAAGAGAACACATATCCACTGGTAGATCGTCTATCAAAAATACTACCAGCCCAATCAGCATCAGTGTATCCATGCAACTGTATCTGAACCCCAGTCTCATAAAATAGTCATACTGCAATGTGGACTTCACATACCTGAGTATGCGTCTAGCCGCATCCAAATGTGGTTTCCTTGGAGCCTGCATAGACTGACTTACCAATCCAATAGCATAGCTCAAATTTGGCCTGGTAATAGTCATATAAATCAAACTTCCTACTATGCGTCTGTACATAGTAGGGTCTTCTAGAAGCTCACCTGCATCTATGCTCAACTTCACATTCTACTCCAAAGGAACTGAAATAGGCTTACAGCCTGTCATCCCATATTTGGACAGCATGTCCAATCCATACTGCCTCTGCAAGAGCTGTATCCCACTTGGTGATCTGATCACATCAATGCCCAAGAAATAACGCAGCTCTCCCAAATCCTTCATCTCAAACTTCTGCTTCAATAGCATTTTCACATGAAGGATATCTTCATCACTGTCACCTGTCATAATCAAATCATCAACATAAATTACAAGTAGCATAATACCTTTCTCTGTTTTTCTCACATAAAGTGAGAAATCTGCCTTGGAAATCTGAAAGCCAATAGTGACAAGATACTGTCCTATCTTGTCAAACCATGCTCTAGGTGCTTGCTTCAAGCCATACAAGGCCTTCTTTAACCTACAAACAAACTCAGGATGAATAGCATGCACATAACCTGGTGGCTGCTCCATATAGACCTCTTCTTGCAAATCACCATGCAAGAAGGCATTCTTTACATCCATCTGATGTAAAGACCATCGCTTTGATGCAGCCATAGCAATGACTGCTCTTACGGTTGCCATCCTTGCAACCGGACTGAATGTTTCTTCATAGTCAATGCCATATGTTTGTGCATACCCCTTGACTACTAATCTTGCCTTGTATCTGTTCACAGAACCATCTGCATTGTGCTTCACCTTATAAACCCACTTACAGCCAATTGCATTTTTACCTTTAGGCAAAGGTACCAATTCCCATGTAGCATTTGCTTCCAAGGCATCCATTTCTTCATCCATGGGTTTCTCCCATTTTTCTTTTCCCATGGCTTGCTCAAAAGAAGTGGGTTCTGGTTCCTGTATCACTTTGACCATATATGCATAGTGAATGACTGTAAATCCATCATATGCAGTCTATCCACAGGATACCTAGCTCTTGTAGACCTGTGCAAAGTAGGTTCACTCCCAGGTGCTCTCAAAACATCCCTGGTCTTCCTTACTCCACGTGTAACAATAGAAGGAATACCCAACTCATCATCAATGCTCTGTTCTAAGCCACTGGATTCACCATCCACATAAGAGTGACCTGCATTCACATCAAACATGGGCTGATCAACCTTCTCTTTTCCTTTTCGTGATACCTACATACCACTATCTGCATTGCTTTGAGAAGATTCTCCTGATCTCAATTTGCCTATCCATGGCGAAGAATATGAACCATGCTAGAGGATGCTCCAGGTCCACTAATATTTTGTGACTGCTGTTGTGAATTCTGTGTAGCATTACCATTTTGTGCATCTACATCATCAATCACATTTACTGGTTTATACCAGCTACTCATCTCATCAAAAACAACATCTTTTCTCACTGTAAACTTACGAGTAGAAGGGTTATAGCATCTATACCCTTTTTGCTAGTAGCAGAGAGTAACCAATAAAGATGCACTTCTCAGCTTTTGGATCCAACTTGGATCTCAACTCATCTGGCACATGTACATAGGCAATGGAACCAAAAATTTTCAAATGAGTAATATCTGGTTTCCTACCAGTATACCTCTCCTCTGGAGTCATTCCATGTATTGCTGCAATGGGAGTCCTGTTCATTATGTAGACTGCTGTAGCAACTGCTTCAGCCCAATAAAAATCTGGCAAGTCTTTTTCATTGAGCATGGCATGAGATACCTCTCCAATATGCCTGTTTTTCCTTTCTGCAATTCCATTTTGTTGTGGGGTATGATTGCATGAATATTGTTGCTTTATGCCATGCTCCTGCAGGAACCTTGCAAACTCATTTGAGAGGTACTCTCCCCCTCCATCTGACCTTAGGCATTTTATTTGCAGACCTGTTTCTTTTTCAGCCATAGCTTTAAGAGTTTTGAAATGCCCAAAAACTTCACTTTTCTTTTTCATAAAATACACCCAAACTTTTCTGCTATAGTCATCAATTAAAGTGACAAAATAATGACAGCCTCCAAGAGATGCAGCTTTAGTAGTCCACACATCAGAGTGGATTAATTCCAATGGCTTCTCACTCTCTTGAACATGTCTAGGAAATGGTTTCCTTGCCTGTTTTCCAAACTGATAGGCTTCACATACCTTACGCATTTCTGCAACCTTGAATTTGGGCAATCCTGCAACAATATTTTGGGCATGCATTGATTTAAGTCGTTGTACATTAACATGACCAATGCGTTTATGCCAGATATCAATATCTGCAACTACACCAGTCCCATGTGCAAACATTGCTGCACTCAATTCAGACATGTCTGCATCCAACGTAAACATTCTGCCCTTCTTCTTTCCTTTTGCTATCAAGTGACCTTTATTTTTCATATCCTCAACAAAGCATCCATGAGGATTAAATCTGACCTGCAAGCCCTGCTCAACCATTTGACCAACAGAAACCAGATTCTTGGTGATATTCGGGACATGAAATACATTGGACAGGTATTTCTTTTTCCCATCCTGCATAGACAAAGGAATTTTTCCAATCTGCACAATAGGATGTGCAGTATCATCACCAGTCTCCACAAATCCTAGTTTTTCCATTTTCCTTGCATCCTCTATCCATTTTGCATGACCTGTCATGTGGTTTGATGGACCTGAGTCAACATACCATACATCGTTGCTTTCTTCTACACTTGTCATAGAATTATTCATGTGCTGCACCATAAACAAATGCTCATTTCTATCATCACCCTGTCTACTAAAAGATGCATAATTTCCTTGTTGTAGTTTTCCATTCATGATGTCATTCTGCTTTTTATAGTAGTCTTTAGCCATATGACCCATTTTACCACAGTAGTAGCATTCAACATTACTGTTTGCATTTTGGCCTCTTTGCCATCCACCACCACCTCTTTGGCTCCCCCTGCCTCTAGAGTTACCACGTCCTCCTCCATAGGACTGGTTTTCTTAAGTTTGCTGCATATTCTGATTTCTACCACGGCCTCCAAAACGGCCTCCTCTACCTCTGCCTCTACCTCTTCCAACATTTGAGTAGAAGACAACTTCTTTTGAAGTTCCTCCTGAAGAAGATGCACCACCATTTCTTTGCTCCTGAGAAATTAGAAGAGCAATCAGCTCCTCAAAATCAGGGAATCTTTCACGAACTGAAATGCATGTCTGAAACTGTGCATAATCCTTTCCTAGACCATTCAAGGTCATAGAAACTAAATCATCATCTTCCACTGGCAACCCAATGGAAGCAAGTGCATCTGTAATCTTCTTCACCTTCATGTGGTAGTCATTGATGCTCATATTTTCTCTTTGCACATTATGCAACTCTTGCTTGAGCTACATTTTCCTGGCTTGTGTATTTGTGCTATACATTTTTGACAAAGTATCCCATGCCTCCTTTGGCGTACTTGCATCCTGAATATGCACAATCATAGAGTCTGAAATACTGATAGATAGCCGGTACATAACTTTCCTGGCTCTCTCATGCCATGCTTTGAATGCGTGCATTTGCTGTTGATTGGGAACATGAGGAAGAACTGGTTCTTCTTCATTTCCTGCAACAAATTCCCAATATCCTTTTCCCATAAGGAAATTTGTCATTCTAAACTTCCATGCTTGGAAGTTGTTCTTGTCAAGCTTTTCAGTGACAATCTATGAAAGAGAATCATATGCCATTACAGAACACTACAAAAAATTCTGTCACTGCAAAGAACACAGCTTCACCCTCACAAGGGAAAATCTGCAAAACTGGCGAAAGTGGTATTTGACCACACAGTCACTTCCTAGTGACGATTTTGCATCAACAGGCAACAGGGATGATTCTGTAACTCCCAATGTCTCTGCGCACAAGCATACGATGCAATTTCTACAGTAACTTTTCACCGACCTGTAGAACAGTGGCTGCACAGCATAAAACTGGGCCTTTTCCTGAGTGCGTGCAGAAAACTTCCACCTCCAAAACAGGCCCCGAAATGGCCTCAAATCAAAAAAACAAGGTCGCCAAGGGCTAAAGTCCTCGCCCGCAGTATATACTGCCCTCTTGCTTCACCGCGAAAGGCGTCTCAACTTGAGACAATGCACTCCTGCACTTTTCGGCTGTGCTACCTGCAGAGATCTGCTCCCAAAACAGAAAATGAAAGCAACACTGCTCCTCTTACCAAAACACCGCGAGCTTGGCTTGCTTTCTTGAGCTCCTTACCACGAACAAGGCTCTGATACCATGTCAATAATCCCAATATGGGGTTGATCATGGTGTGTACAAAATGATTGATACATTATCACGGAGGATTGTAATAGACAAGGAACTCCATGGCTACAAAGAGAAGGCAAACAATATGCACACTCAACAAATGTTCTCTTCTTATTATTCATTTCATACAATGGCTATACTTTTATAGAAGAGATAAGGCCTCATTTATGTAGCCTCACACTTTCCATGTGTGTCCCCATGTGACACCATACAACCCACACTTTACATGTGTGCCCTATGTGGCACACTTTACTCCACATCTCTCATCCATATTCATGCACCATACAATCTTAAGTACACAAGAGTGCTTTCACATAATACACACCCGCAAATACCGAAGCTTACATTCTCAACATGCAGCACTCCCAAAAGACAACACATATCCATTGGTATATCATCTATCAGAAATACTACCAACCCAATTAGCATCAGTGTATCCATGCAATTGTATTTGAACCCCAGTCTCATAAAATAGTCCATACTGCAATGTGGACTTCACATACTTGAGTATGTGTCTAGCCGCATCCAAATGTGGTTTCCTTGGAGCCTGCATAAACTGACTTACCAATCCAACAACATAGCTCAAATCTGGCCTGGTAATAGTCATATAAATCAAACTTCCTGCTATGCGTTTGTACATAGTAGGATCTTCGAGAAGCTCGCCTACGTCTACACTCAGCTTCACATTCTACTCCAAAGAAAGTGAAGTAGGCTTACAGCCTGTCATCCCATATTTGGACAGTATGTCCAATCCATAATGCCTCTGCAAGAGCCATATCCCACTTGGTGATCTAATCACCTCAATGCCCAAGAAATAACGCAGCTCTCCCAAATCCTTCATCTCAAAATTCTGCTTCAATAGCATTTTCATATGAAGGATATCTTCATCACTATTACCTGTGATAATCAAATCATCAACATAAATGACAAGTAGCATAATACCTTTCTCTGTTTTTCTCACATAAAGTGAAACTTGGAAATCTGAAAGCCAATAGTGACAAGATACTGTCCTATCTTGTCAGACCATGCTCTAGGTACTTGCTTCAAGCCATACAAGGCTTTCTTCAACCTGCAAACAAACTCAGAATGAACAGCATGCACGTAACCTGGTGGCTGCTCCATATAGACCTCTTCTTGCAAATCACCATGCAAGAAGGCATTATTTACATCCATCTGATGTAAAGACCATCCCTTTGATGCAGCCATAGCAATGACTGCTCCTACGGTTGCCATCCTTGCAACCGGACTGAATGTTTCTTCATAATCAATGCCATATGTTTGTGCATACCCCTTGACTACTAATCTTGCCTTGTATCTGTTCACAGAACCATCTGCATTGTGCTTCACCTTATAAACCCACTCACAACCAATTGCATTATTATGTTTAGGCAAAGGTACCAATTCCCATGTAGCATTTGCTTCCAAGGCATCCATTTCTTCATCCATGGGTTTCTCCCATTTTTCTTTTCCCATGTCTTGCTCAAAAGAAGTGCGTTCTGGTTCCTGTATCACTTTGACCATATATGCATAGTGAATGACTGTAAATCCATCATATTTTAGTCTATCCACAGGATACCTAGCTCTTGTAGACCTGCGCAAAGTAGGTTCACTCCCAGGTGCTCTCAAAACATCCCTGGTCTTCCTTACTCCAGGTGTAACAATAGAAGGAATACCCAACTCATCATCAATGCTCTGTTCTGAGCCACTGGATTCACCATCCACATAAGAGTGACATGAATTCAAATGAAACATGGGCTAATCTACCTTCTCTTTTCCTTTTCGTGATACCTGCATACCACTATCTACATTGCTTTGAGGAGATTCTCCTGATCTCAATCTGCCTGTCGATGGCAAAGAATGTGAACAACTGCTAGAGGACACTCTAGCTCCACTAATATCTTGTGACTGCTGCTATGAATTCTGTGCAGCATTACAATTTTGTGCATCTACATTATCAATCACATTTACTAGTTTATACTAGCTACTCATCTCATCAAAAATAACATCTCTGCTCACCGTAAACTTACGAGTAGAAGGGTTATAGCATCTATACCCTTTTTGCTGCTGCAGAGAGTAACCAATAAAGATGCACTTCTTCGCTTTTGGATCCAACTTGGATCTCAACTCATCGGGCACATGAGCATAGGCAATGCAACAAAAAATTTTCAAATGAGAAATATCTGGTTTCCTACAAGTATACCTCTTCTCTAGAGTCATGCCATGTATTGCTGCAGTGGGAGTCCTATTCATTATGTAGACTGCTGTAGCAACTGCCTCAGCCCAGTAAAAATCTGGCAGGTCTTTTTCATTGAGCATGGCACGAGATACCTCTCCAATATGCCTGTTTTTTCTTTCTGCAATTTCATTTTGCTCTGGGATATGACTACATGAATATTGATGCTTTATGCGATACTCTTGCAAGAACCTTGCAAACTCATGTGAGAGGTACTCTCCCCCTCCATCTAACCTTAGGCATTTTATTTGCAAGCCTGTTTATTTTTCAACCATAGCTTTAAGAGTTTTGAAATGCCCAAAAACTTCACTTTTCTTTTTCATAAAATACACCCAAAGTTTTCTGCTATAGTCATCAATAAAAGTGACAAAATAATGACAGCCTCCAATAAATGCAGCTTTAGTAGTCCACATATCAGAGTGGATTAATTCCAATGGCTTCTTACTCTCTTGAACATGTCTAGGAAATGGTTTCCTTGCCTATTTTCCAAATTGACAGGCTTTATGCATTTTTGCAACCTTGAATTTAGGTTTTCCTGCAATAATATTTTGGGCTTGCATTGATTTAAGTCATTGTACATTAACATGACCAATGCGTTTATGCCAAATATCAATATCTGTAACTACACCGGTCCCATGTGCAAACATTGCTGCACTCAATTCAAGCATGTCTAAATCCAACGTAAACATTCTGCCCTTCTTCTTTCCTTTCGCTATCAAGTGACCTTTATTTTTCATATCCTCAACAAAGCATCCATGAGGATTAAATCTGACCTGCAAGCCCTACTCAACCATTTGACCAACAGAAACTAGATTCTTGGTGATATTCAGGACATGAAATACATCTGACAAGTATTTCTTTTTCCCATCCTGCAAGACAAAGAAACTTTTCCAATCTGCACAATAGGATGTGCAGTATCATCACCAGTCTCCACAAATCCTAATTTTTTTATTTTCCTTGCATCGTGCATCCATTTTGCATTACCTGTCATGTGGTTTGACGCACCTGAGTCAACATGCCACACTTTGTTGCTTTCTTCTACACTTGTCACAGAATTGTTCATGTGCTTCACCATAAACAAATGCTCATTTCTGTCATCACCCTGTCTATTAGAAGATGCATAACTCCCTTGTCGCATTTTACCATTCATGATGTCATTCTACTTTTTATAGCAGTCTTTAGCCATATGACCCATTTTACCACAGTAGTAGCATTCAACATTGATGTTTTCATTTTGCCCTCTTTGCCATCCACCACAACCTCTTTGGCTCCCCCTGTCTCTAGACTCCTCCATAGGGTTGGTTTTCTTGAGTTTGTTGCATATTCTGATTTCTACCATAGCCTCCATATCGGCCTTCTCTACCTCTGCCTCTACCACTTCCAGCATTTGAGTAGAAGACAGTTTCTTTTGAAGTTCCACCTGAAGAAGATGCACCACCATTTCTCTGCTCCTCAGAAATTAGAAGAGCAATCAACTTCTCAAAATCATGAAATCTTTTACGGACGGAAATGGATGTTCAGAACTGTGCATAATCCTTTCCTAGACCATTCAAGGTCACAGAAACTAAATCATCATCTTCCACTGGCGACCCAATGGAAGCAAGTGCATCTGCAATCTTCTTCACCTTCATGTGGTAGTCATTGATGCTCATACTTTCTCTTTGCACATTGTGCAACTCTTGCTTGAGCTGCATTTTCCTGCCTGGCATATTTGTGCTATACATTTTTGAGAAAGTATCCCATGCCTCCTTTCGCATACTTGCATCCTGAATATGCACAATCATAGACTTTGAAATACTGATAGACAGCCAGTACATAACTTTTTTGGCTCTCTCATGCCATCCTTTAAATGTGTGCATTTGCTGTTGATTGGGAACATCAGGAAGAACTGGTTCTTCTTCATTTCCTGTAACGAATTCCCAATATCCTTTTCCCATAAGGAAATTCATCATTCTAAACTTCCATGCTTGGAAGTTGTTCTTGTCAAGCTTTTCAGTGACAGTCTGTGAAAGAGAATCAGACGCCATTACAGAACACTACAAAAAACACAGCTTCAGCCTCACAAGGGCAAATCTGCAAAACTGACGAAAGTGGTATTTGACCACACAGTCACTTCCTAGTGACAATTTTGCATCAACAGGCAACAAGGATGATTCTGTAACTCCCAATGTCTCTGCGCACAGGCATACGATGTAATTTCTATGGTATCTTTTCACCGACCTGTAGAACAGTGGTCGCACAGCAAAAAAAATGGCATTTTCTTGAGTGCGTGCGGAAAACTTTCGCCTCCAAAATAGGCCCCAAAATGGCCTCAAATTGAAAAAACATGGCAACCGCAAACTTGGTTTGCTTTCTTGAGCTCCTTACCACGAAACAAGCTCTAATACCATGTCAAGATTGTGGGAGAGAAGGAAGGAGTCTCACTTGTAGCTTTCTCACTTACACAATGGGGGAATACACACAAAGGTGGAGGCTGAAAATAGTTTTCCTATTCTTAGTTGTGTAAGCCAAAAAGAACTCAAGTACATAGAAATAGAAGAACCCTATATATGGGTCTCAAACCAAACTCAACTAAGTAAGGTGGCATACTAGCTGAGCCACGGACTAGAGTAGATAAGGATAGCTGTCATCTAGCTATTATTCATGGGTGGTGTACCAATCGCATCTGCAGCTAACAAGTCGGTGACATAAATGCACAACGGTCACCCTGACATATCACGAGTGGAGCTCGATATCTCAACAAAGGGTTGTTCGCATACGATATTTAGTTATGGCTTTACTTACATCTTTGTAAAGTTTACATGTATATGTAAATGTGTTGATGTGGAAAGTGTATAATAAGTGTATGATTTTGCATAGATTCCATAATGTTTAAATATTGCAAGTTTGCAAGCGACAATATTCTATTGGCCAAAAAAATCCAAAAATTTATATGTGTTTGATATTACAACTTGTGGTGTTGGGATTTTTAGGGAGACTCTATAATTTCTAAAATATATGGAGGCACAAACTTTCCACTGGTAATAGTATCCTCAGCTCGGCTTTTAATTTTTCTATGATCTAGTTTAAAATAGAAGTTAATAGGTGGATTCTGCATTAACATTGTAATTTCATGGTGCATTATACTCAAGGGCCAATCATCCTCCATTTGCAACACTTGGGGCCCGTGGACCTCACAAATGACAGTAACATCTACAACTACACTTTCACGCATGTCTTGATCAAGGCACAACCATTTACCCTTGAGCATCCTTTATCTAAGATACTTGAACACTAGGCATAAAGTCTATCATGTGACAAAGTACATGTAATTGGAAAGGAAAGTTAGCCAATTCATCCCAAATTAAGATGATAGTCAACTAAGAGAGAAAATTTTTACCTAAAAGCCATGTCCCTTGTTGTGACTCGACACTCCACTATGTCAGGACTGTGAGTCATTTGTTATGTCCAAGTTTTGCCTAGAATCCTTTGATGCACTTTTTATGACGTACGTGCTTTTTGGTACGTTTCAAACCCTTACATTCCTAGAACATATGTGCAAAAATTGCAATCGGTATGAACTAGCTTAGATGTATATTCTTTGAGGTTGTGCTTGGCTTCATAGAATTCAATATGTTTGCTAAAATTTTTGTGCTACACGTGTGCAAAATGTTGCTACTACACAATGGCCATTCTATGCTATTGAGATTTGATATGTGTATAGAATCAAGGGTTCCATATTCTTGAACCCCCTTGGGTAATATGTACTTGGAGTCATAGAAAAAAACAAGGTCCTTTGCAAGTTGCTTAGTTTTATGCCCCTCAAAGAGTAATCTACCAATTTTGAGGTGGTAACACTTAAAAGAACCTATGAAACTCTCAACATTTTGCCACTCACACCAATCTGAAGGGTATACTTCTGTAAATATGAGACAAGTAGTTACATAGATATCATGAAATTTCTCATTCTCAATGTGTTGCAAATACTTACTGTTTGTAAATTTTCATTAAAAAGGCACAATGGGCACAATATGTTTTTATTTTTGCATGAACACATGTTGTATAAACTCATTTGTTACAAGGTGAAAATCAAAATTCATTTGTTTGAGAGCTAAAATTTTACCGTTTTAGTGCTTTGATACATCTGCAATTGTAGATGCTTTCACCTTGAAAGCTCCCTTCATACTTGGACGCATATGTACCCAAGACGAGCAATGATACAAATCAGTGATCCAATTCCCTTCTTCATCTTTTTTGTTACATACTTTTATCGAGAGAATTCTTATTCTTCTCTCAAGAATTATAGCCTACGTATTAGATATAAAGAAGTATATATTAACCCCTAAATAATAAGCATTTTAAGTCTATTTAGTAATCACCAATATGCCATACAAATCAACATGGCATTAAGAGATGTTTACACTTTTGTAAATAGACACAAACATCGATATCGAAATGCATGTGAATATGTACATTGACACAAAGTATAGATTCAATTTCAAGGCATCACTTTAATCAGACCATTTACATGAAATATAATGAAAAGAATAGCACAAGAATGCTCAGAGAATTTCGCCAAAATAAATTTTATTATAATGAATAGGAACCTGATTTGACTCAATACATTGTATGAAACATAGTTATTATAGTGTGGTTGTTACAAGGATAGAAACCACATGACATGCAAATCTTAATAGGCACATTGGATTAACACTTAAGATATTCGATGACTCAACATATTGTGCATTATATGGATGATATGATACAAGAGTTTCATGGATCATTGCTAATTGGCATGGAGATCCGAATGGCTGCACAGGACCAATAAAGCAGAGGATTTTCAAACCATCAACTTCCAACATATCCATATCATCTAGCACAAAGGAATCACTCACCACATCAAAATAGTCGAGAATTATGTGCTTCACCTAAACCTTGTACAATACCTCAATGTAAAAAAAAAACCCGCATGAATCCCTTTTAACAAAAATACTCACATGAATCCCTTTTAACAAAAAATATCTAGATAACTGCATGAATAGAAGCAATACAAAATAGGGCCAATTTACCTATAAGTTGATCTGTTGAAGATAAGATTGAATCGTTGCTGATCAAAACCCATTGCAATTTATGGACATAAGAAAACATCAATCACATCAAACATAAAAGTTACTAATTAAATGAATAAACTTTGGTACCATAAAATATGGTAGATTTACTCGTAAATTGAGCTACATAGTCTCTACTCTAACTTGTGTTAAGTGATACAACAACAATTGATCCTTAAGTTAGAACTGGCATCAAACACTATTGTAAAGATAGTAGAAAATGCATAATTCATAGAGGAAGAAAGAGAGTGTGTGTGAGTACGTGGGAGAGAGAAAGAAATGAGAACCTATCCAATCTTGCCCAAATTGATCTCTACAAAAGACAATAACAAGAGTTAGTATTTACATTAAGGTATACTAAAAAAACAATAGAAAAGAGAAAACGTAGAGAGAGAAAGAGAAAGGGAGAGAGAGAGAGAGAGATAAGCAGTTATCCAATGTCACTCAAAAGGATCTCTGTAATAAAACAACAAGGGTTAGAACTAACATCATGTTGTATTGAAAAGATAGCAACAAAAAAAAAACAAATAGAGATAGAGATATTAATATTAACACCTTTGTCTCTTGCTCCAAATGAACTATGCAAGAAAACAATAATTAGAACCAACATCAAATTCTATTGAAAACACAATATAAAAGAGAAACCACACATAGAGAGGAGGGAAAGAAAAGAGAGAGAGAGAGAGAGAGAGATATATAGAGAGAGAGAGAGAGAGAGATAAGCATCTGTGCCTCCCCAAAACAACCTCTACAATAAAATAATAATAATAGTAAGAAATGGCATCAAACACTATTGAAAAAATAGTAAATAAGAGAAAATGTAAAGAGAGATGGACACTTATATTTTGCCCAAAAACTGAGGCTACATGGAGAAGAAAGTGCAGAGGTAAGCAGAACGCTCACAAACATAATTACTCTCAGCAAGGGAGCTTCAATGGAGACAAAAATTCACGAGTATAGAGAAGAGAGGGAAAGTGGTTTGTTGCTCAACTTTTGGGTTAAAATAATTTTTGTGAGAGGGGAAAAAACCAAAATTGAAAATTCTCCAAAAAAAGGGGAGAAATACGAGGTGAGAGAAACTCAAAATTTTTGTACTATTCAATCTCCCTTTTTTAAAATCCCCCGTTACCCTTTTTTAAATAAAAAACCCAAGATTTGGAGAGAGAAGATTCACCCTCCATGGATGTCAACATCTAGCCTTCCTATTGGACAATCCAAAAGGTCCACATCTTAAACGATATTATTTTTAAGTGCCCATTTGTGAGTTCATTTTTTTCCTAATGTCTTTCAGTTTGACATCATAAAAGTTACTCTAACACTCTAATTGGAATCTTGTCAAGTCATGTTCCTAGATCTAGGCGTACTTTAACTTGATTAACGTCAAGTCTCAGAATAGGATACACTTTTATGTGTATTGAAAAATACTAAAGCACAACATTTATGAAATTATGCTCTCTTTCAACACTTTATTGATCTTAGGATTAAGATTCTGTGTATGTTCTAAAGCTAACCTCAATCTCATAAAGGATATCATTGAGCCTATCCACAAGGCTATGATCAACTTAAAGAGAGTTTGATTGTATTATTGAGCTTTATCCATGAGACCAAGTATTCCTACTACATTAGTATTAACAACCCATCATTTTAATTCAAGCATAGAGACATAGGGCATGGTCTTTGTATTATAGGTCATCAGTATGGAACCAATGACTCATGTCCATGAAGGAATGAATTCATGTCAATACTACGTAAATATAGTTTAGTCTCTAGACACCCATACACATTATCAATGTATATACAAACTTAGAGCTCAACAAAAACATACATCATGGATACATACATGGCTCCATTATTTTCATGTGTTGATTTGGTATGATTACGATGTTTCTTTGGGAGAGATCTTGAGCATGCTCTCAAGCTCATACCAAACCTCTTCTTATGGGAGAGGAGGTTATCAAGAAGATTTTCCCATGTCCCCTTGAGGGCATCAAAAACTAGTTTCTTCTTTCTCATTGAAATAGCTATGAGATGGCACGCTTGAGAATGTGGTCAAGTTGTATTTTGTAATATTCCCGCCATAAAACTTCATATCAAGAAACAAATTTAGGCTTGAAATGTTTTAAAATTTACTTGTTGAGTTATCACATAAGTGTCCGCACGTAATATCAAGTCTCTCATTAAATCAATTCTGCAATCTAACAAGAAGATGCCTCAATGATTCCAATCAACAAGAAGCAAAGACGCCTTGTAAATAATATTACGATGGCTTAATCATAATATTTCCTGCATTATATGTGATTTAGCGTTCACGATTCCATTTAATGCATCAAAGATCACATTGATTTCGTAAAGGCAAGACAAATCGCAAAAGCCTTAATCTATAGATAAAGAACACGAAAGAATGAGCATGATATTGAGTATATTAAGTATCAACGAGTCTGGCATGAATTTGTAAACTAGATAAGTCATGAGGTAACTTGGTCAAAAACCCCCAGATGAAGTCATTTTGAAGAAAAAAAACGTTTTTTAAAAAATAAGCAAAAAATCATGACATTTTTTATGCTTGGAGGAAGAGAAAGCATTTTAAAATCATCCCCATGCCAGCATCCAACAAGTAGGCAATCCAAAAGCATTTTTTGAAAAGCTTAATTAGTTCTTGACAAGTATCCAAAAGGATGAGTCGACTGCATGCTCCCCCTCATGGCGATAAATACACCCCCTCTCCTTCACAAAGAAAGCTGCATGCTCCTCCTCATGGCTATAGATACACCCCCTCTCCTTCACAAAGAAAGCAAGAAGTAAAGACCTCCTAATGAGATGGAAAAAATTCTCTATATCTCTTCTCCATTTCAGCTTGAGCCTTGAAGGAAGAAAATACACCTCTTTTCCATTTTCTCTACCCCCTATTATGCCTTCCTTCCATACAACCATATCGCTAAGGCAAAAGCTGGCAAAATTTTTCTGGACAACCACCAACTCTCCCTGAACTACCGCATTAATTTCGCATGACATCCATGGCTCCACGAGGTCGCAAAATTTCAAGAAGCCCATTTGAAGCAAGAGAAGCAAGAAACGCGGCCGATGGAGAAAGTGACGTGGTAGCAATTGGCGAAACCCCCGTTACTACAAACCTAAAAGAGGCAACATCTCGTCGGTTTGGAAAAAATTAATGTTTTATAAGCTTATCACTATATTTGCCTTTAAATTATTATAAACACATTTTAAAGAGAATACATATGAGTTGTCGCTTAGGAAAATAGCCTAAGTAATATAACAATTAACTATTTAGTGAAAAAAGTCTTTCACTTGGAAAAGAAATATATGCCTTTCATTAAAAAATATCATAATTATGGTTCATTTCATGATATTTATTGTTATTTCATTAATGATGCATATGATTATAATAATTGAAAAAATGTAGATGGTGTTAGGGAAGGGAATAATTAATAGATTTTCCCTAAAAGTGACTATCTCTATTTCATTTTTCTAATGATAAAAAAATGCATATGGATTTTATAATAATTTATGGAAAATTATTTAGATAGTATCATAAAATAATCAATGCATTAAATTAACAAACAATTGTATAGGAAAATATATACTAGGCACACATAAATTAGATGCATAGTAATATAATTCGATGTTGGAAAGATGAAAGAAAAATTACACTTATGATTTTTACATTGCTTAGAATAAAGTTTTTAGAAATACAATCATCATTGCACTTAGGACATAGCTAAATGAAAGTCGATATTTCGAGATAACGTTGCAAGTTCAACAAATGGTAGGACATCATCAATTAAATCATACAATATGAGTAAAATAAAATAAAAATTATTTTCTTGATGAAAATACAAGCAATATAATATGAATGGTTATATTAGCAAGAGTGTAAATATCATGAGCTGACCCACGTATGAATCAGTGAGAAAACCTTACCTAGAATATCAAGAATGTTGAAGCAAAAACAACTATGAAATACTTGACAACCCTAAAAGTATCAGTATCAAGAAATTAAATAAATATTGGAAGTCTGTAGGACTTGTTGGGAATTGATAAGAATTTGTCGATACAAATTCTAATGTCTAAACAGACTTGGAAAAGTATTTGAAATCTTGCTAAGTGTAGGTTAGGACAGGAAAACGCATGAATTTCTAGCCATAGGTATAAATTCCCACATTATCTTTTAGGGCGAATATACCAAGTTTTCATAAGGATAAAATACACTTTTGATTCATGAAATAACTTGCGGATCCCGAAAAAGAGTTACAAGTAGGAAGTAAAACCCTAAGATTAAGGTGGAACCTTAAAAGAGAAACCCTAGATTTGGGTGGGGTTGCTTCCCATGCTAAAAACACTTGCTACTATTTTTTTAAATTTTTTTTGAATGCATTGATGGTTGTATAGGAAATATTAATTGTGCTTGCAGTAGTTAGATCTAATTGTAAATATATAATCAAGATAATATGAGGAAAGATGGTGTTATGCCTCCCCCATGACTAGACGTGGAACCTTGCTCCAAGGGGGATTGTTTTGTACCGCCACGAGGAGCTTTGGACCTGGCTTCAATGGCGAGAGGTCACTCGGTGATGAATCCATTAGGTAAAAGGAGAGGCGAGAGTGCGAGGGGGCTCTGGTCGTAAATCTTTCGATCGCTCCTAGGAACTACCTGACCCTCAAGCGAATCAAGATGGGATCCTAGAGTCCGTGATACTAGTAAAGGGATGGAAATCTTGGAGGGTTTGTTTTCTTATGCACATACAAAAGGGATGGGATCCTGGAGTCCCTAGTACTAGTGAAGGGATGGAAATCTTGGAGGGTTTGTTTTCTTATGCACAGATATAAGGGATTTTTGGATGAATGGAGGTTTTATTTTCTACATAGGTAGAAGGGGAAAAGCATTGTAAATAACTTTGCAAAATAATAAATAAATATATTTTACCAAAATATTATTTTTCTCTATCTTTGTGTTGTGTCGTACGATTACGCAAAGGAGCTTATGATAATGGGTTAATTAACAAAGTTTCTTTCATATGTCATAACTTAATATGATAGGTAATTAGAAAACTAAAGAAAACCATTTATGGAAGCAGGTGGGCGAGATCCCTGACAAATCTATCCTATGGATGGGTGGTCTCGGTAAGCTGGGAGCTTCTCTCAAGAGATTGAACGAAACCTTAATTAAGAAAAATTAGGTAGAGTCGAGTGTTGACTTACATAGGGTCACGTCTTAAAACCTTGATTAGTAATTATCTTAGAGGAAAGATGCGGCAGCTGTGCCAGAACTCTATTAAGGTTCCCTGAATCCTAACTAGTTGTTGGAAAACAATGTTGCACTCCATGAACCAAGGATAACTATGATCACTCCATTCAGACAAGAAGCCCTTGTGGGACACCTCCAATGGAGATAGCTGATGCATCAAGACCTCAGTTGTCAAATTAGGACCCCGAGCTTGTAGGTTGATCCTCATGGGGATAGCGACAGGTTCCCGATAGGATTATAATCCAAGGACATCCCAAGTATCAAGATTACAGTATCCATGGTTTTCCAAATCTGCCATTTCCACAGTATAGGTTTCTGGACATAGACAGAAATTGGCCTACCGTCTTCTACATGAATGTAACTAATATCCATCCATGAAAAAGAAAGATATAATGATATCTTGTTTTGGAAATTGGGCCTAGGTCATCAATGAATACTTTCAACTCCTCCAGGGAGATGTCACCAAAGGTCTTGTTAGCTATTCTTTGCTATGAACCAGGTGCATTACATAAACCAAATGCCATCACATGGTATGAAAAGGTACCAAAGACAATAATAAATGTCATTTTCAGCTTGTCTTGCTTAGCAATCACCATTTGGTTATACCCTACTGCAAAGCAATCCATGAACGAATATATTTCCCTATCCACTAGTTGATTCAAAATTTGGTCAATAAACGAAAACAGGTAGTATTCCTTAACAGTTTTTGTATTTAGCTCTCTAAAGTCTACACAAAGCTAGATTTGATTATTATTCTTATTTTTTTATCACAACTGGTGAATACCATTCACTAACAGGGAAGATCAAACTCACTTTTTGCAACTTCTGTAGCTCCTCGAATAGCATGTCCCTTAGTTCAAAAGGCTTGCGCCTTACTTTTTGACGTATAGGCCGACTTCCTTCCTTTAGAGGAATGGTATGCGTAGCTAGGCTGGGAGGAATATCTCTAAGTTCATCATAGCTCCAAGCAAAGATGTCGCAAAACTCTTGAATTAAGGACACATAGTCCTCTCTTTCTTTAGAACTGAGCATGAAACCTAATTTGATTGGCCGCAAATCATTTGTCGTACAAAGGTCCAACTCAATAACGTCCCCATGTCTTATTCAATTGTGAGGCTCTATTGGCTCATTCAATGTTATTTGATAGATGTTTGACCCTTCTTTAGATCCATCGCTCGATGATGTCTCACTACCAGATGGATCATCTATTGTTTCTAGTTCAGTAGAGGATAAAGGAGCTCTCTCACTCTGAGGAGACTCAGGGTAATCATCCACTATTAAAAAATTGGCACCTCTACCTAGAATCACTTGACTAGTGGGTATTTTGACTTGATAGTCTGTTCGTAAAATCCATGGCCTACCTAGCAAAACTCGATAGCTAGAATGTCTTGCAAACCTTATCACCTTAAAGTCCAGATAGCATCCACGCTCACAATGGTAATGTGGACTTTAGTGATGCAACCTTATGGTTGCCTTAGACTATCATTAGCAATCCTAAGAAGTGTGGAGCTGTCTTTTTGGATTTCTAGACCTAGCCTCTCCATCAAGTCTCAACTCATGATATTGACGGAGGATCCAGCGTCCAAGATAGCATGCTTTACCAATACTCCATCCATGTATGTAATGCTTTTCAACATGATCAAACCAATCTTCTCCCACTCATGCTATGCCCAAAGGTTCTACAATATACCCAATATGCAGGATTTTCTTGAATTCCTTGCGTACTCCTAGAGAACTTTTAATCAATTGTTGCAGGAGATTCATGTATTGTTTAACTTCACAAAAAGAGTCGTCAAGAACAGAGAGATAAGTCATAAATTCCATATCTCAAAGCTTTAAAAATTAAAGCTTAGGAAGCTTAAAAGAAGCTTAAAGCTTCAAAACGTCATCATGAGCTGTCAAGAGCCTTTCAAATTTTGCTTTCAAAAATGCCCCCCCCCCACGATTTCAACGACTTGTTGTTCTTTAATTAAGCTTAATCACTTAAGCTTTTAATCAGCTAAGTCATCTTAAATCTCCAAGTCATACACAACCAATCAGATTCTGCAAGTTTTTTAAGTCAAGTCCTGCAAGTTCCATAAAGCAAGCAAGTTCTGCAAGTCTACAAATTCTGCAAGTCACATTAGTCTGGTACTCCGCAAGTCAGACAAGTCAACTGGAGTCAAAACCGACTTCTGTTCAAAACTCATAAAAGGGTTGTTCCTGCGCAGAAACTCCGAACTGCAAAGTTGTTCATTGGAAGGTACTCTACGCAGACGCAGGTTTGCTGAAGCATTTTCAGCATACGAAGAAGGATAAAACACAGTTTTTTCGAAGATTGTGGAAGCCACACCCAAAAACATATAAGCCTTGTATTCCCAAACTTGAGCTACGCTCATCCCTCTAACTTGATTTTGAGTGAGAGGTCTTTTGAGTTTTGCAGGATGACGGAACCACATATGGATGATTTAATGGCTGAAGGTGATCTACTTGAATCTACGATGGAGCAAAAGCTGGACTTAATTATGATGCAATTGGATGAAGAATGACGAGCTAGGCAAGCATTGCAAGTTCAATTGGAAAATTTACAAAGATCGACTACCGACAAAGAAGAACCTCAATCTGAAGATCTTATCCGACGTACCATCGACGCAACTCTCGAAGCTCAAACCATCCACAAGGAATCAAAGATAAGTAAAAGAAATTTCAAATTCCGTACTTTCTGTAACGTTTGAGTAAACTTTTTTTTTTAAAAAAGGATAATATAAAATTTTTTCCCCTCCCCAGCCGACTGTCGCGCTGGGAGGGGAATAGTAACCAAGTAGAAGCTCCTCAGTGGAGCTTGCGGGTATGGAACGGCCATGCATACCGACACAAGGAGAGGGAGGATCCCCCTCCCTTCCCTATTTAAATAGGGGGAGACGTTGCCATCGAGAGGAGGGGCATATGTGAGAATGGAGCATAACTCTGCGTGAAGTTTAGAGGAAGGAGAGGAGACTGTGAGACAGGACGAGACGCCACCGTTGAAGTAGAAGGAAACAGCATAACTCCGACTGAGGTTGCAGTCGAGGGCCGTGAGAGAGGGCGTAAGGATGGATTGTGAGGAGGGAAGGCTGTGATAATCGATGCCGTGAGAGAGGAAGAGCTGAAGGCAATGCTTGCTGTCGTTGAAGGAGGGCCGTGTGATTGCTGGAGGAGGGAGGAGTCACTTAGCGCCGCCGAAACCGTCAACTGCCGCCAACAAACCCATCTGCCGCCTCCATCCTCTTTCCCCACGTGGCTTCTAAGACCACAGAAGCTTCCAAGAAGCTTCTTGGAAGCTTCTAGGGGGAGGAGCTAAGCCCCCCGCAGCCCTCTTATAGCAACAGCCACTCTCTCAATCTCTCCCTTCCTCACAATTTGCACATCCAGATCGCAGCATGATTTAAATAGGTGAGGGGAGGGGGGGTCCTCCCTCCCCTGCATGGCATCACGCATGCCCTCCTTTCTCCTCCAAGATCCATTGAGGAGCTTAATCACACTTCCTATTTCCCTCCCCCTCCAGCACGATAGTCGGCTGGGGGGTTAAGGGGAATAATAAATTTTTTTAAAAAAATTCATTTACTTAATTCAATTATCCTTTATAGAGGCGGTTCACATGTGAAGTTCGGAATGTTACAATATCACAATGGATTGGATAGTTGAACTCACATAATCACTTACATTATGCACAACACAAGACTTCACTATTCCTAAACTAACATAGTATTTCTCTTTTAAATAAAAATTTCAAGCTATAGATGTAAGCAAAATTAGATACTCTCTTTGAAATAAATTAGTCAAGTTGGATATGCCATGTGTCCAAGATTAATCAAACTCTCTCTTTTTTATGTGTTGTTTGGCCATGTGCTCAATTTTATAGCAACTCTCTTCTTTGTCCCAAGCCTTAAGTAGGGAGACCCTGAGCATGTGCTTAAGCTTTTGGTTATGGGCATATTCTCAAGCTTTCTTCTATGTATTTTGATCATATATCTCTGTTTAAGTTCTCTTCGAGAAATAGTTTGGCAAAATGCTCAATCTTATAACAATTGTTTCTTTGGTTCTAGTTCTTAAGGAGGTAGAGCTCGGGCATGTGCTCAATCAAGCCTATAGAAGTATGCTACGCTTTGAAATGCCTCCAAGATCAAGATACTTCCTTGAGCTTAAGTTTAGGCAAAACTTGTGTGTACTTCTAAGCCCAATCATAGAAAATTAACCTTGATCTACTAGTTTAATACAAGATCATTTCTAAAACACAAGAATGATCAATACTTCAAAAAGAAAATACAAAACAAAATATTATAAAAAAAGAAGACACAAATCACATTTATTTGGGTATAGAGATTCATACAAATATTTGTAAAATCACTACAAAATATATATCTACTCTATATCCATATCATCCTCCTGGGCTACAAGGTTTTCCGCACCTTTTGGATCTTGTGCAAGACTTCATTTTGGAGTTTGTTTTCCTTTCCCACTTTTGGCCTCTTGTATTATTTGAACTCCTCTGGTTATCCCACCCAAACTCTAATGTTAGGCTAAGTTTTTATCCATGCCATCAATGTTTCATGTAACTCGTCATGGATTTTTGGTGTTTCTACCAAAGATATCACAAGTTTTTGGATTTCTAGGACTACCCTTGCTAATATCCATTAGAGAAAGCATCCATGATGTAGTCTTAAATATTACAAAATTTTCTTATGCATGTGTGGATCAAGTGTGTCTTCTTTTGTTGGATATTGCCTTTCACTAGATTGTAAATGTTAAGATCCGGTTTATCTTCATTTGAAGCACTCAAACATGTATCAAAACTGTCATAATCATGTTCCTTTGCAATAAAGACAAACATTGACATGATGTTAGGGACATGCTTGAAGGGTACATGATTTGTTTTGCTTGCCATCCCAAAGAATATCTTATGCTTCCAAGACCCCCTTTTCAAGGCTCTTTGTATCACCAGAAAGCTCTCCATTTTCACAAAGACAAGAATAATGGTCTGCTATACAACACACATAAGTGCCTCAAAGAAGTTGAAAAACATTTGAAAATCCCATGACATTTTAGAAGCACGTTGTGGTAATGTTATGAGGACACAGTGTGAAAAAGTATGGAATGCATCATCATTCGACTTCTCTTTTGATCTAGAGAGTCAATGTGATCCGATCCATTAGTACTAGTGTGAGTTGCATGGATTATAAAAAAATACTAGATTTTTGGATAATTTTAGTCTATTTTTTATATTATTTATTGTAAAAATTTGAACATTTTAGAAAAAGATTCTAGATTAGGATAGCATGCAAAAAGCTAGTTACTTTTTCAGCCACTTAGGAGATTTTTCATAAAAAAGACAGATTGACAAAATCGCGCGGGTCGCAATCATTGTAAACAGGCTGAAAACTGCAGATTGAACTGAAGGAAGAAGAATGAGTGATCTGGAAGATTTGTGAGCAAGTGTCCTCGGATTTTACCCCCCTTTCGGAACCAATGGAGCCATCAGATTTGGGTTTCGGACAGTAGAAAAAGAGTAGATTTTTCTTATCCACGTTTTTGGTCTACGAAGGACCTCCAGGAGAACTAATTCTTGGAGATTGCTTCTGAGTAGTGCAAAGATTCCAAGTTCTTTCAATACATATTGAT
The DNA here is from genome assembly GCF_053477565.2 of Lygodium microphyllum. NCBI lineage: Eukaryota > Viridiplantae > Streptophyta > Polypodiopsida > Schizaeales > Lygodiaceae > Lygodium > Lygodium microphyllum. The sequence goes on along the minus strand of NC_141163.1, from coordinate 45,411,828 downwards.
TCAATTCATTGTGATTTGTTTTTATTGTGTTTACCACTTGGGTATTCTCTATCTTCTCTTCCATCTCCTATCTCTACTTCCTTCTACTTCTGATCCCCGGTGGATTTGACCTTTCGACAAAAACCCCTCCGACATTTGTGAACTTGACGTGAAAGGTCATCACAAAATAAGGAAAGGTAATATGGAAGAACCTTAGAATACAATCTTCAGTGATGTTTTACAACAGTTGTTGCAAAATATGAATATGCTTATGCAGGTACAACAACAACAACAGGTTATGCAAGCTTCACCTCAAACAGAAAGTGTTGTGATGAATGCTTTGCAAGCAGTTGAGCATGAGGTGAAGTTAGTCAATGGCAGGAATGTATCTGCATATGTACATACCTATGCTCAGAAGATGGAATTCTTTGGAGTGGCTCAATCTACATGGAGCCAGTATTTTGTACGTTGTCGAAGGGTTTGTGAAAGCGATGTCGCAACCACGGAGGACCTTGACAAATATCAAGATGGAAGATCAAACAAGTGAATCATCCAAAATCAGAGTTGCCTTACTATCAGTACCAAATTGGTTACTCGTACAGAAACTCCAAGAAGAATATCTTGAACATTGCGATTATAATGATGATTTAGTTCTGATTTATGATGATAAAAATGATTCAGTTACAGAGATCTGTCCTATAAGCCTGTAAATGTATCATGGAAAATAAAGAATGGGTTTTTTAGCATCTGTATACATAATGAACATCTCTGAAATTGTGACATATTCAATGTAGATTGCTGAAATCCTGGTACTGTATGTAGTTTGTGGAAAGAGATTTGAAAGAATAGCTTCTTGAATACAACCACATTGAGCATAGCCTGTGATGATTAAATTCCATGTAATCCCATTATGATTCTCAAGAAGATCAAACACTGTTGCTGCATCCAGCAGACTTTTACATTTTTGATTCCATCTTGACACATTTTCCACAGAAAATGAAAAGCTTCCTAAAACTGCTCTTGATGGATATAAACTCCAAATACTGCATTCCAAGTTACAATGTTTGGCTCTATGCCCTCTTCCTGCTTTTGATGGAAAGGTTTAATGGCTAACCCTTCATTGTGTCAGATTTGTTCTGCCTCAGCGATCCTTGGAGATACAACAAGCATTTTCTCTAAATGAAGACTTGGCTCTACATCCTCAAACATTTGCCTCCAATCTTTCAACCTTGCGTCAAGCACCGATCAAGAAAGGACTTAACAGCTTTTTGGACTTCCTCTGCAAGATCGATCCAATCCTGGGTCAATTGTTAGTGATTTTCTTCACTCGTATCACTCTGGTTGCAGAAAAACTTCAGATCGATTTGTTTTTTAAAGGGGGGGAGGAAAACAAAACATTCCAGATTCCTAGGGAGTCGTCTGTTAAATATCGCTTGATGGCAGTCGATATAGCAATCTTGATTAGAAGGAAAATCAGGTCTTCTTCTTCCTCTCAACGACCAAAGATTCTTTCTTCTACGGCTTCTCGATCTTCCTTCGACGGCCCAGGCTCTTCAATGCTGCAACTTGCTCCTTCGTAACCTGTGGCTTCACCTTTGGTCCATTTCCTTCACTCCCACTTCCATCATTGCTTGAAGCAAGTGAGCAACCGATTAACAGCCCACCATCTTCTTTGTCGACTTCATCTTTCTTCACGATCATGTTGTTTCATCTCACTGCAGCTCTTCGTCATTCCAGTTCTCGTCATCTTCACCTGCAGATTCGTCCTTGTCTTCGAGCTCACCGAAGTTCCCTCGTTCTCCTCTACCACATTAGCAATTTCCTTTCGAACTCCCCTCCGTTCAGTAGCAGTCTCCTTTCGAGCTCCCCTCTAATCCTCCTTTCTTAGCGTCGTCCTCATTATGTCGTTGAATCCTCTGTCCCTGAGAAACCAGAAGCACTCGGTCAGCGTCGTCCTCGTTATATCGTTGAATCTTCTGTCCTGAGGCGTTGCATAATATCATCCAAGACTTCTGACATGAGTATTAAAAACCACAGGGGGCGCAAGAGAGGGGCAATCAGAGCCCATTCAAGTGCTTGCGCAGAAGCGCATTTTTGCAAACGATTGGCCTTTAGGTGTCTCTTCAATCCTAGAATTAAGGCATCGTGACACGCGTTCCCAGGGTGCAAGCCACCATACCAGAGCGTCCTGTGCCTGCCTCGCTTACAAGAAGGCTTCCCATGGTCGTCTCTGGGGTCCTCTCCTCTCCGACTGCGGATGTGGATTCCTTTACTAATAATTCTCAAGGCCAATCCTCCTATATCCTTTTGTGACATGGATTGGGGCTTTTTTTTTCTGCGCTCCCCCCTGCCATCCTCTCCTTCTGCCTTCGTCTATTTTCCTCCTCGTCCAGCGCAGAGTACCATCTATTTTCCTCCCTGATTGAAAAAGCTCCCTCCTTTTTCTTCCTCGTAGATCCGCAGAGTACCAGATTTTCCCCCCTTTCCGATTCAAAACAAAGCTCTCCCCTTTTTCCAGAAAAGCTTCTTTTTTCCCCCAAGAAAGCAGGGCCATTTTAGCAAAGCCTACACTTGTTTGTCCATAATCGAAAACCGTGTGGTAAACACCCATGAAAACATCTCCAAGAATCCATAGAGGCCTTGAAGAAACATCCAAACCCATAAACCCACTAACACATTACATTTCATTACCCTCTCCAACTTTCAAGATATACTACTCAAGCGTAAGATCAAAATGTTTCCCTCCTATCGTAAAGGTCACTGTGAGCATGGAAGAAACTTGATCACACTCCACAACACTCTCTCCATTCAGATTCGGAAGGCATTCGCACATCTTGCTAAGATACGCTTTGATAAGCTCTCCAGACTCATCATGGTCAATTGGTTCTGTGCCCATACTACTGCCATTTCACACATAGTACATCCAGTTGTAGATGTTGGAAACATCCTCACCAAGCCCATAATCGACATATCTTGAAATAAGTGTAGCCCATGAGATGGCATCTCGAGTTACCAGTCTACCAAAACTCCTTGTTCTTCTCCGTCTTCAGCATAGAATGAAAGAGCAAACATAACAACTAAGTATGTACAAAGTATCAAATCACACACACAACTTTTGGGTGGTTTCACACCTCGAATGCGTAGCAATATGGCAACGTGTTCTTGTTCATGAATTGAAAGCCTGGAAAACTTAGCTGATGCATGTCCCCTTTCCTCTTGTCATTTTTGGATTGTGCTTTCTCTCGTGCTGATTGTGCTACCTATTAGGAGGAAAAAGATCTATGTGGTGTGACAGATCTATGTGGTTTTTGAATTTTGGAAAGGGAGGTATGCAGAAGTTGTTGGAAGACTTGGCTGTCTGAAATGCTTATGTGGTGGTACATGCTTCTACTTTTGGTCTACACTTGGATAGAATGCATGGCCAAGTGATAGTCCAAAGACTGAAATATGGACACATACTTTACATGCAGCTGAAAAGAGAAAGGTCACTGATAGTGAAATGTCTCATGCAGGGCAAGACATTTGTGGCACCGATAGATACATATTCAGTGTATGCATATTTAGCAAAGGTACAAAACACAGATATAGTTGTGGAAGAAAAACGAAAAAGAGATGAAGATATTGCAGGGACATCTAAAAGAATGACAAGAAGAAGTGTGGATCAGCCTAAAGCTGCAAATAAGCCACCTCCCAAGCATGTTATGGAAGAGGTCAATCAGAAGCAAAAACATGATAACAAACAAGAGGGCAAAAAGAAGGGCAAGCAGCCAGGATATAAGTTGCAATCTGACATTGAGACAACCACAGATCTTAAGAAGGTTCTTGAAGAATGGATCTTAAATAGTCGAGTGGAATTTACCTTGGGAGAGGTGCTTGGCATTGCCAAGTGAGAATTTCATGATGAGATCATTGACATAGTTAAAAGGAAGAGTCAGTTTCTTGGTGATACCACTAGTGCATTGATGCAATTTGAAGAGGAAACTAGTTTGTTGGGTATTCGGGCTGAATATGAGCACGAAGTAAGTACTGGATTATCTATGCAAGATGCTACTAATCAGTGGATAGCTTGTGGAAAAGAGAAGAAAGTGACTGAAAATGCATTGTCTTGTAGCAATATGCATGGTGGAGTAAGGAAAATGCAACAATATGGAGAAGAGACTTTAGGATTTATTCCTTGAAGTCACTACACAAGAAATCATTGGGCTAGAGCTACCACTGAAATGGTAGTGAAAATAGGGGAGCGTGAAACTCCTTGTGTTGCTTTACTTGACCATGGGTCTGAGATAAATGTCATTGAGTGGGGATTGTATGAAAATGGTGGATGGCCTGTGGGACACTGATCATGGTTGGCGTATGAGGGCTGCAAATAATTCTTCAGGGAGCTCTATGCTACATGTACTAATGTAAAAGTGACAATTGGTGATGTACAGGAAGAGCAACACTTCTTTGTGCAAGATAATTTCACATATGCAGTGATTTTGGGATAGCTCTATATTACAGGAGTGCGTATGGAAACAAAGGTACTTGATGATGGTTCTGCTTATGCAAGAGTCAGAAGCAAAGATGGGAAGAAAAGCAGTCCGATTTCTTACTATTTATGTTAATCATCCTAGAAATCGTGATACCTTTGAGAGTCTCCTTTGGTTCCAAATGCAAGGAAATTCAAAGACCTTGATTTTCCTTAAGCACTGCTATAATGCGGGGCTATAGTAGTGCTGTTCAGAGGGTGTACTTGCCTCTTGATGAAATGAAGGATGTATTTACTATTGGTAATTCTCAATTTACAGCAAACAGTTCATGTTTATTTAGGCCTATGGAAGCTATGTGTAGGGCTGAATGCATATCTATGAAATAGGCTATTAAGAAACTGAGATCATTGGGGTTGTTAGCGAAAAATGATGGCATTTCAAGCATCTTTTATGGGTTGAATATTACTAACACTATGGCTGGAATTTCAGTAACTATACATGAAGAAAATGAAGCTAAAAATAGAGTATTGTCAGTATGTTCTTTGGATATGTATGATGTTATAGCATTGTTTGCTCAGCAGGAATGATTACAATGGGCTAAAGCACTTATGGAGACAAAGTATAAGACAGTTGACAAAAAGGTGAAACCAATTGCTTTGCCACTTCCACCAGAGAGTGAGGATATGTATGAAAAAGTGTCAAGGAAGCCAAGCTTACGGGATCCTAAAGATATAGGTCATCAGTTTACATCTGAAACATTACAGGAATTGAAAGTTGGTACAGAAGGGTTTCTTTTGCCTGCTAAGAGAAATTGTTTTATGCAGATGTTGGCTAGACATGGGAAGGCATTTGCATTTGAACCAAGTGAAATAGATTGTGTGGATCCAAATGTTGTCTCTCCTATGGTCATATTTACTATGCCACATGTATCATGGAACTTGAGGCCTATTCATGTGCCTAAAGCTTACTTGCCAAAGCTGATGAATTTGCCAAATGAAAAGATTCCATGAAGATCTTGGAGCCTTCTTTATCCCCGTACTCAAATCGTTGGTTTACTGTGCCCAAAAATAATGGGGCTTTGAGATTTATTCAATACATGCAACCGGTCAATAAAGTGACCATAAGAAATGTGGGTGCACGTCCTATGGTTGATAAATTTGCAGAGGCTTTTGCAAGAAGAGCGATCTATTCTTTGGGTGATCTTTACTCGGGGTATGATCAGTTTCAGCTTACAATTGAAAGCAAGGATATCACAACCATGAAGACTCCTTTGGGGTTAGTACGGATGTGTACTCTCCCACAAGGTGCAACAAACTCAGTGGCACACATGACAAATGCTATGAATAGGGTACTCAAGGATTTTATATCACAATTGAATATGCCCTTCTTGGATGATGTTTCAATCAAAGGGTGTGCAGTGGATGAAAAGAATGAAGAGATGGATGCTCATGGATGCTGACAGTTTGTTGCAAATCATATTGTGGATTGTGAGAGGATTTTGACACGTCTAGAAGAGGTGCATTTAACTCTTTCTGGACAAAATTCTGTCTTTGGAGTTGAAGAGGCTTTGATTGTTGGGCATATGTGTGGGCCTTATGGGCAAAGGCCATGACCAGCAAAAATAGACGAGATTGATAGAATGAAAAATGTATGCACGAATGTATCAGAGGTGCGTAGATTCTTGGGTGCATGTGTGTTCTATTTGATATGGATTCCTCACTTTGCACATGTAGTCGATGTTCTTTATCAGCTTCTAAGGAAAGGTCAAAATTTTCATTGGGAAAGGAAGCATCAGAAAGCAATGAAGAAATTGAAGCAACTCTTAAAATCTGCTCCTACATTGAGAAAGGCTGACTATTCACATGGAAAGCCTATCATTATTACTGTTGATACAAGCCCAATCGGGATCGGATGGGCAATTGGGAAAGATGATGAGGAAGGGGAAAGGTATGCAATACGCTTTGGTGCAAAATTATTGACTGAACGATAGAGAAGATATCCATAGGTAAAATGAGAATTATGGAAAATTGTGGCAACCCTTAAATGTGATAAGGAGTATTTTATGGGTGCTCATGTAGTCATTGAGACTAATTGTTTGCCGATATTGGGTATGATTACTAGTTGTGCTACTCCGAATATTGCTATGCTCCGGTGGATTGCATACATCAAATCTTTGAACCCTAAATTTTAGCATATTGCGGGAATAGATAACCCAGGTAGACATGTTATCTCAAGCACGTTATCAGAATGAAGATGGGATGATGGATGAGGAGGAAGAAGATGACCTTCTTATGGTTGAAAATGGTGTTGCAAGAGTGAATTTAGTAATGCAAGGTGTTTCTACAGCATTAACAGAAGCTTGGACAACAAAGAGAAGACACTTTAGATGTTTTGCATCTTGTATAGAAGTGTTTTTGGAAGACAAATATGCAGGAGAGTGGCTGAGAATTGGTCAATATCTTAGTACATTAACAAAGAGAGATGAATGGTCAGATGAGGAGTTTAAGAAAATCAAGAGGAAAGCCTATGGATTTTTCTTAAAAGATGGATACTTAAACATGCTAAAAAGAAACAGGGAATGCCATTGCGAGTTTTGGGTGACAGAGCTTCATAAGTAAAAGTAATGCAAGAATTTCATGAAAGCTTGTGGGCTAGTCATAGAGGTGTTTGGGGTACTTTTACAAAGATAAAAGAAAGATATTGGTGGCACGGTATGTATAAGGATGTTGCTCACTTTGTGGAAACATGAACCACATATCAAATGTATTCAACTGTGAGACATCGGGATGGATTGCAACCCATATATCCATTGTCTCTTCATTTTAAGTGGGTGGTGGATTTGGTCACAATGTCTATAGGTCTTTGGCAAATGAGGTATCTTGTGCTTTCTCATGAAGACTTGACTAATCAAGTGGAAGGGAGAGCTCTACATACTACGACGAAAAATGCCATATATACTTTTCTCTTAGAAGAGATCTTTTGTCAATATGGCTGCGTGGGAAAAATTATAGCAAATAGGGGTGAGATGGATGTAGATGAAGGTCATGATTTCTTTGCACAGTTGGGGATAAAGCTTGCTTTAACTTCAGCCTATAACCCTAAAGGAAATGGAAAAAGTGAAAGAGGTCATCCACCTATTGTGAAGGCATTGGCAAAAGCATGTGGAGAGAAGATAAAAGAGTGGCCACGATTGCTCCCTTATGCTTTGTGGGCTGACAGAACAACTCATAGTGTTGTTACAGGATATATGTGTGCAGAATTAATGTATGGTCAAAAATCTATCATGCCAATAGAAGAGATGACAGTCACATGGAGTGTGTTACCTTGGGAGGAGGAGTTGAATCGAGAGGAGTTGTTGGCCTTACGCATTAGACAGTTGGAAAGAAAGTCAAAAGACATAGAGGCAACAACTGCAAAGTCAAGGGCAGCAAGGATACGGAACAAGAAACGGTTTGACAAAAGACATAGAATGAGACCAAGAACCATACAAGATGGTGATTGGGTATTGGTTTATGATAGCAGTTTAGATAACCAGCATAGTGCCATGCGTAAAGTTTCCAAAAGATGGTTTGGACCCTATGTGGTAAGACAGGTATTTGATAATGCTACTTATGCATTAAATGAGTTGGATGGGACAGCCATAAAACTTCCTGTAGCAAGGAAAAGAATCAAATTATTCAAAAGGCGGGAATCTACTGCCTATGAGTTGCCAGGATTGGAAGAAAATAGTGGCCATGATACAAGGGCTAGCCAAGAAGATATGGAAGATGAAGACGTAAAGGATATGGTTTGCAGAGGATGAGGAGGACTCAGAATCCAGTGACAATTAGGATTTTGGCATATACCAAAGGATGTGCAAGTTCAGAGGGGGTAGATGCCATGATGTTATGAGGACACAGTGTGAAAAAGTATGGAATGCATCATCATCCGACTTCTCTATTGATCTAGAGAGTCAATGTGATCTGAGCCATTAGTACTAGTGTGAGTTGCATGGATTATCCAAAAATACTAGATTTTTGGATAATTTTAGTCTATTTTTTATATTATTTATTGTAAAAATTCAAAAAAGTTAGAAAAAGCTTCTAGATTAGGATGGCATGCAAAAAGCTAGTTGCTTTTTCAGTCAATTAGGAGATTTTTCATAAAAAAGATAGATTGACGAAATCGTGTGGGTCGCCATCGCTGTAAATAGGCTGAAAATTGTAGATTGAATTGAAGGAAGAAGAAGGAGTGATCTGGAGATCCGTGAGCAAGTGTCTTGGGGTTTTACTTCCCTTTCAGAGCCAACGAAGCCATCAGATTTGGGTGCCAAAAAAAGGTGTTCTCATACCATGGTATAAAGACAATACTGTACAGTATACCTTTCACACGAGATTATGACTTCCATAAACTATTCCTTTTTCTTCCCAGAAGATCCAATTATGGCAACTTGGCTATCATTTCCATTTGTAGAGTAGTAAGCAAACATACAATCTCCTGTTGGGTCCCATGCCATGTCTTCCGGCCATCTCCTTTGTCCCAAGGAAAGGCAATCAATTAAGCTTAGCAACGAGAGGTCAATCCCTTTTCCTTGAATTTGCCCACAGATTGACAATACCATCCAGTAATACCATATTGGGAAATATGGGAATTTCCCATAAGTTTGGGACACGTGGTCAAATCTTTGGATTTTTCATAACTTGAACACTATAACTCCAAATCGAGTGCTCTATAGCTCAATAGATTCCATTTTTCAAGCGCTTTCCAATGATAGGTCACATCATATGGTTTTGAGAAGCTCATGGGCATGTTATCCTGGTGCCACCTTTTTAGTATTCAAAAATGGGATTTGGGAGATTCCCAAACTCACTAATATTGTGTTCAGTGCACTTGCGGCACAGAGCTGCTCAGTTGTGCTTCAGAATAACCTACTCAAGGTAGAAGAATGTTTTCTTGTGGTCAACCTTCTGCCTCACTTGCACTGCAGCAATCCACTCCTCTGGATTTGCAGCAGATCTAGAGCAGCTATCACACATATGATCTTCCACAACATACTCAACAACATACCCTTATTCCAATATAGCATCATTCATCACTTCTTTTAGAATCTTTAACTTGACTTTCAGTCTCTTAGAGTGTGGCTCTTAATTCACGTTCGAGGCGCTTGGAGGTAATTGTTGCAATTTGGCAGAACTATTCGTCACAACTATGTTGAGTTGTGCAGCCCGCTCAACAATTGACTTTCGCTTGAGAATTGAGACATCATGGGCAATCTCAGCACAGAACTTCCTGTTATACATCATCAGAAGATCTAGCTCAGTAGAGTTGTGCACCAAGAACTTCTTAAATCCATTGGGAAGGACATGTTGAGTCTTCTTGTTTGTTCCATAACCAATATTGGGCATTAATATGCATCCTTTAAACTTTCGTCTAACACACTCTCCTCCCCTGTTTCACAGCAAGCCCGCAAAAAAAAAAAATTGTTCATTTATATTCTCTATTTTCTCACTCAAAGGAAAGACCTTGTAAATCCTATGGTAGAAGACTTCAAGGATTCGTAAATCTGTCTTAAGATGGGATAACTCAACCATGTGATTCTAATTAGCATCTCGCATAAAGTGGTAGACATGTATGAGTCTACTATGTGGACTAATTTGCCCTTCCTCCTTTGGAATCTCTTCTACCCGTTTCTTGCGTCTTCCACCTTTGCTTTTTCTCCCCACCTAGAAACATTCGATCCTCTGTTTTTCTTTAGGCTCCTCTTTTCCCAGAAAAGCAGTCCAAGCCCCTTTTTCCCCTTCAGAAAAGCAACCTTCTCCGCTTTGTTGGGTATGATTAGCCTCAGGGTGGCTTTCCAGCATGGATATAGCCTTACATACATATCAATAAGAGCACCAACAACCATGACATCAAACTACAGTCCAGCTTCAATGATAAAGGCATGGACTAGTCTGCCTTGCATCAGACAACTTGTACTTGCACATGCTTTTAAGATGCTAACAAATATAGCTTGATTTAACACTAGTCCTACATCTCGTGCTTGCTTGAAAAGTTAAAGAGCTTCCTCCCTTCTCCCATGCTGGGCATAGGCTTCAATAATGACACTCCATGTCACAATATCCTATTCTGGCATTCTGTCAAAGATGCAACAAGCCTCTTTGACACACCCATATCTCCCATACAAGTCAATGAGACAGTTGCAAATAAATAGCTCAGATGCAAGCCCCATGTCAATGACCTGCATATGGATAAGCATGCCCAGATTCAGGTCAAAAGTTTGTGAGCATGCTTTCAAAGCACTTACATATGCAACCAGATCTGCTTCAATGCCTTCAGATCGCATTTGCAAAAAAAGCTCTAGAGCCTACTCACCATTCCCTTAATTTTAATATCCTGTAATAATTGTAGTCCAAGTTGCAGTGCTTAGCTTTTCAACTTCAGGAACCTCCAATTCAAGATCCAAGGTAGATGGTAATCGATCTTCTAGTGCTTTTGAAACTGAGCCAAACTTCCCAAACATATCCACCATTATGCTTCCTACAAATATATTCACTTCCAAACCCCTCTCCACTATACTGCCCACGTAGAACAAAAATGCAAACACAACGACTAAGTATGTACAAAGTAACAAATATCACACACAACTTTTTGGTGGATTCCACACCTCGGATGCCCAATAGTATGACAACGTCCCTCAATTTGGTCAATTATACACATGCCCAAAGATAGAGACTTTTTAAGGCAAAGCATCTATCTAGTAAAAATTCACCCTCTTTCTCAATACTTGCCATATATATTTTCCATTTGAGGTCTCCTTCTAGCTGTTGGATATTCTCCACTTGGTCTATTAACCACTTTACATATGCTTTAGCATTTGAATGAAACTTTACATGTGTTCTTTCAACTTGGATCTTTGATTTGATCCAGTCAATGCACATTTCTTGCACTTGACTGTATATATTCTACAATCATGAATTTCCCACACAACTCTTCCCAACTATTACATTTTTCCTTAACAAATGTGTTGAATATGGGAAGTAGTTCCATCTGCACAACCCGATCCTGCTTGATCCATTTTACCTTATCAGCTATGTCAATATTATCTATGTCCTTTGTACCCTTTGCAAGTGATATCTTTTTTTGCATAATCTCTCTCTATAATATTCTTATATCTTTTTCTGTTAATCAAACCAGACAACGAAAGGTACTTACCATTGGTTTTTCCCCATCTAGTCTTCCCTCCATTGCATTATCCAAGATCTGAGCCATGTCTTATGGATCTTTTCTTCACACATAACCATGTGGGAAAACCTTTGCTGAAAGCCTTGGCCAATGCTCATTTCAGCAATACTAACAAATTTATGCATTGACACAAGTATAAGGATCAATTTATTTCTCATAAAAGCTACATAAACAAGAAATTATAGATCAATCAAACTAGTCAAGAGAATAGTTGATAAGAGATGCTCACATCCCATTGTTGGGAAACTTTCAATGCACTAGGTCACACCTGCTGTAGGTTTTGAAGGTCTTCCATTGGTTATCCATTGTGATCTCAAGTGCTCTAAGGTATCTTATAAGGTTGTTTCTCAAGGTGCTCCTACATTTCTTTGTTAGACAAGATGGTAATGGGCACTGATACCTATGGAGGGGCATCCATAACAATACATGCAATTTGCCTAAGATAGTGTTGCTTAATGCTCTCATTTTCAAGAAAATTCATTTTAACAAGTATTCTTGCTACATAAATTGAGTATTGGCCACCTAGGATGTATTAGTAATAATTATCTAACTCCTCCTCTTTCACCAATTCCCTTGGCCTTGGAACAATCTCCCCATGATTATTCTTAGATATGGGAATCAAAGCTGAACAAAAGGAAGTTGGAGTGGGCTCTGATTGAGACTTGCTAAGTAGATAATTTACATAGATATGCTCCTTTCTCCTAAAAATGTAATGTGGTGGAGCTTCCCTACATTTGACTACAGGGATAGAGTATTGCATTTAGTGCTGGGCCCCTTGACTTCTTTTTTAGCTTTGCAACTTATCTCTCGTCAACTTGTGCTATCAATAAAGGTTCTTGTTCCTTTATTGGATCTAGTGGATCAGTTGGACTGATGGATACAAGTGCTAGTTGTCCCTCTTTTGATGATTGTTCTTTTTGTGTTTATATGTTGGTCTCGATAGATATAATCTATTTCTCTTGTGAGGTTGTCTTTTTCATACTGTCAAATACTTTGACTAGCTCATCAATGGCTGATCTTTCACTGTCTCATGTGAGTTCCCATCCCCTAGTAAACATTGTATCTTCAACATCTCACTACATTTTGTCAACCTCATATGCATCAAGGAGAACTTGATAAATAAAATTGCCAACACTCACATCAAGGCAAGTTAGCTCCTGTTGAGTTCTAACCCTCCCAGAAGCAACTTTCTTTACTTGTCCAATATCATCCCAAGTTAGCTCATCATCCACATGATTCAATATGAATAAGTGAGGCTTGTTGAGAAATACATCAAAAGTCTGCTAGCTCCATGATCCAAGTGCAAGCTTCAAGCAAGCTCCATCCTCAAGCTCCACGCTCCACGCTCCATAGCTGGGAGCAAGAGAAGAGAAGAGAAGAGAAGAGAATAAGAGAGGAGAAGATGGAGAGCTTCTCCTCCTCGGTACCTCGCCCTCACACACTCACTCCCTCACACTCTCACACTCCCTCTCTCAAGCACAAGCTCAAGCAAGCAAGAAGAAGAAGAAGAATAAGAAGAGGAGACCCAGTTTTGGGCACACACAAGAATGAGCTTCTCATTCACTTTTCAACTTTATATAAAAAACCCTAAATCCCTTTTGGGCGGTCATCCCCTTATCCCCTTTTTTACATGGCCGGCCATGGCCTATGCCCTTTTTCCCATTCTCCTTCTATCTTCCTAGCTTTCTTTCCACTGCGCATCTACATTTAAAAATTGCACGGGTGAGAGCCGGCGCTCCTTAAATTAAATCATGATGTGCTTGCGCTCTTTTACAGAAGTATTGACTTGCACTTTTCCTTGTGCGCCTTTGTCTTCCGTTTCACTTTGCCTTGGCCTTTGTTTTCTACTTTAGTTTTTCCAAATTTTCCACCTTGTTTGTCTATCAGTTAACATTACCCCCCGCCTAGAAGAGTGCCAGTCCCATGGCACTCACCGTCGTAGGTAGCAGGATTTGGCATGCACTGAAGACGTGGGTGGAAGGGACATCAGTGGTTGCCGTGGAGGAGTGTCGGTGGTGCGGTGGAGGAAGGTCGTTGGGGGCACATTGGTGAACTAGGTGGCTGGTGGTAGGGTTGTTGGAGTTCATGGTAGGGATGTTCTTTGTTGGGGATTGCAGTGATGGCCAGCACAAGTGTTGGTTTGTTGGGGATTCTGTACATGACGATTCTTAGCGGGCTTGCAGGATGATAAAGGATAATAATATAGAGTTGGGTGTCGATGAAGAGCGAACGACACTTTCATTGGAGTCTTCAATACCTGAAATTGAAAACCTTTCATAGGTGGTCTCTCCCTAGGGGTAGTGATAGTCTTCTCTATCTTGCAGAAGACATAGTTCAATTAGTTTGGGAGACAGGTCGAACTCTAAGCAAGCTAAGAGTATTGTCCTGCACTTGAGGACCCAAACTGTGTGTATATTTTGGTATAGATATTATGTGAGTGCTTGTGCATACTTAGATATTACGTAGTTAGAAGACCGCGGGATGGTTTCTCGTAAGAAATTGTGGATGAAGCAAAGTTGTCCATGTTGAGAAGAAGTACACGTGAAGGTGTATGAGACATCCTTTGCGTTGTGACTGCACGATGTAATATAATTGAACACAGAGACACCACACTTTCACTATAGTTATTGGAATTTCTTGATGAGGACGGTGTACTTCTCATGGCCATTCGTGCAATGCTAATTACAACAATTGATTGAAATGGTATTAAGGCAGAGTGCAAGAGGGAATCTTGCAAATGGGTCAGGGTGACAGGTCTAACCAGAGGCGCGACAAGCTCCCTAGGTATGTCCTTCCCCTGATGTGCTCTGAAAAATTGTGGGTGATGCTAAAGGGCTAGGGGACTAGGGACGAAGCCAGCTGACCAAGGTCACTGGACGTATCTAATTTGAGGACCCCTAGGTGTTGTGTTGTGATTGTGGGGTGCTTCTTATTTTTTTGTTCTTTTCTTTTTTTTTCTTTTCTTTTTCTTGTTCTTCTTTCTTTCTTTCTTTCTTTCCTTTTTTTTTTTTTTTGCCTTGCCTGAATACAACCATTGCAATATGTTGAGGCTATCAGCCTTTCAATGGGTTAGGAAATGTCAAGCTTTGAAGGTTGAGGAAATGGATATTACAGCGATGATTGTGCATTAGCCTCGTTGTTGGAGAAGTAGTTGTTGAGATGGGGAGATACACTTGAGATATTGCAACCCTCTTTGGAATGTGCGATGTTGGTACACTTGGGGTAACAGCTGCCATGAGTGCCTGGCACAAAGTGTAACCCAGAAAGAGGAAGTGGTTAAGATCATGCTTTGGGTTATGCGACATGGGCACTCGCATGGGTGATTTTTTCTTTCGGCAGCGTGGCTTTGTCACGATTCTTTGTGGGGTCAGTGGTCTTGCGGTGACTTGGGCATTGAATACCTTTGCACAAAGACCTGTGTCATCCTGCATCCACTTGTCACTTCATGAGAGTACATGCATGGCATATGCCACAACGATAATAAACCAATGCAATGCAATGAGACATCACTTATCTGAATTCCATGGTGTTGGCTTAGATAGTTATCACATGCACTTGATTAGCTTTTTCTTTTGCTAAAGACGTGAAATATATTAAACGCAAATATAAAAAGTTTGTACAATTTGGGAACATGTAAGCACTTAACCATTTAAAGACAAGAAGTTATGGCCAGGTAGCATTTGATAAGCCTTTTATACAACATGGGGCCACTCTATTGTACGAGGCGAGGCAAGTCTGGGTGGTTGGGCGATTAAGGCTGTGCTGGTGAGGGGCTCTTGTGAGGCTGGGCGGGGAAAATGTCAGTCGGGACCTGAATGGTGTAGTCCCTGGCCGCAACTGTTTCTAGAATGCTTTTAAACAATGCGTCAAATTTGTGCTTGTCTTGAGCTACCCTCTCCTCTTTTGAGCACTTGGTGCCCAAGCGTCTAGTGGGAGCCTACATAACCGGTGATGCCATGCCCCATGTGCTCCCTTGAGCTTCTATTCCCCTGGCCTGGGGATTTTTTGGCCTGTGTTTGGGGCGGTGTTTCTTGGGGCCTTGCTTCTTTACATACCATTTAAGGGTAGGTATGTAGCATTCCGGCAGAGGAGCTTGTGCTACATGCTCCCTTCGACGGCGGATAGCGTCCTTGCAAGCCAGCTACACTGGGTACTCCATGTCGGCTACCATAGGGGGGGCTACAAAATGCAAACCAAGGATTAGGCCTTGAGGCAAGATAAAAATATTCACATGGAAGGGATTATACAGTGGGTTATCAAGCGCATATGATGAGGAGGGGAGAGATGAGGCATGCAGTGTTTGTTGTAGAGGGATAGCCCCCATGATGATGTTCATTTTGCCTCCAGTCATTAGCAGATCTTGGCTTATGCTAAGTTGTGTGGACTAGTTGTCATGGAGTGGAGCAGGGCTCATCCCTAGAAGGATAGACCAAAAAAGAGGAAAGGTGTATAGAAAGGGACACTGCTCCATCTACACCATTAGAGATGTTGATCAAAGCTTCGTATGACGATAATGAGGCTTGCATGCCCTCCTTTTGGAGGTGGGAACAGTCACGTGACTTCTCAATGTGTGGTGAGAGGAGGACTTGAAGAGCTCAACATGTCAAACCCAACTCTTCTCCCTGTGCTTGACTATCATTGCTTGTGTGTGTTGATCTTATCTATACAGGGTCACAAAAGTCATTGTTTATTTGTATACATATTTATGAACCCATGTCACTTCACAAGGATAAAAACCAATTGTAGAACTCGAGATTGTACTGGAGTGTGGTACATGCATCCAGTAATCATGGTAGCCTTCTTAATAACATCAGGTATTTTGCAATGCCATGTATCATGGTACCTTGTTCGAGTATACTTGCAACATGTAGCTCCTCCTCAGTGAGAACCTTATTAGCCAAAGAGTTCTCTTGGCTAGTTCCAGCAAAGTCCGTACCTCGAATGGCAGTTAGCACTCAAAAGGAAGTTGGCGCCACATAGGTTGGGTCTCTTTGAGACCGCCATTTGGCCAATCGCTCCTCTGAGACTGTCACAATCTTGGCTCCTAGTTCGGCCATTGCAACCCGATCTTCAAACCAACATTTTTCAATTGACTTCGACCCTTTGATTGTCACTTTAGCTTCTCTATCTCTAAGAGATTTGGTTGGAAAAGCACATCATTGAATGTTATAGTTAAGCGTAGTTCGTCGGCTTCCTTGTCGGAGGTGAGTTGCATGTGTTCATGCACGAGCTTGTCATAGTGCTCGTTAGGATATTCTTGCTCTTCCCAGGATAGGGGAAATGGCAAGTATTCTTCAAGATGCTCTTTAGGGAATGCACCCATGTCTGCTAGGACATAGACACGTGCAAACACTTTGAGCTTAGCATCCAACTCAATTAAGCATTCTGCGACACTTCTATGTTCAATGAGGGCTTGCTCGGTTGCTATCTCATGCAAGGTTCTAGGAGTTTTCCTAGGCTTTAGCATAGCTGGGGGCTCAAGCCTAGATGAGCAAGATTGGTCAATGCTAGGATTCCTTATGCTCTCGGGGTTTCCATATTTCCCCTGAGGCTTTGTTATTGTGTCATGGTTCTCCTTAGATGTGACTAGTATAAATTTGCCACCCTATTGTGATAGTGTTGTATCCACTCTTGATTGGTCAATGCGAGTTCTTTTGTTAGTGGATTGAGTGTTGGAAGCAACTGTTGATGGTAATGGCTGCTTTAATTTTTCAGAACACACGGATGTGTCTAAGGTTTCACTGCTATTAGGAGAGACATCGGTGGGTTCATTGGTGGATGGACTCGATGCTTTATTCCTCAGCTCTCCAGCACTCTTGGTCTCAATGTTCTTGGGATCCACAACCATCTGTAACTATAGTTTTTTTTCATTGCTTTCTCCTCTTTTTCTTGGTCAGTGAAGATGCATCTCTCAATGACTCAGGACCTTGGACTAGGTCAACCGTTGATGTGCTTGGTTGGCCTTAGCATTCTCTTTCTCTAGTGTGTCCTTATGGGACATAGTCGTGGCCTGCTGAATAGCCTCGTTAGGTTGTGAGGATACAACTGCCTCCCTTTTTGGAGAGTCTAGCTCTTTCCTTCTATTTAACTCCTCTAGCCTAGGCTTTAGGTGCTTTGGAAGTTCTGGAGTTGTCAATGAAGTTGGTTGCAACACCTCCTCCATAGGTAAACTACTAAGGACACGTTCCACAAGGGGCATTGTCACGTCCAAGGGTTGTGACTGTTGTGGTCCCTGATTGGAAGTAGTAGTAGCTAGTTCAGTGGACTTGGTACTATTGGTGGATTGTGGTGTCAAGTTCCTAGGTCGATTGGAAGTGGTCGTATTTTTAGTTGCCCTTAGATCATTCACTTGTGTAGATTGAGTATCAGTTGAGCTAGCCACGGTGGATTGCACAAGCATATCCTTAGGTTGAGAGTTAAGGGTGGTGTCATGTCCTACCTCTTGGACATTTGGAATCTCTGATGTAGGTAGAGATTGGGATTGAGTAGCCGCATTTGACGAATGTTGTGCTTCCTGTGTCCATTTAAGGGAAGAGGGTGTAGGAGACTTGGGACTCCTAAGTGGCTTTGACATTGGCTAGGAGATTTGCTTGTGGTTGTTAGATGATTTTTCTATTACTTTGTTGAGCATTTAACCTTTCCATGAGCAATGTTGTGCCTATGATGCTTGCTATCCTCTTAGGGAATCAAAGGCTCCTTGGGCATGTTGAGATGACAAGCTCAACACATGCGGACATTAATGTTGGACCGCCTAGTTAGATGGGTCCACACGTCTACACTTAGCACGTCGGTGGTCATTATGACTCTCACATGGCCACTGACTCATTACTTATTATATTCAAGTCATTACACCTATTTACAGCTGGCATAGTTATAGTGCCAGTCAACTAGTGTAGTCGGTTATGCATTGTTTGACTTAGTATGCCACTTTCCTTTATGTTGTATCTTATCTATACTTTGTGTACATTGTAAAGAGTGTAGAAGAAGAAGAAAAAACCAGTAAGAAAACGTTTTGGCCTCCATCTCTCTTCTTGTCTCTTGAGTGAGCTTCTTCTTGTGCATTCTGTGTGTGTTCGGTGCAGCATCTTGAGCAAGTCCCCCCACCACGCGATTCTTGACATGGTATCAGAGCTGCGCCATTGAGAGAGGCTGATTTCAAAGGCTAAAGTGAAGGAGAAGAAGCAAGGTTCGAGCAAGCAAGCAATGGGTAAGAAGCTCTCCCATCCTTACACTCTTTCTCTTGGATAGTGTCTGTGGAGGCACTAGAAGCAGGGTAGAGCAAAAATCTCAGATTGCAATGAGGTTTGGTGCACGCGAAAAGTGCTGTGTATTCTACAAATGTGTCCTTTAGGACTTTTCCACAGTTATTTTGGGCATCTGAGGCCGTTTTAGGCCCCGTTTTAGATCCGCAAGGTTGTGGACAGCAGTTTCAGGGTACACTGTGATTTTGGCTATTTTGACCAAAAGTGGGTGCGCAGGTTACACATTGCGAATCTATAATTCTTGAGGTGTTTGCAGGAAGCAAACATAAGGGTTATTTGCAAAGAGGTTGCAGATTGCATGTATTGTTGAGCAGATAGTGAAAAAGGCTGTCTGGTATATTGCTGTGCACTACAAGTCAAGGGTTGCAGAAGATTTGCTTGCTGTTTGGTATTAGTTTTGTGATAATGGCAGAGAATAGTGGAAGCCCCATCATTGAGAAGCTTGATAAGAATAAATACCCTTCATGGAAGTTTTGTGTCACAAACTTCCTTATTGGAAAAGGCCTCTACGAGTTTGTTTCAGGTGAAGAAAAGGAGCCGGAGGTGAGTGATCCTCCAACTGTAGAAGAGACAAAGGCACGAAAGGAATGAAATGCAAAAGATAAGAAGATCATGTATTGGCTGTCTGCAGTAATTGACAATAATATGCTGGGACATATTAAAAATACAAAGAATTCATATGCAGCTTTGACCATACTTGAAAGTATGTTTTCCGTAAATACAAAGGCACGAAAGATTCAACTCAAGCAAGAGTTGAACACATTGAAGAAAGGGAAGATGTCTATCAATGAGTATGCACTGAAGGTAAGGAGCATTGCAGATGCATTGGCAGCGATTGATGCAATGCTCGATGATGATGATTTGGTGTCGTCTACCTTGGGTGGACTTACAAATTAAAAGGCTTGGAAATCTTTTGTAACTTCCGTATATGTTAGAAAGCCATTTCTAGATTTTGATGAGTTGGTCTCCCTTATGATAACTGAAGAGATCAACATGCAGAGTGAGACATCTGAAAGAAGTGGTGAACAGGTGAATCAAGCTTTCTACTCCAGTTCAGGAAGGGGATATGGCAGGTTCTCTTCAAGAGACCGTGGTACAGGACGTGGTAGTGACAATTAGCAAAACAGATTGAATCAGCAATTTGGAGATATGCAGGTTTCAGGAGGTCATGGTAACTTTAGAGGCAGGGGGAGCTTTAGAGGAAGAGGTGGATGGCAGAACAAAGGTTCTAACAACTCTAGTATTGTGTGTCACTACTGTGGCAAAACAAGTCATATTGTAGCCCAATGTTATGCTAAGAAAGATGATATCCAAAGGCTAAAATACCAACTGAGCCACAAACTAGAGTAGATAAGGATAGTTGTCATCTAGCTATTATTCATGGGCGGTGTACCAACCGCATCTACAGCTAACAAGTCGGTGACATAAATGCACAATGATCACCCTGGCATATCACAAGTGGAGCTCGATATCTCAACACTCCCCCTCGAGCTCAATCCCAATTCCTACACACCAAGCAGGTCTCTGAACTTGCACAGCTTCTCTGCACCCAATGCCTTCGTGAATATGTGAGCTACTTGATCCTCTGTCCTGACATAAACTAGATTAATAAGACGTAGTAAAACTCTCTCTCGCACATAGTGATAATGCACCTCAGTGTGCTTTGTTCTAGCATGATAGACTGGGTTATTTGCCAAGTATATACTACTCATGTTGTCACAATAAATGACAATTGGCCCATCTGTAGAGACTGATGCATATCATAAAGTAGCTTATGCAACCAAGCTACCTCACATGTAGCCATTGCTACACCCCTGTACTCAGCCTTTGTGCTTGACAAGGCAACTGTAGGTTGTTTCTTGCTACTCCAAGTTACTGCAACACTCCCAAAAGAGAACACATATCCACTGGTAGATCGTCTATCAGAAATACTACCAGCCCAATCAGCATCAGTGTATCCATGCAACTGTATCTGAACCCTAGTCTCATAAAATAGTCCATACTGCAATGTGAACTTCACATACCTGAGTATGCGTCTAGCGGCATCTAAATGCAGTTTCCTTGGAGATTGCATAAACTGACTTACCAATCCATTAGCATTGCTCGAATCTGGCTTGGTAATAGTCATATAAATCAAACTTCCTACTATGCGTCTGTACATAGTAGGGTCTTCCAGAAGCTCACCTGCATCTGCGCTTAGCTTCACATTCTGCTCCAAAGGAACTGAAATAGGCTTACAGCCTGTCATTCCATATTTGGACAGCATATCCAATCCATACTGCCTCTGCAAGAGCCATATCCCACTTGGTGATCTAATCACCTCAATTCCCAAGAAATAACGTAGCTCTCCCAAATCCTTCATCTCAAACTTCTGCTTCAATAGCATTTTCACATGAAAGATATCTTCATCACTATCACCTGTGATAATCAAATCATCAACATAAATGACAAGCAGCATAATACCTTTCTCTGTTTTTCTCACATAATGTGAGAAATCTGCCTTAGAAATCTGAAAGCCAATAGTGAGAAGATACTGCCCTATCTTGTCAGACCATGCTCTAGGTGCTTGCTTCAAGCCATACAAGGCTTTCTTCAACCTGCAAACAAACTCAGGATGAATAACATGCACATAAGCTGGTGGCTGCTCCATATAGACCTCTTCTTACAAATCACCATGCAAGAAGGCATTCTTTACATCCATCTGATGTAAAGACCATCCCTTTGATGCAGCCATAGCAATGACTGCTCTTACGGTTGCCATCCTTCCAACCGGACTGAATGTTTCTTCATAATCAATGCCATATGTTTGTGCATACCCCTTGACTACTAATCTTGCCTTGCATCTGTTCACAGAACCATCTGCATTGTGCTTCACCTTATAAACCCACTTACAACCAATTGCATTCATATCTTTAGGCAAAGGTACCAATTCCCATGTAGCATTTACTTCCAAAGCATCCATTTCTTCATCCATGACTTTCTCCCATTTTTCTTTTCCCATGGCTTGCTCAAAAGAAGTGGGTTCTGGTTCCTGTATCATTTTAACTATATAGGCATACTGAATGGCTATAAATCCATCATATTTCAGCCTATCCACAGGATACCTAGCTCTGGCAGACTTGCACAAAGTAGGCTCACTTCTAGATGCTCTCAAAACATCCCTGGTCTTCCTTACTCCTGGTGTAACAACAAATGGAATACCCAACTCATCATCAATGCTCTGTTCTGAGCCACTGGATTCACCATCCACATAAGAGTGACCTACATTCACATCAAACATGGGTTGATCTACCTTCTCTTTTCCTTTTCGTGATACTTGCATACCACTATCTGCATTGCTTTGAGAAGATTCTCCTGATCTCAATTTGTCTGTCCATGGCGAAGAATGTGAACCACTGCTAGAGGACACTCCAGGTCCACTAATATCTTGTGACTACTGTTGTGAATTCTGTGCAGCATTACCATTTTGTGTATCTACATTATCAATCACATTTACTAGTTTATACCAGCTACTCATCTCATCAAAAACAACATCTCTGCTCAGTGTAAACTTACTAGTAGAAGGGTTATAGCATCTATACCCTTTCTGCTGCAAAGAGTAACCAATTAAGATGCAGTTCTTAGCTTTTGGATCCAACTTGGATCTCAACTCATCTGGCACATGAATATAGGCAATGTAACCAAAAATTTTCAAATGAGAAATATCTGGTTTCCTACCGGTATACCTCTCCTCTGGAGTCATGCCATGTATTGCTGCAGTGGGAGTCTTGTTCATTATGTAGACTGCTGTAGCAACTACCTCAGCCCAGTAAAAATCTGGTAGGTCTTTTTCATTGAGCATGGCACGAGATACCTCTCCAATATGCCTGTTTTTTCTTTCTGTAATTCCATTTTGCTGTGGGGTATGACTACATGAATATTGCTGCTTTATGCCATGCTCTTGCAAGAACCTTGCAAACTCATTTTTTTTGAGTCAAGGAATTCTTGATTATGAGCCACATATATGGGCATATGGGAGACAACCATCTTCAAAAAAGATAGATGCAATTTAGAAGATGAAGGAAGTAGATGGATAATAGTGGTGGAGGGAGCATAGGATCTATCTCCCCCTCCCCTCTCTCTCTCTCTCTCTCTCTCTCTCTCCCCTCTATTTTCTTCAATAAAAAATGACTAGAAATTAAGATTGATTGCGAGCTGTGGCCCTTAGGTTCTTTGACAGTAAAATTTCAGGTTTTGTAGATGTTATATCTCATATTTCCCATTTATCATCTGACCTTAGGCATTTTATTTGCAGGCCTGTTTCTTTTTCAACCATAGAAATGCCCAAACACTTCACTTTTCTTTTTTCATAAAATACACCCAAACTTTTCTGCTATAGTCATCAATAAAAGTAACAAAATAATGATAGCTTCCAATAGATGCAGCTTTAGTAGTCCACACATCAGAGTGGATTAATTCCAATGGCTTATTACTCTCTTGAACATGTCTAGGAAATGGTTTCCTTGCCTGTTTTCCAAATTGACAGGCTTCACATACCTTATGTATTTCTATAACCTTGAATTTAGGCAATCCTGCAACAATATTTTGGGCCTGCATTGATTTAAGTCGTTGTACATTAACATGACCAATGCGTTTATGCCAGATATCAATATCTGCAACTACACCGGTCCCATGTGCAAACATTGTTGCACTCAATTCAAGCATGTCTACATCCAACGTAAACATTCTGTCCTTCTTCTTTCCTTTTGCTATCAAGTGACCTTTATTTTTCATATCCTCAACAAAGCATCCATGAGGATTAAATCTGACCTGCAAGCCATGCTCAACCATTTGACCAACAAAAATCAGATTCTTGGTGATATTCGGGACATGAAATACATTCGATAGGCATTTCTTTTTCCCATCCTGCATAGATAAAGGAAATTTTCCAATCTGCACAATAGGATGTGCAGTATCATCACCAGTCTCCACCAATCCTGGTTTTTCCATTTTCTTTGCATCCTCCATCCATTCTGCATGACCTGTCATGTGGTTTGATGCACCTGAGTCAATAGACCACACATCGTTGCTTTCTTTTGTACTTGTCACAGAATTGTTCATGTGCTACACCATAAACAAATGCTCATTTCTGTCATCACCCTGTCTACTAGAAGATGCATAATTCCCTTGTTGCAATTGAAAGGTGAGAAGGATCGAAGCTTGCACGTGAGCTATGGTGGGAGAGCAAGAGCAAGAAAGAGAGAGACAAGAAATGGGAACTCCAACAGTCACAATGTGTGACCGGGCCTTCCTTTATTTACTAGTCACTAAAATGAATGTAAAGTATAAAGTGACGTGACGGTCGCCCGCCATCTGCAGTGTGCAGTGGCAGGTACTGTCAGTGTAGTAATACACAGGGTGGCACGGTGGAGGCGCCTTTACCCCAACAACCTCCCACTTAAAGGCGAATCTGCCCCAGTGAGAGAGAAAAGAAAAGAAAAAGACAGTACAACTGTACATAGGTACAAGGGATGAGGAAAGGCAACATCTCACCCAACGCCCATCAATCTCCTGAGGAAGGCAAAGCGCCTAGTAGTGAGGCTTTTCGTGAGCAAATCTACAGGATTCTCGTCAGTGGAGATCTTGACAAGGTCAACAGACTTGTCCTCCACGACACCACGTATGAAGTGATACCTCACCTCAATGTGTTTCGTCTTCGCATGGAAGATCGGATTCTTAGCCAACTGAATGGCACTCATAGAATTCAAATGCAGTGTAGGTATAGCATCAATCCCAAGGTCACTAGACGGCCTAGCCATATGGCCTCCTTGCAAGCCTCAGTGGTTGCAACATACTCGGCCTCAGTGGTAGACAAAGCCGTACATTTTTCTGAACCCGGGACATCCAAGAGACAGCACCTCCAGCATAGGTGAATACATAGCCAGAATTGGACTTCCTACTATCTGCATGTCCTGCGTAATCGGAGTCAGTGTACCCCACGACCCCTGTATCTTGGCTGCCATAGCAAATACACATATCTATTGTGCCCTTCAGGTACCTCATGATACACTTCATGGCATCCCAATGTTTCCTTCCAGGTGTAGCCATATAGCGTGCCACAACACCAACTGGAAATGCAATATCTCGACGAGTGGCTATCATGGCATACATCAAACTGTCCATGGATGAAGCATAAGGGATCTGGGCCATCTCGGCCCTCTGCTCATCTGTCTGTGGACAATTAGCCTATGATACCTTCACATAAGAAGGCAATGGACAGCCAATAGGCTTTACGTCCTGCATGCGAAAGCAATCAAGGAATTTATGAATATACTCCCTCTATGACAAGTAGAGGAGTCCCTGATGCCTGTCGCATCTAATGTGCATACCAAGTATGTGAGAGGCCTGTCCCAAATCCTTCATCTCAAAGCTCTTCTTCAGTTGAGATTTAAGAGCATCTAGCTCATCATGAGCTTTCCCTGCTATCAGCATATCATCCACATAGAGTACCAAAATAAGCAATGAACCATCATGGGCTTTCTTCTGTAAAGACACGGATCCATAGCACTCCTGTTGTAGCCCTGTGACTGCATAAAGGCATCAAAATTATGATACCATTTCCTAGGTGCTTGCTTCAAGCCATAAAGACTTTTCTTCAACTTGCACACTAGGTGCTCCCTGCCAGGTTTTGCAAAGCCCTTAGGCTGCTCCATATAGATCTCATCATGCAAGTCCCCATGTAAGAAAGCCGTCTAGACATCCATATAATATAGATCTAAGTCAAGCTGAGCAACCAAAGCCAAGACCAAGCACAAGGAGAAAAGACCTCATCTTAACCACAGGAGAAAAGACCTCATCAAAGTCTACACCATGCTCTTGCTTAAAACCCTTTGCTACCAATCTAGCCTTGTATCCTGGCTTGGGGTGTCCAGGGATACTTTTCAGCTTGTACACCTACTTGCATGGCAAAGCCTTCTTGCCCTTAGGCAAGGCAACCAAATCCCAAGTCTCATTTTTATGCAAGGAGTCTATCTCAGACTGCATAGACCTCTCCCAGGAGTGACTGTAACCCCTACGCATAGCCTCATCATAAGTGAAAGGCTCTCCTGCATCTGTAACCAAAACATAATGCATAGAGGGCTGAAATCTATCAGGTGGACATCTGTCTCTAGCAGACCATCTCACTGCAGGCTTTGCTGTGTGCCCAACTGCCTATCCAACACCCTGACCATGAGCATCTGCTTAGCTATAGGCTGTTCAACTGGCTGTGCAGGAGCTCTAGGCTCCTCCTGAAAGATCACTCTACGGATCTCAACCACCTTCTCAGGCTGCCTGTGCATCTTGTCTTCATGGAAGACTACATCATGGCTGCGTACTATTTTCCGCGCATGTAGATCCCATAGGCGATAGCCCATCTCTCTTGAATCACCATAACCAAGAAAGATGCATTTAATGCTCTTTGGATCCAACTTACTCCTCTTTTCCTTGGGCGCATGGCAGAATTCCTCACACCCAAAGACACAGAGATGCGCATAAGAGGGTGGCTTACACACCCAAACTTCCTCTACAACCTGGAAATTTAATCCACTTGAAGGCGATTGGTTTATGACATGCACTGCCGTACTAACTGCCTCAGCCCAAAAGCTTTGTGGTAGACCTGCATGGCTAAGCATAGAGCGGACACGCTCTTGAATAGTCCTGTTCATGCGCTCAGCCAAACCATTCTGGGGTGGGGTATAAGGGGCGGTCAACTGATGCTTAATACCCTTGTCATCACAAAACTGCTCAAAAGCACGTGAGACATATTCTCCCCCATTGTTAGTCCTAAGGCATTTCAGCCCTATACCTAGTCTGGTTCTCAACAAGAGCAAGCCAATGCTGAAAGATTGCCAAGACGTCGGACTTTTGCTTTATGGGATAAGCCCACACTTTCCTAGAAAAATCATCAATGAAGGTAACAAAGTACTTCGTGCCACCCATAAACATACACGGCATGGGCCCACAAACATCTGAATGCACCAAAGTCAAGGGCTCACTCATGCATGGCCTACCCGATTTCTTATGCGTAGACCTATTCTGCTTACCATAAAGATAATGATCACATGAGTCAAAATGTGCATAGTCCAAAGGTGGAAGATACTGCAAACCAGATAACATTTTCATTCCCTTCAAAGACATATGCCCCAAACGGGCATGCCAAAGTGATACATGTGGGATAGAACCCACTGCCAAAACATGGTCTACAGAAGACCTAGATACAACAAGAGAATCCAATTGTCCTGCAAACATAAGACTGCAAGTAAGCGCAGGTACATGACATACATCCCTGATAAAAAAGGAACTGTTAGTGGAAAACTGCAACTGAATATCTCCATAGCCCATAATATCAATAGACCTGTCATCTCCAAGTCTGACTGATCTAGATACAATACGGTAAGAGTGAAACCACTCACAGTAAGGCGTCACATGGAAGGACGCACCTGAATCCAATAACCAGCACTGTGCATACATACTAGGTGTCTCAGTCAAGTGTGAGGCATTAGAAGAACTAGCTGCAAGTATGAACTCATCACCACCATCGGAATCCTCGGTCTGCGTGACATTAATTTCCTCAATCTTGACGTTGGACTTCGCAGGTACTATGCTGCGATCAGAGGACTTCTCCTGCACTTTCTCTTTCCCCTTATCCTTGCGCTTCTCATTGCGCAACTCATGACACTATGGTCTGATATGGCCCTTTTTCCCACAATGATGGAAAGTGACATTAGCGTTGCACCCATGCGACTTACTACGCAACTTTCCACGAGATTTAGACCGCCGACCCTTCTGCGAGTCACGGCCACGGCCATGACCACAATCATTCCTGTCATTCCTGCCTCTAATTGTCAAAGCATGTGAAACACGAGAGGCATCCAAGTTTTTGCGATTAACCTCTTCCTGCAGAAGAGCACTCTCAACATCATTCAGTTTCAGAGTAGCACTAGAGGCACATAGGGCAGTGCGGAATACATCCCATGACTCATTCAGAGTCCCAAGCAAGAAAAGAGGAGTTACTTCCTCTCCAAAGGTGATATCTTGCGAAGTCAAGTTCTTCAGTATAGCATGGAACTAGCTCAAGTGAGCAGACATAGTCGCATTATCCTTCATGCGCAGATCCATAAGCTACTTCAACCAGTACATCTGACTCGCCGGACTTTTCTTATCATAAAGATTCTTGATCTTATTCCATAGATCCCATGCACTCTGTGCTTCCTCAAATACATTATAATGTACCTGTTCAGTGAGAGACAATACAATCGTGGACTTGCATACCTCATCAAGTTCAAGCTAGTCGTCATTGTCCATAGTTTCAGGCTGCTCCCCGCTCAACCGAAGTGGCTTGATCTGAGATTTCTGCACCAACACCTGCCAAATTTGACTCTTCCAATAAGATTAGTTGTTACCATCCAACTTTGTGATGTTAAATATGGCATTATCAGTCGAAGAGGACGCCATAATGCAAGCTGGAAATGCACAGACAATGTAAAACTACTGGCTGTTTTACTGCAGAAAATGCCCAAAATCCACTGAAATGAGCTCCAAATGGCGAGAAAAGTATGCCAAAAGATGTTTCCCACTTAGTACTATGTGTAGTACACCAAATCATGATATTTCAGCATAAAAAATACTGCTCAGTCCACCAATAAATGCTTGGTATAATAAATTTCAGAACTGCAATAATGAGAGCAAACTGTCCCAAAACTGGATCTAATGTCAACTAAACAATGCTAGGTCCAAAGACGGCATAAAGAGGACAAAGCAAAGTCAAATGACAGTGAAAATACATGAGCATAACACCGAGAGATGTCAAATAGCATCTGCCAGTAAGAGGCACACCCCTAGACAATCTAGGCAAAATGTAGAACCAACTGCCAAAACCTGATACAAATAGGTGTCTGCTCAAAAGAAAGCGGATCCAAAACTGAGACTCAGCTCATAAGCATCCTGTGAACCAAGACATATACTCAATGTAACATCCAATTGTCAAAGTATAATCCCAAAGTCTCAATACATCTGTAACTGCTCAATGACATAGACTGCTCCAATACATGTAATTGCTCCAATCGCATGTAATCCCTGCTCAAGGTCAAGTAAGCATGCAAGATGCTCCCACTGGCACAAAAGGCATACAAATGAGCTCACGGGCTCACGCAACCCAAGACAAAGTACCAGTGACAAGTGACCAAGTCAATGCGTCATACGCATCCCAAGAGCATGACATACATGAAGCAACTGATGGAAGCAACCAACGAGCAATATGTAATCCCAAAATAAGATCTCTGTCAACTCAATGGCATCCGATAGCAACCAAGTAAATGATCAAACTGAGTCGGAAATGCTCAAATACATCCAAGGCAAAGCTCCCAATGTCGGTAAAGCATAGACAAACCAAGCGGCATATATCACGAACCAAAGCATGTAATGTATGAAGCCTAACTGTCAAGCATAGACATGAGGCATAAGCAGTCCAAGAGCATGCCAAGTCGATCCAAATGCCAGTGAATACCAACCAAGAAGGAGCTTATGCGTAGCTCAAATACATTCCATAGATTCAAACATGAGCTCAAAGTCGTCCCCAAATGTCAGATACATGATGGCAAATCCCAAAGCATACATCTGGTACTAATAGGTAAGTGACAAAGCATCCAAAGTACCTTCAACCCACTGTTATTACAGCCAAGTTTGACTATCAAAACTGAGAAATTTCAGCCAATATTTTAGGCCAAAATCATGGCATAATCATGTGCATACATTCCCAAGGCACTAGGCATCATGTAGGCCGCATACGGGCATCAAACAAGGTAACCGGAGTAGAGTATAAGCATCAAATGCCAATGCCAAGTGTGACTGCCCTTTTTCCAACACTGTATAACAGTAAATGATAGTCCCAAATCAGCCAATATTTTAGGCCAAAATCATGGCATAATCATGTGCATAAATTCCCAAGGCACTAGGCATCATGTAGGCTGCATACGGGCATCAAACAAGGTAACTGGAGTACAGTATAAGCATCAAATGCCAATGCCAAGTGTGGCTCCCCTATTTCCAGCACTGTATAATAGTAAATGACAATCCCAAATCAGAGAATGTCAGCCCCAAAGCTTCAATGCCAAGCACAAGGCCTAAAGAGGCTTTCAAAGTAGCTCAAATGCCTTCTAGAAACCATTGTTTAAGTGCTCATTTCTGGTGCAAATTCAGCACAGGCTATCCTGGGAAGTGGCTGCTCCATGTGGCAATGTTGGTGTGGATGGGAGGTTCAAAGAGGCCTTAAAGAGGGCATACAACAAAGCCATGAATGCCCAAAGCAAAGAGCAAGGGAGATATGGAGATTTGAAGCTTAAAATGATGGATGCTCCTCTTCTTCCACCTATTTAAAACGGAGAACTGAAGTAAAACCCTTTAAACTCTGATGCAATACCTCAAGGGCAAGGCCTTGAAGAAGCCCAATAATGCCGGGAGGGAGCTCGAGAAGC
This sequence comes from Lygodium microphyllum, assembly GCF_053477565.2. Classification (NCBI taxonomy): domain Eukaryota; kingdom Viridiplantae; phylum Streptophyta; class Polypodiopsida; order Schizaeales; family Lygodiaceae; genus Lygodium; species Lygodium microphyllum. The sequence continues at coordinate 45,381,405 of NC_141163.1, read as the reverse complement.
CGAGGAGTGTCAAAAGCTCAGGAGATCGGCTATGGCTACTGGGATGGAGACCCAATGCATAAAGGGAGTCGATACAAACGTAGAGAAGCACCGAGTTGAGCTCGAGCAAGAGGAAGCCAAGCTCTAATACCAGTTGAAAGGTGAGAAGGATCAAAGCTTGCACACGAGCTATGGTGGGAGAGCAAGAGCAAGAAAGAGAGAGACAAGAAATGGGAACTTCAACAGTCACAATGTGGGACCGGGCCTTCCTTTATTTACTAGTCACTAAAATGAATGTAAAGAATAAAGTGACGTGACGGGCGCCCGCCACCTACAGTGTGCAGTGGCGGGTACTCTCAGTGTAGTAATACACAGGGCGGCACGGTGGAGGCACCTTTACCCCAACAACAATTTTCCATTCATGATGTCATTCTGATTTTTATAGCAGTCTTTAGCCATATGACCCATTTTACCACAGTAGTATCATTCAACATTGCTGTTTGCATTTTGCCCTCTTTGCCATCCACCACGACCTCTTTGACTCCCCCTACCTCTAGAGTTACCACGTCCTCCTCCATAGGACTGGTTTTCTTGAGTTTGCTGCATATTCTTATTTCTACCACGGCCTCCAGATCGACCTCCTCTACCTCTCCCTCTACCTCTTTCAACATTTGAGTAGAAGACAATTTCTTTTGAAGTTCCTCCTGAAGAAGATGCACCACCATTTCTCTGCTCCTCGGAAATTAGAAGATCAATCAACTCCTCAAAATTAGGAAATATTTCACGGATGGAAATGGATGTTCGGAACTATGCATAATCCTTTCCTAGACCATTCAAGGTCACGGAAACCAAATCATCATCTTCCACTAGCGACCCAATGGAAGCAAGTGCATCTGCAATCTTCTTCACCTTCATGTGGTAGTCATTGATGCTCATACTTTGTCTTTACACATTGTGCAAATCTTGCTTGAGCTGCATTTTCCTGGCTTGCGTATTTGTGCTATACATTTTTGACAAAGTATCCCATGCCTCCTTTGGCGTACTTGCATCCTGAATATGCACAATCATAGAGTTTGAAATACTGATAGACAGCTAGTACATAACTTTTTTGGCTCTCTCATGCCATCCTTTAAATGCCTGCATTTGCTGTTGATTGGGAACATCAGGAAGAACTGGTTCTTCTTCATTTCTTGCAACAAATTCCCAATATCCTTTTTCCATAAGGAAATTCGTCATTCTAAACCTCCATGCTTGGAAGTTGTTCTTGCCAATCTGTGAAAGAGAATCAGATGCCATTATAGAACACTGCAAAAAAATTTGTCACTGAAAAACACAGCTTCAGCCTCACAAGGGCAAATCTGCAAAACTGACGAAAGCGGTATTTGACCACACTGTCACTTCCTAGTAATGATTTTGCATCAACAGGCAACAATGATGATTTTGTAACTCCCAATTTCTCTTCACACAGGCATACGATGCAATTTCTATGGTAACTTTTCACCGATCTGTAGAACAGTGGTCGCACAGCAAAAACAAGGCCTTTTTTTGAGTGCGTGTAGAAAACTTCCACCTCCAAAACAGACCCCGAAATGGCCTCAAATCAAAAAAACAGAGCAACCTAAGGCTAAAGCCCTATCCTGCAGCATATATTGCCCTCTTGCTACACAGCGAAGGGTGTCTCAATCTGAGACGATGCACTCTTGCACTTTCCGGCTGTGCTACCTGCAGAGACTTGCTCCCAACCAGAAAAATGAAAGCAACATCCTCTTACCAGAACACCGCGAACTTGGCTTGCTTTCTTGAGCTCCTTACCACAAACAAGGCTTTGATACCATGTCAAGATTGTGGGAGAGAAGGAAGGAGTCTCACTTGTAGCTTTCTCACTTGCACAATGGGGGAATACACACACAGGTGGAGGCTCAAAAACAGTTTTCCTCTTCTTAGTTGTGTAAGCCAAAAAGAACTCAAGTACATAGAAATAGAAGAACCCTATATATGGGTCTCAAACCAAACTCAACTAACTAAGGTGGCATACTAACTGAGCCATGAACTAGAGTAGATAAGGATAGCTGTCATCTAGCTATTATTCATGGGCCGTGTACCAACCGCATCTACAACTAACAAGTAGGTGACATAAATGCACAACGGTCACCCTCGCATATCACGAGTGGAGCTTGATATCTCAATAGTCATATGTAAGTTTAGAGTGAGCAGGGATGTCATCTTTGATGGAATGAGCAGTTGGTATGCATCTAGTGGTGATGCATTGGATGATGATGATGATCATGACAGTCATGTCCAGGCTGAAAAGTAAGAATCACGGACTCTTAGTGGACCAGAGACGTCATCTGGTAGTCCTTGGTCCGGGAGACTAAGGAGTAGCTCTACATCTTTAGGTGCATCTATTAGAACTATAGGTAAGAAAAAAGGAAAGAATAAAGTGTTAGATGGCATTGATGCAGTTCTTGATGGAGACTCTAGTGGCTCAAAGAGCTTGGATGATGAGCTTGGCATTCCTTTAGTGAGGACTCCATGTGTGCAAAGAGCACGTGTCAATGCAAAGACTCCATTGAGTGATCCACTGGTACGCAAGTCTAGCAGGGTGAGATACCCTGTTCACAGATTTGGTTTTGAAGGTTACGTAGCTCACCATTATACTTATATGGTGAAAGTGATTGAGAATGTTGAGCCCACATGTTTTGAGGAGACTGTTGGTCATACTCATTGAGATGCAGCAATGGATGAGGAGATGGCTGCATTAGAGGCCAATAAGACTTGGGATCTGGTATCATTGCCAAATGGCAAGAAAGCTATTGGATGTACGTGGGATTATAAGATTAAGCACAATGCAGATGGTTCTATTAGTAGGTACAAAGCTAGGCTGGTTGCAAAAGGCTATGCCCAGACATATGGCATAGATTATGATGAAACCTTCAGTCCAGTTGCTAGGATGGAAACTGTCAAATGTGTGATTGCTTTGGCAATAGCCAAAGGTTGGAGGTTGCAAAAAATGGATGTGAAGAATGCCTTCTTGCACGGTGATTTGCAGGAAGAAGTGTATATGGATCAACCAGCAGGTTATGAAGATTCAGAGCATCCCACATATGTGTGCAAGTTGAAGGTGGCACTCTATGGGATCAAGCAAGCACCTAGAGCATGGTCTGACAAGATCAGAGAGTATCTTGTCAATATTGTATTTTATGTTTCTGATGCTAATCACTCACTTTATGTGAGAAAGGGAGATGCAGGTTTGGTCATCATAGTCATCTATGTGGATGACTTGATTATTACAAGTGATAGTGATAGTGGGATTGCTTAAGTCAAGGAATTTTTGAAGAAGAAGTTTAAGATGAAGGATCTAGGTGAGCTAAGGTACTTCCTTGGCATTGAGGTGATCAAATGTGATGATGGTATATGGCTGTCCCAAAGATAGTATAGCTTGGATATGTTGTCCAAGTATGGTATGACAGCATGCAAACCACTTTCAGTCCCATTGGAGCAGAATGTAAAGTTGAGTGCTGATGTTGGGGATGAAATAGATGACCCTACTATGTTTGGGAGGATAGTGGGGAGTTTGATCTACATGACCATTACAAGGCCAGACTTGAGCTACACTGTTGGTCTTGTGAGTCAGTTTATGAAAGTACCTAGAAAGCCACATTTGGATGCAATCAAACACATATTGAGATATGTGAAGTCCACATTACATTATGGACTTTTCTATGAGGCAGGTACAGATGTACAGGTGTTTGGATACACAAATGCAGATTGGGTTGGTAGTATGTCTGATAGAAAATCTACTAGTGGATACATGTTCTCTCTTGATAGTGCAGCAGTTGCTTTGAGCAGCAAAAAGCAATCTACAGTTGCTTTGTCGACTACAGAGACTGAGTATAGAGGTGTTGTTGTTGCATCACGTGAGGTAGTACGGCTACAAAAGTTAATGGTTGATTTGGATATGCAGGTGGAAGGTCCAGTTGTCATTTACTATGACAACATGAGCTGTATACAATTGGCTAGGACAAAACATATTGAGGTACACTACCACTTTGTGAGAGAGAAGGTACTAGCAGGTGAGATTGACTTGGTGTATGTCAGCACACAAGATCAGATAGCTGACATATTCACGAAGGCATTGGATACAGAGAAGCTTTAAAAGTTTCAAAGCTTACTTGGAGTTGCAGAGATGCAATTGAGCTTGAGGGGGAGTGTTGAGATGACAAGCTCAACACATGCAGACATTAATGATGGACCGCCTGGTTAGATGGGTCCACACATCTACACTTAGCACGTCGGTGGTCATTGTGACTCTCACATGGCCACTGACTCATTACTTATTATATTCAAGTTTTTACACCTATTTACAACTAGCATAGTTATAGTGCCAGTCGACTAGTGTAGTCAGTTATGCATTGTTTGACTTAGTATGCCACTTTCCTTTATGTTGTATCTTATCTATACTTTGTGTACATTGTAAAGAGTGTGTAAGAAGAAGAAAAAACCAGCAAGAAAACGTTTTGGCCTCCATCTCTCTTCTTGTCTCTTGAGTGAGCTTCTCCTTGTGCATTCTGTGTGTGTTCGGCGCAGCATCTTGAGCAAGTCCCCCCACCATGCGATTCTTGATAGGGCACTAGTGGCTTTTGCGTATCCTCAATGATTACATCTAATATCTGCTTGTCAAGCATGCTAGGCTAAGGTTCTACCCTCCGATTGGTCCCGTTTGGTTTCTTGATTTTGACCATGAGGGGCTTGGTCACTCCACTGTTGTTGACTCGAGACTTGATTTTTCATTTAGAACTCTTCCTACGCTTCTTTGCTCTTGATAGGATTTGGCCTTCAGTCGACAAGGGAGGTTTAGCAAGGGGTTTTGGCACCCAAATCCATCGGTTACCTGCATAATACCCTTGAGCACATAGCAATGCTTTGGATATCCATTGTGGCATTGTGTTGACCCTCCATCGATGCCTTCGTCTATTTGTAAGTCCAAAGCCCGTCCTTGGCATTGTCTCTTGACCTTCTTGCTTCAGGCATGGCCTCACTCATTGGTTCTTATTGCTCGACTTGTGCTTGTATCAACTCTTGCAACAAGTCCTTGCTCTCGTTAGTAGGCTTGATTGTTCTGTCAGCACCTTCCTTGCCTTTCCCTCGAGGTTCGATAAGGCCACCCTTGCTAAAGGTTGTGACTATCCTCACTCCCGCTGGTGTCAAGTGTATCCTCTGTGCTACATAGTCGGCCTCATACTTGGTCGCCCTTTTGAAGGGTCTTCCTAGGAGGGTTTCCTTCCCGTAATTAGCACTATTTGGAGGAACATGAAATAGGATAGACAAGCTTTCAATTTCAATTTTCGCAAGGATTTTGCACTTCCCTATGAGTGCTTGTGGGTGTCCCCTGTAAGGGCTAAGAGTTGCATTAGTCGGTGTGAGCTCTGGTTGGCCTAGTAGGGTCCATGATTCATAGGTCAAGATATTACAATCTGCTCCTTCATCAATCAAAGCATCGATACTATGCTCTCTTTTCATGGTGAGTTTGACCCTAAGATAAGTAGGTGTTACTATGTCTTCGTCTTCCAATAGTATGCTCTCTTTTTGCGGTGAGTTTGACCCTAAGATAAGCAGGTGCTACTATGTCTTCATCTTTCGAGTCTTGGCTTGTAAATTTGAGCATCAATAGTATGCTCTCTTTTAGTGGTGAGTTTGAACCTAAGATAAGCAGGTGGTACTATGTCTTCATCTTCCGATAGTAAGCTCTCTTTTTGCGATGAGTTTGACCCTAAGATAAGCATGTGGTACTATGTCTTTGTCTTTCGAGTCTTGTCTTGTAAATTTGAGCATCGATAGTATGCTCTCTTTTCGCGGTGAGTTTGACCCTAAGATAAGTAGGTGGTACTATGTCTTCGCCTTCCGAGTCTTGGCTTGTAAATTTGAGCCTTTTGACAAATGCCATTGAGTCCCCAACTGTACAACCAGATGTGGATTCTCCACTGATGTCTTGGATCGTCGATGCAGTGCTATTCAATGAGCATCTATCGTCAAGACTGTCATATCTAGTCATTCTCGCTATTGTAGCTTGATGTTGTTTCTTTTCGCTTTGACTAGATGCAGTCTGAATGCAACACGTATGTGTTTTTGTAGTGTGGCCTTTTTTCCCTTGTTGGCTAGATTGGCCCATTGAGGTTCTAGGGTCTCTGCTTCTCTCTATTTTGGTATGGGCTTTTGGTTGCTCTTTTGCAAGTGAGAATCCATGCTTGTGTAGAGCCATTACTATACTAGGGTCCAATTTTGAGGACCTGTCCACGACACGCTTTTTCTCTCCAACCTACTTGGGGGAGGTGTAAAGGGGGCAGAGCCCCCTCTATGGGGGTCCAAGGGGGGCAAGGGGGGCAAGGGGTGCACTCCCCCCCGGCCTACAATGCTCTTACGGTAAATGCCATACGTGATTTGAAAGACCGTTTACAGTCAAATCTTGAGCTACTTACTCTAAGTTTCAGCCCAGTGATCGATCTATGATATGGTTTTGGCTCTATATGGTCTCTCGGTCAGTTTCACTATCTTTAGGTTAAAATTTGAAAAAATCTAAATTCGGCCCAACAAGTCCAAATTACAGGGGCCGAATGCTCGATTCGGCCCATTCGAGGGCCAAATGTCAAATTTGGCCATTCTAAGTCTAATTGTCTGAGGGCCGAGTTGGCCGAGGGCCGAGTCAGGTGGGCAGAGTCAAGTGGGCTAAGGGCTGAATTTCAAAGTTGGTCTGAATGCTCAATTCAAACGGGCTGAGCAGTGGGTGTTCGAGTCGAGTGGGATGAGTCGGTAGGGCCGAGTGCTGAATTTTTGAGCAGTGCGAGGGCTGATTCTGGGACTCGGTCGAGAATCGTCGTCACTCGGACGGTTCGAACACTGTGCGATTTTTGTCAGCGCAACGATAAATCACTTGAATCACACGATTCAAGTCACGGCCTATCACACACACCTCCATATCAAAGCTATGGATGGAGGGGAAGAGTTGTATATACCTAGAATGGCCAATAAACTCCAAAATGCAAATCCCCAAATGAATCAAACCCTCATGCCCTGTTATGACAGCAGAAACCCTCATGCTTATTTTTCTTCTTTTTCTTTGTTTTTTCCTATCCTAATGCATACAAATCACAAAGCAATCACTTACACTACTTCAACATGCTTTTCCAAATCCAAAAAACCAAAAACCTACTTGTTAAGGAGATTGAATACCTCTTCAAACTCCCTCGCTTCCTACCTATCTACCTAAAGCACCGGTTTGGGGAAAACCCTACATCAATGCTCGATCTCTTTTTAACATATATTTGAGGTGTCTCTAGGATAGAGCTTGAGCACGTGATGAAGCTCGGGTAAACCTCTCTTCTTAAGATGTCTTTGTGCCAGAGCTTGTTGACCACATGCTTGAGCTTGTATCAAGCCTCTCTTTATAGGGGACATTTCTTTTAGATTGAACTTGAGCATGTGGTTTATTCCCCTCCACCAAGAGGTTTTTGAGACACAATGATAATAGCACTGTATAAGTTATCCTGCTCCATTGAGATGTTCAAAACAAGGGACAAAGGAAGAAAGCCAGAACCAACAATGTCAATAATTTTGTTCCTACCCAAGGTAATGGCCATAACCTCCATTGCTTCTATTGCAATGAGCTCGATCATTTCAAAAGACAATGTCCCAAGCTTGGCGGAGGACAACGTCAAGGACCATTACAAAGAACCGCCCGTGGCCAAGGAGCGGCCACCTAGGGAAGAGGAAGAGCCACCTGTGTTGCCAACAGGGAAGTGTGCAATGAAGAAGACCCGACCATGGAAGCAGACTTTGAGAGGGCAACAGTCCATGCCACCCTTAGAATCGCCAATTCTCAGTGATTCAGACACCATCGGATTATCAAGGTAAAGGCTTCAAAACCTTGATTGATTGTGGCAGTACACATTCCTTTATTTCACTAGCTTGTGCAAGAAGATTAGGAATAGCCACAAAAGATGCACCTACCTTTCTTGTGGAATTAGCAAATGGGCGTGAGGTCACTTGTACTAGGCAAACTACTAAGGTGGAATTCTTACTAGGAGGAAAGTCGACTTTGATCAAATTCAGGGTTATGAACCTAGGTATCCATGAGTGTTTGCTCGGAATGGATTGGCTTAAACCTAATGATGCCCACATTCATTGTGGAAAGGGCCAAGTTTCCTTTCGAAACTCTGAAAAGGAATTGGTCACAACACAAGAAGAGATTGGAAAGTGGAAAATTCAATTGGTCAAAGCATCTTGGATAATTAAGGGAGTTAGAAAGAGACTTCTTGTCTACTTGATTAAGCTAAATAAGCTAGACGATAATTAGGAGTCTAGTGAAGAACCTTCATGGCTAAAGGAATACGCAGATGTAGTTACTGAAGAGCTGACAGAACTCCCACCTCAAAGGGAAGTTGATCACGAAATCAAGCTAGTGCCAAGAGCTGCACCAATTGCAAAGAGGCCATATAGAATGTCCATCTCGGAAGTAATTGAGTTGAAGGAGCAACTCAAGCAATTGTTAGACCAAGGCTACATCTATCCTAGCAGTTCGTCATGGGGAGCTCCAGTGCTGTTCCAGAAGAAGGATGGAATGCTTCAGTTATGTATTGATTACAGAGGGTTTAATCAATCAAACATTAAGAACAAATATCCTATTCCAAGAATAGATGAACTTCTTGATCATCTTCAAGGTGTGAAGATCTTCTCCAAGATTGATCTCAGGTCTGGAAACTATTAGATAAGGATCAAGGAAGAAGATATCCCAACGATGGCATTCAACACAAGATATGGACACTTTGAGTTCCTTCAAAACCTTGATTGATTGTGGTAGTACACATTCCTTTATTTCACTAGCTTCTGCAAGAAGATTAGGAATAGCCACAAAAGATACACCTACCTTGCTTGTGGAATTAGCAAATGGGCGTGAGGTCACTTGTACTAGGCAAACTACTAAGGTGGAATTCTTACTGGGAGGAAAGTCGACTTTGATCAGATTCAAGGTTATGAACCTAGGTATCCATGAGTGTTTTCTCGGAATGGATTGGCTTAAACCTAATGATGCCCACATTCATTGTGGAAAGGGCCAAGTTTCCTTTCGAAACTCTCAAGGGGAATTGGTCACAACATAAGGAGAGACTGGAAAGCCAAAAATTCAATTGGCCAAAGCATCTCGGATAATTAAGGGAGTTAGAAAGAGATTACCTGTCTACTTGATTAGGCTAAATAAGCTAGACCAAAATAAGGAGTCTAGTGAAGAACCTTCATAGCTAAAGGAATACACAGATATATTTAGTGAAGAGCTGACAGAATTCCCACCTCAAAGGGAAGTTGATCATGAAATCAAACTAGTGCCACGAGCTACACCAATTGCAAAGAGGCCATATAGAATGTCCATCCCGCAAGCAATTGAGTTGAAGGAGCAACTTAAGAAACTGTTAGATTAGGGCTACATGCGTTCCTAGTAGTTTACCATGGGGAGCTCCAATGCTATTCCAGAAGAAGAAAGATGGATTGCTTCAGTTGTGTATTGATTACAGAGGGTTGAATCAATCAATCATTAAGAACAAATATCCTATTTCAAGAATAGATGAACTTCTTGATCGTCTTCAAGGTGTGAAGATCTTCTCCAAGATTGATCTCAGGTCTGGATACTATTAGATAAGGATCAAGGAAGAAGATATCCCAACGATGGCATTCAACACAAGATACAGACACTTTGAGTTCCTAGTCATGTCATTCGGGCTGACGAATGCACATGCCACCTTCAATAGGTTAATGCAGGATATCTTTAGACCATATCTTGATGACTTCATACTCATCTTCTTCAATGATACCTTAGTCTACTCCAAACAAGAAGAAGATCATGAACCCCAGCTTTGCATTTTCCTTGAGACAATGAGGGCACACAAGCTTTTTTCCAAGAAGAAGAAGTGTGCATTCTTCAAATGACAGATTGAATATCTAGGATTCATTGTTTCAGCGGAAGGAATTTCAGTAGACCCGACCAAGGTCAAAGACGTTCTGGAATGGCCAATACCAACAACTATCAAAGAAATATGTAGTTTTCTTGGATTGACAGGATGGTACAGTGTCTTTATCAAAAACTATGCTTTGATTGCAATGCCACTGACCGATCTACTAAAGAAGCAAACATTGATTGTATGGTCACCTACTACACAATCCAACTTTTATAAACTAAAGCAAAGTTTAGTATCAGCACCTATCTTGAAACTTCCAGACCTTAGTAAGAAGTTTGAAGTAATAACTGATGCTAACACACTTGTCTTAGGATGTGTGCTTATGCAAGAAGGTCACCCTGTAGCATACTCTTCAAGGAAACTGAAGAGCCATGAGAGGAATTATCCTACCCATGATCTGGAGCTATTAGCTGTCATCCATGCTCTCAAGCTTTGGAGACAGTACTTGTTGGGTAACAGGTTTATCCTAGTGACGGATCATAAAAGTCTTAAGTGGATCTTTACCCAGAATGAGCTCAAGATGAGGCAACATCGATGGATTGAAGTGCTAGAGGATTATGATTTTGAAATCAAATACCAGCCTGGCAAGGAGAATGTAGTTTCTGATGCACTCAGTCCGCAAGGCATTTCTAAATTCTGTCATCTCACAAGAGCCATCAACAGCCATATCTCTAGCCACAAAGGTATCCATGCCAAACAACCCAATACTTGAGCTAGCTAAAGAAGAAGCATGCCATGATCTAGCCTATTAGAGGTTGCTAAGGGAGATCCCTATCAAGGATCAAGACCCGAAGCTACAGGCAAAGTATCAATAATTTTCTATCAATAGTGAAATTGTCTACTATAGAACGAGATTATGTATAACAGCAAGCCAATCCCTCAAGCAGAAGATACTTTGGGAAGCTCATGACTCCCCTTTTTCAGGATATCCTAGATATGCCTAAACCCTCAATGCAGTCAAGAAGAGTTATTATTGGGAAAGGCTTAAAGGTGACTTTCTCAAATATGTCACAGGGTGTTTGTCTTGTCAACGTATTAAGGCCAAACATGTCAAAATGCCAAGAAAGTTGCAACCACTTGACATTCCCCAAATGAAATGGGAATTCATTAGTTTGGATTTTGTTGTTGGCCTACCCCAAGTTCAGGGAAGATACAAATCCATTATGGTTGTGGTTGATATGCTCACTAAGGTTGCACATCTTATCCATGTTAAGACAAACTATAAAGCCTCAGACATTGCAAGATTATTCATCAAGGAGATATTCAAACTACATGGGCTACCCAGAAGAATCATTAGTGATCGTGACTCACTCTTCACATCACACTTGTGGAGGGGTATCTTTGAAGCCATTGGGACTCAACTCTGTTTCAGTACAGCTTACCATCCCTAAACCGATGGTCAAATGGAGCGAGTCAACCAAGTCATCGAGGATATGCTAAGGGCACACTGCTGCCGTGAACCAAAAAGGTGGATTCAATACTTGCCACTGGTTGAGTTTGCCTTCAATGCTTCTTATCAACAAAGCATTCAGATGACCCCTTTTCAAGCATTGTATGGGCATGATTGTTGAAGTCCTTTAAACTTCTCAGATCCAACCTTGAGGGTTGAAGCTTCAAAGCAGATGCTGAAAGATATGGATGACCAAATGAAGTCAATAAGACAGGACATCCAAGCCGCCAAGGATAGGCACAAGGTATACACGGATTTGAAACGTCAAGATAGATCCTTCACTGAAGGAGAAATGGTCTTCATTCGTGTACGCCCAAAGAAGAGTTCCCTATCCTTAGGTGAATGCAAGAAGCTAAGTCCAAGGTATTGTGGACCCTACATGATTCTCAAGTACTTAGGGCCTAATGCTTATAGACTACAACTCCTTGAGAACCTAAAGGTTCATAATGTATTCCATATCAGACTACTGAAAAAGTATGTACCTAACCCTAGTCATATACTTGATGATCAATAAGTTGTAATGCCTAGCCAAGGAGTCTTTGAGCTACGGCCTAACATGATCTTAGATGTTAGGGAGAGACATTTGAGATCCAGAACCTTGAGAGAATACCTCATCTAGTGAAAATATTATCCCGAGGAGGATGCCATTTGGATGGATGAAAGTGCTTTCAACCAACAATACCCCCAGTTCTTCTTGAGATGAGGACATCACAATTCCTCTAAGGGGGAGAGAATGTAATATTTCCACTTGAAATATTAAATAACCTTGATCACCACACGCCTGCGCAAAGTCATCTCCCACAATGGAGTAAAGATAGTGACAAAGTCCTTACCCCGCACGCGCAATAATGAGCCTATCTGCATTGTGCAAATAAGGCCGAGGTTAAAACCCTCAAGCCGCACAAGAAACACCCCTTACATAAAGGCAAATGCATAAATGATTAAAGTAGTGCAAATTCTTTTATTAATTACCCCTCCCCTCAGCTGATGCATGGCAGGGGGAGAGGGAGTGTGTGGAGGAGTGAGTTGAGTGGAGAGAGGGAGCAGTGTGATGTGGGGATGCATGAGGGAGGACAGGTATAAAAGCCCTCCACATGTGTGGAGCTCCCCCCCTCCAAGGCTATATAACCTCCCCCTTAATCTTGGGGGGACGCACAAAGGGGAGAGAGAAGGAGACAGAGGCTGCAGTGCTGTTTGAGGAGCGTTGCCATGCCCAAAAACTACTGCCACACATCGCCTGCTGTCGTCCGTTGTAGCTGCGCTGTTGCCGCCCACGATCATCCTCATCATCGACCGCCTCGCCATCTCTCTTCAATCATTACCCCCCTCCATGTCACTTTTTAAGAAGCAAAAGCTTCTTAAGATAAGCTCCCATAGGCCTTGTGCATGCGGCTTTTCCCCGTTTCTTAAAACCCACACCTGAAAAGGCAATTCTTGCATGAGGGGAAAATAGGCAGATAGTGAGGCTGAGTTGCCAAGCTTGGAAGGAATTTGGAGATCGCATAGAGGCAAGGACAAACGGCGGAGTCCAAATCCACTACATCAACGATGGCTCCAAAGCCAAAGTCGCAAGGTGCATGTGTGGAAGTCTCGAACCCAAGTTTACACATGGACGTCGTTGCAAGTCCTCATAACCAGGTTCTTAGAAGTTTAATTCCACATTGGGCATGCTTAAAATTCATGGGAAAGTTATGAATGTAAATTACTTATTCATCTTACGAGCTTAGTTTCATGTTGCCCTTTGCATGCATTTCGAAAGTGACAAGCCTAAAACGCATATTGCTTAGGTTTAAAAGGATGAAATTTTTGTTTAAATTCACCCTTGTCTCCCTTGCAAGAAAGAACAAGCGTATATTGCATTTTAGGCAATAACTTCCTTGTTGTGATTCGCATGAGAAAATTGTTAACATCTGTTAGATGTTGTCCAAAGAATTGCATGGCATGGAAATGAAACCATGGACTTGCATGTTGCATGCAAAGATGCTTGTAGAATGGATTAAGTCAACATTAGTCTTATAATATTCAACATGCATGAACTTCATTTATCGAAGTTGTATCTAGAAAAGGTTGCGTGTCACATATTCGTCATGCATGAACTTCATTTATCGAAGTTGTATCTAGAAAAGGTTGCATGTCATATTGAAGCCTGAAATTCAATTGCATTAAATGAAACATTGTAGGCATAGCTCCTTGTAATATTTCTGCTGAAAATATTACGAGGCCGTGTGAAGTCTCGGGCAAATGACAATGCTGGCATTGTGGTCACGGACGATGCGGTCTTTAATTGGTATACTTTCCACTGGCAAATCGAGTCTAAGGTCTAAGAATCCCGCATAGCTTCATAAGAACCTCCTCGTGGAAGGAGATCAAGATGAAATTAATTAATTTATGGCTTTTTCTTTGTATTATCCCTTCTTTCCCCCAGCCGAAGGTCGTGCTAGAGGAAAGGGAGTGAAGCGGGGATGATTCAGCATAGAGCCGGAAGACATGGAAGGGAATGGCCATGCAAGCAGGCCGCGTGAGGGGGGGGGGGAGGTCCCCCTTACTTAGAAGTATATAAACCCCTATGTGAGGGAGGGGGGGGGGGGGAGGGAGGGGTGGAGAGTGGGGACATCACCACGACGAGAGAAGGAGATAAGAGAGGAGCGCCGCTCTGACCGCGCTGAGAGGGAGAAGGATTGCCTGAAGAACCGCTGCCGCCATATTTCCCCTCCTACCTGCCAAGAACCGTCAATAATAGTCATCCCCTCTCCCTCCATGTGGTTTCTGACAGCCACTGAAGCTTCCAAGAAGCTTCTTGGAAGCTTCTAAGGGGGCTCCCTAGGCCCCCTTTCCTATTGCCATTCCTACAAAAGTTAATTTTAAACCCCGGGTTCCTTTAAAACTCCCTTTCTATTGCCCTTCCCAAGCGGTCTCCTATATCCCCGGGAATTAGAATTTCTCCACTTGCATCCCCTATAAGCCACACTAGCCGAGTTTTAAAAGGCCTTTCCCTAGCAATTCCAGAAAGCCTTTTTACAACCCCGATTTCCTTTTAAAACCCTTCCCACACAAGCCTTTTAAAACTATTGTATCCTTTTTCGTGAAGGCCTATTATATCACGAATTTCTAAGTTCCCTTTTTCTTACAATCCCCAAAAGCCATATTAGCCGAGTTTTAAACCCTTTCCCATTTCAACTCCCACAAGACTATAAGGCCTTCTAAAGCGTGATTCCAAAAGACAGTGCAATCGGTCAAGGAAGCCAAATCTCAAAGGGAGTTTCACGTGTGAAGGAGATGGGCCAAGATCATAAGTCTGCGGCCAAGGCAAGAAGGTCGAATATGCGATGGCCCCTAAAAAGGCACAAGGCGCAACCGCAGGAGGATCATCTCCTAACATCCATGTGGACATTTCACCACAAGTCCAGGTTTTCTTCCTAATTTTGATTTACGTCGTAATACTTTGATTGTGCATGGATCATTTAAGGAAACAGGATGCACTTTTTCGATTGAAATACTTTGGCTAATTTAAAGGAAATAACTCACGATTGAAGAATTCGGTCATTGGTATTTTTCAATGAAACAAACAAAAAAAGGACATAAGATGTCGATGCATTCTTAGCAAATTGTTTATAAGCATTGCAAAGTAATGAATTTAGATCAACTAATGATCATCTTTACAAGTCAAAATTATTGTAGTACACTTCGATTATGCATAGAAAGAATAAATAGCATGTCGCATTATTAGACATATTTTCTTCGAAATGATTCATTAAAGAAGGTTGCTAATAACTGTAGGAATTCGCAAGGCATGGAAATGATTCTAGGGCTGCATGAAGTAGATTAATCTCTAGGAAATTGACATAAATCTCAATCAATTACATAAGTTACGAAAGGTTGTGTAAATTCAATATGCAAATAATTCATTCAGAAATGAAACTAGAGAAAGGCTGCATGGTTCACATAAGACCCTAAAGCTTAGTAGCATGAATCTTGACTACATGTTATAAAAGGATCAATAAGAATTATGCCATAACTTAACATACGCTTTGATCTTGACCAAAAAAAGTTAGGGATTGTAAATCTAATCATACATAGGCAATAAATTGTGTGCTTACGAGAATGGTATCGAAATGCAACTAGTTTTTCCCCTATTTGATCAAGAAAATATCTTCATGAATAGACAAGTAAATTGGTTTATCCTAAACACCTAAAACCATGAAGGAATCACTTAGGAAGGATTAAATCGATGTAACATATCCCAAAGTGCTAACTAGGGTTTAGCACATTGAGGACGTGACCTAGTCGCGCTTATTAGCAAGTTGAAACTCTTATAACCTAAAGACCTATCCACATTCAAGGAATGTAGGGACAATAGGACATACTTGGGAGAAACAATCTAGGGTTTCTACCCTAAGGATCGCTTGCTAAAAAGGTGAAATGCGGTTTGAATTGGAACCCTATGACCGACAATGTCAGCCTAGTGCAATCAAAAACAGATTGGAAATGAAGACACCCTAACCCTATTTCCTATCTAATCATGATTCCGTGATTAGAAGATGCCGTTCGATGGGTAAAATAGTCCCATGGATTAGATGCGACACTTGTGCAATATGTTGCAGAGTCGCATGATCTTGTGGTTTCATCACAAGGGAACGGCCAAATTCCTCAGAATGAGATCGGCAGATTCTTGCACAAGTTTATCTTGCAAGAGGATGAGTAGTCATCCTGACATAGCACCTTTCTTGGGAAGATAAGGGGATTAGATATTTTCTTGGAAGCAAAGGACCAATCAAAAATTTGGAGTAACATATTCACTGTTAATAGAACTTAAGGTATTGGTTAAAGTTGGGTTAATAGGGTATGGTCATAACCCAAGGACATACGAGCTAACAAACAAACCCTTAGGGATCTTGCCAAGTCGCAATTGATCCTGTATCAAAAGTTGGATGCATTCGGAGAGAAGGATTCACTCCTTAGCAGTTGGCAAAAAATAACGACCGCTGGAAATGATTGTGCTTGTAACACTTTAAAGAGCACTGTTTTTCTTTGTTTGCTCAAGGAATTAAAGGATGAAAAGATATCTAATGCTTCATGTTGAAGGCCTAAAGGGAGAGGCAGCCTCAGTTACCCCCGAGTGTCTGCTTGACCCTAACCAAGGGGGTTGTTAACCGCGCCGGGAAGGTGAACCGAACTCGTCGCGAGAGGTCTCTCCGTTGAGCGCTATTTGGAGTAGGAGGACGCTTGGATGCTAGGGGGGCTTTGGCCATAAATCCCTCGCCTTCTGGGCCCTAAAAAAGAGGCCAACGTGACTCGGGATTGGATCTTGAGGCCCACATACTAGTCTATGGGGCGGAATCTTGGATTAGTAATCCTTGTGGATTGCTGAATAGCCTTTGGGTGGATTTTGGATAAGCCTACGGGCTGGACTTATAAATGTAATCCAAAGATAAATATGATAACCTGTTACAAAGGAACTTGTTTGACACTGCTTTTCTATGTCAAGTGCTTGTCAAGATTGTGGGAGAGAAGGAAGGAGTCTCACTTGTAGCTTTCTTGCTTGCACAATGGGGGAATACACACAAAGGTGGAGGCTGAAAACAGTTTTTCCTCTTCTTAGTTGTGTAAGCCAAAAGAACTCAAGTACAAAGAAATAGAAGAACCCTAGATATGGGTCTCAAACCAAACTCAACTAACTAAGGTGGCATACTAACTGAGCCACGAACTAGAGTAGATAAGGATAGCTATCATGTAGCTATTATTCAGGGGCGGTGTACCAACCGCATCTGCAACTGACAAGTCGGTGACATAAATGCACAACGGTCACCCTGGCATATCACGAGTGGAGCTCAATATCTCAACACTCCCCCTCGAGCTCAATCCCAATTCCTGCACACCAAGCAGGTCTCTAAACTTGCGCAGCTTCTCTGCGCCCAATGCCTTCGTGAATATGTCGGCTACCTGATCCTCTGTGCTAACATAAACTAGATCAATAAGACCTAGTAAAACTCTCTCTCGCACATAGTGATAATGCACCTCAGTGTGCTTTGTTCTAGCATGATAGACTAGGTTATTTGCCAAGTATATACTACTCATGTTGTCACAATAAATGACAACTGGCCCATCTGTAGAGACTGATGCATATCATAAAGTAGCTTATGCAACCAAGCTACCTCACATGTAGCCATTGCTACACCCCTGTACTCAGCCTTTGTGCTTGACAAGGCAACTGTAGGTTGTTTCTTGCTGCTCCAAGTGACTGCAACACTCCCAAAAGAGAACACATATCCACTGGTAGATCGTCTATGAGAAATACTACCAGCCCAATCAGCATCAGTGTATCCATGCAGCTGTATCTGAACCCCAGTCTCATAAAATAGTCCATACTGTAATGTGGACTTCCCATACCTGAGTATGCGTCTAGCCGCATCCAAATGTGGTTTCCTTGGAGCCTGCATAAACTGACTTACCAATCCAACAGCATAGCTCAAATCTGGCCTGGTAATAGTCATATAAATCAAACTTCCTACTATGCGTCTGTACATAGTAGGGTCTTCTAGAAGCTCACCTGCATCTGTGCTCAGCTTCACATTCTGCTCCAAAGGAACTGAAATAGGCTTACAGCATGTCATCCCATATTTGGACAGCATGTCCAATCCATACTGCCTCTGCAAGAGTTGTATCCCACTTGGTGATCTAATCACCTCAATGCCCAAGAAATAACGCAGCTCTTCCAAATCCTTCATCTCAAACTTCTGCTTCAATAGCATTTTCACATGAAGGATATCTTCATCACTGTCACCTGTCATAATCAAATCATCAACATAAATGACAAGTAGCATAATATCTTTCTCTGTTTTTCTCACATAAAGTGAGAAATCTGCCTTGGAAATCTGAAAGCCAATAGTGACAAGATACTGTCCTATCTTGTCAGACCATGCTCTAGGTGCTTGCTTGAAGCCATACAAGGCTTTCTTCAACCTGCAAACAAACTCAGGATGAACAACATGCACAGAACCTGGTGGCTGCTCCATATAGACCTCTTTGGCTCCCCCTGCCTCTAGAGTTACCACGTCCTCCTCCATAGGACTGGTTTTCTTGAGTTTGCTGCATATTGTGATTTCTACCACGGCCTCCAAATCGGCCTTCTCTACCTCTGCCTCTATCTCTTCCAGCATTTGAGTAGAAGACAGCTTCTTTTGAAGTTCCTCCTGAAGAAGATGCACCACCATTTCTCTGTTCCTCAGAAATTAGAAGAGCAATCAACTCCTCAAAATCAGGAAATCTTTCACGAACTGAAATGGATGTCCGAAACTGTGCATAATCCTTTCCTAGACCATTCAAGGTCACAGAAACTAAATCATCATCTTCCACTGGTGACCCAATGGAAGCAAGTGCATCTGCAATCTTCTTCACCTTCATGTGGTAGTCATTGATGCTCATATTTTCTCTTTGCACATTGTGCAACTCTTGCTTGAGCTGCATTTTCTTGGCTTGCGTATTTGTGCTATACATTTTTGACAAAGTATCCCATGCCTCCTTTGGCGTACTTGCATCCTGAATATGCACAATCATAGAGTCTGAAATGCTGATAGACAGCCAATACATAACTTTCCTAGCTCTCTCATGCCTGCATTTGCTATTGATTGGGAACATCAGGAAGAACTGGTTCTTCTTCATTTCCTGCAACAAATTCCCAATATCCTTTTCCCATAAGGAAATTCGTCATTCTAAACTTCCATGCTTGGAAGTTGTTCTTGTCAAGCTTTTCAGTGACAATCTGTGAAAGAGAATCAGATGCCATTACAGAAGACTGCAAAAAATTCTGTCACTGCAAAAACCACAGCTTCACCCTCACAAGGGAAAATCTGCAAAACTGGCGAAAGTGGTATTTGACCACACAGTCACTTCCTAGTGACGATTTTGCATCAACAGGCAACAGGGATGATTCTGTAACTCCCAATGTCTCTGCGCACAAGCATACAATGCAATTTTTACAGTAACTATTCACCGACCTGTAGAACAGTGGCTGCACAGCATAAAATTGGGCCTTTTCCTGAGTGCGTGCAGAAAACTTCCGCCTCCAAAACAGGCCCCGAAATGGCCTCAAATCAAAAAAACAAGGTCGCCTAGGGCTAAAGCCCTTCCCTGCAACATATACTGCCCTCTTGCTTCACCGCAAAGGGCGTCTCAACCTGAGACAATGCACTCCTGCACTTTCCGGCTGTGCTACCTGCAGAGATCTGCTCCCAAAACAGAAAATGAAAGCAACACTGCTCCTCTTACCAGAACACCGCGAGCTTGGCTTGCATTCTTGAGCTCCTTACCACGAACAAGGCTCTGATACCATGTCAAGATTGTGGGAGAGAAGGAAGGAGTCTCACTTGTAGCTTTCTTGCTTGCACAATGGGGGAATACACACAAAGGTGGAGGTTGAAAACAGTTTTTCCTCTTCTTAGTTGTGTAAGCCAAAAGAACTCAAGTACAAAGAAATAGAAGAACCCTAGATATGGGTCTCAAACCAAACTCAACTAACTAAGGTGGCATACTAACTGAGCCACGAACTAGAGTAGATAAGGATAGCTATCATGTAGCTATTATTCAGGGGCGGTGTACCAACCGCATCTGCAACTGACAAGTCGGTGACATAAATGCACAACGGTCACCCTGGCGTATCACGAGTGGAGCTCGATATCTCAACAGTGCTATGATTACGTGAGGGAACCGGTGCCTAACGGACTAATTAAGGAAGCTTTTTGATGCATGTCCAACTAAATGTGGTAGGTAATTAGACAACTAGAACAACCTGAGGAAAGTGCGATGGATGTGGCCATGCGTCCGTCCTACGGATGGGTGGTCCCGGTTGGCCAAGAACTTTTCTCAATCATGATGGACAGCAAGAAGATCGTTTCAAAGGACACGAATAGCAAGGCCGCTAACCTAGAGTCTAGGTTACAATAATCCGGGGTTACGCTATTTTAGAGAAACGGGAAGGGGACTATGCCTTACGGCAGAGAGGTCGAGCCTTGCATCTCTCTCGTTTCCCATTCTCCTTGAACCAAGTGCATCCTGAATCTGCTTCAGGGCTAGCGTTTCTACGTAAAGTAGTTCGCTCTAGTTCGATGCTAGTTACCGTTTAGGAAATGACCATTAGGGAAAATCTTGATTCAAGTCGGTCCTAAGTGGGAACGACTAGAATACTTCCGCCACGTGGGAGACGCAGATAGTCCTAGATCACAAACCCCGTATCATTTCATGGGAGTGCCCGGGCGGAGCTTTTTAGATCTCTTTCCAATGGATTGCTAAGACATGTCCTGAAGGGAATAGGTGGACATGTTACAATTGGTATTAGAGCGAACCAACGAAGGATATTCTTTTAAGAAATCTTAATAAGAATAAGTAAAGTAAATGTTGTTGTTCTGAACATTTCCTTACTTTCGATGTTGTCTTGCAAAATTATGAAGCATGGAATGGGTTCTTAGTGTTCCGAGTCATGTTTATAACCGCGATGCATTTTCCAGATTATCGACAAAGGGTTGAGATGATGAACATCCTAGATCGTATCTATAATCCATCGCCTTTGTACGTGGAACGAAGATGGACGGGTGACTCAGGAATCTACTATATAGCTACCCACCGGTTTGCATACCTTCAAACCAACCTAAAGAGGATCAAGTGGTTGGAAGACCTGAAGATCATGAAGCTGTTCATTTTTGTGGAGGCTCACATAAATTGATGTAGAAGGGCGGGTTGGGAATCCTGTATCTGGGGTTGTGTCTGGATAAAGGTTTCTTAAACGTCATCGCTCGTTAAGCATTATGATTTATATTTCATCTCCATTTCAGCTATCACGAGTAATCCTAACCACTTAACTTTTTATCAATTTCATGGACAAGACAGACATTGATAAAAGGAAGTTTATTACATTTATATGGGCATAGCCTTATGTAATACAACATTATTCTCCCCAAACTAAATGTAAACAATTACCTGATCATCCCAAGAAATGTTGTATTCCGAAAAGGCTATGCCCATATAAATGTAATAAGACTTCCTTTTATCAATGTCTGTCTTGTCCATGAGAATTGATAAAAAGTTAAGTGGTTAGGATTCTTCGTTGATAGCTGAAATGGAGATGAAATATAAATCATAATGCTTAACGAGCAATAACATTAAGAAACCTTTATCCAGACACAACCCCAGATACAGATTCCCAGTTCACCTCTTACATCAAGTACTGCCATGATCCAGGTGAAGAAGTTTCTTCTCAAGCAGATTAAGCCACTTGAATTTGACGGGAAATGCACGTTTGTCCAAGGGGATGCTGAATTTTGGATAAAGTCCATGGAGGATTACTTTGAAGCAGTCGATACTGCACCCGCCAACCAGGCTATGCTTGCCCCGCTGAAGTTCACCGGCGAAGCTAGGCTTTGGTGGAAGCAATGGTGTAAAGATCAAGGAATTACGGAAGGATCTGTTATCTGGGAAAAGTTGAATAAAGCGGTAAAAGGAAGATACTTACCACTTGCGTATCGCATGCAAAAAATGAACGAGTTCTACAAGCTGAAACAGCTGGGACTCACTCGTGACGCATACTACTCTAAATTCTTCTCACTTCTTAAGTATGTGCCACAGATGGACATGACACAGCAGGTGTCAAAATTTTATGCTGGTTTAAACCCACCAGTTAATACCCGTCTCAAATCTATGCGACCATCAGATCTTCAGGATGCACTCATTCAAGCCGCGCCTAAAATGACCTGAACAAAGGAGCATATAGGCCTTAGATGAAGAGAGTTCAATGTCAGAATCGGGGACAAAGAAAGAAAGCAAGGACTAATAATGTCAAGGTTCAAATTTTATGGTGTAAAGTATTTAACATCAGAGTGATTGCATTTGAACTTCAATCAATTCCAAGTCTCCTGGTTGTACTATTAAATACAACAAAATTTTGAATTTTGAATTGACATCTTAATTATAAATAGGTATATCTCTAACAAACTATTTTTTCATTTTCGAGCATTAGAGTTGTCACCTCCCTCTTCTACGGGCTTCAACTAGGATTGACTTTTGACACAAGGGCTAAGAACACTTGAGCATGTGGTCAACAAGCTCTCGAACAAACACATCTTCAAGCCACATAATAAAGGAGGGGATTACCACTAGCTTGGTCATGTGCCCAAGCTCTCTCTTACCAACCTCTCCCCCTTCCCCCTCTCCCCCTCCCCAAAAGGAAGAGAGGTTTATCCAAGCCTGATCACATGCTCAAGCTCTATCCTAGAGATGCCTCAAAGGTGTGTTAAAAAGAGATGGTTATTATGGGCCTTAGTGTGTGCTCAAGCTCTATCTCCTAAGATGTCTCAAAGAAAAGGATACAAATTGACTCATTTTCCTCCTTAGGGTAGATCTTTCCTATGTGCTCAAGCCATTAGCACCTCTTCTATCAGTTGGATATCTTTAAGAAGATAAAGTTTATCCATGTGCTTCTATATAGGATCAAGCTTCTATCTAAAAGATAGTTTGAAGAGGTATAGGCATTTGGTGAAGCTTGAGACAAGGTTTGACAACACATGTGCAAGCCCAATGTTTTATGCTTTCAAGATTCTAATTTTATGGTGTAAAGTATTTAACCTCACAATGATTACACTTGACCTTCAATCAATTCCAAGTCTCTTGGTTGTACTATTAAATACCACAAGATTTTGAATTTCAAATTTATATCTTAGTTATAAAGAGGTATATCTCTAACAAACTATTTTTTCATTTTCAAGCATTAGAGTTGTCACCTCCCTTTTCTACGGGCTTCAACTAGGATTCAAATTTCGACACATGCCAAGAAAGCTTGAGCATGTGGTCAACAAGAAGACATCTCATAATAAAGGAGTGGGATTACCACTAGCTATCATGTGCCCAATCTCTCTCGTACAACCTCTCCCCCTACCTCTCCCCCTCTTCCCCCCCTCCTCCCCCCCGCCGCCCCCCCAAAGGGAAGAGAAGTTTATCCAAGCTTGATCACATGCTCAAGCTCTATCCTAGAGACACCTCAAAGGTGTGTTAAATAGAGATGGTTATTATGGGCCTTAGTGTGTGCTCAAGCTTTATCTCCTAAGACATCTCAAAGACAAAGATAGGGTTTGACTATCTTTCCTCCTTGAGGTACAACTTGGCTATGTGCTCAAGCTTGTAGCACCTCTTCTCTCAATGGGCTGATTTTAAGAAGGTAGAGCTTGTCCATATGCTTATATATAGGACCAAGATTCTATCTAAAAGATGATTTTAAGAATCATGAGCATGTGGTCAAGCTTGAGATAATGTTTGACTACACATGTGCAAACCTAAAATTTTTCTAATTTTACGGTGTAAAGTATTTAACCTCATAGTAATTGCATTTAAACTTCAGTAAATTCTACGTCTCTTGGTTGTACTATTAAATACATCAAAATTTTGAATTTCAAATTTACATTTTTTTTACTATGAGGTACATCTCTAACAAATAAATTTTTGAGTTTTCAAACATTAGAGTTGTTACCTCCCTCTTCTATGGGCTTCAACTAGGATTCAAATTTCAACATAAGGGACAGGACAGCTTGAGCATGTGGACAACAAGATGTGGCACAAGGACATCTAAAAGCTACATAATAAAGGAGGGGATTACCACTAGCTTGGAGCTCTCCCTTACCAAGCTTTCTCCCTCCCCCCTCTCCTCCATCCCAAAGAGAGGTTTATCCAATCTTGAGCCCTATCCTAGAGATCCCTTAAATGTGTGTTAAAAAGAAATGGCTTTTATGGGCCTTAGTGTGTGGTCAAGCTCTATCTTAGAAGATGTTGGTAGGTGAATTGAATAGTTGGCCTCTAACAACCCCAAAGACAACACCACAGGATAAAGATTGAGGAACTTCCCTCAATAAAACCCACGAAACTACTGAACGCATGATCCAAAGTCCCTGATCACTCACTCCTCACTGAGACTTCAACTCAACACTTAAATAGTACAAACCTTCAAACTGAGATTTTACCACTTTTAGAGAGAATCTGAAACTCAAACAACCATGGTAGAAACTCTGACAACACGACCTTTCAAATTCACACAACTCCTATTTTTTAGGGATGGCAACCCCATGCAACAAAGTGCTCCACAAAGCATGATTGCTTCAAGTAGTACAAATCAATTGTAGACCCTCTCTGTTCTTCTTTCCCTAGAGCACACATAAATACAAACCAAATACAGGAAGTAATCAAAGCTTTATACGGTAAATTTTCATGCCCATTCAACTGCTACAAGCATTTCACTACTGTAGACATTCCATTACTGCATCAAAACCCAGTGTACACTGATATAGCAATGGAAAATCATGATGTCTTTCATGGGAAACCAAGTTGGTGATGTACATGCTACTGAATTCACCTATTTGCTCATAGAGCAAAGAAATTGCCTCATGAAACATTACACAGAACAGTTCATAACTTTCTCCAAGCTTCAAATAGAAAAGTTGTAGCTCTCTTTTCAATCTATAATTCTTTAGAACAAGTCAAAGTCAAATTCCTTAATCTGCTGCCCTGAAACAGCTTTACAAAGTCTGCAGTCATAAATTCCTGTATGCTCTATCCAACAAACACAACTACTCTATACCAAAAGTACAATTTTGTGTTGATGAAGAGTTCCAGGAGCTTTGAACCTTACAAGCTCTGGTCTATTACTTTATTGGCTACAAATCCTTTCAGATTTTCACTAACTTGAGTTCATGCATTCAACACCTGCCCATAATACATATTCCCTTCCAGTTTCAGATGTATAGACCCTCCACTTCCATTCTTCTCTGCTTATGGGACGCCTCACTCAACAACTAACAAACATCATTCTCAACATGATGAAGAACAACCCTTTGCTGTCTTTCACTCATATCCATACACCAAAACTGATTTGCAAACTCTCTGACCCACAAAGTAGTAGAAGAAACAAGACAAAAGAAGACTTTTACTACCATCATCTGAAAACTGAGAACTTGCATCAGCCCATTGACTTAGCAACTCTGCCATCCTACTCCTCAGCTCCAATAACTTCAGCTTCATAGTCTCTTTCTTCTAAAAAATTTTTCTTTTTCTTCTGAGCTTCAGATTTCTTCCTTCTTCAACCTACAAGATTCTCTATCGCTCTCTCTCTCTCTCTCTCTCTCTCTCTCTCTCTCTCTCTCTCTCTCTCTCTCTCTCTCTCTCTCTCTCTCTCTCTCTCTCTCTCTCTCTCTCTCTCTCTCTCTTGTTGTGTTGTGTCGAACACTTCTCTTCTATTTTTTCCCCAAAGAGAACTAGTCACATTTTTTCTTTTCCCCTTAATTTTTCGGGTTGCCCCTCGCTTCCCCTTAATTGCTAGATGGTAAACATGCCCCTTGCCTGTAACGAGCGGAGATCACGGGAACATGGCATGGGAACATACCAGTCACATTAACAGTATATAAGGTGTAAGAGGTATTCTAAGGCATCACAAAATTATCCACAATCTCTCTTTTTCACCTTCACAAGCTTTCATGGCTTCTTCTTCTTCCTCCTCCTCTTCTTCTTCCTCCCTTTCCTCCCTTTCTCTCTCTTCTCCCTGTCTTTCTCTCTCCTCTTCGTCTTTCCTACAGTCCTCTCTCTTCTCTTCCTTAGTTAGACTATTTAGGTCTCTTTCATTACAATTGGTACTAGAGATTTGTCCTTGATCCTTTTCTTTTCCCATAGATTTAGGGTTCTCACAATTTCTCACAGTTAAAAAACCTCAGTTACATCTCTCTCACATGTACACAAGGAGTACTCAGGCAAGATGTTAGCCCTCTTGAAGACTATGGTAACCTTTCTTGGAGCCTTCCCAAGGACCATGGACACATCTGGAGGTGGGAAGATAAATTTGGTAGGTCGTCACTAATTTCCATGTAATTTTCTTGAGGGTTTTGGGAAAAAGGAGTGTAGCAGAGTTAGAGAAGTCCAAAAGCACAGTTACTTTTTCAAGAGAACCTTCTCTCTCCTTCTTCCTTCAAGCTGTCATGGAATATTTAGCCCCAAGAAGTGCAAAAATATTACTTTTCCCTCTTTCTCAGCTAGAATGACTTGTCACAGAGCCTTCCTCCCATCATGCTCAGCATCTAGAGCGGCCATGAGCCCTACCTGACGACCTGCCTGGAGCCTCCTATGGATAGCCCGAAAAACATGGCACATTTTGCGCTGAGTGGCCTGCTCACTCCTCCTGCTCCAGCTCAGCTTTGCAGCCTTCCCTACTTCATTCTCCAGCCTTTGGCACATTTTTGGGCAAGCTTGAGCACGCGTATTGAGGTTCCCCACCAGTCCTGGACAATACCTCAAACCCTACTATGGGCAGCAACCATGGCAGCCATGAAACCTTCAACCAAGCTCATGGCACACTGAAGCCCCTTCAATTTTCTTACCCCGCGGCCCTTGGGAGCATCCATAAGCTTCAAAAAGTGAAGATATATGACATTGAAGGCCCCCATACAACCACGGGCTGCAAGAAGAAGGGCAACCAAAATTTTCCTAGAGAAGGGCAGCCATTAACTCTTCCCCAAGCTTGAATAAGGTATGTCAATGAGTTCTTGCTCTCTCTTTTACATCCAATTTTTGAGCTCAGCCACTTGATGAGAGAGATGGAATAATTGCATGCCTTCTTGGAGTTTGAGAGTGTCAATTGGATTCTCATCCCCATTCCACACCCTTGAAATGCATGCATGGCTAGATGCTCTTTAAATTTCTTTCCCCATTGATCAAGATTTTACTCTAATCCTTAGCCGTACTCTTATTTTGATTTGGATTGATAAGAAAGAAATTGTAAGAAGGGTAATTCATGCAATCAGTGAGTCACTGATTTGCAGAGGTAACCCCTTTTCCCATCCCATTTTCCTTATTGATCATGCATATCATGAAAGGCCCAATCCTCAATTTGTAAATTCATATCATGTTGGTTTCTTAATAATAAATGTCTGTCATGTATATTCTGGGTGAGGAAAATCCTGATGCCAGGCGAGGTGGCAAGACAAAAGAGGGGTGACCCCCCCTTGCCATCAAAGACCTTGAAGGGGTGCACAACCAGGCTCAGGGGGAACTTTGCCCACCTCCCGATGATCCGGAGACCAAAGGTTCTTGCAGGTGTAGATACACTTGAATGAATATCCCGAGCCCTTATCATTTACATCCACAACCCTCTACATGTATTGGTAATGTCATGTATCACTTGGGAATGTATGGTGGATGCATGCATGAAGGGCAAGGTATGTAGTCATGAAAATTATCTCATCAAGAGAACTATGGATGAAAATGATGTATGGCTCTATGTGGCATTGAGAATCACCATTGAGGCCTTGGATTTCTTGAAATAATCACCTCAGCATTGGGATAAGGTATGCTCATTGAGGGAGTCCTTGCAAGGTATTGCAGATAGCCAGTCCCACACAGTCAGCCCGCAAAAGTCAAATACAACAAAGCATTCTTGTGTGACAGAGTGTGCGCCCCATAGCTCGATTCAAAGAGGGAATCCCCCCTTTGATCTAAACCAAAAATATCCCCATTCCACCCTAGGGTTTGGGAGATACTCTCAATTTTGTGCTTATAGGTATTGTGGGACAGGCAGTAGTCCTACATAGTCAACTCGCAAAAGTCAATTACAGCAAAGCCTTCTTGTGTGACTGAGTGCAAGCCCCATAGCTCCATTAAAAGAGGGAATTCCCCCCTTTCATCTGAACCAAAAATCCATTCCGCCTACAATTTGTGAGATACGCTCAATTTTGTGCTCAGAGGTATTGTGGAACAGGCAGCAGTGCTACATAGTCAGCCCACAAAAGTCAATTACAGCAAAGCCCTAATCATTTACTATTAGAGATATTTTTACATAGCCTCGTAGAGGGGACCTAGATCTTTAATTTGAATCAAAAAATTTGGCGATTTGAGCTTCCTAGCTCAAGATATTGCCATTTCTGTAACAAGGGGTTTGGTGGATTGCACTTGGGATGGCAGGCCACAAGGGTAAAGCAAAGGCCCAAGAGGACTTCCAGCGTGAAATAAGGGACTCCCATGCCTCAATGAATGATCCTAGCTCAGCCCAAGAGGATCATGAAGACATGTTTGAAGAGGGTGTTGAGATATCGAGCTCCACTCGTGATATGCCAGGGTGACCATTGTGTATTTATATCACCGACTTGTCAGTTGTTGCAGACGCGGTTGGTACACCACCCATGAATAATAGCTATATGATAGCTATCCTTATCTACTCTAGTTCGTGGCTCAGTTAGTATGCCACCTTAGTTAGTTGAGTTTGGTTTGAGACCCATATATAGGGTTCTTCTATTTCTTTGTACTAGAGTTCTTTTGGCTTACACAACTAAGAAGAGGAAAACTGTTTTCAGCCTCCACCTCTGTGTGTATTCCCCCATTGTGCAAGCAAGAAAGCTACAAGTGAGACTCCTTCCTTCTCTCCCAAAATCTTGACATGGTATCAGAGCCTTGTTCGTGATAAGGAGCTCAAGAAAGCAAGCCAAGCTCGTGGTGTTCTGGTAAGAGGAGCAGTGTTGCTTTCATTTTCTATTTTGGGAGCAGATCTCTACAGGTAACACAGCCGGAAAGTGCAGGAGTGCATTGTCTCAGGTTGAGACGCCTTCGCGGTGAAGCAAGAAGGCATTTCGGGGCCTGTTTTGGAGGCGGAAGTTTTCTGCACGCACTCAGGAAAAGGCCCTGTTTTATGCTATGCGACCACTGTTCTACAGGTCAGTGAACAGTTACCACAGAAATTGCATCGTATGCTTGTGTGCAGAGACATTGGGAGTTACAGAATCATCATTGGTTCTTGTTTATGCAAAATCGTCACTAGGAAGTGACTGTGTGGTCAAATACCACTTTCGCCAGTTTTGCAGATTTTTCCTTGTGAGGGTGAAGCTGTGTTTTTTGCAGTGACAGAATTTTTTGTAGTGTTCTATAATGGCGTCTGATTCTCTTTCACAGATTGTCACTGAAAAGCTTAACAAGAACAACTTCCAAGCATGGAAGTTTAGAATGATGAATTTCCTTATGGAAAAAGGATATTGGGAATTTGTTGCAGGAAATGAAGAAGAACCAGTTCTTCCTGATGTTCCCAATTAACAGCAAATGCAGGCATTCAAAGCATGGCATGAGAGAGCTAGGAAAGTTATGTACTAGCTGTCTATCAGTATTTCAGACTCTATGATTGTGCATATTCAGGATGCAAGTACGCCAAAGGAGGCATGGGATACTTTGTCAAAAATGTATAGCACAAATACGCAAGCCAGGAAAATGCAGCTCAAGCAAGAGTTGCACAATGTGCAAAGAGAAAATATGAGCATCAATGACTACCACATGAAGGTGAAGAAGATTGCAGATGCACTTGCTTCCATTGGGTCGCCAGTGGAAGATGATGATTTAGTTTCTATGACCTTGAATGGTCTAGGAAAGGATTATGCACAGTTCCGAACATCCATTTCCGTCCGTGAAAGATTTCCTGATTTTGAGGAGTTGATTGCTCTTCTAATTTCTGAGGAGCAGAGAAATGATGGTGCATCTTCTTCAGGAGGAACTTCAAAAGAAGCTGTCTTCTACTCAAATGCTGGAAGAGGTAGAGGTAGAGGTAGAGGAGGCTGATATGGAGGCCGTGGTAGAAATCAAAATATGCAGCAAACTCAAGAAAACCGGTCCTATGGAGGAGGACGTGGTAACTCTAGAGGCAGGGGGAGCCAAAGAGGTCGTGGTGGATGGCAAAGAGGCCAAAATGCAAACAGTAATGTTGAATGCTACTACTGTGGTAAAATAGGTCATATGGCTAAAGACTACTATAAAAAGCAGAATGACATCATGAATGAAAAACTGCAACAAGGGAATTATGCATCTTCTAGTAGACAGGGTGATGACAGAAATGAGCACTTGTTTATGGTGCAGCACATGAACAATTCTGTGACAAGTGCAGAAGAAAGCAATGATGTATGGTATCTTGACTCAGGTGCATCAAACCACATGACAGGTCATGCAGAATGGATGGAGGATGCAAGAAAAATGGAAAAACCAGGATTTGTGGAGACTGGTGATGATACTGCACATCCTATTGTGCAGATTGGAAAAATTCATTTGTCTATGCAGGATGGGAAAAAGAAATACCTATCCTATGTATTTCATGTCTCGAATATCACCAAGAATCTGGTTTCTGTTGGTCAAATGGTTGAGCAGGGCTTGCAGGTCAGATTTAATCCTCATGGATGCTTTGTTGAGGATATGAAAAATAAAGGTCGCTTGATAGCAAAAGGAAAGAAGAAGGGCAGAATGTTTACATTGGATGCAGACATGTCTGAATTGAGTGCAGCAATGTTTGCACATGGGATCGGTGTAGTTGCAGATATTGATATCTGGCATAAACGCATTGGTCATGTTAATGTACAATGACTTAAATCAATGCAGGCCCAAAATATTGTTGCAAGTTTGCCTAAATTCAAGGTTGCAGAAATGCATAAGGTATGTGAAGCCTCTCAGTTTGGAAAACAGGCAAGGAAACCATTTCCTAGACATGTTCAAGAGAGTGAGAAGCCATTGGAATTAATCCACTCTGATGTGTGGACTACTAAAGCTGCATCTCTTGGAGGCTGTCATTATTTTGTCACTTTTATTGATGACTATAGCAAAAAAGTTTGGGTGTATTTTATGAAAAAGAAAAGTGAAGTTTTTGGGCATTTCAAAACCCTTAAAGCTATGGTTGAAAAAGAAATAGGCCTGCAAATAAAATGCCTAAGGTCAGATGGAGGGGGAGAGTACCTCTCAAATGAGTTTGCAAGGTTCCTGCAGGAGCATGGCATAAAGTACCAATATTCATGCAGTCATACCCCACAATAAAATGGAATTGCAGAAAGGAAAAACAGGCATATTGGAGAGGTATCTCGTGCCATGCTCAATGAAAAAGACTTGCCAGATTTTTATTGGGCTGAAGCAGTTGCTACAGCAGTCTACATAATGAACAGGACTCCCACTGCAGCAATGCATGGAATGACTCCAGAGGAGAGGTATACTGGTAGGAAACCAGATATTTCTCATTTGAAAATTTTTGGTTGCATTGCCTATGTACATGTGCCACATGAGTTGAGATCCAAGTTGCATCCAAAAGCTGAGAAGTGCATCTTTATTGGTTACTCTCTGCAGCAAAAAGGGTATAGATGCTATAACCCTTCTACTCGTAAGTTTACAGTGAGCAGAGATGTTGTTTTTGATGAGATGAGTAGCTGGTATAAACCAGTAAATGTGATTGATGATGTAGATGCACAAAATGGTAATGCTGCACAGAATCCACAGCAGCAGTCACAAAATATTAGTGGACCTGGAGCGTCCTCTAGCAGTGGTTCACATTCTTCACCATGGACAGGCAGATTGAGATCAAGAGAATCTTCTCAAAGTAATGTAGATAGTGGTATGCAGGTATCACGAAAAGGAAAAGAGAAGGTTGATCAGCCCATGTTTGATGTGAATGTAGGTCACTCTTATGTGGATGGTGAATCCAGTGGCTCAGAACAGAGCATTGATGATGAGTTGGGTATTCCTTCTATTGTTACACCTGGAGTAAGGAAGACCATGGATGTTTTGAGAGCACCTGGGAGTGATCCTACTTTGCGCAGGTCTACGAGAGCTAGGTATCCTGTGGATAGGCTGAAATATGATGGATTTACAGCCATTCACTATGCATATATGGTCAAACTGATACAGGAACCAGAACCCACTTCTTTTGAGCAAGCCATGGGAAAAGAAAAATGGGAGAAAGCCATGGATGAAGAAATGGATGCCTTGGAAGCAAATGCTACATGGGAATTGGTACCTTTGCGTAAAGGTAAAAATGCAATTGGCTGTAAGTGGGTTTATAAGGTGAAGCACAATGCAGATGGTTCTGTGAACAGATACAAGGCAAGATTAGTAGTCAAGGGGTATGCACAAACATATGGCATTGACTATGAAGAAACATTCAGTCCGGTTGCAAGGATGGCAACCGTAAGAGCAGTCATTGCTATGGCTGCATCAAAGGGATGGTCTTTACATCAGATGGATGTAAAGAATGCCTTCTTGCATGGTGATTTGCAAGAAGAGGTCTATATGGAGCAGCCACCAGGTTATGTGCATGTTGTTCATCCTGAGTTTGTTTGTAGGTTGAAGAAAGCCTTGTATGGCTTGAAGCAAGCACCTAGAGCCTGGTCTGACAAGATAGGACAGTATCTTGTCACTATTGGCTTTCAGATTTCCAAGGTAGATTTCTCACTTTATGTGAGAAAAACAGAGAAAGGTATTATGCTACTTGTCATTTATATTGATGATTTGATTATGATAGGTGACAGTGATGAAGATATCCTTCATGTGAAAATGCTATTGAAGCAGAAGTTTGAGATGAAGGATTTGGGAGAGCTGCGTTATTTCTTGGGCATTGAGGTGATTAGATCACCAAGTGGGATACAGCTCTTGCAGAGGCAGTATGGATTGGACATGCTATTCAAATATGGGATGACAGACTGTAAGCCTATTTCAGTTCCTTTGGAGCAGAATGTGAAGCTGAGCACAGATGCAGGTGAGCTTCTAGAAGACCCTACTATGTACAGACGCATAGTAGGAAGTTTGATTTATATGACTATTACTAGGCCAAATTTGAGCTATGTTGTTGGATTGGTAAGTCAGTTTATGCAGTCTCCAAGGAAACCACATTTGGATGCGGCTAGACGCATACTCAGGTATGTGAAGTCCACATTGTAGTATGGACTATTTTATGAGACTGGGGTTCAGATACAGTTGCATGGATACACTGATGCTGATCGGGTTGGTAGTATTTCTGATAGACGATCTAGCAGTGGATATGTGTTCTCTTTTGGGAGTGCTGCAGTCACTTGGAGCAGCAAGAAACAACCTACAGTTGCCTTGTCAAGCACACAGGCTGAGTACAGGGGTGCAGCAATGGCTGCATGTGAGGTAGCTTGGTTGCATAAGCTACTTTATGATATGCATCAGTCTACAAATGGGCCAGTTGTCATTTATTATGACAACATGAGTAGTATACACTTGGCAAATAACCCAGTCTATCATGCTAGAACAAAGCACATTAAGGTGCATTAACACTATGTGCGAGAGAGGGTTTTACTAGGTCTTATTGATCTAGTTTATGTCAGCACAGAGGATCAGGTAGCTGACATATTCACGAAGGCATTGGGCGCAGAGAAGCTGCGCAAGTTCAGAGACCTACTTGGTGTGCAAGAATTGGGATTGAGCTCGAGGGGAGTGTTGAGATATCGAGCTCCACTTGTGATACGCCAGGGTGACCGTTGTGTATTTATGTCACCGACTTGTCAGCTTTGCAGACGCGGTTGGTACACCGCCCATGAATAATAGCTACATGATAGCTATCCTTATCTACTCTAGTTCGTGGCTCAGTTAGTATGCCACCTTAGTTGAGTTTGGTTTGAGACCCATATATAGGGTTCTTCTATTTCTTTGTGCTAGAGTTCTTTTGGCTTACATAACTAAGAAGAGGAAAACTGTTTTCAGCCTCCACCTCTGTGTGTATTCCCCCATTGTGCAAGCAAGAAAGCTACAAGTGAGATTCCTTCCTTCTCTCCCAAAATCTTGACAGAGGGTGCCCCCGAGATGGACTGCTTCTCTATGCTCACAACCATACTCTATGCCAACATGAGACCCGTCATGCAGAACGACATCGAGAGTTGGAACAACGCTATAGGGAGATGGAAACCTACCAAGATCATTGTCATTCAGATATGATGGCCAAGATGGACTTACTCATCAAGCACATGGATACCCTCATCCCTGCCATTGCACCCCCCCTCGGATAAGGAGGGTGCAATTGATTACAAGATGGACTTACTCATCGAGCGCATGGGCACCCTCATCCCCGCCATTGCACACCCTTGGATCAGCCCAAGGAGCATGTCCCTCCCCATGAGGCCAACCACCCTCCCCTCTTGGAGACCGGGCGTATCCCACAAGGTTTTGGTGGCACCCATGGCGTTCCCCATAGCACTTATGAGACCGGTGAGCCCTCCACTCAACATGATGAACCCATCCTTCCCTCCCCCATTATGAACCCTTCAAGCCCATCCTTGGGATCACAACTCCCCCATAATGGAAGCTATATGCACGCTCATGGGAATGGCCAGCAAGAGCCTAATGCAAATTTTGGGCAGCATGGAATACATTGTATACATGGGCAGCATGCACATGGTAGTTTTGGGCAGCATGGTCATTTTGGATAGCAATATCCTAATGTGGAATTTGGTCCTCATATAATGCATGGGCAGCATGGCCCCCATGGAAATTTTGGACAGCCAAGGTTTGGATATTAAGGCATGTATGGGCAACAAAACATAGATGGGCAACATGTAGCACATGGCATACATGGATAGCAAGGCCCAAACGAGCTATGTGACAAGATTGTGTTTGCTAAGTTTAATGGGCAGTCCTCATCCCCGACTGAATTAGATGAATGGACCTCTAAATTGGAAGCCTATTTTCTCATTTATCCCCGTACCGATGAGGCAAAGATTATTTTTGCCTCCCTTCATTTGGAAGGTTTTGCCCACACATGGTGGAGATTTATTCAAAGAGAAAATCAGCAGTTTCATGATAAGATGCATATGATCCAAGTTTTTGTCTCCACGGTAGAGAAAGAACGTTTGGCTAGGCAATGGTATCAGTTTGATCAACGAAATCTCACTGTGAGGGATTATACCAACCAGTTTATGAACCTATCCATGTATATTGAGGCTATCAGTGAGTGATGAGGCCAAATTGCATAAATACATTTATGGACTAGATGCACATCTGGCTCAAAAGCCAGCCACCTTGTTTGTAGCCATAGAATTGGCTGAACGATATGGTCGAAAATACCATCGCAATGAGGGTATGCAACCCATTGCAGGACAGCAAAGATACCCTATTAGGCAACCCCCATATGCCAGTAATTACCACAACAAAAATGCAAGGAATGGCATCCCCAAAATCCCCACTTACCCCACTTTTAATGCTGAAAGGAAATATGGCAGTTTTGAGACAGCACTCGCTTCCAAAAGTGACCCATAGTATGTTGAAAATAAGACACCAAATGGCTTCAATCCTAACAGTCAAAAATACATTCCTCCCAATGTTGTCAAGGATCACAAGGCTAAGGGCTTGTGCTTTAAATGTGGGGATAAGTACACGACTTATCGTGCATCCAAATGCCCCTTTAAGAACGCCATTGTCAAGTTTAATAGCATGTATGTGCTAAAAGATAGTGACAAGTTGAAGAGGACTCACATGACAACCCTCCCATGATGACACTTGTTGAAAATGCTGAATACGAAGAGGATCTTGACACCGATCAGTTTTATGACTCACCGAACAGGTTCCCTTTTGACCCTAGTGGCTGCCCCATGGATGGCATGCTTGGGAATGACCCTTTGCACCCCACACTTACCACTATATCAGTTTTCTCGATCTCCATGGATGCATGGACCGGCTCTAGGAGCCCGAACACCCTACGGGTACATGGTAATATTGATGGCAAGAATGTATACATTCTTATTAATAGTGCCAGCACACACAGTTTTATGAATAAATTGACTCTTGCACGTTTGACATGTGTTCATACTGAATTACAACAACCTCTTAGGGTTCAAGTGGCCAATGGAAGTGAGGAAAAAAGCTCCCATGTATGCACACAAGTGTCTCTTATGCTGGTTGAAAATTATATAGCAAAGGTGGACTTAATTACCCTCGATATGGGCCTCGTGGATGTTGTTTTAGGTTGTGATTGGCTGCAGCAGTTGGGAAAAATCTCTATGGACTTCTCTCAATTGTATATGGAGTTTGTAATGCATGGGCAGCTTGTACATTTGGAGGGCATCAAAGAAATTGCAAATTTTCAGCTTATAACAGCAAGACAACTCAAAAAGGAATTCAAGAAACACTCACAGATCTTTGTCTTGCATTTGCATAAGGATAATGATAACTAGCACACCTTGGGGAAGCAAAATGCAACACTAAAAGTACTTTTGGCTGAATATGAGAACCTATTTCAGCCCCCCACCACTCTCCCACCTCAGAGATCGGTGGATCATCCGATTGACTTGGAGCCCCATGCCAAGCCCATCAATAGACCCCCATATTGACTCTTTAAATGTGAGCGAGAGGAAGTAGCTAAGCAAGTCAAAAGCTCACTAAAATCAAATTCATAGAGCCTAGCTCTTCCCCTTATGCCTCCCCAATTCTATTGGTTTAAAAAAAGGACAGATCCTTCTGGGTTGTGCATTGATGACCACCGTGTGCTCAAATACTTCTTGACTCAGCCCAACCTCACTCCCAAACAATGTAGATGGGTAGCTACCCTACAGAACTATGACTTTGAGATTACCCACACCCGTGGCAAGGACAATGTAGTGGCTGATGCACTCTCTCACATGTGGGCATGCAAGGTTTCATCTATCAGTGAACTCCACCATGATTGGATTGAAGAGCTCCAAGAGGCCTACTTTCTTGATACTAAATTCAACCCTCTTTTTCAGAAATTACAGTAAGGTGTTATGGATGACAACTCTCAATATCAGCTCCACAATGGCCTCATTTGGATCCATGGCCATATCGTAATTCCCCATGCCTCTGCTTTTACCTAAAGGATCCTTGAAGAGATGCATTCTTCACCGATTGCTGGCCACTTAGGGTTCTTCAAAACATATGACCGCATTTCAAAAAGCTTCCATTGGAAAGGCATATGGCGAGATGTTAAAGACTTCATGTCTAGATGTGTGCCTTGTCAACAAAATAAAGATAGCACTCTTAAACTGGGTGGATTGTTGCAGCCCTTGCCTATCCCCGAAGGCAAATGGACCCACATTACCATGGATTTCATCACCGGTTTACCTACAACCAAGAAGGGTTGGAATAGCATCTATGTGATAGTTGACCAGCTCACTAAAGTGGCCCATTTCATCCCTACAAAATCTTAGTTTACAGAATCTCAAGTTTCCACTCAGTTTATGGAGCATGTATTTAAGTTCCATGGCTTACCCCACGTCATAGTACATGATCGGGACACCAAATTTATGAGTCAGTTTTGGCAGACAATTTTCAGCTCCATGGGGACCAAATTGGCTCCGTCTACAGCCTATCATCCCCAAATGGATGGGCAGACTGAGTGAGTCAACAAGTGGCTTGAGACTTATCTGCGACATTTTTGTCATGATGTGCAGAATTCTTGGGATGTATGGCTGCATTCAGCTGAATTTTCTTACAAAACAACTCCACTCATTTGAGCATTGGAGTCTCCCCCTTCGAAGCATTGTATGGTTATCGGGTGCCCCTCCCCACCTGATCTTCAATGAAAAGCTCAACCCCCTTGGAAAAGAAGAGTTGGACCATATGCAAGCTTTACTTCAACAATGCAAGGCAAATATCAAAAGGACTCAAGAGCACATGAAGCTCCATGCTGATGCAAAAATGAGACCCCTTGACTTTCAAGAGGGTGAATTGGTACTCCTCAATGTCCCTAAGTCCTGTTATGATACACTAAAGGATGGTTCTTGCAACAAGTTGACACACCGTTACTATGGGCCCTACAAAATCATTAAGAAGGTTGGGGAATTGGCCTACCGTCTCCAACTCCCTCCCACTACTAAGATCCATAATGTCTTCCATGTGAGCCAATTGAAACATGTCATTGGCACTCCCAAAGATCATGTAGAGAAGCTACCCCCCATAGATGAGGAGGGCCTTATTTAGTATATTCCTAAAGCGATCATTGGGCAGCGTGAAAAGCAACTCTGCACCCATTCTATTCATGAATACTTGATCAAATGACAAGGCCTACCAATAGAGGAAGCTTCTTGGCACCCAGAATCTATCTTGGATGAGTTTCCACACCTCAAGGAGGCTGTATCGGCTGGAACTTAACCACACTTGACACCTGTTTTGGGCTACAGCCTGTGTGTCAGGACAGCCAACTCTTTTGCACCAATTTTGGTCCTAACCCATTTTCAGCCCGATTTCCCATACATGGGTTGAAAGTACACCTCAAGGGCTCCACGCCGACACCTCACTTGCCCCGATTAGGGTTTCTTAGAGGAAGTTATGGCATTTTTTCTCCAGTCATACTATCTTGGACAACACACTAGTTACTTCTATGGACAGCCATCTATTTTGCAAGATGTTGCGATACTCATGTATTTGCAGTACCCCCTTCACCCACATGGGCTGAAAGTACACCTCGTGGGCTCTGTAACAACACCTCACTTGTTGCGTTCGGAGTTTCTTACACAAAGATATGGCTGATTTTCTACAACGCACCCCTACGGGACAACATCCCTTGTTTTTTAGGACAAAAACTTTATGAGACGGGATGGTTTGTAACGAGTGGGGATCATGCGAACATGGCATGGGAACATACCAGTCACACTAATAGTATATAAGGTGTAAGAGGGTATTCTGAGGCATCATAGAATTATCAACAATCTCTCTTTTTCACCTTCACAAGCTTTCATGGCTTCTTCTTCTTCTTCCACCCTTTCTCTCTCTTCTCCTTGTCTTTCTCTCTCCTCTTCTTCTTCTCCTGCAGTCCTTCTCTCTCTTCTCTTCCTTAGTTAGGCTAGTTAGGTCTCTTTCATTACATTGCCACGTAAAATTCCACTCCCGAACTCAAAATCGGAAATGTGAACACATTTTCTTCTCTTCCTGCATGAAGTGTGTGTCTCAAAATTGAAATATCTCAACCACATGTCGAACATGCATGATACCACTTGGGATTTCCATTTATCAAACGGACTCCCACTACGAGTATGTGTTAGAAAGACCATAAAATGATATTTGCACGTGTTACCTCACTAGAAGCTTGATGTAGATAATTGTCCCAATCTTTAGGATGATCTTCCACCAGCTTAAAGAGAATCTTCTGTAATGTTCAATCGAATGCTTTCACTAGTCCATTACACTAAGGGTAATAAGAAGTAGCAAATCTGTGTTTCAAGTCTAGTTTCCCTATTAATTCTCTCAATAGCTTATTGGTGAAGCCAAGACCTTGATCTATCACTATTTCTAGTGGTATTCCAAATCTGTAGCATATGTCCTCCCGATGAGGAATTGAGTTACATCCTCTTTCTTGCAATTCCGTGTAGCCTTAGCTTCAGGCCATTTGGTCATATAATCAATTGCAGTAATGATGTAAGAATTTTCCATTTTTATACCACGTAAAGGTCCAATAAAACCCCACTTCTCAAATGGTCGATAGGCAACAATGGCTTGAGCAGGTTCTGGAATTAGTACCCTTTTTGCATAGGATTGACAAGCATGACAACTGTTACTCCAATGAGCACCATCAGCACTCAGACTAGGCCAAGTAAGTCTTGCTAATAGAATTTTCCTTTTGGTAAGTTCAAAACCAAAATGACCACCACATGCTTCCTCATGATAGGAAGATAAACAAGCAGGAATCTCAGAACTATCCAGCATTCTTCTTAGTAAATTATCAATCCCCTTCATGTACAACTGATCATTTATGAGTACATATGATGTGGCCTTTCTAATAATAGCATACATTTTGTATTTATCAGTCAATGACCTTAACTCCCTAGTTTTTAGAAACTCTTCAATCAACTAAAGCCTCTCCTTGCCCTCACATCTAGGAATATCCACCCTCATTGCTGCAGCATACTGGGAAAGAGCATTTTCAACCAATTCATGAGCTCTACAGTCATTCTCCCTACCAACATGCCAAATTTCAAATTTTCGTAGTTTTCTCAATAGGCCTTTTATCTTAAACAACCAGTGCTTCAAAATATCTTTATTGGCTTTCCAAACATTTTGAGCTTGTCTGACCACCAACATAGCATCTCCTTTTGCAACTATTTTAATGTATCCCAAGTGAATGCAATATTTTAGGCCAACATGTAAACTCACATGTTCAGCTTTATTGTTACTTTGTATCTCTTTACTCCCTTGACTTCCAGAAAAGACTTCTCAATTTTCAACATCCATAATGACAAAACCCAGTCCTCCCTTTTTCAGCACTCTTCTGTAACTGCCATCTAAAAACAAGTTAGCACCTTTATCCTTCATCTCCTCATGAATTTGTGGATGTAGAATTAACTTTCATCCTATAACAGCTGCACTTTCAACAGGTGCTTTATAAGTCAAGATATAAGCTAAGCTAGCTCTTAAAATATCCTCCAAACATGTAAATTCAAATCCTTGCAAAGCCAACAACCACTTACTAGCTCTTGGAGCATTTTCAGCAAATCGCAACACCTGTGAAAGCAATTGGGAACTAGTAAGTACTACAAATGGTTTCTGGATCAAGTATGATTTCCACCTTTTAACTGCATATACCAGCCCCCATATCAACAACTCTTCCTCCATCCAATATTTTTTTGTCACTCCAATGGATCTTCTTATGTAAAACACCGTCCTCATATAAGACATCCCCTTTCCCTTCTACATTAAAATGGCTCCCACTGCATTTTTCCCAAGATTGATACTAATAAAGAAAGGTTCATCCCTATTTGGTGGCATAAGAACTCGCAAAATGCTTAACTTTTCTTTAATATGTAATAATGCATCCTTTTCACCTTGCATCCAAACTAAAGGATCCCTTTAAGTTGCCTTCTCCTGTAAAGTATATACATATTCAGCCAGCATATGGAATGACCTTGATAGATACCTCAACTTTTGAACAAAGCTCATCAGTTCTTTTACCATTTTTGGAGAATCCATAAGAAGTAAAGCCTCAAATTTACTAGGCCCTCAGGTGAAATACCATTAGTAAACACTTCATGACCCAAGAGTATCACTCTAGTTCTTGCTATCTTACATTTATCAAGGTTCAACTGACCACCATCCTCATCAAGTCTGCAAAAAACTTCATCAAGTTTTTTAGATTGTAACCTTGAGTTGTACACATAGAAGCCATCCATAAACACCCACAAAGATTTCCCAATGAAAGGGGCAAACACCCAACTAACCCATCTTGAAAAGCTAGAGTATGCATTCATCAGACCAAAAGGCATCACTCTATAATAGAAGCATCCCCATGGGGTAATGAATGTTGTTTTCTTCTGATCTTCTTCTACTATTCTGATTTGGAAATATCCAGAGTATCCATCGCAGGCATTGTAAAATTCATGACTAGCCACTTGATCCAAGATCTCATCCTGAAATGGAAGAGGATAGTAGTCCCTCTTAGTAGTTTCTTTAAGAGGTTTGAAATGAGCACATACTCTCCACTTTTCATTCTTCTTTGGTCAGATTACAATAGGAGACACCCACTCTACATCATTAATAGGATACATAAATTTAGCATCAAGCAACTTCTAAATTTCAGCTTTAAGTACATTTTCCTGAATCGTACCAAGTCTCCTAAGTTTTTGAGCCACTGGTTTATACTCTTCTCTCAATTTGATATGGTGCATAATGCTGTTAGTACCCCTTAGTTGGTGATATTCTGTAGCAAATAGTTTTGGGTATTTCTAAAAAATGGCTGAATATTCATCTCTTTCATCATTAGTCAAGTCATTTCCTAGCATATCCATAAGCTTATGGAGTCCAACATTC
The DNA here is from genome assembly GCF_053477565.2 of Lygodium microphyllum. Taxonomy (NCBI): domain Eukaryota; kingdom Viridiplantae; phylum Streptophyta; class Polypodiopsida; order Schizaeales; family Lygodiaceae; genus Lygodium; species Lygodium microphyllum. Next base: position 45,339,411 of record NC_141163.1, on the reverse strand, counting down.
ATTTCAGGTTGTAGATCACATGTTTCTTGCATGAAGTCTGTACTTCCTACGACAATATTTACCACTTTTTCCTCTCTTTTTGAACCTTGGATTGACAACCCAAAGATGTCAACATCCCAAGAGAGTAGTGGAACCCCAAGAGGGACACCAAGGAAAAGGGGTTTCTACTGCAAGGAAATCTATCTTGTATCATCAACAAGCTTTTGTTTCATTCTTTAGAGAACCACAACAAGGATAAGAACAAATCTTCACGCAACATCATAGTAGATATCTCCCATGAATTTAATAGAATCAACCATAATCTTCAACATTTTCATAGATCCCATCAATAGAAAAAGGAACACAAAAGAATAAACCATTTTTTAATGTAAATAATCACAGAGTATTCATCTTCATTGTCTTCATAGTTCTCTCTCTATCTCTCATCGTAGATACATTATTTTTAAGGCATAAAACTGAGTTTCTCTCACATACTCTTGCTCTCTCAAAATAATACATCATAGCCTCACTACAATACTCTAAAATGGCACTTAATTCTCCTCTCTTGGTTGTGGATACACCTCCCAAAATGTATGTCTGATGCGAAGAGGCACCAGAGACATCATAGTGTCCTGTGAGATCTGGCTTCTATCACTGTTCTTCTGTAACCTTCTTTGAATCTTCATCAACTACTTCTTCACTTCAATTAGCTTGAATAGAGATTCCATTCATCCTTTCCTAAACAAAAAACACTTCCCAAAACATCCATACATCCAACATAACACTCAATCGAAACGAACAGAACAGACCATAGAGCAGTAAAAATACAAAACAACAGAACCACAGAACCTTACAAATGATCAACAGGGACCATAAAAACCAAACCAAATCCAATTCAATCTTTCATAAACCTTTTAACAAAACCTCAACCATCTCTCAAACATTCATTCAACCATCTCAACTACCCAAACAGAAACAAAACAGAAGAAAACAGAAGAAAATCAGACCTTACAGAACCAAATAGAAAAATTTACAGAATCCTATAGAACAACATATCCTCATCAAAAACCATCATAAACCCTTCAAACATACTCAGACCATTCCAAACACTTCAAAACATCTTCAAATTCAAATGATCCATCACCAAAAACAACCGTTTAGCAACAAAAACAACAAAACATCAGCCAAAAAAACATATTATTTCAGCACTCAACATATCCCCACACATAGAATGGAAGCGTCCTCGTGATCTCAGAAAAAAAATTGAATAAAAGCTCTAATATCCGCTAAAAAGAATCTTCAATCCATCTCAAATCACCAGCTACTATCATGACCCCAACATATCAGCTTCATAGAACCTGTATCTAAAACATATGAAAGGAAAACCAATAACACCAAAAACCATTCCAATACCATAAAACCAAAATAACTCAAAGTATTAAAGGATATAAGAGTTCAGCATCCAAATTATCACTGCAACCATGTTATAACCATCATCAGCAATCTTCACATCTTCATCTTCATTAGCTCCTCACAATATAAAAAACAAACAAAACCCAACACAAAAAAATACCCATATACAAATATAGTATGAATGGCACAAATCCCCAAAAAATTGGAGAGAAAGAAGAAATTTCCATTAAGAAAGAGAGGATACAATCATGAAAGCCCTCCTACTAAGTAGGATGAAGGTATTTCTTCTTAAATTGCATACTAAATTTAAGACAATCCAAGGCTTTGTTCTCATCTACAAAGTACTGAGCTACATTTTGGAGGAATTGTAGACAACACAACCTTTCCAATAAAATTAAGAACCTCGTAGGGAAGGCCTATGCAAAGTAATATAGAACATCTATGTGAGCAACAACTACATCCTCATTTGGATTAATTAGCAACTATGGGATACTCTTTCAAGTATTCAAGGTGGACTGTCGATGCATGAAAGTAAGATACTAACAAAAATGAGCTGCAATGGGAAGAGTGGTATCCCTAAAAGTAACATGTAATCTAGCAAAATGGAGGTAAGAGTTCAAGCATGCTGCAGAGGTATCCTAGGACCTTGTAATAAAAGGCCAGTTAAACACCATTCCTATCACAGAATCATGTAGTGTCTATTGTCGTGAACGAAGTATGTCACTATCATACCCTGGTGTATCCAACACTGTCTAAGGAGGAAGGTTAATGTAATCGGATGGAGAGGGTAATGCCTAGAATCACCTTTAAGAGCCGGACTAACACGTATAGCCAATTGTTCTGCCATAGCTATAGGTGCCTTAAGTGCAATTTCAGCCCCCTTCTCAGCATTGGCAGGTGCGGTGCCTGTACCCCATCTTAATTTCATCCGCTCTCTCTTACCAACATATGCATTGCCTCAGTTACATTGGCCCAATCTGACTTTAGTTCCGTTTTAGAATAGGCATCTTCTAAATGATCAGTTAGCTTCTCTTGCAAAACAAGATCTGCAACCTTCAAAAATAAATCAATTTTCTAATTCTCCAAGGATTGATGCTTATCGGCATCCAACTGCGCATACCAACTTTCAAATTCACAGAGCAAAGCTATATAGCAGCCAACCCTTTATTGGGCAATCCAATCTATAAATGTCTTTTGTTACCAATCCTGCATCTTCCAAGAAAAAATCTTCTCTCAAAGCTTTCTTAAGAGATGCCCAATCAACATCTCTTCTATGTAACTCATCAATTCGATCATGCAATGCATACATGGCCAAACGAGAGAAATATGAATTCCATGCATACTGCGATACCCCATGAAACAACATATTTTCTTCATACAACCGGATGAAGGCCGAAACATTTTGACCTTTAAACTGCTTCAATTCATGTCCCACTATTTGCAATGCATTTATGGCTAAGGAATCAATTCTTTCTGCTTTGTGCCGAGTTTGCATCTGTTGTTGTAATAATAACTACTATTGTTGTTGTTGCTACAACAAAGTAATCATTTGTTGTAAAGCATTACCACCACTTGAAGCTGTACACTTGAAGCTGTAGAATCCCCCATCTTTACACACCTCCCGGGGGGTCCACTAAGGTTTACCGTATGGTACCACGTGAGTGTAAGGGAGGGGGGTTATTTAAGGGAAGGAAGATACTTTTGATAAGGTAAGGTCCAATAAATAGGGGTAGATAAGGGGTATTTTCATATAGTTCTTGCACGCAAGTGACGTCTCCTTATTGCCACTAGTGAATTCCCTATGACACACCTTTGCTCTACTAACTTTCACATTGGGTTTACCACTATTAGAGCGTTTGGGTTAAAAGTCTACCATGAAGGTAGAAGACAATAGGGTGAAGGGAGATTCAAGGAGAGGAGTAGACGCAAGAGAAGGGGTTCAAAGAAATATAAGACGTAGAAGAATACTCATATAAAGAAATAGAAGATATAGAAGAATACTCACAAGGATGAAGCTTGTCAGTTAATTTCAGCATTATGGAAAGATAAAACTCTTGTAGAAAAAAACATGTATAAAATAATACCTTCCTCTATGCTGCTTAGATCGCTAATATGATGGTTCCATTTGCTCCAAAAGGGGGGTAAAATACTAGGACACCTGTCCAGAATCCTGTCAGATCGCTCCTTCTTCATCTCCCACTTTTGAAGTGTTGTTCACTGACTAAAAATAGAGTCGCACAATTTTGTCAATCTCTCTTTTTACATAAAATCCTCTCAAATTGGCTGAAAGCTACATGCTTTCTTTTTCATGTCATCCTAATCTAGAAGTTTTCTATAGTTTTATGGTTTTTTACGAGAGATAATATCTAAAATATCAAAAAGTGGCTAAGTATTGTCCAAAAATCTAATATTTTTGAACCGTGGACACTAACACTAATGTCTCATTCGCTCTGTAAATCAATAAGAAAGCCACACTCCAGTTTTTTTTTACATAATGTGCGCGTAGCAGCACGATAGCATGGTGCAGGTGCAAGAGGACACACCTTAGATATACCCCAGTAGGGTACGGATACCTCATAGATGATAAGACATGTGCTGTGATCATGAATGATGAGGAGAGGAGGGTAATGCCTTGCATGAGAGGGTTGTGCCAATAATTATTTAGGCACAATGTTTTGGACCATTGAAAGAATATACTCAAGGGGAGCAAGGACTATGTAGTGGCATCCTTGCATGAGGAGTTTCCAGTATCTATGGCATGAGAGAGGTTTTCCATTGGGTGGATGATGGAATGTATGCATGCATACATGTCACATAGATGATCAAACGCATGCAAGAAAATCAAGTGTGGCACCTCAAAGCTCAAGTAGCTAGGTGCAGAGGATTGGTGGAGACTCAGGGAGGAGGCTAAAGATTATCCAAGACAATGACAGGGGTGGTCACATGACTTATTTTAAGGACTCTGTAAGTTTTCTTTTAGTTCTTATTGCTTTCTTATTTGGAATATTACTTGTACTAACAATCACTTTTCTAACAATATTATTATATTTTCTTTGCAGCACTCCATCATAAAATGTAATCCCATTGGTTTGGAGACTCAATATGCAGACACGGTCTCACTGCACTTATCGATAGATTATATGCATGCAGTGGCGGAGTAAGTCAATCCTCTTTCTTGTTTGTAGTCACTAGTTTTTTTTTAAATGTATTATGTATGGTAGACTAATGTCTGGTTCATTTTGCAGAGTCCCTTTGACGCTCCTTTGCATCGGGATGATGCTGAGGATTTGTAGCATGCACTTGGATTCGTGGAGGACACATCATTTTATTTTTTGGTCTTATGATCTGTGCAGCCTCTTTCACGTAGAATTCCTTTGATATATTTATCATCCTTTGTATAAAATCACACTTTGTAGTATTTACATATAGATTTTTATGTTTGTTTTGGCTTTCCTCTCCATAGTTCCATGTATTTTCATGAGTTGTCATTACTAGTCTTGTACTTTATGAGTTATTAGTATTGTTTTTTTAAGTAGTTTTTGTGCCCGCTTTGATGATGATTGTGCATCCAATATGTAATTTATTTGTAGAATATTATACATCACATGGTGTTATGGGTGGCATGGTAGCTTGTGCTACCATTTTTTTTCCCTCTGTAACTCTCACTAATTTTGTGTATGCATCGCTATTTCTGTCTCTATTTGCATCCTTACTAGTGTTGCAAAAGTGATGCTAATAGCGACACAAATACGATGCTAAAAGCAACACTATCTAGGAGACAAATTTGTAGAGATGCCTATACCAATGCTTTTAGCGATGAACGGCATCAATTTTTTTAATGAACATTGCATCGGTTTGAACATCGGTATGTGGCCTGTATCTTAAAGTGGGGACACAAACCCTAACATGCAAAGTGGGGCACAAACCCTAACCCTAAAATGGTGTGCCGTCCTAGAGAGGTGACCTAACCCTAACCCTAAGTTGCTTCTATATAAGGGTAGGAGGTCTCAGTTGTAATCACCCTTCTGGTTCATCCATGTTGTGAAAGCTCTATCAATAAAACTATTGAAGCGTTCTATTCTCTTCTTCTATTCTATCATCTTGCCTCCATTGTTGAGAGTGAATGAGAGAGAGTGAGTGAGAGGTGTGTTGACCGAGGGACTAAGGGAAGGTGAAGCTCTTTGTTTTTTTCTTTCTTTTCTCTTATTCTCTACTAGCTTCTCAACTTGTTGATGTGCTCGGTGGTGGATACAAATAAGAAAAAACATTAGACTGTGTTGATTATAGTCATGGAACCATCTATCTAGTATTATTTTTACTTTCATAATGTAGAAAGTAGAAGCTTTAAACCACTTAATCCAGATGCATGGCTACACTAATCATGGTATCCCTTTAGTGCCAAGCCACAAGGATGTGGAACCTAGACACTATGCTTAGTATAGGAATAAGAAAAGGCTTGTGTCTTTTTGTACCAAGAAAGCTTGGGACATTGGCACAAAGCAAAAAGCAGAAGCTACAAACCATTAAAGTCAAATGCCTATCTACACTAATCACAATATCCCTTTAGTGCCAAGCCAGGAGGATATGGGACACAAACACTATGCTTAGTGTAGGTATAATGAAATTATTGTATCTTTGTGTGCCAAGCGAGCCTAGGACATCAACACAAAGTGAAAATCACAAGTTATAAACCACTTAAGTTAGACACATGGCTACACTAATCATGGTGTCCTTTCAATGCCAAGCCACACGAAGACGTGGGACCCAAATACCATGTTTAGTGCAGGCATAAGAAAAGCCTTGTATCTTTGTGTGCCAAGTGAGCTTGGGATGCCAACACAAAGATATTTTTTAGTAATAATCAAGGATAAATAAATCAAGAGTAACACCCTTAGCTAAATGAAAATAATTTCACTTCACATGTTGCTTTACCCTACCAATAATTTCCATACTAAGAATCAATTAATAATATCAATAAGGATAAAAAATGGTAAGTAAGAGTACCAAAAGTAGTCAACAAAAAAGTTTGTATATATATATATACAAACTTAGTTAAATGAAAATAATTTCACTTCACATGTTGCTTTACCCTACCAATAATTTCCATACTAAGAATCAATTAATAATATCAATAAGGATAAAAAATGGTAAGTAAGAGTACCAAAAGTAGTCAACAAAAAAGTTTGTATATATATATATATATATATATATATATCCGCTTTAGTAGAGCTTAGCCAAATATGGTGATGTCTAAGGTTTTGTGGCTTTATAAAAGGTGATGAATCTTCAATACACATACTCCAAAAATCATCATAAAAACAAAGTCCACAAGAACTATCCTAAATTTCGATATATGGAGATTATCTTTAAGAAAGTCTCCAAGTTCAAGGACTTGATCAAATACCAATGTGTGAAACTAAATAAGCATAGAAGAAACCATGCTTATGGTAACTAAAGTTATGCTACTCATTCAATTCAATAAGACTTTTGCAAGTGTAAAAGTTAGAAGTCGCAACTTTTCTCAAGCATGCATGTTTAAATTTCCCTTGATGACGAGTGAGAAGTGACAACTATGATCTTTACAAAGTCAAAAAACTAAACTACAAGTGATACTCGGGATTCAATATCTTTGCCTCAAATTTTACTCCTATTTCACACTTAAATTGTATTGAGACTTGTTGACTACTTTGCACAAAAGAAACCCAACTTAAATTTCAACGAGTCATTTTCTTTTTATGAAGAGCCTTGTCAAAATTACACATCATCAAGTGTTGTATAACATCGATAAAGCAAACTATGTTGGAAAAACAATTAATATCAATAGGTATTTAAGCCTTAACATTTAGGAAAATAAAATGAAGATAAATGATATAACAATATCTATAAGGGAAAAATATTTTTATGCATAATTTCTTTGCAATTCTCAACACTCATTGAGTCTTAATGTGAAATTTTAAGATATCAGTCTTAGCAAGGTATCCCTAAAGATTATTTTACTCTTTAAGTTATGACACACATTCAATGCAATCATCTATAACTTTTGAATCTCATTGAGCAATATGTCATGGCACACCAATTTAAGTATATTACCAAAGTGTATTCCTTTGTGATAGCGAGAGTAAGAACTTGATGGTCTAAGAACTTCTTTTCAAAATGCTTTATGTTCTTCTATCTTGTATGAGTTTTTGTTGAGCACTAACCTTATTTCTCCTCAAAAGAATATTTTAAGCCCTATACCCAAAATTTGTTTGCAATCCATTCTTAAGTTTTGATTGTGTGATAAAGGTAAGCTCTTGATGTACACAAACTTTGCATCACCTACTACAAAAGAAAAAATCCTTAATTATAGTAAAGCCGAGCCTATGTAAATCATAATATATAAATATGGATGTTTTTACCTCAACTTCATTAAGAGAAGTGACTTTTCATCCAATCACTAGAAAAAGAAACTTCCAATGACTTACTAAATGAAATCTAAAGGCCACTTTGCCTTGACTATAGCTTGTTGAAATGAGCTTGATGCCACTACAAGATTATCTAGTCCATGATTATCCATTTGGACTAGAGATTGTAAGGGATCAAAAGAGGAATTGGCTAGAGGCTAATCTACTCCATGACTATCCCTTTGGACTAGTAGTTGTTAGGAACCAAAAGAGGGATTATCACTTCCCTGATTTTGTCAAATACCCTAATTTGAAAGTCATGGATATATATACTTATTACAATAAGACTTCTTTGTTGTGCTTGTTTCTTGAAGGAAAGTAGAACCAAGAATATTCAAATTAGATCAATAGACTAACAAAACCAAAAAATAAAACTTAAAAAATCAAACCTTCAAAATAGCTATTTATTGATGGTGGTACTCTGAGCCACTCATTTCTGCAGGAGCAAATTCCCATGACTAGAGGCTGCAGCTGCAGCTTCCACTACAACATATAGACCCAATAGCGACGTTTAAAGCGACGGAATTATTCATGGAAAAAATTATTCCTGTCATCGCTATTCTCGTCGCTATTTGTGTCGCTATATACATCACTATTAGCGTCGCTATATGCGTCGCTAACCCAATTAGCGGTGCAAATAGCGACGCTAATAGCGATGCATATAGCGACACTAATAGCGACGGTTGCAGAGTAAATTTGCGACGTAAATAGCGACAGTTACAGAGGGGGAAAAAAATAGGTGGCAGGGCATACAGCCCTGCCACCCTTCTAGCTATATGCACTAAATATTCTTGCATAATTCATTTGCCAATGTCAGCTACATCTAATGTCTAAAAATTGTGTATCAGATTATTTAAAAAAAAACTAAATCCTTTGATTGCAAAAGCAAGATATAATTAATTCGAAAAGGTATTTCACAAGGAGCTTTTTCATCACTTACTTAGGCCCGAGAAAAAAAAGAGATTGTGATTACAAAAGCTAGATATAATCAATTCAAAAAAGTATTAAGCAATGAGCTTTTTTATCACTTGTTAGGCCCAAGAAGAAGAGCTTCACTTCAAGCTTTCATTATAGTCCCATTGAATAAGTCCCATTGATCTTCTGCTTACTCCAGCTTATTCCAACATTGTTCAAGTCTTTTTGGGGGAGCATTTGGACATCTGTAAGAGTTATACCATAGTGTTAGAGCCAGAAACCCTTATATAGGGAGTGGTAGTGTCTCTAAGCTCTACTTCTTCCTTTTTGTTTTTACCTACGTCTAAGTCATCTTCTATCTCTTCTTTCTTGTCTTCACCCTCAATCTCAATGGATGGAGGTGTTTTAAGATCAAAAGAATCAAGCTCATCCTCCCCCTTCTCAAACTCCATTTTTTGAGTTCAGATTAGTTACTGTACTCCAAGTAGATCCATGAAACAAACAAATTTCTCTTTACCAAGTGATTTGGTAAAGATATCGGCTACCTAGTCTTGTGTCTTCACATGAAGTAGATCAATCTGTCCTACAAGTACCATTTCTCTAATGAAATCGTAATGAATCTCTATGTGTTTGGATCTAGCATGATAGACAGGGTTGCTAGCTAGTATCCATATACACCTCAGGTTGTATACATAACCCTCATGCTACTCCATATATACCTCTTCAAAAAAGTCACCATTCATGAATGCATTTTTGACATCCACTTTTCATAATTTTCAGCCCTTAGAAGCCACTAATGCAATGACTATTGTCACCATTTCCATCTTAGCAACCGAGCTGAAAGTGTCCTCATAATCTAGGATGTATTGATGTGCATATCCCTTTGTAATGAGCCGGGATTTATACCTTTCCAACAAACCATCTGACTTGCATTTCTCTTTATAAACCCATTTGCTTAAAGACATTGAGTACCTCATTCTTGTACTTCCGAATGTACAGCAATGTGTATCAGTTGAAATCATCTATCCAACCGACACTAGATTCTTGCAAATTTCGTTCTATCATCTGTCCAATCGACAATAGATTTTTGGTAATAGAAGGTACATGTAGTACATCATGTAGGCTCTTCTTTCTATCGTCATAGCTGTAGCAGTATACCTTCCTAGTGGTGGGCTGTCTCACACTCGTGCCTGGTTTGCATCTCCTCTTCTTCTCTAGTGGTCATTGTGCTCTATGGGGAGTAGCTGTTGCTGCACTAGAGGAGGCTCCACCTTGTACTCCAGGTGGCGGGCTTTGGCATGAGGCCTCTCCATGGCCGAGAAACGAGGAGATGCTTGCTTGGTGCCTGTCATGCAAGCTCGAGGAGGCAAAGATGGAGAAGAGACAGAGGTTGGCTTCTCCTTTGTAGTTGTCCCCTCTCTTTTAGTGGATGTGGTGGCAATGGTAGTGGCAATGGCAGCTTCTCTCTCTCTCTCTCTCTCTCTCCCTCTCTCTCAATCTCCCTTGTGTTGATCTGTCTCCCTTCTTCTCTCTATACATCTCTTCATCAAAACAAAAATAAAAAGAGAAGTAAATAAAAGAGAAAAACAAAGAGAGAAGATATAATACATTTACCTCAAAGCTTGAAGAAGAATCCTTTCGCGCTTCTCTCCTTCTTTTTCTTCTCCTTCACGAGTTCCCTCATTCTTCTTTGCATTTGTCCCCTCTATTTTTGTGGTGGATTGGCCGTGGCAGTGACCTCTCTCTCTCTCTCTCTCTCTCTCTCTCTCTCTCTCTCTCTCTCTCTCTATCTTCCTTGCGCACGTTGATCTCTCTCACTTTTTCTCTCTATACACTCTTCATCAACAACAAGGAAGAGAGAAGTAAAGAAAAGAGAAAAACAAAGATAGAATAGATCATGCACTTACCTCAAAGCTTGAAGAAGAATCCCTTCGTGCTACTCTCCTTCTTCTTCTTCTCCTTCACGGGTTCCCTCCTTCTTCTTTGCAGTTGTCCCCTCTCTTTTTGTGGTGGATTGGTGGTGGCAGTGACCTCTCTCTCTCTCTCTCTCTCTCTCTCTCTCTCTCTCTCAATCTCCCTTGTGCACGTTGATCTCTCTCACTTCTCTCTATACACTCTTCATCAACATAAAGAAAGAGAGAATTAAAGAAAAGAGAAAAAAAAAGAGAGAATAGATAATGTACTTACCTCAAAGCTTGAAGAAGAATCCCTTCACGCTACTCTCATTCTTCTTCTTCTCCTTCACGGGTTCCCTCCTTCTTCTTTGTAATTGTCCCCTCTCTTTTTTTGGTGGATTGGCGGTGGCAGCGACCTCTCTCTCTCTCTCTCTCTCTCTCTCTCTCAATCTCCCTTGCGCACGTTGATCTCTCTCACTTCTTCTCTCTATACACTCTTCATCAACAAAAATAAAGAGAGAAGTAAAGAAAAGAGAAAAACAAAGAGAGAAGAGATAATGCACTTACCTCAAAGCTTGAAGAACAAAGAGAAAAACAAAGAGAGAATAGATAATGCACTTACCTCAAAGAGAAAAATAAAGAGGGAATATATAGTACACTTACCTCAAAGCTTGAAGAAGAATCCCTTCGCGCTTCTCTCCTTCTTCTTCTCCTTCACGGGCTCCCTCCTTCTTCTTTGCAGTTGTCCCCTCTCTTTTTGTGGTGGATTGGCGGTGGCAGCGACCTCTCTCTCTCTCTCTCTCTCTCTCTCAATCTCCCTTGTACATGTTGATCTCTCTCACTTTTTCTCTCAATACACTCTTCATCAACAAAAAGAAACAGAGAAATAAAGAAAAGAGAAAAACAAAGAGAGAATAGATAATGCACTTACCTCAAAGCTTGAAGAAGAATCCCTTCGTACTTCTCTCATTTTTTTCTCATTTGGGAGTTCCTTCCTTCTCCTTTACACCTGTCTCCTCCCTCTTCATGGATGGTGGCAGTGGCAACGGCCTCTCTCTCTCTCTCTCTCTCTCTCTCTCTCTCTCTCTCTCTTGCTTGTTTACAAACCTGTAAAATGCCATGCTCGGGTTTTGACAAATTTTTATGAAGCCCCTCTCTCTCCTGTTTTTTATTTCTCTCCATCTCTCTCTTCCTCCCCCCTTTTTCTCTCTATTTCTCTCCCTCCTTCCCTCCCCACTCTCACTCAACTCATCTCATTGCAAAGACAATCAAAGATAGAAAATAAAAAGCTTAAGAAACAAAGATATTGAAAGAAATGTCACCCCACTTCTCTTTATCTCTCTCTCCCCCCTCTCCCTTTACTTTTTTTTATTAACATTCTCTCTCATTCTCTCATTGTTTTCCTATTTCTCTATCCCTCTCTCACGCTCTCTATTTTTTCTCTCTGTCTCTCTTTCTCCCTCTCTCTCTCTCTTCTTTTCACTCTCCTTTCTCTCTTTACCTTACCCTTCTTTTCTACGTCCTCCTCCTCTCTTCCTTCCCTCTCCCTCTCTCTATTTCTCTCCCCCTCCCGTCTCCCTCTCTCTATTTCTCTCCCCTCTCTTTATCTCTCTATTTTCCTTTCTTTGTTTCCTCTCTCTTTGTTTTTTCCCCCTCTCTCTCTCACTGTTTCTCTCGCTCATCCTCTCCCCCTCCTTTCATCTCTCATTTCTCTCTTCCTCTTTCTCTTTATTTCCTTTCTCTACCTTTTTCTCTCTTTCTCTCCCTTCATTCTTCTCCCTTCTTTCCTCCCTCCCTCTCTTTCCATGTATCTCTTTGCAAAGAAAAACAAAAAAAGAAAACAAGATAACACAAAAATAAAGCAAGAAGAGGCAATGTACCCACCTCAAAGGCCTGAAGATGAAACCCTTTGCACCTTCTCTTTGCACCTTCCCTCCCTTCTCCGTTGCACACTTCTCTTTCTTCTTCATATATAGCGGTGGCGGCATGGTGATGAGCTCTCTCTCTCTCTATCTCTCTCTCTCTCTCTCTCCCTCGCAAAGCTTTAAGCTCTCTCGCTCTCTCTTTCATTCTTTCTCGCAAATGTTTTCTCAGCGAATGTTATGCTCGGGTTTTCAAAACTTTTTCCCCAGACCAGTGTCACTATTTGCATCTCTATTTACGTCGCTATTAGCATCGCTATTTGCATTGCTATATGCGTCGCTATTATCGTCGCTATATGCGTCGCTATTAGTGTCGCTATTTGTGTCGCTATTAGCAACGTAAATAGCGACGCATATAGCGATGCATATAGCAACGCTTTTAGCGACACCGCTTTTTTACGTCGCAAATGGCCGTCGCTATTCCCCCATTCCCTTGTAGTGTTCCTCTTTGAGTTTCTTGTGGGAAGCCTTTTCTATCACTTTGTTCGGTGCCTTAGCTTTGATGTTGCCTACAGTAATATCATCTTTATTATTAGTTAAGAGGAGGTTGGGGGCGGGTGCCACGTGGCAGCCCCCAACCTCCCCACAAAGAAATGCGGGGGCGGGTGCCACGTGTCCAGCACCCACCCTCGCCACGAGTCTAGGCGCGGAGCATCTAGTCTTTACTAATACATCTAATTGACTGAACCACTGCCTTACAATTTACTCTCTAGAAGGCTTCTCTTCCTCGCCTAAGGAACAACCAAAGGATTGGCCCTGTCGTCAGTTTCGGGAGCCTCATCACCGAGTAAATGTCCTTCTGATGGTCCTTTCTAACATTCAATCACCATGTAAGCAGCTGTTTGAACTCCTGTCTTCCAAGTACACGTGGATGTTCACACAGCAGCTTCACCTCTTCAATACTGGTAAGAAGGTGGTCTTTGATAGAAATGCATTTGGGATCATTCAATGAAATTGAAGTGATTGTTCCTAAAAACTCCAACGGCTTCTCTGCCCAGATAAAATCTGATTCAGCCACGTATTCTTTACGTAGCATTGTATCATACCCCTCCCGATTCCGTTTCTGATTTGTACCTCTCAGAACATCAACCACCTTTGGAGGCTCAGCAATCTCCTCCACTCTATCAAGAAGCATACAACAAAGAGTTGTAATCTTGCGACTTGAACACCTTAGTAACGAACATTCCTTTGGGGGCCAAAAACCCGGTTGCTAGTTTTATGGTGTCCAGGACCACCTTCCATAAGCTGGATAGAAAGCTGATTGGGATTTGACCTATGCTCAATTGTGTAGATGTTCTTCTCATGCAGTATCACACATGCATTTGCATGGCATACCACATCTATAAAACCTCCAGAAGGACGTGATTTTTTTTTTGCAAATATAGACAGTAGCTACACAAATTGCACAAGTTGAAAAGAAAAGAGACAAAATCAAGATACTCCAAAGTGGCTTTGCGGTGGTGGGCACGCAGCGTCACGACAACGTGTATGGCCACGAGCTTGACATTGCACATGCTTGCAATCACCTTATGACCATTTCTCAGCAAGGTGCTCAACAAGGGGGTTTCATTAGGACCCTTTGGGCTGATCCTACACATCATTCTAATGTTTTACTCCATGCTATTATTTTGGCTCATATGAGCTAGAAGTGCCCTCCAATTTGTAGCACCACCACCCACTATTTAATAAGATTCCTACAAAGAGGAGGAACTATATGTGGCTAGTTGCTTTACTAGTTCTTGTCTACTCATACATATTATCACTTATTTGTGTGGTTTGGCTATGCGATCTTTTGACCTTGATGCATTTGCGAAGTTGGAGTACAATCCCAAGTTTTACACTTGATGGTTGTCCACCCTTAACGTTCACTCTCCATCTAATTGTCTTTGAATTTTCTTTGTACATAATCAATCGTCTTTGTTTCTCTTTCATTTTTATTGTGTTGCACTGATATCTTGTCTAGTCCTTTGCTCGTTACACTAGTAAGCTAGGAAGCTTTCTTTTCCCTTTTGATTGTAAGGGAAAATTGAGATTTTTGCCTTTTTTGATAAATAGGCAAATGTATGTTTTGGTTCTTATTATATTTTTGTGTTGTTTATTTGAAAAATTCTCAACATATGGATTTTACATTTTGCAAATATAGACATTAGCTACACAAATCACACAAGTTGAAAACAAAAGTGACAAAATCAAGATACTCCAAAGTTGCTTTGTGATGGTCGGCACATAGTGTCATGACAGCATGTATGACCACCAGTTTGAGATTGCACATGCTTGGAATCACCTTATGACCACTTTCTGCAAGGGGGTGTCATTAGCACCATTCAAGCTGATCATGCACATCATTCTAATGTTTTACTCCATGCTATTATTTTGGCTCATGTGAGCTAGAAGTGCCCTCCAATTTGTACCACCACCACCCATATTTAAGAAGATTCTTATAGAGGAGGAACTATATGTGGCTACTTGCTTTCAGTGGTTCTTGTCTACTCATAGATGTTACCACTTGTTTGTGTTGTTTGGCTATGCGACCTTTTGATCTTGATGCATTTGCAAAATTGGAGTATAATCCTAACTTTTATACTTGATGGTTGTCTAGCCTTCACCTTCACTCTCCATCTAGTTTTCTTTGAATTTTCTTGGTACATAATCAATCTTGTTTATTTTCTTTCATTTTTATTGTGTTGCACTGACATCTTTTCTAGTCCTTTGCTTGTTACACCTATAAGCTAGGAAGCTCGCTTGTCCATTTTGATTGTAAGGGAAAATTGAGCTTTTCACATTTTTTGATAAATTGGCATAGGTACATTTTGACCCTTATTATATTTTTGTGTTGTTTATTTGAGAAATTCACCTCATATGGATTTTACTTTTTGCAAATATAGACATTAGCTACACAAATTCCACAAATTCCAACGAGCTTGAGATTGTGTGTGCTCGCAATCACCTTATGACAACTGCTTACCAAGGGGGTGCCATTAGCACCCTTTGAGATGATTCTACACATCATTATAATGTTATACTCCATGCTATTATTTTGGATCATGTGAGCTAGAAGTACCCTCCAATTTGTAGCACCACCACCCACTATTTAATAAGATTCTTACAGAGGAGAAACTATATGTAGCTAGTTGCTTTACTGATCCTTGTCTACTCATAGATATTACCACTTATTTGTGTGGTTTGGCTATGCAACCTTTTGACCTCGATGCATTTGCAAAATTGGAGTATAATCCCAACTTTTACATTTCATGGTTGTCCACCCTTCACGTTCACTCTCCATCTAGTTGTCTTTGAAGACATCTTGTCTAGTCCTTTTCTTATTACATCTGTAAGCTAGGAAGCTTGCTTGTCCCTTTTGATTGTAAGGAAAATTGAGCTTTTTGCATTTTTTGATAAATAGGCAAATGTATGTTTTGGCTCTTATTATATTTTTGTGTTGTTTATTTGAAAAATTCTCAACATATGGATTCTACTTTTTACAAATATAGATAGCAACTACACAAATCGCACAAGTTGAAAACAAAAGTGACAGAATCAAGATACTCCAAAGTTGCTTTGTGATGGTCGGCACATAGCGTCACGATAGTGTGTATGACCACGAGTTTGAGATTGCGCATGCTTGCAATCACCTTATGACCACTGCTTAGCAAGGGGGTGTCATTAGTACCCTTCGAGCTGATCATACACATCATTCTAATGTTTTACTCCATGCTATTATTTTGGCTCGTGTGAGCTAGAAGTGCCCTCCAATTTGTACCACCACCACCCATATTTAAGAAGATTCTTATAGAGGAGGAACTATATGTGGCTAGTTGCTTGGCATCCACCTTTGGAGGACGTTTCTTTGGATCTTTGTTGACTCAGAAATGTTTTTCATAAATCTGAATCTAGCCTCTACAATCTTAGTTATTGAGCTTTATTGCTGATCACCCATTATTTACTAAGTCCTTTTTTCAAGACCTTAGTTTTCGTTGTTATATTTATCCCTTAGATCCTACAGATCTTCTTTCTTATTCCCTCATGTCTTATAGTTTCCCTCTTTATGTTTCTCTTCTTTCATCTAATCCTGACACCATTCCTCTCTTATCCTTTACCCCTTCAAGATTTCCTCATATTCTCATTTTTACTACATGTCCTTTCATTGATGATCCTACATTATCTCCTACTCCTTCTGAACCTCCACCTACCATTCCTCTTATTCCTTCTGTTTTTCTAGTAGAATCCCTTCATACCTTTTGGAGGTATTCTTTGTCTTTTCCACCTTCTTTATTCCTTCATTTACCTTCCTGGTCAAGCCAATGATCTTGCACACAAGTATGGCCACTGCCATAGCCAAGGATCTCTAGAGATAGACTCCTGAGGTAGCTTGTTTGCTAATAGCTGCACGCACCAAAGCCTAGGCCCTAAAGGTGGAGGCATCATTGATTCGCTGCTGCTACCGCTCATCCCATCTCACGGCAGGTGACGGCACCACCTGGCTCATGGCACAACTTGAGTCTTGGAGGCCGGAGGGCCGCTGGCACAGTGCACCACTAGAGTCTGGAACTTGGAAGTCTACAGTGGGTCCTCACGTAAGTCTACAGTGGACTCACGTGAGGACCCAGGGGGTAGCTACTAGCTACTAGCTTGGCATAGTTCATTGCCCTCATTGAGGCTATTGTTAATTACTAATTTTTATTACACAAGTAAATTTTTTAAATTACTAAAATGGCTATAAATTTATTGCACATGTCCATTGGAGGCTGGAGCAATGGATCATCCATATTATTGAAGTTTATTGTACAAGAGTGAGAGAGGCAACATACTTTAGTGCAGATCTAGAATGCAAGTTGATTGTCAATGAAGTCATCTAAGATTTGACATGTGAGTTGTCTAACTTAACTAGTCATCAATTGTTATATGTTTATGCAACTTTAAGATAGTCTTCATTAGACTCGGTTAAGTGAGAAGGCATATATTTCAATGTTTAGGATATTAGTTTATTGAAGTGTATCATAGATCCTATGGATGCAAAAGTTTTTCTAGGTCCTTTGAACTATACTATCAAGGAATAACCCAAAAACACTAAGGCCAAAGTCTTACACAGTTCATAGGGATAAAATATGGAGTTAGAACATTTGTCAACCTTGAAGACATAACTATGAAAGTCACTATCCATAGTAGTGAGATTGCTTAGCAAGAAGAGATATTAGGAAAATGTCTTAGAGCGATTGTCATATATCATCCAACCTTACATGTATCCCCAAAACATAAGTACTCGAAATCTTTTGTTTGGTGCCCTTAGTCAAATGACTCATATGGCGGCTTAGATAAGAAAATCCTTATAGTAGGAACCATCTTGATTATGCATAAGTTTGACTATTGCATAGTAACATATATATGAAGCATGTATCATGCCATCATGCTTTTAAACTAATTTGTGAGATTAGATAAATAAGTTGGAATAATCACATGCTAGTATACACTTTATAGTTGTATGCTCCATCATTATGTCCTCAAAAAAGTTTATTTGTCTTCATGGTGGGACCTCAATCATAAGTTATGCAAATAAAAAATCATTTTTCTCTACATTTACTATCAAGGATATCCCCTTTTTTCTTTGGTTTGTCTTTTTTTGTAAAGAAAATATATGGTATTATAATTCCAATTTGACTAAGAAATGAACCCATTGTTCTCTACATTTACTATCAAGGATATCCCCATTTTTCTTTGGTTTGTCTTTTTTCATAAAGAAAATATATGGTATTAAAATTCCAATTTGACTAAGAAATGAACCCACTTTTTTGAGATGGATGGGTGAAACCTTGACCTTACCAAGATATGTATGACATAAAATAGTTTATATGACCTTTGAAATTTTATTTCTTTATTTGAATCTTATGAGCTTATTGTTATTGATAGTGACCAATTTCATTTGAAGTTATGGCCTTCTCAATAAGAATTGGGCACCCTAAAAAGGATTCTCAACAATTAAGCCTCTCAATGGCTTTTATGCAAATGAGAAAATAAACAGAGGATATGCCCAATAGTGTTGGGAACAATGATGTTGCAAATGCAAGCTCTAGTGCATACACACATCCTACAAGGAATGTGAGTGTGGACCTCAATGTGAGGTTAGAAGAGGAGTAAGATAACATTCACATGGAACAAAATGTGAGTGTACTTCAAAGCATACATGAAGTAAGAGAACAATATGAGGTACATGTGGATGCAGTTTTAGACTATGAAGGTTCATTGTCAAAAAAAGGTTCAGTTTTAGACTATGAAGGTTCAGTGTCAAAAAAAGTAAAGGGCCAATGTGTGTATCAAGAACATTGGAAGGTGTACTTTCCATGGAGCTATGCTACACATGATATGCAGATGGCAAACAAAGAATTCGTTGTAAGATGTGTACACACTTTAAGATGAGCAATGTTTTTGCTAATATTGGAAGCATAGTTCTCCAATGACCATCATTGGAGAGGCATGAAAACTCCAAAGAACACAACAAAGCAAAGTTATTTTGGGCAAAGAAAGAGCACAAATCAACTTTACCTCTTGATACACATCTGCACAATATGGATCAAGCAAACATAGACAAAAGGGTTGCACGGATCAAAGTGTTGCTTCAAGTGATGTATTTCATTGCGATCAGGGAAGCCTTTTTCAAACGTTCAAAAGAATGTTGAGGAATTAGTATTTTTTGGGGCACCATATGTACCTAGTCAAGCAAGTTATGCATCCTACCTTTCTTCATCTTCTGCTCATATGTTTTCAGAGGCATGCTAAAAATACTTGTATGAGAAAGTAAAGGAAAAGATTTGTGAAAGTTCCTTGTACTCACTGATGGTGGATGAGAGCACAGATGTTTCTAACAATCAACACATGATTGTATGTATCACATATTTATGTGATAAGGGCAATGGATATGTACGTAATAGATTTGTTTCATTATTGAAAACACATAATGGAATAGCAAAGGGATTGTATGATGGGCTATCAAAGTTTTTACAAAGATTTGGTTTATAAAAATCTAAGCTTGTAGGATTTTCCATTGATGGATGCAGTGTGATGCTTAGGCAAAATGGATTAGTCAACCGATTTGCACGAGAGGTACCACACCTAGTTGGAGTCCATTGTATAGCACATAGAGATGCATTGGCAGCTAAGGATGCATTATCTACATTGTCTATCTTTGAGATAGTAGAAATGATGGCCTCGAAAGTTTTACAAATGGTTTAGTAGTTCTTACAAAAGGCATGGAGAATTGAAAGATTTAGCCATTGAATTTGAGCTACTAGTTCATAAGCTCTTGAAGGTGCATGAGATTCATTGGCTCTCAGGAGGACAAGTAGTGAAAAGGCTTGTTACATTTATGCCAGCTCTATTGCGTGTATGTGTAACGTGTCCACTAGGATCATCCAGGACACGTCTTAGCAGTCCATCGGAAAGGATGTCTAGAAAACTCCGCCCGGCACTCCCATGGAATGTTACGGGTTTTGCAATCTAGGTCTTCCCGTGTCTGCCCCGTAGCGGAAGTATCCTGGCCGTTCCCACTTAGGATCGACCTGAATTTGGGTTTTCTTGTTTGGTCATTAGCTAGCAGCAACTAGCGTCAGACCCGAGCGAATTACTTTACGCAGAAACGCCAAGTCCGAAGCGGATTCACGCTGCACTTGGTTCAAGGAGAATGGGAAACGAGAGGGATGCAAGGCTCAACCTCTCTGCCATAAGGCATAGTCCCATTCCGTTCCCCTAAAACAGCGTAAATCGGGTAAGACGTAACTCTAGGTTATTGCTCTCATTATTCGCTTTGGTAATGATGATCATCCCGCTGTTCTTTCGAGATTTTTGAGAAAAGTTCCCGGCTAACCGGGACCACCCATCCGTGGGACGGACCCATGGTCCATCCTCCGCACTTTCCTCGGTTTGTTTTAGTTATGTAATTATCTAACACATTAATTTGACATATAACAATCAGCTTCTTTAAATTAACCCTGTTAGGAACTGGTTCCTTCACGTAATTTTATCACGTGACATAGAAAAATAATATCAAACAACTTCTTTATTATCATTTCATCATTTTATCTTTGAAATACAAGGAGTTCCGCCAGTAGGCTTGTCCATAATCCGCCCGAAGGCTATCCAGTAATCCACCAGGGATCACTATTCCAAGCTTCTGCCCGTAGACTAGTATGCGGGCCTCGAGATCCAATCCCGAGTCACGTTAGCCTCTTGTGCAGGACCCGGAAGGCGAGGGATTTACGGCCAGAGCCCCCCCTGGCACCCAAGCGTCCTCCTGCTCCAAGTAGAGCTCAACGGAAAGACCTCTCGCGGCGGGTTCGGTCCACGTTCCCGGCGCGGTCAACAACCCCCTTGGTTAGGGTCAGGCAGGCAGTCGGGGGTAACTGAAGCTGCCTCTCCCTTCAGGCCTTCAACCTGAAGCATTTATATATCTTTTCATCCTTTAGTTCCTTGAGCAAACAATGCAAACAGTGCTTTCTAAACTGTTACAAGCACAATCAATTCCAGTGGTTGTTTATTTGGCAAACTGTTAGGGAGTGAATCCTTCTCTCCGAATGCATCCAACATTCGATCCGGAATCAATTGCAACTTGGCAAGATTCCTATTGTCCTTGGGTTAGGGTCATATCCTGTTAACCCAACTTAACCAATGCCTTAGGTTTTATTAATAGTAAATTCCGGCGGCCATGACGCTTTAATTTATTGATTAATCATTTGCGTCCAAGCAAATACCTAACTTCCCTTAACTTGGCAAATTTCCCCTAATGAGGGCGAAGTAATAGGATGACTACCCATCCCCTTGCAAGTTAAACTTGCGCAAGAACCTGCCAACCTCATTCCAAGGAATGGCAAAAACTTTCTTGTGATCAAACCACAAGGCTATGCGACGTTGCAACTTGTTGCACAAGTGTCGCCTCCATTCCAAGAGATCATTTCACTTTTGAATAGTGTTTTCTGGTCAAGAATTATGATTAGACTCGAAGTAGGTTTTAGGGCGTCCTCTCACTCACCCCAATCCTAATTGCACTGGACCGACAACGTTCGGTCCTAGGGATTTCCAACTCAAACCAAGTTCTAGCACTAGGTCGAATGATCCTTAGGGTAGAAACCTTAGATCGTTTTATGCATGAGCATCCAATTGACTCAACATTTCGTGAATGTGGGTATGATCATTGGGTATGAAGGTTTCGACTTAGCAACAAGTAGAAAACTTGGCCGAATCCTTAACGTGCTAATCCCTAGTTAGTGCTTGGGGTATTTATCGTATTGACTGAACCATGCCCATATGAATCCCTTGCGATTTAGGTGACTTAGATAATTCAATATGCTTATCTTGCGACAAGGATGAATCCTTACCTAGATCTAAAGAAGAAAAATAGTTTCGACTACCACAATACATGTAAACATGCGATTCATTCTATCTTTCATTGGTAAAGTAAAAAAAAATACATGATAAGCTGGATACCAACTTTCTTAGGACCTACTAGGACTTACTTCAAATAATCATGTCTACTACCTTGTTATCTATACTTTAGAATCTCATGCTTTGTTTAAACCCTGCAACCTTTCCCAAATGCAACTCTTGATGAATGAATTTTATGCACGATAAAAGTGCAACATGCAACCCTTTCATAATTACAACGTAGTTAAATGAGGTTATTGTAGGATTAGTGTTGGTATATTCTTTCTTGCAAGCACATGCCACAAGCCAATCCATAGATTCATTTTTGATACACCACCATTACTTTTCGGATAACCTCCTACGGGTGTTAACGACTTTTCCCCATGAACCATTACAATAAAGCTCTTCCTAAAATGCGACATATGCTTATTCTTTCCATGTCTAGTCAAAAGTACACTTAATAACTTTAACCCTATAAAGATAGACAATAGGTGTTCTAGGCCGTCACTTTGACATGCACGACAAGGCAACATACTATTAAGGACGTTAAATGGATAGACAATTTCTTTATATGGAGAATACCAATGACCCAATTTCATGTCATGAACTAATTCTAATCATTGTTCGATTAGTCGATTTATTTCCAGTTGCATTTAACTTGACTAGTTGAATTTGAACATGCATGAGTGCTTCCTAATCGATGAAGTTATCGTGACTAATTCAATACTTTTGTGTGGAATCCAAATAGATCAAACCTGGACTTGTGGGCTCCGGGAAATATCCACGTAAATACTAGGAGAAGATCCTCTCGCAGGCGCGTCTTGTGACTTTTTAGGGCCCATTGTAGGCGTGATTTTGGCTTCCGGGTTGCCTTCGCGGTCTATAAATTTACTCGCCTTAGTATGCAGCCTCAAGATCTTGCCCTTCCCCCCTCGTACGCAGGAGATACCTTCATGGAACTTCGGATCTTTAAAAGGCCGGCCTGTGAGACCTGGGCCTATAGGATTTGGGTATATGGGATTTGGAGCTTGGGCCTTCTTTCTTTCGGAAAAAGAGAGGGTTCGTGAAAGGGATCTTGTGATGGACCTTGCAGGAGTGGAGACTTTAAATCTGGCCCTAGAGGCCTTATGGGAGATTTGGTAGGAAGGCCCTTATAGGCTTCCTCTTCAGAGCCAGGGGAAAAATGGACTTATGGAGGATCTGTGTGAAAGGGCGTTAAGGAACCCTCTTGTTCTCTACAAAGACTTCCGGGGGGGGGGGGAGGGGGGGGGGGGGAGGGGGGTTGATAGTGATGGGGTTATGGGGGAAATGTAGTGGGAAGGGGGCTTAAAATCCCGAGCCTAGGAGGCTTATAGGTGATTGGTGGGAAGGGACTTGTGTTGGGAATCTGCGAGAAGGGGGGGAACTTAAACCGGGGCTAATATGGGTTGTGTGGGAATGCAATGGGAAAGGGGGATTGAATCTCGGGGGGGGGGGGGGGGGGGGGGGGGGGGGGGGCGGAGTAGAGATTGCTTGTGTAGGATCCAATGGGAAGGGGGCTTAGGGAAGCCCCCTTAGAAGCTTCCTAGAGAAGCTTCTAAGAAGCTTCAGGGACTGCACATGATGGCGTGGCGACGTGGAGGCTTACTGGCCGGCGGCTAAACGAGCCCAGGCAGCGGCAATCTACCCTGGCATCTCCCTCTCCTCCATGGCGCAACTCCTTCTCCCTCCACGCCGGATTCCGCAGCTCTCCCCTCTTCCACGGCCGCCTTCCTTCACGGTCGCCTTCTCCTTCACGGCCCCTTCTTCACGGCCGTCTCCTTCACGACCGTCTCCTTCACGACCCCCCCCTCCCCTACCTTCAACACCTTAGAAGGTGTTCTCATAGTTTGGGGGGGAGAGAGGACCTCCCCCCTACGTGGCCCCTCGCATGGCCTCTTCCCCTCCACCTCTTGACTTGCCATAATAGCCCATCCCCTCCCCTCAGCCACGCATCGGCTGGGGGAAGGTAAATATTAAAAAAAAATTTAAATTGCCACAATTTTTTCCCAACATTATCCTCTTGACCTCCTCCCAAGAGGGAGTTTTCCTATGGTTATGCGGGTTATTTAAACCTCGGTCCCGTTTTGCCAGTGGAGAGGTCATGATTCCTCGGTCCCGATTTCCCAATGCGGAGTACTCCTTTTCTCGCGTACGATCATAAATCAACTACCGGAAATGGAGATAATCTTTTCACAAATTTACGATGTGCGGGAGGTTGGTCTAGTAATATTTCAAACGGAAATATTACAGTATGGATGAGGGAAAATGCAGAGTTGTATATGTTGTCCACCTCATTCAAGGTTGAATTCTTCCTACATCTGTTAACTGATATGCTACACTAGCTAAACCTTCTAAATAAAAAGTTCCAAGTTGAATAAGTAGACATAACTTCAATAGGAACAAAGTTTATGGTCACTATAGATATTCTAGAGGCACGCTTCTTATTAGGAGACTTTGGTCATGGAATTCAATATCTCACAAAATTTTATCACCAAGTTAAAGATGGATACATGCATTTTCCAATCAACAATGCTGGAGCTATGGAAAGGCATACTCTTCATAATAACCAGTTGGGACCTAAGGATATATGTAGCCAATTGGAAAACTTAAGAGAGATGCATTGAAATTGGCAAGCAATTTATTTAAAAAGTTATATCTGCACTATATGTGAGGTTTGCCAATTTAAAGCTATTTGAGGCCGCAAAGATATTTAGCCCTAAGGATTACCCACATGATGATCGTGGATGCTTCACAATGGGTGCAATTTGGATAAATGCCTTATTAGAAAAGTTTGGGACCCTTGTTGATATTGTTACATGCAAGCTTGAGTATGGAGACTTTATGGTGAAGTTAAAGAAGACGTGTCCAGGTCAAAATATGCATGGTGCATGGCAATTATGTGGGCATGATATTGAGTTTCATCAAGCCTTTGGAGAGATGAAAAAGTTATGGCATTCATGCTTACTTATTGTTGCAAGCACAGTTGATTGTGAGAGAGGATTCTCTAAAATGAATCATATCAAGTCCAATGGTCGCAATAGGATGTCATTGGAGACCTTGAATCAGCTCATGTTTCTTTCATATAATGGTGGTAAAGACCCTTTGGATGTTGATTGGGATGCCATCTATGCCACATGGGATGGATTGAAAGCTCACCGTAGTGTCAATGTGGTAGGAACAGAGTTGGTGTAAGAAATCATGGGTAATGGTATGCTTTGATTATGTTGTTATTTTAATATGTGACCACGGATTATTATAGAACTATCTTGTTTCCCTTTTGAACTATCTTGCTTAATTGAACTCTAGCCTTCCTCCTAGCATTACACTTTATTCTCATTATGTTAGTTACAATTTTATTTTGTTATGCTTAAAATCATTAGCTGATTAGTATACTAAGTGTAGAAAATTTTATTGTATCATTGTTGGTATTAGAGTAAATAATAACTAGGCGCTCCGCGCCTAGACTCAGCTCGCGCTTCGCACCGGGGCCGGCGCTTTGTGCCAAAATGTGAAGCACAAATGTTTTAATTTGTTCACACATTCTTCCACTTAGTAATGAATCAAATACTCTTGCGATTTTTAAACTTCATTATAAAATCTAACAATTCAATACAATAACATTGATTATCTGAACCATAATAATTGGAAAATATAACTGAAGAAAAATTGATTTTTTAATATCACTGAAAGAATTCCAACTATAACAACAGGTAAATGGAAAAGAAAGTATATAATGTTTTCAAAAAGATAGTTGTACTATTGAAAATCAACTATCGAAAAGAAAGCTTTCTCTTCTTAGATGAATTATCAACAGTGGATCTAGCATGGGGAACATGTGTGGGCGAAGCTCTGATACGCCCCGCCCCAGATTGTGCTGCAACATCCAAAAATGGAAAAAAAAAGACTTTAGAAATAACAATATTAAATTTATAAAGCAATACATTAATGAAAATGGTGAGTAAGTATTGTTGAAGAGTGCGCGAGGGAGACGAGGAACGGAGGAAGAGAGAGGAGAAGAGAGACACGAGACACCGAAAGTGGAACTCCAGAAGTGTGTCAATTGAGCACACATGATAGGAATATATAGAGGGAACCTGGGGCGCTATATATAGACAGACTATATATAGCTAACACCCCCACTCAAATAAAGGTCCCTTACTATGGATGAAAAAACCCTTGGGGAAAAACCCACAGCTCTATATAGGCCTACCGTTATATTAATATTTAAAATATAAAATTACAAAGTTGAACTTACAAGAGCCTATTGAACCCTTCACCAGCACTTATTCCACCTATGCTGACGGCTATTTGATGCTCCTCTCTCTTTTCGTCCACCTGTGCTTGCGTGTGGCTTTCCTGCCCTGCCCTCCAGGGTTTCCACAAAGAGATTCTCAACCTGCGTGGGAGAGAGAAAGGGATAGTAATCAGGGTAGGAATCATAGCATCTATGGAGCATCCACAAATAAGACCATCTATGCAGCACAGTAATCAGGGTAGGAATCATAGCAATCCATCAAAAGGAGGTAAAATATTGTCTGAAGGAACTCCTGCAAACGTTAATTCTCCCACCACATCTCTCTCTGTATCACTAGATAAAGATTCTGGCAATGATGCTGTCAATAGCAAAGACGCTGAGCAAGATGTCAAGTGTAAATCTCAAGGTGTGTATCGTACTGAGCATAAATGGCGTGCAGAATTACAAATGAAAATTTCAATCAAAGAACCGGTTTCAAAGCCCACTGAAGCATGCGATGGCCAGAAGAAGAATGACTACCCCATGTTCAAACGTGAAATACAGTTTTCTAATGCCTGTTGTTCTTCCTAATGCCTGTTGTTCTTCCTAATACAGGTCTAGAAAGCCTGTTGTTCTTCTTAATGCCTTTTTGGATGAGGAAAGTGAAAGTGATACAATTTTGGATGACTGGCGAAATGATTTGAGACGTAGTCCAAGGGAAAAAGGAGTCTCTGCCCGTAGAAGTAGTGAGCTTGACAAGAAAGAAGACAAGCTTGATAGGAAAGGAGACAAAGTGGAAGATACAGTGATTAATGTATATATGACTGATTTGCAAGGTACATATTACTACTTAGGTGATTCTGCTACAGGGCACAATTTGAAACAAGGAATTACAATTGTGGTATCAAATTCCAACCTGTAGCACCAGGTTACATGAACTCAATCAATTTTGATGCTAAGAAGGCCATTCTGTATTTGCCCAAAATAAGAGTGGGAGATGATACAGGGAGGTTGTTTAGAAACCTGATAGCTTATGAGAGCCACTTAGCAGATGAGCTTCCTCTCTCTCTCTCTCTCTCTCTCTCTCTCTCTCTCTCTCTCTCTCTCTCTCTCTCTCTCCATTTAAACATCAACATTACTTTTGGATGTTGATATTGCCATGCTTCATGATGATCGTCCTCATTCGTTATTCCATTGATGAGCGTCTATATTCTAGCTAATGATACATTATTTTGTTTATATACTTTCCAGCTAATGAGGGTCTATATTCCAGCTGATGACACATTATTTCATTTATATTATTTCCAACTGATGAGCGTCTATATTTCAGCTAATGATAAATTGTTTTATTTATATTCTGTTCATGGGGCCCCACATGTGTTATGTTGTCTATAGAGCGGCCTCGCGAACCGTCTCTATAGACCTTGTGTTGTTCTAATGTCATTGTAATGTTTTTCTTTAAGTTTTGATGTGACAGATATATTGCTTACATCCCAAGTTGCGTTGAAGGAACCACCACATGTGCTTCATAGAGAACGAAGAGCTCGTAGGCTTTCTTGAAGACACGAGTGTGGCGTTTGGAAAAGGTCACCTGCCGACTGGTGCTGTTCTCGATGCGACGGACTGCACCTCACCAAGACAGGTGCTCCCTTAGTTGGGTTAGAGCGTCATGCTTCAAGCACGAAGGTCGCAAGTTATGGAGATGGAGGAGAAAATAGGGGAAGGTCTCCCGACTGGGCGTTCCTGCCTTATGTTGCTGATGGTGGAGGCAAAGGAGCCTCCTGGCGACGAACATAATGGGAGAGACGGAGGGGGCTAGGTTACCATGGCCGACGGCAGGTACAATAAGGCAAGATACTCTTAGCTACCGACCTGTGCCTCCTCTGATACCATGTTGAACAGTGCACGAGGGAGACGAGGAACGGAGGAAGAGAGAGAAGAAGAGAGACATGAGACACGGAAAGTGGAACCCCAGAAGTGTGTCAACTGAGCACACATGATAGGAATATATAGAGGGGACCTGGGGCGCTATATATAGACAGACTATATATAGCTAACAAGTATTACCTGGGGACGTGATATGATTGGCTCTAACATTAGTAGAGCAGTTGGCGGAATTTGGATGAAACTGATGCAAAGTTACAAAACATGATAAATCTTGAAACTCCCATTTACTCCAATCATTCTGTATGTGTCTAGTGTGGGACCAAGATATGAAGTACTCAACATCTGTTTGTCCAACATAGTAGCATTGGATCCATCCAAAATATAAAATTTCTACATATAAAGGAGTGTTTCCATTAGTAAATCCATCATTGGGTAATCTTTCGACTACCCTAGCCAAAGTTCTATATGGATAATATCATTCATAGCAATAGTTCGTAATGCTTCTTGAAGTCTCATTTGATAAGGAGAGGCACGATAATATTCGAACACTATTTGGGCCATCTATTAATCAAATTTAAAAAACATAAAAATTAGTAATATTGATCAAATTTTAAAAAATGAAAAAAATCACTTTACAATATTGAAATTAGAAGACCAATTTAGAAGAGAAAAAGAGTTTGTAATGCATATTGTATAAAAGAACTTTACACATGATAATTTCTCAAAACTTACTTTTGTATAAATGCAAATAAAATTTCATAGAAAATAAGTCAAACATGGTTTTATTCAAGGAATATAATATTTCAAAAGAGCATGAGAGATTAAAACATTTCATTTTTTGTTAAATGAAAAAAGTTGAACTTACTTTTCTTAGAAGACCTTAATACGTAAAAAGAATAGGAGACAGTAAAATAGTTCATTTCCTAAAAAAAGAATAAATAAACTTTGATGATATTGCACCAAAAATATTATGCAAATATAATATGAGAAAAAAAACATTACAGTTATGATAGAAAGTTCAAATAACTTTTTATGGTAGAAATAATTTAAACACTATGTTCTCATATAGTAAAACAAACATACATTTAACTCTACATAAAATCATGAATATCTATCCATACATGAGAGATATGATTAAAACATTAAAGTATTAAATCAGAGAAAATAAGTCAAACTTGCTTTTCATCGACGAAGAACTCACTACTGGAAAAGAGCATAAGAAAGAACAACACTACATTTTGTAGATATGTGAACAAAGAAGAAAAAAAGGCTTTGATTGTATTTGTTGAGGCAAACGCACCAACAATTGAGACTTTGGACAGACTTCTATTCTTTCAGAAGCTGCAACTCACGTTGGCGACAATCTCTCACCTTGTCTCTCACGCTCCACTCTAACTAACCAAGCATTCTCCTCTCCAACCCAAGGAAGCAAGAACACAAGACTAGCTCGAGTTGTAGTGAACTCACCTAACTTACCTTTCAAAGGCTCGAAGATAGTTCCACGACCATGATCAACACGATCCGATGCCGTCGCTCCTTCGCATCCACCACCAAGCACACCAACGAGTCGAAGAGCTAGTAGAGACGACGAGAAAAGCAAGAAGACGACGAAGAGCTTCACCTTCCCTCAGCCCCTCGCTCAACACACCTCTCACTCTCTCCCTCTCAGTCACTCTCAACACAATGGAAGCAAGATGATAGAATAGAAAGATTGAATGGTTGCACTAACAGAGCTTCCGCAGCATGAATGTGCCAAAGGGGGTCAATACAACTGAGACCTCCCACCCTTATATAGACATAGAATTAGGGTTAGGGTTAGGGTTTGTGCCCCTTTTGCGTTTAGGGTTAGGGTTAGGGTTTGCGTCCCTTTTGCATTTAGGGTTTCCACAACTGTGAATTAGGGTTTGCACCCTCTTTGGGCATCCTACCCACATAGTGGGCTTTAGGCCGGTCAATCCTTGAAACATGCTTGAACCTTAGCCTAAATAGTCTAAGCCTACACTATTCTAATCACAATTACATGTGCGCAACCCACGCAACACATGCGGGTGTGACAAATACAACTACGGGTGATAAATACAATGTGCACGGGAGTGAGCCCGGCTCTCACAAAATAATACAACCATGATAGTCTGATGATGTCAATGAGTAAAAAGTAATACACAAGTGCCCAAAGTAATACAATGAAGCTCCACAAAATAGTAATCCACCAAAAAATAGTATCCAGCACTTGCGCTTTCTGCAGCCGTCTCAAAATACCGTTAACATTATTTCCCCCCTAGACGATGTCAAAGAGATCGTGCAAGAGCTGCAGAACACGGGGTTCAAGGTACAGCAATGGAAGAGTCTAACAAGAAGAACTCAAATTTTTTATGCTAAAGATCACTATATTGCTTGTCATAAACGTAGAGTTACAACAAAGAAATGGAGCAATCCCATGTTCTTTATATGCTGTCATGAACAGTTTTGGTATTTCAACAAGTGATCCTCTCCTTGGTATCCAAAGATCCTTAAATTTTATTTCAATTTCCACTCTTCCTTAGGTTTTAATACAGTTTAGGGTGATCTGTAAGCAAGCTGGACGGAATGATTTCACACTTGCATTCCTCATGGTACAATGCAATAGCTTCGTCATGAAGTCCTACTCTCCCATATGCTGAAATAATAGCAGTCCATGCAAACAGATTTGGCTCACCAAGTTTAAGAAAGACCTGATTTGCTTCATTTAAGTTATCACATAAACTGTACATGCAGATCAGGCGGCTCCCCAAAACAGCATCAGCATCTAGTCCACTTTGAATAATTGAAAAGTGTGTTTCTTTACCTTGTGCCAAGTCTTTTTCAACAATGCATCTCTCTAGCATAGGAAGGAGATAACCAGAGCAAACGAAATCATCCTGACAGTTGGTATGCTCCTGGAGTTGACAATTTATAACTAATGATTCACGATTGCTTGATTGACTCAGAGCACCTTATAAGCTAGTGGCATTGCCCGCAGACTGAGCTGGTAATTGCTGCATGATGATACATGGTTCCCCAGTGGACAACGTTTATGGTTCAGAAACACTGGCTCTACTTCACTAAGAGCAGAATTCCATGAAGTAGCACTATCACAAAGGAGCTGCATGCCTTCTGAAAATCTTAGAGCTTCCTGATTGTATTGATGCTTGAAACCAGAGGGATCAATATAATTGACTTGTTTCAGCAAAGTGGATGAGCCTCCAAGCACTTCCACCATATTTTGCACCGTAATACTTGCATCTCCATTCAGGTTGTTTAGCTCGTTGACCGCGGTCGGGCTGTTTGTATGACTGGGACAGCTACGAGAGATTCCATGCTATAAGGGACACTGATGTTGATTACCGGTTGAACTTATCATCCTGTATATAGAACACAAACATCGCAGTACATGGTATGGAATGGAAAGGGATTCTCTTCCTGCTTGCGAAGATATTGGACGAACAACTCTTAGGGATGTAATCAAATGCATTGCAAGCCGTGGCACCCTCCAAGGCACAGTTTGGCACATCAAAGCATGAGAAGCCATGGCATTTAAAAAACTTGTGACATTTTTCCCCGACAGCCAGGACTTCGCATAACTGTCCTGCTCGGTATCCAGCTTAACAGCTGAACGGTCAGATTCTTGTGATGATGTGAAGCCATTGAAGCATCCATGCCAGACACGGCTCTGATGGTAGAACCTTCGCAAGATTGGCAAACATGGTTGCAGCAAGCGTCGAGTCGATTCTTATCTGCTCGCTCCTGTTTCTTGTTCTCCCTCAATTAGCATTGCCCCTTTCTTCCTTTTCCCTCGAACTTGATCAGTATGAACTGGAGGGGGGGGGCCTTTTCCCTTCCTCTTCAGCAAGCACAGCCCATGCTTCCCTCTCTAGCTTGCCTTGTTTCAAATTAAGCTTCAGCCTCAAATGGTGTGATCAAATACACCTACTGAATACACAATTCCACCATGCCGCAACTACGCACGATTCTGCTATGGAGTTGTTTGATGCTCCAGAAAAGTTCCATGCCAATTGTTGAGACAACATGGCTTCTTAAGTAGAAAACACCGATGCCAGATTTCTTCTCTGAATGCTCAGCCACTTCGTAAGACGAAAGGACGGTGATGGACCTCCTGCAAAGATGCTCTGTCTTCCTTTTGTTTTCCACTTCCTCCCGCTTTTTCTCTCCTTTTTCCCCCCCATTCGAATTCTCTCCCCAATTAGTCTCCTTTTCCCCTTCCTTTTCTCCTCTATCTTTAGTTTTTCTTTTTTCTTGTTCACATGTCAAAATTAGACAAGCGACCTTCCTCATTCCAACACTTTTATAAAAGTCTGACATGAGCATAATTTTTGTCAAAGCCTTGCTGTGCTAGTAATATGTCACCATGCCTTTTGCATTAATTCAACATTGACATCCAAGCAACCAAGATTATTTGCAAGAGGCATATCTTGCAGCAACTCTGCTTCCTCCTTTAAATGTCCTTCTTGTAGCATATCTCCAAAACACTTGCACCAAGGCTGTCATTACACATAGAGCTAGACCAAATAGCAGCAGGACAAAGATCCTTTGGCATCAGTTTTTCATATTTTTCTAATACACGCACATCATGCATCCAAACAAAATCATGCGCATGCACTAAGGGAATATATACATTGAATGCGGATTATTAAAATGCATCACACAAACAATGAATCACACGCAGAAATTAACATAAATGCACAACAAAAGAAATGGAGGTGTATACGACTCAGATGCGCAGCAACACGACATTCACCCCCTCTAAATCTGCGCATCCTTCGGATGTGCCAACTATCCAGGATCATTCAAGTCCACAAACAGGTCAAGTCCATCTTCTGATTCTAGTAGACCTGTTTCTCCATCGGCTTCATCATCTATGTCTTCTGTCTCATCAGCTTGTCTTTCTCCTATCTGCTCTTCTTCTGTCAATGCTTCAAGTGCATATTCTTCATCTTCTCTTCTCTTGAAAATCTTGACTCGTTTTCCAGCAATAGGCACCCTCAATACTGTTCCATCTAATTCAGCCAGCTCATAGGTACCATTGTCAAAAACCTTTTTCACTTCATACGGTCCAAACCATCTTTGAACCATTTTTCTCATGCTACTATGCTGATTTTCTAGACTACTGTCATAGACTAGAACCCAATCTCCTTCTTTTATGGCTCTAGGCCTCAAGCGATGCCTTAAATCAAACCTGTCCTTATTTCTGAGACGGGCTGCTTTCAAACGGTCAACGGCTAGCTGCACATCTTCTGTCCTTCTCTCTAGTTGACGAATCCGAAGGGCTAACAGCTCTTCCCTTGATAAATTCTCATGCCACGGAAGAACACTCCAAGTGAGAGCACAAATTTCAGTAGGCATGTCAGGTTTTTGCCCATACATCAACTCCGCAGGCATGTATCCAGTAGTCACACTATGTGTAGAGCGATCAGCCCACAATGCAAAAGGTAGTAATCTCGGCCAATCTCCAATCCGACCTCTACAAGCTTTTGCCAATGCTTTAACTATTGGCGGATGTCCTCTTTCACTTTTGCCATTTCCCTCTGGATTATAGGCAGTAGTAAGAGCCAATTTAATCCCAAGCTGTGAGAAGAATTCTCTAGCTTCATCAGCATCTAGCTCTCCACGATCAGCTGTAATCTTGCCTATACATCCATACCTGCAAAATATTTCTTCCAACAAGAATTTACATACTGTAGTGGTGGTCTTTGTCCGCAACGGTCTACCTTCAACATAGTTTGTAAGATCCTCCCTAGCCAAGACAAGATATCTCATCTGCCAAAGTCCCACTGGCAAAGTAACCAAGTCTACCACCCACTTGTAATGCATACATAGTGGATAAGTCGGATGCAGCTCATCACGATGTCGCACTAAAGAGTAAAGCTGGCAGTCCCTGCAAGTCTCCACAAAATGAGAAACATCTTTATACATCCCTTTCCACCAGTATCTTTCTTTGATTTTCTCATAGGTAGCCCACACACCTCTATGTCCAGCCCATAAGCTCTCATGAAACTCTCGCATAATCTGTATCTGCATCGCTACATCACAAACTACTCTCAAGGGCAAGCCTCCTCTCTTCTTTGGATGCTTCCAAAGAAAACCATCTTTCAAGAAATACCCATAAGCCTTCCTTCTGATTTTCTTGAATTCATCATCTGTCCAATCAGCTCTTCGAGTCAATGAACTTAGATACTGTCCAATTTGCAGCCACTCATCAACATAAAGTTCTTCAATAAAAGCTTCAACAGTAGATACATGACAATCATGAATAAGGACAGAAGCAGCAAACTCTGTCTCATCATCTTCTGCAAGCATTGACTCCTCATCCTCATATCTCGCTCTAGAAAGCATGTCAGCAACTGGATTATCTTTCCCTGCTATGTGTCGAAATTCTGGATTCAATGATTTGATATAGGCAATCCACCGAAGCATCGCTATATCTGGAGTCGAGCAACTAGTAATCATGCCAAGCAAAGGCAAACAATCTGTTTCCACAATAACTGAAGCTCCAATAAAATATCCTTTGTCACACTTCAGTGTAGTGACTACTCCCCACAATTCTCTTTTAATCTGCGGATATCTCCTTTGTCGCTCATTAAGAACTTTAGCTCCAAAGCGGATTGCATACCTATTTCCATCAGCATCATCCTGTCCCACAGCCCAACCTATGCCAATAGGGCTAGTATCAACTGTCAACATGATCGGCCGTCCACACTGATAATCCGCCTTGCGTAGAGTAGGAGCTGATTGCAACAGCTTCTTGAGCTTACGCATGGCTTTTGAATGCTTCTCATCCCAATGAAATTTTTGCCCCTTTCGAAGCAGCTGATAGAGAACATCTGCAATATGAGCAAAATGAGGAATCCAAATCATGTAAAATACACAAGCTCCCACAAATCTCCGCACCTCTGAAGTAGTCGAGCAATACTCTGCAATCTTGTTTATGGCATCCACCTTTGCAGGAGAAGGCTTTCTGCCATAATATCCAACCATATGCCCAACTATGATGACTTCATTAACAGCAAAGACAGATTTCAGCCCTGAAAGTGTCAAATTTACCTCCTCTAATCGTGTCAAAATTTGCTCACAAGCAATCAAGTGATCAGCCACAAACTGTCTACATCCACGCAAGTCAAGACTTTCATTCTTTTCTTCTTCTGCACAACCCTTAATAGGCACATCATCTAGAAATGGCATGGTATACTGCGGAATATAGTCTCGAAGAACTCTATGCATAGCATTCATCATATGAGCAACTGAGTTTGTAGCACCTTGTGGCAAGGTACACATCCTCACAAGACCAATAGGTGTCCGCATAGTAGTAATATCCCTGCTTTCCAAGGCAAGCTGAAACTGATCATAACCTGAATACAAGTCACCTAGTGAATAGATGGCTCGTCCTGCAAAAGCCTCAGCAAATTCATCCACCACTGGACCTGTTCCCACATTCCTGATTGTCACTTTGTTCACGGGCTGCATATCTTGAATAAATCTCAAAGTACCATTCTTCTTTGGTACAGTAAACCACCTGTTAGAATAGGGTGCAGAAGAGGGTTCCAAAATCCCCATTTTAATCTTCTCATTCAGCAACTCTATCAGCTTTGGCAAGTGTGCTTTAGGCACAGGTATAGGACGTATATTCCATGGTACATGAGGAACAGTGAAGATGACCATAGGTGCAACCAATTCGGGACTAATGCAGCCAATTTCATGTGGAAAGAAAGCAAATGCCTTACCATGACGTCCAAGCATCTCTCTAAAACATTCTTTTTCCACTGGAAGCAAAAAATCATCATTTCCAATCTTCAATTCTGCAAGAGTTTCAGCTGTAAACTTATGTCCAATATTTGCAGGATCCCTCAACATAGGCTGCTTCATAGCTTTTTCAATCTGTTCATCACTATCAGAAGGAAGCGAGCCTGCAACCGGCTTAACCTTCTTATCAACTGTTTTATATTTTGTGTCAACCTTGGCATCATTCAAGCACTCTTTTCTTTGCTGCAATTTCTGCAAATTTTCAGCAACTTTCAACTCTGTTGGCTGAAAAATTTCAGCCTTTAGCTCTATGGACTGCATGGGTGCAGTCTGAAACTCTGTATGCAGAATTTTTTCTGCATTTAACTTTGGTGGCTGAATGAATTCAGCCCTCGGCTCTATGGACTGCATAGATGCATCCTGAAACTCTGTATGCAGAAATTTTTCTGCATTCAACTCTGTTGGTTGAATGGATTCAGCCCTCTGCAATTCTATTAGCTGATCAAGATCAGCCATAAATTCAGTTTGCTGAGTTTTCTCAGCCTCTAACTCTGTTTGCAGCATAAAACCAGAAATTTCCTGAAACATATCCAAGGTTTGCACAGGTATGATCTTTGAACCCTTGCATACATCAGTTTTCAGCATTGCACTCATCTCAAACAATGTATCTGCATAAGACATCCCTTCATACAATCCATCCACATGCTCTTCTGCTTGCAAAATACCTGCATTCTTCAACTCTTTCTCCTTACGACCAATGTACTGCCTGGCAGCTCTAGGCAAATCTGAAATTTTCTGATAACTTACTGAACTATCTGAAGTAAATCCAACAAAGTTATTAGAGAAAGACTGGCTGCCAGGAGGCGAGATCTCCTCTTTTCTCCGCTCCGTACCACTGGCGTCTCGCAAGACAGCGGTACCTAATGAAAATCCAACTCCTTCGCATGTAGTGGTGCCTCACGCAAGGAGTCCCTGTTTCTCGGATGATTTACCCCAACAGTCATAAACTGAACAGCTCGCATACCATCTTTACTGCGTATCCGCGCATAAGCTGATCCGTCATCCATCACTTTTGTTTCCATTCTTGCTTCTGTAATGAAAGGCTGTCCAAGAATAATCGGATAAGAGCATGAATCCTGAACAAAGCAATGATAATCCTCTTCAACATTACCAATAGAAATTCTGATACTCGGACAAGCAGCATACATATCACCAAAAGTATTATTGGCGGCTCTCATGCGCCAGCCATGCTCTGCATCCATAGGCCACTTGCCACTCTCATAAACACCTCGAGCAATAAGATTAATCTCAGAACCATGATCAACTAAAGCAATCAAGGGAATTTGTTTCTCTCCAATCCTTACCACTGTCTCAGTGGTTGCTCTAGCCCAATGACTTCGTGAAAAATGGCTGCGAGGAATGAGAATAGGGGTTTCATCATCTTCATACTGCATAGACTGCACTATTTTCTCCAATTGTGGATTAACAGAAGCATTCTCAACCATCACTGCATCATCATGCTCTTCCCCAAGAGCTCCATGCCACAATCCCTGTAAAGCAGGTCCTTCCATCGCATGCCGTTTCCTCCGCAAAAGATCCTGCATCTGATCCTGTATTTCTCTTCTAGCAATCCCAAGAGCCTCTCCAACAGTAAAAGTGACTTCACTATTCAATATTCTTTCATGAAAAATCTTACTCATATCCGTTTGCATATCAAGGTCTGACAAGAGCTTGAATCCTGGCTCTTTTCTTGGTTGCTTCTTTTCCTTCTGCTTGTCTCCCATTGGTTGATCGGAACCTGTTTGAGTTGGAGAATTTGACATAGGTGGAGCTGTAACAGGTGGTGAAACAAAGTCACCCCCTCTAGTCTTTTTGGAGGAGCTAGGACCCTCCTCATCTCTTCTTCTCTTTTCCTCAACCATGGCATCTAAACCCTGCGTTTTAGCAATATAAGCAAAAATAGAATACCTGTCAACAGGAGAATCCCATCCTGTTTCTCCTCGGATGCTAGAGCCCACACAAGTCATAGTAGAAGTTTGAACTTTCCCTCTTCTCGCTATCTCCAAGGCAGAAGACCACAAAGCAGAGTCTCCATCAGATTTCTGCTCAAGCTGGACTCCAAAAGCTGAAGCATCTCCTCTAACACTCACATAAGCTGATCGCGCAGCCATATCATCAACAAGCTTCTTCATACCTCCCTTACCAAAGTTCGTGTCAAGAGGAGCGTGATGCCAGGAGGCATATTCCACGGTGGATTCCGTGAGGTTTTACGGTGGATTCCGTAAACTTAGATGACCGGGGCTCATACGCAAAGAGGATTCTTTGTGCGAGAAGTTGATGGGGACGCCTGTCCTTTTCGGGCGTTTCATTAATTTAGTGTGTACATGGGTGATTCCATAGCGGGTGATTCCGCAAAATGCATATTAAATTAATAAACGTTTATGAGTTTAGAGTGCGCACTCGTAATAAATTAAGGTTAGGATTTATTTCTAACCAGTTGATTTATTTATGTAGTTGAAGACTGCTAGGTATTCACTTTTGTCGGTTTAATTGTGTTATTTTACTAACGATTGTGAATGCTTCAGTTGATGTGTAGAGATAGCAGGAGTGGCGGAGGAAAGCATTGGAGTCTAGCGGGTTTCCGACCTTTGGATATATTTTGATAGGCGCCACGCCTATATTTTGATTATGTCTATAGAGACATCGACTATTTATTATTATTTTGTATGCGCTTATGCGCCTGGATATGTTATTTTTATTTGGACATTGAGATTGGGCGTGCCAGACTCTTTGGGCACCGTCCATTAGCTTTATTTTCCTATTTTTGGTAGAAAGCAAACTCAAAAGCTAAAAGCTTGTATATTTTTGTAATTGGGCTATTTTTGAGCAAAAAGATTGAAAATATATATTAAATACATGCTTTGTGAAGCGCTCACACAAGGCATGGGGGAGATTCAACCCAATTTGTCTCTTGTCTCATGTCGTGCTTGCTTTTACATTAATTTTTGTGCTAAAAAGTAGAGAACTTTGTTCTTGGGGACCTTTGAGGATTCACCACGTGAGCTACCTGCGTCCGATCTGCGCACCAGTGGTATCAGAGCGGAGCAGAGATCAAGGGCTTCCAATCGCTACCAATCTCGAGCGAAGGCGGAGCTCCAGGAACAAACGGCCTCTACAGTCAATCTCGTCGCGAACCGTCGATACAGGCAGACTTCTGGCGATCAAGAACCCCTATTTCTACTGTCAGATCGCGAAGGACCACTCTCTGTCGGCGGAGGACCACTCCCTCAACTCCATGAACAAGTCGTGATCAACCAGTGAGAAATCTCTAATCTACTTCATTAAAAAGCTTAGTTTTAAGCTTAAGAAGCTTATAAGCTTCATAATCTTCAACTCGTCGCCAAGAGGAGGACCCCCGAAATTTTCGGCGGAATCAAAAACGGCCCCCCCCCCCCCCCACGATTGAAAAACGGCGGACTTACTGCTGATCCTCTTAAGCTTATTAGCTTAAGCTTATTTATTAAGCTTAAGTCATTAAACTACTCTCAAGTCAGACAAGGCAGAGAAGTCACCAAACTCCGGGTCCTGCGCATCAGAAGTCAAGTTTCGCAAGTTGACACTAATCAAGTACTGCAAGTCCTGCAAATCGGCTAAGTTCAGCAAGTTCATAACCCTGCAAGTCTGTTAAGTCTGCAACTCTGCAAGTCAGACTAAATCAGAACTGACTAACGCTCGAAACTCCTAGAAGACTTGTTCGTTTGCAAAAACTCAGAACTGGAAAGTTGTTCGCAGCAAGCTGTTTTACCTATCTGCAACTTCGTTGAAGTACTTTCAGCAAACAGCGACAGAAATATTTCAGAATTTCTGAAAATTGAAGAAGAAAATACCCAAAAATACATAGCCTTGTAACCCCAAATTTGAGCTACGCTCATCCCGCTAACTGATTTTGAGTGAGTAAGGTTTGTTGAGTTTTACAGGATGACTTCCCCACATATGGATGATCCTATGGCTGAAGACGATCTACCCGAGCCTACCATGGAGCAAAAGCTGGATCTTATCATGCTACAATTGGACGAAGAGCGAAGAGCTAGGCAAGCCTTGCAAGCGCAATTGACAAAGCTACAAGGAGCGTCCACTGATAAAGAAGAACCTCAAGCTGAAGATTTGATACGCCGTACCATCGACGCCACTCTTGAAGCACAAACTATTCGCAAGGAATCCAAGATAAGTAAACGAAGTTTCAAGTTTCGCACTTTCAATGGCATAAGAGAAGGAAAGACTGTTTTATCATTCATTAGCCAGTTTGATGACTATTTCCATGAGGAAACTTATCCTGAGAAAGATAAAATCAAGTGTGTTACTAATCATCTGATAGATAGAGCATCACTTTGGTGGACTGTCGTCCGCAAGAGCATAGAATGTCCTGCTACATGGGAAGATTTTAAGAAGAAGTTCATGCAAAATTTCCTTCCACCGCAATTTCATGAGAAGGCTATTAAGCAATGGGATCTACTTCAACAACGCGACCGTGAGCCTATTCCACAGTATACAGAGCGTTTTTGGAATGCACTCCTACAGCTACGCATGCTTGAAGACGTACCAGAGACGACACATAAGCGGAAGTACATGTCTGGACTTCTTGGACATTACTACGCTGAGGTAAATATGTTCAAGCCTGCTACCCTTGAAGATGCCATCTCCTTAGCTCATGACACTGAAGATAAGTTACGTGGAAGAGATCGACGACCACAACCATTCCAAGCAAACGGTAATTATGGATCTAAACAATTCAATTCCAATTTCAGAAGGTTTAATCCAGGTCGTTTTTCATCACCATCTTTCCGCAAGAATTGGCCTAAACCACCTGCATTACCATCCACTGTCAATCCAAATCCTAAGCCTATCCAACAAGCAAATCCAAATATACCCAGACTCCCAGCCATTGCAAATAATGTGACCAAAGCCAAGTCCATCGTATGCTACAAGTGTCACCAGCCAGGCCATCTAGCAGCAAATTGTCATTCAAAGAAG
This sequence comes from Lygodium microphyllum, assembly GCF_053477565.2. Lineage (NCBI taxonomy): Eukaryota > Viridiplantae > Streptophyta > Polypodiopsida > Schizaeales > Lygodiaceae > Lygodium > Lygodium microphyllum. Next base: position 45,298,490 of record NC_141163.1, on the reverse strand, counting down.
CCATCAGCACATATCAACTACCTTGGAGCTATGGACGAAGACGAGCATGAGGATATGCCGGACTTCACTGAAGAAGAAGATGATCCTACTACTACTTCCGACACTTTACCAGGTATGCCTACTTTACATTCATTGTTGACTATGAAATGTATGGTGCATGGAAAAGAAAGAACTGTATTGCATGATGACGGTAGTACGCATGACTTTATTTCAGCAAAATTGGTAAAGGAATTGAAATTGCATACTGTACCTACGCATTATCGCATAAAAGCTGCATTTTTAGGCACTAGGTACAATGGCACACAAGAAGTTCAAAATTTAGAAATTCAAATTGGTCCATATATTGAAAGAAGAAATTTCTTAGTTGTCCCATTACAGTCTAGCGACATTATTCTAGGAATGCCATGGAGACACCAACATAATCCCAATATAGATTATTCCACACACACAATGAATATAAATTTTCAAGGAAAATCTATTACATTATTTGGTATGCATGCATCTCATATGTTTCCACTGCTTTCGCATACTCAAGCAAAACGTGCACTACGCAAGAACACTAAATCATATCTCATTTGGGTGAATGAATTGCACGCAAAAGAAACTCATATGCACCCTAGACATAAGGAATTTCTTGCATATTTTAAGGATTGTTTTGCAGAAGACCTACCACCAGGTTTACCTCCATCACGTCCAGAAGACCATAAAATTGACCTAATACCTGGCACACAACCACCTTGCAAAGCCCCATATAGGCACAATCAAATAGAGCAAAAAGAAATCCAGAGTCAAGTAGAAGAATTACTAAATAGAGGTTTAATTCGACCTAGCAGTTCCCCATTCGGTGCACCTGTGCTCTTAGTCAAGAAAAAGAATAATACTTATCGGATGTGTATTGACTACCGAGCATTAAACAAGATCACTGTAAAGAATAGGTATCCTATACCTAGAGTTGATGACCTTATGGACAAACTGCAAGGATCTTCTATATTTAGTAAAATTGACCTTAAATCTGGATATCATCAGGTGAGGTTAGATAGATCCGACATATTTAAGACTGCATTCAGAACACAGTTTGGCCATTACGAATTCTTAGTTATGCCATTCGGATTAACTAATGCACCTGCTACTTTCAGTAGAATGATGAACCGTATTTTTCTAAAATATCAATATTGTGTGATTGTTTTCTTTGATGATATTTTAGTGTTCAGTCAAAGTGAAAAAGAGCATTATGAGCATTTATCATTAGTTTTTCAATTACTGAAAGAAAATCAATTGTTTGCAAATCCTGACAAGAGTGAATTCTTTAAGACAGAAATAGAATATCTAGGTCATATTGTATCAAAAGAAGGAATAAAAGTTGATCCTAAGAAAATTGACGCAATATTGCATTGGCCTATTCCTAAAAATGTACATGAATTACGTTCATTCCTTGGTCTTGCTAGTTTCTATAGGAAGTTTGTACGTAATTTCTCATTACTTGCTTTACCACTGACCAAACTTCTTAAGAAAGGCATTGTTTATCAATGGACTGAAAACCAGCAGAAATCCTTTGATTTACTTAAACGTGCATTGACCAATGCCCCTGTCCTACAATTGCCTGACTTTAATAGACCATTCTTTTTAGTTGTGACCGATGCTAGCGGATCAGGAATAGGAGCCGTGTTAATGCAAGATAACCATCCAATAGCATATTCTAGTTCTAAGCTGAAACCCTCTGAGCTCAAATATTCCACTTATGACAAGGAACTCTTAGCAGTTGTTCAAGCATTGAAACAATGGAAGCATTATTTAATGGGTTCAGAATTCATGATAAAGACTGACCAGCAAAGCATTAGACATCTACTTAGCCAACCCCAAATTTCTGACCGCCATATCAAATGGGCTTCATTCATTCAAAGTTTCCATCCTATCATTCAATACCAACCTGGAAAAGAAAATGTAGTTGCCGATGCATTAAGTAGAAGACCTGCAATTCATAACATTTCTATCATATCTTTTGATTCTTTGATTGCTATGAAAGACACATATCACCAGGATATTACTTTTCATTCTGATTGGCAAAAATTAGTTCAAAATAATTTCATTCCTGTTGATTCATTGTCATATAATGATGGATTCATGTTCTTTGAAAAGAGACTGTGTGTTACTATTCCATTCCGATCTTTTGTTTTGAATGAAATTCATTGTCCCCCATATCAAGGTCATAGAGGTATCATTTCTACATTACGCATGTTAACTGAAGATTTTTATTGGCCGCATATGGATGCAGATGTATCTAATTTTGTATCTGAATGTCTGATTTGTCAAAGAATAAAGAGACATCATGGTAAACAGTATGGGTTATTAATGCCTTTATCTATTCCATCTAAACCTTGGGAACATATATCTATGGATTTCATTACTGGCTTACCAAATACTAAATCTAACCATGACATGATTTGGACAATTGTAGATAGATTTAGTAAGCAAGCATATTTCATTGCATGTAAGAAAACTTTAACAGCATCACAAGCAGCACAGTTATTTTTGAAAACTATTTTTACTAACCATGGATTGCCGAAAGTGATTATTTCAGATAGAGATTCTAGATTTTGTAATAATTTCTGGATTACACTGTTTGCAAATCTAGGCACAAAGATTGATTTCTCATCTGCATTTCATCCAGAAACAAATGGACAAACAGAAGCCACAAATAGCACTATTTTAGATCTTTTACGTGCATACACTATCTCTAAACCTCAAACATGGGATACTCATTTGCATTTATTACAGTTTGCATATAATAATACACCGCACACATCTACAAAGAAAGCACCTTTTGAAGTTATTTATGGACATAGATTATCTACACCTGTTGCATCTTTGTCTAATAGAATACAAAGTGCCGATGATATTGCTGTTATGCATAACACTATTTTTGATGAGGTCAAGGATATGATTGCTAAAGCCCAACAATCATATACCAAACAAGCCAACAAGAAAAGACAAGCCATGAATTTCAAAGTAGATGATTATGTTTGGCTTAGAATAGAAAAGCGTAGACTGCAAAGTGTAGATAGACATCCAGTTGTTAAATTAGCCCCTAGATTCTACGGACCATTTAGAATCATTCATAAGATTAATGACAATGCATTCAAGTTAGAACTGCCATCCCATTGGAAAATTCATAATACATTCCATATTAGTTTATTGAGACCATTTAGAGGACAATTACCTATCCACCCTGTATATGAAAACCCACCTTTACTAGAAGAAGAGACTGAAATCCTTGAACCAGAAGCCATCATAGACACTGACTACATGACCACTAGAACTGGCCGAAGGTATTCTAGATATCTTGTGAAATTTAAGAACCATCCTGTAGAAGAAGCACAATGGATGCACGCTAGAGACCTAAATGCTTTCCCCACTCTGTTAGCTCCACATTGAGCTAATAGCAATTGAGGTCAATTGCTATCCCACCCCGGGGGTATGATGCCAGGAGGCATATTCCACGGTGGATTCCGTGAGGTTTTACGGTGGATTCCGTAAACTTAGATGACCGGGGCTCATACGCAAAGAGGATTCTTTGTGCGAGAAGTTGATGGGGACGCCTGTCCTTTTCGGGCGTTTCATTAATTTAGTGTGTACATGGGTGATTCCATAGCGGGTGATTCCGCAAAATGCATATTAAATTAATAAACGTTTATGAGTTTAGAGTGCGCACTCGTAATAAATTAAGGTTAGGATTTATTTCTAACCAGTTGATTTATTTATGTAGCTGAAGACTGCTAGGTATTCACTTTTGTCGGTTTAATTGTGTTATTTTACTAACGATTGTGAATGCTTCAGTTGATGTGTAGAGATAGCAGGAGTGGCGGAGGAAAGCATTGGAGTCTAGCGGGTTTCCGACCTTTGGATATATTTTGATAGGCGCCACGCCTATATTTTGATTATGTCTATAGAGACATCGACTATTTATTATTATTTTGTATGCGCTTATGCGCCTGGATATGTTATTTTTATTTGGACATTGAGATTGGGCGTGCCAGACTCTTTGGGCACCGTCCATTAGCTTTATTTTCCTATTTTTGGTAGAAAGCAAACTCAAAAGCTAAAAGCTTGTATATTTTTGTAATTGGGCTATTTTTGAGCAAAAAGATTGAAAATATATATTAAATACATGCTTTGTGAAGCGCTCACACAAGGCATGGGGGAGATTCAACCCAATTTGTCTCTTGTCTCATGTCGTGCTTGCTTTTACATTAATTTTTGTGCTAAAAAGTAGAGAACTTTGTTCTTGGGGACCTTTGAGGATTCACCACGTGAGCTACCTGCGTCCGATCTGCGCACCAGAGCGCCAGTCTCTGTCAGCCATATCTTCCCATCTTGTCCCCAGAACACTACATTCTTCTTACGTGCTTCCTGAAAAGCATCACAATCTCTGCAGTGTTGGTGCTCTGTACTATCACACCAAATACATCGTCGCCCTTTTCTTTGACCAGCTAGAAAAGCAGTCACTGGAGCAGGTGCTACAGCAGGTACTGACATAAGTTGCTCCTTTAACTTACCAACTTCAGCTTTGACTGCTTCAATTGTCAAATTCGCCAAGCCTTTAATAACATCATCTACAGATAAGGGCACTAGAGCAGCAGGAACTGGTGGATTCATAACAGGAGGAGTAGGCTTAGGCAAAGAAGTAGCAGGGGTAGAAGAAGAAGTCTCCAAGGATTTTTCAGGAACTGATCCTGTATTTCGATGCAATCTGACTCTCCTACGCTGCTTCTTGACAAGAGCATTCACAGCATCAATGACATGTCTCCACTCAGTCTTTAAACTTGAATCAGTAGCTTGATCTTCCAAAAGATCATCCAACTTTTCCTGTAAATCAGCATCTGCAGCTTGCAAAAATAACTCCACTTTCTGCATCTCCAAAGCTTGCTGTTCAGTCCCATCCAACTGATCATAACGGCTTTCAAACTCTCGCAGAAGAGCGGTAACAGAAAGTCCCTTATTAGGCATAGAAACCCATGCTAAAAAATTCCTGCGATTCATAAGACCTGTATCCTCCAGGAAATATTCATCTTTTAATGCCTTTTTAAATTCAGCCCAACCTGCATGTGCCTCTTGAATTTCTGCAATTCGACCTTCAAGAGCGCGCACCACGATCCGCAAGAAGTAGCGGCTCCAAACATCTTGAGAAACCCCAAAAAACTTCATCTTTTCTTCATACAAATGCAGGTAAGTTGACACTTGCTGGCCATTAAACTGCTTCATCTCCTGTTGGACAGCTTTCAAAGCATCCATAGCATCACTGTCTCGTTTTGCATGAACTTGCTGCTGCATATACATGGTAAATGACTGAAACAGGTTCTTCATGACATTATCATCTGTCATCTCTTCTTGCGAGTCTCCCATCTTGCTGATGACGCAGCACTTTCACGTCGGGTTCACCAGAAATGTCAAAGAGATCGTGCAAGAGCTGCAGAACACGGGGTTCAAGGTACAGCAATGGAAGAGTCTAACAAGAAGAACTCAAATTTTTTATGCTAAAGATCACTATATTGCTTGTCATAAACGTAGAGTTACAACAAAGAAATGGAGCAATCCCATGTTCTTTATATGCTGTCATGAACAGTTTTGGTATTTCAACAAGTGATCCTCTCCTTGGTATCCAAAGATCCTTATATTTTATTTCAATTTCCACTCTTCCTTAGGTTTTAATACAGTTTAGGGTGATCTGTAAGCAAGCTGGACAGAATGATTTCACACTTGCATTCCTCATGGTACAATGCAATAGCTTCGTCATGAAGTCCTACTCTCCCATATGCTGAAATAATAGCAGTCCATGCAAACAGATTTGGCTCACCAAGTTTAAGAAAGACCTGATTTGCTTCATTTAAGTTATCACATAAACTGTACATGCGGATCAGGCGGCTCCCCAAAACAGCATCAGCATCTAGTCCACTTTGAATAATTGAAAAGTGTGTTTGGATGTCGTATTGCTGCGCATTCGAGGTGTGTAAACCACCCAAAAGTTTTGCATAGGATTTGGTACTTTGTACATACTTAATTGTTGTGATTACATTTATTTAATGCGTATGAGTATAGTGGGGAGGAGTTGGAGACAAAAGTGGCGAATATGATGAGATGCTTTCAGCCTATGTTGAGCAAGGTTGAGTGGAAAGCACAACTCATGCTGGTGAACATGTTAGGACTTTGTCTTCTCCTTCTCCAGCTACATCAAAAATACCTAATGATAATAACCCTCCACATCCAGGAGTTGGAAAGAAGGAGGCTAAGCATTGAAATGTGCTATGAGAAGCATGGAGTTATCACTGTTACAGTGTGTGCTTGTTTTGGGTTACAATGTGTTGTTTACATGGGCGCCAAAGATATGGAACAACAGGCTTCTGTCTTTAATCCGGTGCTGGATATGGATCCGAGGCTAGTTGTTGGTCTCTTTGACCTTCCGAGAGACGCAGATATTAGTATACTTGTTCTCAGTTTTGGCGGGGAGTGTGAACTCGTATGGTTGACTGACAAGAATGCCTTAGCTGTATTTTCAGATATTGCAAGAGCCGCAACTGCAATGCGATGAGTGGATCATGCTTCTGCATACAGTGGTCCTGTACGAGCATTTCTTCCCACCTCTGGATCAACCTCCCATGGATGGGGTTCTGCTGAAACTGGGGTAACCATAAAAGGCTCAGCACGTAGGAGAAACATTCAAGAGTCGAGCTGGTGTGAAGATGTTAATTGGGGGAGAAAGGAGAGAAAAAGCGGAGGAAGTCACGAACAGGGAGGGGAAAAGAGGAAGTCACAAACGGAAAGATAGGAATCTAAAGATAGAGGGAAGAACTGACGCCAGAGGAAAGAAAGTGAAAGGTACGGGGATCTTTTGTTTTTGTTGTTGGAGGTAGCATCCATGGAGGGAGGCATCCTCTTTTTCGGATGGTCCCTGCAACCTTGGGCTCTCAATTTTTGCCTACATGTTACCAATTGCCACAGGGCCAATGCCCTTGCAGATACGACAGAGTCGATGCGAATTAAAGACATGGCCGCTTCCGGGATTGTTCTCAGGATCGTTTCCATCATTCTCCTTTCCATCCTCATGCCAACACTCGGCACTGTGGTTTTCAACACCAACTCAACTGTTCAAAAATGAGCTGTTGCCCTGTGAACACTGGAGCCTCTGCAGTCCCTCTCGTCTCGCCGCCCGCTGGGTTTCAAGTCTTCATTCTGCGGAGAGAAAATCGCGTTCGAGCTCGCCAAACCAGATCAATGCCGCCGCAAGCGTGCGACTTGTGCATCGGCGTCCTTCCAGCACATAACTAAGCAGTTTCGGCAGGATACGAAGGGGGGAAAGAATTTGAATTGGAAGGGCAAAGATACAAGGACTCTTTCACGTGGAATGCCGAAGATCCAGACTATGAAGTTACAGCTTTTGCAAAGCGCACGGTGAAGGATTTGAATCTTCCTGCCTCATTTTTACCACATATTGTGCAGTCAATTCAGGGACAAGTGTCTGAATTCCGTTCTTATGAAGGCCTTGAGATGACCATAGGAGAGAAAGTACATTGTCTAAAGGACGTTGGAAATTTTGACAGCAATCCAGAAGAGTTTGCGAGGTCTTTATGCAGGGATCTTGAACTTGAAGATCCTGAAGTTGGCCCCGCTATTGCTGTAGCAATTCGTGAACAGCTGTATGAGATTAAAGATCAGAGTATATCTTCAGGAAGGGAGGAAGTTGACATTTATGGTGTCCTGAATGTTATCTATTTGAAGAGTTCCTGCGCTACGCAGAGGATGCATATTAAAGCAGAGCAAGCTGAATTTCCCTTCTTCCCCTGTGGCGTGAATTTGTAAGCTGTTACTAATAGCATTTTCTACATAGTCTGATAAAGTAAGCAACCATTGAAAGGATAAAGGTCCAGATGAGGATGATTTTCTGCAAGATTTTCTGCAACAAGAGTGTATCAAGCAACTATTGAAATCTGAAATCAATGTTGGACAACAGTTGGATCTCTGCACTAAGGGACATGTTTGACTGGATTACTAGATAATGTTCATTCTTCTATTCAATGTAACTGTCACCAGAATTTCCTGATCATGAACTTCTTGTAACACTCTTGACAAGAAATATAGTGTACTTTGGCATCAACAATTCAATTTTCTTCTTGTTAGTCACTTCCATTGCTGTACCTTGAACTCCGTGTTCAGCAGCTCTTACACAAAATCTACGACAACGAGTGCCAGTCCCAGGGCACTCACGTCGTAGGTAGCATGCTGTAGCTTGCACCGAAGACGCGGAATGCTAGGAACAGTCCTGATCAAGTAGTAGTCCTGATGGAGAAGAAATGGATGTGGCTGATGAAGAATGGTGGTTGTTGAAGATGAGGATATTGCCTGCTGCGGCGGGTGGTACAAATGATGTTGCTCAAATTGTGGTAGATGGTGAGACTGATGGTGTTGCAAATTGGAAGGCACTTCTAGGTCACGAGCCAAAATGATGGCATGGAGTGAAACAGGAGAATGATATGTAGGATCAGACCGAAGGTTACTAATGGCGTGCCGTTGCTCGGCAGTGGTCATCAGACGACTACCAGCCTGAGCAATCTCAAGCCGATGGTTATACCAGAGACGTAAGAAAGGACTAGAAGTGGTTTGTTTGGTGGTAAGAGCTGCAAGCTCGGCGGAATCAACACATTTGGTCACTGGAGCATAAGAAGAGATTAATCGGGAGGACTGGAGACGCTTCTAAGGAAGAGTCTTGACATACTCAGCCTGCACCAAGAGACTTTTGCAGAAAAGATGTTCATGCTCCTCCCACGTGGGATTCCATCGAGTAGCAAGTTCAAGTGCCTCATTGTCGGCAAGACCGAGATCAATCATAGCAAACAATTTCACAAAGGTGGTAAACATAGAATCGAATTGGAGTAACCAACTAGCGTCGAAGGAGTTATCCTTCGTGGCCAAGTCCGCAGCCATGCCACTAAGAGAGCGGCAAATGAGCAGAGGTTTTAGACCAGAAGGGGGATCAGGAGCAGTGGAACTAATCTGAAGATGAGGTGGAACCGAGTCCCCGCGTTCATGTTGGAGTTTAGCTTGGGCTGCCTGATCCAACTGGTGGACTGGCCGAGAGAGATTGGAAGAGGAGGATGCCTCAGAGGAAGCTGAGGGCCCAAGGGAAGGTGTGAGAAGAGGGTCAGGAGGGGGTTCTGGAGCGAAAGATGGAGATGAGGAGACAGAGGAAGGTAGTGGAAATGACTTCTTATTAGGAGGTGGTTGGTTAAGGGAAGCGGAATGGGGCGTAGACTCTGACTCGTCATGAGACGGGATGACTGGAGGTAGGAAGGAATGAGAAACCCGCGGATAAGACATTCGGCGCTTCGAGCAACCTGGAGGAACGGTGGACAAAGCCCAAGAAAAAGGGATAGATGAGAAGTTAGATCATTTGGGAATCCAAATGTAGGTGTTACCCTGGTAATAGCCCTGAGCCTCCAAGAGAGCATGTGCCACCCAACACAAGGAAATTGTGGGCTTTGGAGGAGTTCGACGACATTGACTCGGTTGTCGATGCAATGGCTTTGAGGGTGGTGAAGGTGGAAATGGAGGTGGTGAGGGGAGGCGAGGTCGCCACTGGAAGTGAGGAAACTTCATAGGCGTGGGTTTTGAGGCGCGACTAACAGGAGTAGCATGGTGAGGTTGGGCTTGCAGCAACTGATGAAATAAGGAACTAGCGGACTAAGAAGGGGTGGGAAGAGGAATTGGCGTTGGCCCCGCAGAAAGATCCCCTTTACTGAAAGTAGAAACTACATGGGCACCTGGAAATTGCAATGTAATGCGCTGATCAACATAGTTGATAGTGCATGGAACCTGATACTTGAAAGGTCGGCCCAAGAGAAGTTCCTTGCCCACATCTTCGCAGTTTGGAAGAACATAAAAAAGAAGAGGGATGGTCTCAGTTGCAATAGTAAGCAAAATCTTACATTTACCCAAGAGCGAGTAAGATTGGCCACCATAGGGGTTAAGCTTAGTGTGAGTGGGTGTCAAGGTGGGTTGGGCCAAATCCATCCAGAGGTTATATGGAAGGGTGTTGAAGTCAGAACCTTCATCAATGAGAGCGTCAGTAGTGACCTGCTTTGCAGCAGTCAACTGGATTCGAAGGAAAGCCAGGGGAATGACAAGGTCATCCTCAGGGTCAAGTAAAGAAATGGAAACAGCTCGTACATTAAAAAATGAAGAGGAATTCTGTGTGGTGCTAGATGAAGCCAACTTATGAGCATCTGTCTTCTTCTCAAGTTTCTCATACCAAGTTTGTTCAGCCACCATGACCGCACTGACAGGAACATCATCAGAGTCATAGTCTACATCAGAATCGGTATCACTTGCATACTCAGTCGGGTCATCTTCAAAGTCACCATCCTCTTCTGTGTCCGAGTCATCCGGAGGCATCATGGAGACAAAAAGTTTATTATGATAATCGAACAAAACTTGATGAAATTCAGTCCAATGCCATACGGGACACGTTAAAAGCTCTTCAAAGATCAGTAGGTTAGCCTCAGCCACATTCTTGAAGGCTGGTCTCCATGAGAAGAGGAGTTTACGGAGCTCAAGGCGATCAATAGGTACACGGAAACCTTTTGGCTTAGATGTGCATGATGGTCTAGCATGCATCATCAACAACGGCATAGAAGGAAGTTCATCAGGAATATCGAGCTTGTTTACAGGGGCTTCCTTAAGTCTATGTCGACTCAAACGTTTGTTAGCTTCTTTGTACTCTCCTTCTTCCGTGAAGGGCAACTCCAAGGTAGCAAGAATATGAAGCCAGTCCTGCTCATCTTCCGGACATGGAATATATTTGTTTAAGGGCTTCTGGGTTGGGGGACAAATGGTGTCACCACGCAACAGGCTGGAGATAGCATCTAGGTCGACTGAGGTAATCTTCCAACTATCCATTTCAATGCGTACAGCCTCAGTACGATTTTCTAAAAAGACTAGACCATTGCCCCAATCTTCAATGAGTCGTGCATTACGCATCCAGGGTCGGCCAAGCAATAGGTCATAGTCAACGCCTTTCATGACTACAAATGTGACACAGAACTTAACACCAGCGATCTTCACCGGCCAGTCCTTCAACACGCCCAAGGGTCAAACCTTAGAACCATCAGCGACGGTGAGATTAAAGTGGACAGGCTCAATTGGAGGGTTGCCCCACGTCTTAAGTACTGCTTGATTCACTATGCTGACACCAGCTCCAGTATCGATAATGCCTCTTCTCGTGGAATCACCAAGTGCTTCCACAGGAAGTACTGCATGTTGTTCAGCACCCTCCCAGAACATAGCAACTCCAAGAGCTCCGAGGACGGGGGTAGGAGGGGAGCGAGGTAATGGATGTTGGGGATCGTCCTCAATAGGCTGGGTCTCGGTACTTCCATCAATCCAAGTCTTGAATGTTGTCCAAATGGTAGGATTGTTCTTGAAGAGCATGCCCAATGGGATGGAAACACTGGTAGAGGCTAAGGCAGCCTAGCAACCCAGGGCCTAATTCCTGATACTGTAACTTCCTTGGCTGACCTTAGGCTAGTGGTTGTGCACCAAGGTCGGTAGCGGGTCGTCCAAAGGTGTTAGGGCCAATTGTTGAGACCAAGGGAAGTATGCTATTGATGCCATGTGGTTGCAAATTATCCTTGGCTTCTTCAGCCCTAATCTCAGCTTGAGCCTCTTCCACCCAATGCTTTACTTTGCTAATCAACTTAAGTTGATGCTCAGGATCGGGGTATTCACCTACTTTGGCTGAAGCAACCATTTTTGTGTGTGGAGCAGACGTGGCTTGCTCAGCACTCGAGGCAACTGCGGGAACTGAAGTCACCCCGTCACTCTTGAGTTTGAGAGCAGCACGCTTAGGTTTCTTCTTTGCATTCTTCTTTCCAATGATAGAGCCAGTAGCTAGAGATGGGCCAGGGATACTGACGCCACCCTGCTTAGCTTGTGCTCGGGTAATGGCATTAATCGGAATGGGAATCACATCCTCATCTTTTAGCATTTCTACTGCAAAGAGAGTCAAGGGAATAGTGGGAATAATAGCTTTGCTAGAGCTAGCTTTCCGCTTCGGGCAATCGGAATACATGTGAGTGATTCCACACTCAAGACACCTTTGATCAGATCCGTTCTCCTTTGATTGTTCTTGTTTTTGCGGGAAACGTGTGGAGATGTGACCAGGTTGGCCACAAGTCCAGCAGGCAAGAGTCTCGCGGGGTTGTATCAAGCTACGCCCTCGACCCCGTCCCAACATCATGATCGGGATTGGTCTATAGTCCATGAGCACCACATTTCCTTCTTCGTCATAAGAGAAAAATGGGTTGGTATAATCATTGTCCTCAACGGGCTCTTCAACATAGTGGACAGGGGGATCACTAGGTGGGTGAGTTATGATAGGGCCCGGAGGCCGTGGGATGCCGGATGGGTTAATGTCAGCTCGAGGAGCTACAGGTCTATGGTCAGGAGGAGCAGGAAGAGCCATCTGCTGAGGTCTGGGGTATGGAAACCCACGATTTGCGTAGGGTGTAGCATAGGGAAGCTGCCTAGGTGCTCTACAAGTAGAAGCTTCGTGACCAAACCGCCCACAATTTGTGCAGGTCCTACCACAATTTGTGCAGGTCCTACTCTGTCAAGAGCATTCGGATGGCAAGTCATCACCGCCGCAATGTATGCACTGCACGTTTTGTCGGTATGGTCGAGGCTGCTTGAATGAATCGATCATTTTTAAGAGCTCTTGCTGTTGTTTCATCACATCACCCACCATGAGATGCTGAGTCTGGGTGTTTCCTATCTCAAGTTTGCCTCTACTAGATTGGGATTCAGATTCTAGGCTTTTTCCTTTCTTGTCGCGAGTTCTCTCCTTGTGTAGGTCTTCTATGCGGATTGCTTCATCTAAGACTCCATTGAGATTTGCTCGATCTAGCACGGAATTGCTAGCTAGTGCCTCATAGATCTTTTCATCACGGATACCCTTGATGAAAGCCTTCGTGACTGCTTTAGCAGCTGGTTTTTCAGCTAGTGGGATTCTCTTGTAGAGGCCTTTTAATCGAGACACATAGCCTCTCATGCTCTCTTCGTCGTGTTGTTCAATATTCATGAGTCGGACAATTAAATTGTCCCCGTAGCCTGCCTCGGCAAATCGCTTTATGAAGAGAGTCTTAAGAGCTGCGAAGGAAGCCTTCTCAGCTGGATCGAGGCTAGTAAACCAAGTACGACCCTTCTCGCCCATGCAAAGCCCAAAGTCTTGAGCTTGCTTGGCATTGCCTATAAGGTTATTGGCCTTGCAAACTTGCTCAAATTGCTCTATGAAGCTGTATGGGTCGTCGCCAGCACGATACTTATCAATTTGCTTGGCCACTAGGGGAATTTTGGCTCGGTCTTGTTGGGCAGGTGTATTACCCATCCCAGTAAGCAGTGTTTGAGCCATGTGAGCTCCCACAGTGAGCAAGTCGGCATGATCAAAGAGCCTGCGTTGGACGAGGTCCGTTAAAGTATTAGTGGATGATCCTGATGTTCCAGCATTCAGCAACATGTGCTTGATCCCATCCAGTTCGGTTTTCATGTTCAAAATTTCTTGCTTTGTGTCCATGGTGTGTTCGAGGATCTTGCTAAAAGTACTAGTTTCTTGGTCTTTGAGGATCATGAGTTTTTCCTCAAGGTCTGCTGGGGAGAGTCGAGCACGATCAAAGCGTGCAGCTATTTGGTAGCTATCCAAGGACTCTCGGACATCTGGTGGAAGAGAGTCTAAAAATGTTGCTTCATCCATTGTGAAGGTTGTTGGGACAGTAAGAGTCTCGGGGCTAGGGCTCCGCTCCCTAGGAGGAGAGAGGATCACCTTGCCGTTTTGCAAGCGCATACAACTAAATCAATGAGAGGTTAACCTAGGTCTTAGCAATGGTCCTCAGTGAATGATGGTTCAAATGTTTCAGAACGTCCGAATTGGTTGTTTTGTTGAGTTGTTGAGTGGGAGTGAAAAGTACCTAAAGGGTTCTCTCAATATTGGTCAAATACACACATTCTCTTCATCGTTTCCATTTTTAAAGAAAAACACACGAAGTATGAAATCAAGCTTTCTTCCTTTCAAATACAATGTGCATGGGGACAAGCAATTCCGCTAAGTATCACAACCAGGTCATGATGACAATATGGCAAGTAAGGACGGCACTTGATACCAATACTTAAAGCAAGAGGTTCAAATTTAGAATGTGAGTAAAACAAGTAGGAGTGAATCTTAAGGCATAGGTTAAGAGACTATGAGTGGGAATGTCAGTGAGAGTTAAGAGAGGATGAGTGATAGGGATGAGTGAGAGATGAGTGTGGAGAAGTAAGTGGGGGATTAGTGAGAGAGGAGTATGAGTGAGGGGTGATTGGTGCAAGTGATAATTAGGGTTTGTGAGGGATTAGGGTTGGGGTGGTACTAGTGAGTGATAAGAGGTGGTGCGAGTGAATAAGGTGCTAGGTGGGTGCGAATGAGGTGGTGCGAATGAGTATGACCTAGGTGGTGCGAATGAGGTGGTGGGAATGAGTATGACCTAGGTGGTGCGAATGAGTGTGACCTAGGTGGTGCGAATGAGGTGGTGCGAATGCGAATGAGGTGGTGTGAATGAGTGTGACCTAGGTGGTGCGAATGAGGTGGTGCGAATGTGAATGAGGTGGTGCGAATGACCTAGCGAATGAGTATGACCTAGAATGAGGTGGTGCGAATGAGTGTGAGCTAGGTGGTGCGAATGAGGTGGCGCGAATGAGTATGACCTAGGTGGTGCGAATGAGTATGACCTAGTGCAAATGAGGTGGTGCGAGTTGTAAGATTGTGCAAACCCCTGCTTCCACTTCCCTTCTCTCCTAGTCTTCTTCCTCAACTTCTCATATTCTCCTACGCTTCCTCTTCTTCGTACTCTTATCTTCTTCTATCCCCTTCTTCTTATTCTTCTTATTCACCTTCTTCCCCTCTTTCTTCCACTTCTCTTATTCTTCTTCCTCACTCCTTCTTACTTTCTTCTTCTCTTGTTTTTCTATCCTCCTCTTATTCTTCTTCTTCTTCTATCATTCTTCTATCTCAATCCTTGCATCTTCTTCTTCTTCTTCTTCTTCTTCTTCTTCTTCTTCTTGTATTCTTCTTCTCTTCTTCTTACTCTTCTTCTTCTAGCTCTCTTCCTCACTACCTCTTGCCCTTCCTTTTTCTCTATTTCACTCTTTTTTTCATCTATCTCTTCTTCTTCCCAACCATCTTCTATCTACTTCTTCTTGGCCTTCTTTGCTTTCTCCTTCCTCTACCTCACAAGCCAAGAAACTTTAGAAGACGAGTACAAAGGCAAGCAGTATATTTGGTTAGATCTCAACCATAAACATGTATGTAACCAATGACAAAAGCAAGAACGATGAACCCTCATCTCCCAACGTTCCCACACAAGATGTCCAACAACAAGAAGAGCGCTTTGAGTTTTGAGTTTTGAGTTTTGTGTTTTCTTGTGTTTTTGTGTTTTTGAGTTTATGGTTTGTGTTTTCTTCTATTCTACCCTATTCCAATCTCAATCCAACAAACCGGTTCCTTCCGATTTGGCCCTTCCTAACCTAGCCGCATGGGTTTCGGAAGCTAGCCACAAACGCGGACAATCGGAACCACATCGATCCTATCCACGCCCATGCACAAGCCTCCTATTCCGCCACACGGTGGGAGTGTGAGAACCTCGGCGGTTGCACCATCATATCTCCCGACAACGGAACCAAAATGTTGAGGCAAATGCACCAACAGTTGGGACTTTGGACGGACTTCTATTCTTTCATAAGCTGCAACTCACGTTGGCGACAATCTCTCACCTTGTCTCTCACGCTCCGCTCTAACTAACCAAGCATTCTCCTCTCCAACCCAGGGAAGCAAGAACACAAGACTAGCTCAAGTTGTAGTGAACTCACCTAACTTACCTTTCAAAGGCTCGAAGATATTTCCACGACCACAATCAACACGATCCGATGCCGTCGCTCCTTCGCATCCACCACCAAGCACACTAACGAGTCGAAGAGCTAGTAGAGACAACGAGAAAATCAAGAAGATGACGAAGAGCTTCACCTTCCCTCAGTCCCTCGCTCAACAGACCTCTCACTCTCTCCCTCTCAGTCACTCTCAACACAATGGAAGCAAGATGATAGAATAGAAAGATTGAATGGTTGCACTAACTGAGCTTCTGCAGCATGAATGTGCCAAAGGGGCTCAATACAACTGAGACCTCCCACACTTATATAGACATAGAATTAGGGTTAGGTTTAGGGTTTGCGCCCCTTTTGCGTTTAGGGTTAGGGTTAGGGTTTGCGCCCCTTTTGCATTTAGGGTTTCCACAACTATGAATTAGGGTTTGCACCCTCTTTGGGCATCCTACCCACATAGTGGGCTTTAGGCCGGTCAATCCTTGAAACATGCTTGAACCTTAGCCTAAATAGTCCAAGCCTACACTATTCTAATCACAATTACATTTGCGCAACCCATGCAACACATGCGGGTGCGACAAATACAACTACGGGTGATAAATACAATGTGCACGAGAGTGAGCCCGGCTCTCACAAAATAATACAACCATGATAGTCTGATGATGTCCATGAGTAAAAAGTAATACACAAGTGCCCAAAGTAATACAATGAAGCTCCACAAAATAGTAATCCACCAAAAAATAGTATCCAGCACTTGCGCTTTTTGCAGCCGTCTCAAAATATCGTTAACAGTATTGAAATAAAAATATTATGCAAATATAATATGAGAGAACAAAGATTACACTTTTGAAAAAATAGAGGTTACAATACTTTCTATAAAACTTCTTTATATACAATATTGATGGTACCATTTACCATGTCCTCTTTCTCATCAATCAAGACTTTCAATCTGTTCGGAGACTTTACTCTTGAGAAAGCAACATAGAGTTGACCATGAGTAAAGACTGGGGTTTTTAGATATATCCCCAAACATGATAACGTTGGGCCTTGAGATTTGTTGATTGTCATTGCAAATGCCAAACGGACTAGGAATTGCAAGCGTTTCATTGAGAAAGGAAGTTCCAATATAGTTGGGATGAAAGTTATCCTCGAGATAAAAATTTTGTCACCAATATTGGTCCCTGTAATTATCTCTGCATCAATGACCTTGTTATTGAAAGCCTTGCATACCAGCCTAGTACCATTGCATAAACCTTTAGAATGATTCAAGTTCCTGAGCAATATTATTAGAGCATTTACTTTGAGCAGCAAGTAATGAGGAGGAATACCTCCATCGAGGTTAAGGGAATTTAGATATTCCACAGAATAGAGGAATGAGTTCTCCTCAGTTCTATCCACAGAATCAGCATTGTAGTATTGTTTAACCTCTCCCGGCATCAATTGCAATGCATGATTGTTTATCATTTCCACATCATTGTTTCGAGGTGTAAGAATGGCATGTCCACTAAAGAACGTTTTGTAATCAATTACACAATTCATTTCACGATAGACAAAATTAA
Source organism: Lygodium microphyllum (assembly GCF_053477565.2). Classification (NCBI taxonomy): domain Eukaryota; kingdom Viridiplantae; phylum Streptophyta; class Polypodiopsida; order Schizaeales; family Lygodiaceae; genus Lygodium; species Lygodium microphyllum. Next base: position 45,280,983 of record NC_141163.1, on the reverse strand, counting down.
TCAAGTCTTGCATAGATCCTCCCTTTAACAACAATGCAGGTGGAATTTGCAATATATTATTAGTATGTGTCAAATCTTTTCCATCTCCAATGTCTTGCAGCCATGCAACAAACTGATCCTGATCTGATGCGACCTGCATATTCTGTGTAAGTTTCAAAACATTGAAATATTTCCATAAATTGGAACAACATATAGCAACACCGATAATATCCTCACGGGTACCCTTTGGTACAACAGGTAATATTTGCCTAAAATCTCCACCTAGTAGAATAACTTTACCACCAAATGGCATATCACACTGCATCATATCCTTTAAAGTTCTGTCTAGTGCCTCAAAGGTATTATGATGCAACGTAGGAGCTTCATCCCACAAAATAAGACTTGCCTCTTTTAACTGTGCTGCAAGGTGACTTTGAACAGGTATATTGCATGTAGAATTATTATCTGCTTGCAATGGAATTTTGAACTTTGAATGGGCAGTACGACCATGTGGCAAAATCAATGTAGCAATACCAGAGGATGTTGTAGCTATGGTAATGCGACCTTGACTGCAAAGCTTTGCAAGCAAACATTTCTATAGGAATGTTTTTCCAGAACCGCCTGAGCCATCTAAAAAGAATGGTTTACCCAAACCACTATCAATAGCATTCGTTATTTCCATAAAACAATTTCTTTGTCCATCATTCAACATAGCTTGCATTGTTAAGAAGGTATTCTCTTGTTCTACCTTATCATATAGTTGTTCATCAAGGATCAAAGGATTTGTGTACTCTTGCATTGTCACCTCAGGCAATCCATGATACTCTACCAAATTGTGTCCATGTTGATCTAAAAGTTTTTGAATATGCATCAACACATAATTATTGGCCTCATCTTGCATATCAACATTTTGCCTATTTTGCAAGGAGAGTCGATGTTTTATATCCTCTGTGGCAGCAGAACTAAGAACTCTTCCCATAGAGCCCCAGGTCGGGCAAGCAAACAAAATACCAAGATGGATGCAAACAAATTTCTTAATTGAGCACCGGTTTGCATCAATGCAGCTTCACGCAAACACATTTGCCATTCATCATCTGTTCCAACATTCCTTTTGCAATGCAAGCCTCCTTAAAAGTTGAATATACCACATTATCAACCATACGCAATGCCTCAAAGGATGTGCACCCCTTGCATACAGTGAGTAGTAGGTGCAAATAGTATTTTTCTCTACACGTAGGTGAAACAAAGTATATTCGACCACATGTGTTTCCTTGCTTTCTCTTTGTCCACATTTTTTTGTGTGCATTCCAAACCCAAAACATTCGAAAGTCTTGATAGAGAACTGTGTTAGCGTCAAGGTGCAAACGATTGCATGTAAACCATTCTGTGAGAGTTGTTTTTTGAGCATTTTCATTTTGCACCACATCACAAATGTTATCAAAGTCACGAAAGGAAACAATATTCTCTCCAGGTAAATATATTTGCAATCGTTGAATATCGGGTTTCTCATCATGAAGTTTGAATTCAAATATTCGCCAACATGCTTCAAAATCTGAAATATATCGTGTATCTAAGTACCTCTCAATCTCATCAATATTTTGTGCATCAATATTTTTTGTGTCAATATCATTGGATCTAGAACCACGCGTACTTATAGACCGAATGGTTGCTCGATGATGGCCCTTATATACATATTTATACAAATATTTGACAACTGCAATTGTCGAGCAAACCTCAACATTTATGTGAGCACTATACTTGGAACTCAAATAAGGATTGTAAGGCACTATCCATTGGTTATCCAAGAGGTTACCATTAGCATTATGAGTCCTTCCCTCCTCTCAATGTCTGTATAAAGGATAACTCGTTTTATCAACTGTAGTTGTATGTATAAACTTTTTTGGATAATCCTTTATACACTTTCTGTCCACCATGCAAGCACTTTTTGGATTAAACTCACCACACTGACCATGTATGTTACATTTAGTAATAATTCGATACAAATCCGAAAACCTTTCCTTATCAGGTAGCTCAGCGCACACTACTCTATCATAATGACGTGCTTCTAGTGACTTAAAGCGTGGTTCTAATATCAAGAGCATATGTGAATGAGGAAAGCCTCTCTTCTAGAATTCTATGATGGGCAACTTTACCAAACAACTCCTTTTTCACTATCGACTGCATCATGTCCTTATGTTTCAAATGAAAAACTCTAGCAATTAAATCTGGTCGATCATGTGCAGTTTGACCAGGCAACAAAGCATTTGTAATTTCAGACCACTTAGGATTGCATGTCATGGTGATAAACAAATCAGGTTTGCCTTCACTACGCACAATTGCCATAGCATCTTGATATAATTGGTACATGAAACTTGGTCCACTTGTAAAGCTAGATGGCAATACTATTCTCCTGCCCACACCAATCCCAACAATATTAGTATCAACTGCATATGAACCATTGACCATATCAACCAATCCCCTATACATTTCAACTCGCAATGTTACTTGATTACGACGCCACCAAGTCAATCTACATTGTTTAATGCTACAATGAGCATCGACAATGTATTATTGTATCAAGTGACCACCACGCAAAAGACATGCATTAGTATCATCCCGAATCTGAAGTCGAAAAGCGTAATACTGAATTTGCGTGATACAATCTTTATTTGCAAGATTATTGGCATTAATATGAGCATCCATAAGTGCATATGGAACTTTAGTATGCCATCCATCCTCTCCATTTGGAAAAAGAAGAACATATAATAGTGGCATATATGCCTTGTGTAAGTTAGAAATATAAATCAAATGGCCTTGTCGTGTGCCAACTTGAATGCTACGATGATCAAGTGTATCATCATCACCTTGTCCAAGCATGATCGCAGCAACCTCACTTGCAGTGGGAACTGAATATCGTCTAGAGGTGGATCGATTTTGAAAAATGGACATTCTTATTTCTACTGATGGATTGCGTTGCAAGGTTGCACCAACTGCTATAAAGGCCTATGCCTAAGCATTGTGATCATGCATCATTTGTTGAAGCTCTTGTAGTAAGTCTGGCAAAAGCCTAGGTAAAACCCCCATGCGATTCAATAACTCATGATCAGTGTCATAAATATAAAGTTGTGCAAACTTTGGTATTTGTTGTCCATCCTCACTTGGCAATAGGGAACCTATTCGGTGATATATTGATCCATGAACTCGAAAAGTATAACCATTTCCATTTTGAGGCAAAAGCTCATCAATTTTTGCACCCATTGAAACAAAAGCCAATGCGCTATTATAAGCACGTATATTTTTTCTGAACTCTCTACTTTGTGGATGTGTGCCATCAAGCAAATTACATAGAGGTTGTGGTGGCTACTGTAGAGGTGGTAAAATTACTTTCCCTTCTCTACAGCAATGCTTTCCAATCGAAGTTGTAGGCATTGTTTTAGTTTCACCGTGCCACAACTTAGCCATGCAATGGTGACAAACCTTGCAAAGGGTACCACTTGCATGCAAAATTTGGTTTTTGAAAGAGCAAAATTGTTATTGATGGATGAATATCCAAATTAGGTGGCATGTCATGGAGAATTGAACAAAATCCACCATTTTGAGGTAGAAATATAGGAGCTTGAATCCTCTACTAGTCATGTACCATCTCAGTACTTGCACCTGCATTATGGATAGCTTCATTCTCTTCTTGAATAATGCCAAGCAATTGAACATCTAAGGACAGTAATGGTGCACCAGGCATTTGAGCACTTATATCAATTGTATTTGTTGTAGTGCGATGCAATTGTTGTAATTGCGTTCTTGCTCTTGCCCTGTGTCTACATTCAGCTCTAGTAGCATCAAGCATTTACCTACAATTTCTTAATCCACCATCTGGATTATTTGTGTTTCCATTTCTTTGTCAACTTGTGCTACGTACCCCCACTCCGAAGGGTAGCCATTCATGGTTATCCAACATCTCAACATCTATATTGTGGATAGTTGCATTGTCTCCTTGACGAATAGGAGGTGGTTGAACTTCCAATAGCAACAATGGTGCAATTGGCATTTGGACACTTGTAGCTTGGATGCCATTGTATCTCTCTATCTATGGTAGCATGATGCAGTTGTTGTAATTCTGTTCTAACTCTTTAATGTGCATACGTTTAGCTCTCGTAACATTAAGCATTTGCCTACGCGAGATCAGAGAGAGAGAGAGAGAGAGAGAGAGAGAGAGAGAGAGAGAGAGAATATATATCTTTAAAAAGTAATTAAATACTTTCATGACCTATGCGCACCAAATTATTACAATATTTATGCATACATGAGAGAGACACAATGAGACTATGTCGAGAAAATATTTGACACATCTTTTTCTCCACATCAAAGCATGAATATCCATACACACATGAGAGACATCATAAAAGCATTAAACTATTAAAGTTTTCAAGCATTAATTAAAACTTTAATGAAAAAAATATTAAGTTTTTTAAGTTTTAATAAACAATATAATCACTTTATTCATCAACATTAACACATCTTTAACTCTATATTAAACCATGAATATCCACAGGTATTTGAGAAAGACAAAGTGTGTATCGATAAAGAAAAACATTTTACATGCAATAAATTACAATATTTAAATTTCAACTTTGTAACTTTTAGACAACACATAATACACATTAATTAATAGCACACATACACATATCAATACATAGCATTAACACAAACATAACAATATTATCACACATCCTCTCCATAATACACTTAACACACATTCATTTTTAAATGCATAATACACATTAATTATTAGCACATATATACATATGAATACATACTATTAACACAAACATAATAATGTTATCACACATTTATACTAAAACACATACACACATTAATTAATAAAACACTTAAAACACGTAATACACTTTAACAATGTAATGACACACATAACACATTAATTAATAACACACATAAACACATTAAGAAATAATATTAACACACTTTCATATCAAAAGACATGACATGCATACATTAATAACGCGCATAATACACATTATTTAATAACACACATTCATTTTTAAATGCATAATACACATTAATTATTAGCACATATACACATATGAATACATACTATTAACACAAACATAATAATGTTATCACACATTTATACTAAAACACATACACACATTAATTAATAACACACTTCAAACACGTAACACACCTTAACAATGTAATGACACACATAACACATTAATTAATAACACGCATAAACACATTAAGAAATAATATTAACACACTTTCATATCAAAACACATGACATGCATACATTAATAACATGCATAATACACATTATTGAATAACACACATTCATTTTTAAATGCATAATACACATTAATTATTAGCACATATACACATATGAATACATACTATTAACACAAACATAATAATGTTATCACACATTTATACTAAAACACATACACACATTAATTAATAACACACTTCAAACACGTAACACACCTTAACAATGTAATGACACACATAACACATTAATTAATAACACACATAAACACATTAAGAAATAATATTAACACACTTTCATATCAAAAGACATGACATGCATACATTAATAACACGCATAATACACATTATTTAATAACACACATTCATTTTTAAATGCATAATACACATTAATTATTAGCACATATACACATATGAATACATACTATTAACATAAACATAATAATGTTATCACACATTTATACTAAAACACATAACACACATTAATTAATAACACACTTAAAACACGTAATACACCTTAACAATGTAATGACACACATAATACATTAATTAATAACACGCATAAACACATTAAGAAATAATATTAACACACTTTCATATCAAAAGACATGACATGCATACATTAAAAAATTAAACATACAAAAAAATAAAATATTTAAATTTTAACTTTTATAACTTTGAGAGAGAGAGAGAGAGAGAGAGAGAGAGAGAGAGAGAGAGATGCCTACATGAATACTTAAATGAGACACATGATCAAAGTGCTACCGTTTTAACTTTCTAATTAACTCTGTGTGTGTGTGTGTGTGTGTGTGTGTGTGTGTGTGTGTGTGTGTGTGTGTGTGTGTGTATGCACCTGAGAAGTATTGACGATGACGAAAGAGTAGAGTTGATGACGAAAGCAAAAGTACAAAAACTGCATGGAAAAATGGAAATGATGTTAGAGAGTAACGTCAAATATATTTAAGTGCATCATAAACATTGGCAATGTAATAATGCAGATTAATTATTAACATGCCTACACACATCCCCCTCTCTCATTCTTCACAATAGCATGCACACAACACACACGCACTCACTTGCACTCACATATACACATGCACATACACTCACACTCACACACACACACACACACACTCACTCACATGATATGTGTACATTAATAACTCATCCGTGTCGAATTGTTACATCTCTACTATTAGTTAAGGGGAGGTGGCAGAGGGTGCCATGTGGCAGCCCCCAACCTCCCCACAAAGAATCGCAGGGGTGGGTGCCACGCGTCCAACACCCACCCGCACCGCGAAAAGGGCATCGACACTTGCCCATCCTCAAGCTGCGCACCGCCTCGACCTGCCCTCCTCGAGCCCCCACCTCGATCACCGCCTCGACCTACCTCCGCATTTTCGACCACGGTCAACGACCGTCCTCCTCGAGCTGCGCAGCTCTATTTAAAGAGCAAGACTTTCCAAGGTTCTCCTTTTGCATTTTCCTTTGATCAACTTTCTGTGGTCCCTCTCCAGCATTAGCCTAACCATACCCCCGTGCTATAGACTATAGAAGGTTCATATACTATTCATATTGGCAAGAAGAAGTCTATAGATATATATGTAACAATTCGACACGGATGAGTTATTAATGTACACATATCATGTGTGTGTGTGTGTGTGTGTGTGTGTGTGTGTGTGTGTGTGTGTGTGTGTGTGTGTGTGTGTGTGTGTGCAAGTGCGTGCGTGTGTATTGTGTGCATGCTATTGTGAAGAATGAGAGAGAGGGATGTGTGTAGGCATGTTAATAATTAATGTGCATTATTACATTGCCAATGTTTATGATGCACTTAAATATATTTGACATTACTCTCTAACATCATTTCCATTTTTCCATACAGTTTTTGTACTTTTTCTTTCGTCATCAACTCTACTCTTTCATCATCCTCAATACTTCTCAGGTGCATCTCTCTCTCTCTCTTAAAGTTAATTAGAAAGTTGAAATTGTAGCACTTTGATCATGTGTCTCATTTAAGTATTCATGTAGGCATCTCTCTCTCTCTCTCTCTCTCTCTCTCTCTCTCTCTCTCTCTCTCTCTCTCTCTCTCTCTCTCTCTCTCATAAAGTTAATTAGAAAGTTGAAATTGTAGCACTTTGATCATGTGTCTCATTTAAGTATTCATGTAGGCATCTCTCTCTCTCTCTCTCTCTCTCTCTCTCTCTCTCTCTCTCTCTCTCTCTCTCTCTCTCTCTCTCTCTTAAAGTTAATTAGAAAGTTGAAATTGTAGCACTTTGATCATGTGTCTCATTTAAGTATTCATGTAGGCATCTCTCTCTCTCTCTCTCTCTCTCTCTCTCTCTCTCTCTCTCTCTCTCTCTCTCTCTCTCTCTCTCTCTCTCTCTCTCTCTCTCTCTCTCTCACTCAAAGTTATAAAAGTTAAAATTTAAATATTTTATTTTTTTGTATGTTTAATTTTTTAATGTATGCATGTCATGTCTTTTGATATGAAAGTGTGTTAATATTATTTCTTAATGTGTTTATGCGTGTTATTAATTAATGTGTTATGTGTATCATTACATTGTTAAGGTGTATTACGTGTTTTAAGTGTGTTATTAATTAATGTGTGTTATGTGTTTTAGTAATAATATGTGATAACATTATTATGTTTGTGTTAATAGTATGTATTCATATGTATATATGTGCTTATAATTAATGTGCATTATGCATTTAAAAATGAATGTGTGTTATTAAATAATGTGCATTATGCGTGTTATTAATGTATACATGTCATGTCTTTTGATATGAAAGTGTGTTAATATTATTTCTTAATGTGTTTATGCGTGTTATTAATTAATGTGTTATATGTGTCATTACATTGTTAAGGTGTATCACGTGTTTGAAGAGTGTTATTAATTAATGTGTGTATGTGTTTTAGTATAAATGTGTGATAATATTATTATGTTTGTATTAATAGTATGTATTTATATGTGTATATGTGCTAATAATTAATGTGTATTATGCATTTAAAAATGAATGTGTGTTATTAAATAATGTGTATTATGCGTGTTATTAATGTATGCATGTCATGTCTTTTGATATGAAAGTGTGTTAATATTATTTCTTAATGTGTTTATGCATGTTATTAATTAATGTGTTATGTATGTCATTACAATGTTAATGTGTATTACGTGTTTTAAGTGTTTTATTAATTAATGTGTGTATGTGTTTTAGTGGAAATGTGTGATAACATTATTATGTTTGTGTTAATAGTATGTATTCATATGTATATATGTGCTAATAATTAATGTGTATTATGCATTTAAAAATGAATGTGTGTTAAGTGTGTTATGGAGAGGATGTGTGATAATATTGTTATATTTGTGTTAATGTTATGTATTGATATGTGTATGTGTGCTATTAATTAATGTGTATTATGTGTTGTCTAAAAGTTACAAAGTTGAAATTTAAATATTGTAATTTATTGCATGTAAAATGTTTTTCTTTATCGATACACACTTTGTCTTTCTCAAATACCTGTGGATATTCATGGTTTAATATAGAGTTAAAGATGTGTTAATGTTGATGAATAAAGTAATTAGATTGTTTATTAAAACTTAAAAAACTTAATATTTTGTTCATTTAAGTTTTAATTAATGCTTGAATACTTTAATAGTTTAATGCTTTTATGATGTCCCTCATGTGTGTATGGATATTCACGCTTTGATGTGGAGAAAAAGATGTGTCAAATATTTTCTCGACATAGTCTCATTGTGTCTCTCTCATGTATGCATAAATATTGTAATACTTTGGTGCGCCTAGGTCATGAAAGTATTCAATTACTTTTTAAAAATGTTATCTCTCTCTCTCTCTCTCTCTCTCTCTCTCTCTCTGTGTGTGTGATCTCTTAATAATTTGTGTAACCATGGCAGTATGGAGCATGTTGGAACATCTGATGCATGCAAGAAACAATATCCATGTACTAGACATTGTTTTATGTACTCCGAATGCACAAATGAATGTGCGTAAAGTCAAAGACATGGCTAGGAGGAAGTTAGTATGGCGTGCCCTCAAACATGTCAAAGGACACAACACTTCCATCGTATCCCTAAATCTCATGCATCGCTTGGATGCAATTGAGAAGCAAATCAAGAGTTTAAACAAACGTCAAAGAGCTTCGAACTCCTTTGTCAAAACTTTGGTGATCGCCTTCAAAGGATTAAAAAAATCCTTGCAAAAAAATATAAAGGAGGCTTGGCTGATGGGATAATTTTGCAAGACGAGATAGATGAAATAAAGTGCTATATAGGAGAAATCTATGAGTTGGTTCACAAGCACTAGCCACGGTGTGCTTTGGAAGACCATGCAGAAAAGCTGCGAGACCTTGCTAAGAGCAATGATCGTATAGAGGATGGAGTGTGTGAATTACTGGCTCAAAAGAATGCAAGCGTGCTTGCACCTGAGAGCATTTGCCTTGATGTGCATGTCACATATCTAAGGATTTCAATAACTTTTTGTCGGATCCTCCGATAGATATGTCATTCTATTGTTGGGTTTCAGAATTTTCATGTGATTTGGACTTTTGTATCCCCCCATGATAATGACATAATATGCTCTTTCAATTTATATTCTTGCATATGTAAGATCATATTGTTGCTTCTGTGATGTTATAATCTTCAAATTTTATATTGAAATAGTGTTTAGAACAAATTTATCTTGAGGTATATCTTTGCTAAAGTCTTCCCTAAGAGATAGGAAGAAATTTTAGTACGCCTAGGTCATAAAAGTATGCAATTGCTTTTAAAAAATGTTCTCTCTCTCTCTCTCTCTCTCTCTCTCTCTCTCTCTCTCTTTAAAAATATGTTGTATAACGATGACCATATGGAGTGTGCTGAAACATCTGATGCAAGAAACAATGTTCCTGTACCAGACATTGTTTCGTGGGTTCTCAACGCACGGATGAATGTCTGTAAAATCTAAGGCATGGCAAGGACGAAGTCAGTTTCATGTACCCTCAAACATGTCAAATGACACAACAATTGTGTTGTATCCCTAAAGCTCATGCATCGGTTGGATACAGTTAAGAAGCAAATGAAGAGTTTAATCAAACTTCAAAGAGCTTCAATCTCCTTCTGCCAGAACTTTGGTGTGAATCGTCATACAAGTTCATCATCCAATGCATAGTTCTCTTAACATATCTAATTCCTCCAAGACTTTTTGGACAAATCCTCCAATAGATATGTCATTCTATTGCTGGGTTTGAGAAATTTCATGTGATTTGGACTTATGTATCCCTCAGGACAATGACGTAATATGCTATTTCAATTTATATTCTTGCCTATGTGAGATTACATTGTTTCCTATGTGAAATTATAATCTTTATCATAGTATAGACTATAATAACGTTTCAAAAAACTTCGCATTTGTAAATACTAATATCAAAGTACATTTTTATTTTTATCTCAAGTTTTTCTCAACAATGGTACTTCCAACACATTCTGTGCCTAGAGATCGTGTATTACGTGCACGTAGGGAAATGCTTAAAATTACTAGACATAAACGTAGGCACGTTGCAAGAGTTAGGACTGAATTACATGTTCGTGACCATGCAAGAGATATGTATGAACAACATCATGCAAATGGAAACATATATGGATGCTCAAATCCCAAATCCGCTATATCAAACCAATCAATTTCGCGCTACATCTTGATCTACTACCACAACTCGACAATACAATCCTAATGGTGGCTTTAGTGTGCGTAGGCAAATGCTTAATGTTACGAGAGCTAAACGTATGCACATGGCAAGAGTTAGAATAGAATTACAACAACTGCATCATGCTACCATAAATAGAGATAGATACAATGGCATCCAAGCTACAAGTGTCCAAATGCCAGTTGCACCATTGTTGCCTTTGGAAGTTCAACCACCTCCTATTCGTCAAGGAGACAATGCAACTATCCACAATATAGATGTTGAGATGTTGGATAACCATGAATTGCTACCCTTCGGAGTGGGGATACGTAGCACAAGTCGACAAAGAAATGGAAACACAAATAATCCAAATGGTGGATTAAGAAATTGTAGGGAAATGCTTGATGCTACTAGAGCTGAACGTAGACACAAGGCAAGAGCAAGAATGCAATTACAACAATTGCATCGCACTACAACAAATACAATTGATATAAGTGCTCAAATGTCTGGTGCACCATTACTGTCCTTAGATGTTCAATTGCCTCGCATTATTCAAGAAGAGAATGAAGCTATCCATAATGCAAGTGCAAGTACTGAGATGGTACATGACCAGTACAGGATTCAAGCTCCTATATTTCTACCTCAAAATGGTGGATTTTGTTCAATTCTCCATGACATGCCACCTAATTTGGATATTCATCCATCAGTAACAATTTTGCTCTTCCAAAAACCAAATTTGCATGCAATTGGTACCCTTTGCAAGGTTTGTCACCATTGCATGGCTAAGTTGTGGCATGGTGAAACTAAAACAATGCGTACAACTTCGATTGGAAAGCATTGCTGTAGAGAAGGGAAAGTAATTTTACCACCTCTATAGCAGCCACCACAACCTCTATGTCGAGTTGTGGTAGTAGAGCAAGATGTAGCGCGAAATATATTATAAACATATAAACCAATCCACAAAGTAGAGAGTTCAAAAAATATATACATGCTTATAATAGCGCATTGGCTTTTGTTTCAATGGGTGCAAAAATTGATGAGCTTTTGCCTCAAAATGAAAATGGTTATGCTTTTCGAGTTCATGGATCAATATATCATCGAATAGGTTCCCTACTGCCAAGTGAGGATGAACAACAAATACCAAAGTTTGCACAACTTTATATTTATGGCACTGATCATGAGTTATTGAATCACATGGGGGTTTTACCTAGGCTTTTGCCAAACTTACTACAAGAGCTTCAACAAATGATGCATGATCACAATGCTTATGCATAGGCCTTTATAGCAGTTGGCGCAAGCTTGCAACGCAATCCATCAGTAGAAATAAGAATGTCCATTTTTCAAAATCAATCCACCTCTAGACGATATTCAGTTCCCACTGCAAGTAAGGTTGCTGCAATCATGCCTCGACAAGGTGATGATGATACACTTGATCATCGTAGAATTCAAGTTTGCACACAACAAGGCCATTTGATTTATATTTCTAACTTAAACAAGGCATATATGCCACTGTTATATGTTCTTCTTTTTCCAAATGGAGAGGATGGATGGCATACTAAAGTTCCATATGCATTTATGGATGCTCATATTAATGCCAATAATCTTGCAAATAAAGATTATGTCACTCAAATGCAGTATTACGCTTTTCGACTTCAGATTCGAGATGATACTAATGCATGTCTTTTGCGTGGTGGTCGCTTGCTACAACAATACATTGTTGATGCTTATTGTAGCATTGAACAATGTAGATTGGCTTGGTGTCGTCGTAATCAAGCAACATTGCGAGTTGAAATGTATAGGGGATTGGCTGATATGGTCAATGGTTCAGATGCAGTTGATATTAATATCGTTGGGATTGGTGTGGGCAAGAGAATAGTATTGCCATCTAGCTTTACAGGTGGACCAAGATTCATGTATCAATTATATCAAGATGCTATGGCAATTGTGCGTAGCAAAGGCAAACCTGATTTGTTTATCACCATGACATGTAATCCTAAGTGGTCTGAAATTATAGATGCTTTGTTGCCTGGTCAAACTACACATGATCG